>NC_071991.2:103019500-103640666 GCF_028885655.2 Pongo abelii
ATGCTGACCGTAGCTTGGACGCCGCTGCCGCCGGAGTCCAATGCCGGTCATGCCCATTCCGCGGCGGGTGTGCTCCTTCCATGGTCCATACACCACCTGCCTGCATGCGGTCTGTGGGCCCGTGGGCGCCTCCCACCTGGCCCGCACCAAGTACAACAACTTCGAGGTGTGCATCAAGACGCGCTGGCTGTAGGGCTTCATCCACTTCCTGCTCTACTTCAGCTGCATCCTGTTCACTGGGGCACGCTGGCCGCCTTCTTCTGCCTGCAGTACCTGGGCGTTAGCGTCCTCCTGAGCTTCCAGCGCAAGCTGTGGGTGCTGCTGCTGCTGCTGGGCCGCTGGCGCGTGGACTTCCGCCTGGTGAACGAGCTGCTCATCTACAGCATCCACGTCACCATGCTGCTGGTTGGGGGCCTGGGCTGGTGCTTCATGGTCTTTGTGGACATGTGAGGGCCGTGGGCGCGAGCTTGATGTATCGTCCCGGCCTGTGGCTGTGTCCTCTCCATGGGTGGGATCGGCCAGGGCCTTCCCTTCCGCCCATCCCGCAGGCAGTCGCTGCTGCCCGGCGCCCACGGAGAGAAAAGAAAGGGCTAAGACTTCCGTGATGGTGCGAACGCCGTCCCTAGGCTGGCTTCCTGCTCTCAACCTCCCCGTGTGCACTCTCAGGGGCGGCGCCCACCTGCTGGTGGCTCCTGCTCACACGTCTTGAGGTCGTACTGCGGGGTGGGCCTCTCTCCAGGACCACAGCTGCCAGGGACTTTAGACATCACCCTGAGAGGCCGCTGGACACAGAGGGCTGTGTGCCCAGGAGCAAATCCGGAGAGGGGGGGCCCGCCTGGCTGCACAGCCCCTTCCTGCGTGCCCTGGTCCCAGCCGCAGCCAACGGGACACGGAAGGCCCCCCTCCCTGACACACCACACTGCCACAAAGCTGCTTACTCTGCCCTGGGCCGCCTGAGGCCTGGCACTGCCCGCGGACCACCCTCTGTGTCTCACCTGAGGGGCTGTGTGGGCTCTGAGGCCCCAGCTATCCTTCAGGGTCACCTTGGATTGTGTAGATGCAGTCTAGCAGGGGGCCGGAGTGGGGCTCAGGTGGGAGGGGTGTCAGCAGGCTCCCAGCTCGGGCTGGCCTAGGGGAACCCCGGGAGCCAGGGGCCAACTCCAGCAACACTGGCCTGTCTGCCTGTTCCTGGAGGGCTGTATGTCCTGCAGATGCTGTGGATTTCTGGGGAGGAACCTCCATTCCTTTCTGGCTTTTTTTGCGGGGGAGGGCTTTGGGCCTCTTTCTTTGAGGGAACACCCTCAAAGAAAGCCTGGGAGATTGAGGCTGCAGTGAGCCAGGATGGGGACTTGCGTGTCCGAGTGTCCGGAGCAGGCGGCAGAGGCTTCAGTGTGGCAACCACAGCCCCGGAGCTTGTGTAGCACCAGCAGCGTCTTAAAGCCTCCGGTATATGCTGAGAACTACTCTTTGAAGGATGGAATGTTAACATTTAAAGGACGCGTGAAGAGCTCTGGGCCAAGTTCCCACTAATACCCTAAGCCATTAGAGAATTAGGCATGCCCATTCTAGATGCTTTGTCTTTTATGAAACCACATCTAGAGTGTGTTTACCAACATCCCTGTGGTAATGAGTTTGCAAATCATCATGTATATGATACATGTAAATACATAAATAGGTAAAGAAACCCTTTTAGCCTTAATACAGTTTCTCCTTAAATTCATTATGCTGGAAATATTTGGGGCACAGCCAGCAGCACGGTACATCAGCCACAGCACCAAGCATCTTTCATTTATTGTGTCATCTAGTGCACACCACAGCCCTACAAGGATATTATTGCCCATCTCCCCTTTATAGATGAGAAGGATAAGTTAACTTAGTATGCCAGCATTTAAACCCAGTTAATTTTTAGGTTTGCTGTTAATTGCTAGATAGGTCTACAGTCCTGTTTTTCACAATTTCAGAATGGAAAAAGCTCTGAAAACTGCAAAATCTAAGATGAACTAAGTTTTAATCCTACATATTGTGAATATTTATATATTTTACTGAAAAAAATAAAAAGTAATGTGTTTGATTATAGTTGTTGCCCCAGATAGCCCAGGAGGTATTTTATAAACATATACTCCCTTTCTAAGCAGTGTTGTCATTTTAATAACAGAAAAATATTGAACTTTGAAAGGCATCTGACCCCACGGGTTTCTTAAGAGTGAGATTGTGACCTATACCTTTATCTACATGCAGTTAACACAAAAGATAATTACTTACATATGACATAAATGTAAGTTAAGGAATGATGAACACTGTAAGCCCCACCACTGGCTTAAAAAAATAGAATGTTATCAACTCATTTGAAGACCCTGTGTGCCTGTCCTCTATTGTATCCCTCTCTCCATTCCCAGAGGTAACTACTATTCTGAATTGTGTATATGTGGTTCCCTTGCATTTAAAAAAATAACTAGAGACACTTTCTTATGTTCCTACTTTCTGACATTTTCTTAGTAACTTGTTTGCTGTCATCAGGAAGATTTCACCTGATTTGACTCATGTTTGCTTAAATGTGTCTTAGGTGATTTTGTTTTGTAGGAATTGCATGAAATAATTGAAATAGGAATAAATCTGAAGTCACTTCGGGCTTGCAAAAAAGAAAACAAATTGTATGCAAAATTATATTATAATCCAAATTCAAGATGTTAACTCACCAATGTAGTAAAATCTATAACAGAACATAATTCCTGGATAACTGAAGGTTTTGAATAGCCCTTGGGTATTTGGCATAGTAGGATTTAATCTGATTTTTAAAATTTGTTGACTGTTTTTTTTCAGAAATGGATTGACTTGCGCCTAAATGAAATTACTTATCTAATGATCTCTTGGACGTAAAGCTCTTTGTTTCTTCAGTTACTTTGCATGAGTGTTTCCCACCTCTCAGTCAGCATTCTTTACAGCATTAATGCACAGCGGAGGAAGGACCACCTGCATTAGAATCACTGTAACTTGTTGAAAATCCGCATTTCCAGACTTAACACCCAGATATTCTTTTTTTTTTTTTTTTTTTTTAGTTGCACCAAAGGCGGATCCTAGCTAAAAAGGGCCCGCGCTGCAGAGTCAATATAAAAACACAAAAAGTCCCACCACTTTAGTAACAAAAACCCCAAAAGTGAAAACTGAGGGGGCAGAGGAAGAGACCCCGGGCCAGGGGCACGAGGAGCCCTGCTCATGGCATCAGGCCTGGCCGTAGGGTCCCCCACTATTGCTGTTGCTATGAGGTCGGGGGGCAGCGATTGTCCTGTGGGAGCCACCGTTAGCCTGGGTCGGGGACCGTCATTTCTTCTGGGGTGTGCTCAGCTTCTGCATGCCCCGGATCTTGTCCAGGAGGCCAGAGATGAAGGCCTCTGTGGGTTTGTAACAGTCAACCAGCAGCTCCTTGACCCTGGCAGCCCAGGCATCGTCAGTCTCCATGTCCAGGTGCACATCCACGTCAATCTCCAGTTCTGGGATCTACTCTTCCTGGCAGTCGCAGAGGCACGTGAGCTGCTCCAGGATCCACTCCTCTAGGTTGAGGCGCTTCCGTAGCTCCTTGCCCTCATACTTGACGGTGACCTTCCGTTGGCGCCTCACTAGGCTGTCTCCTGCGGCCCCAGAGGGGCTCTGAAAGTAGACGCGTGGTCCTGGGCCGCCACTGCCCGGCCTGGGGTCCAGGGCCGCCAACGCAGCGCCCCCGTGCGGTGCCGCTGTCTGCCTTGGCGGCCGCCGGGACCACGTGCACGCGTTGGGCCCTTCCCTGCGCCGCCGCCTCCGGGAGGCCGGCCGGCTGGCTCGGGTTAGGTCCCCGGCTCCGCTCCATGCTGCTCGGCGGCGAGGGCAGCGGCGGGGGTACCCGGGGGCAGCTGCAGCATGCGGAGCCCCCGGGCAGGGCCTGGCCGCGCCCCGCTCCCTCCCCGCCGATCCGCCTGCCCTTTGTCCCCGCGACCGCCACCCCTTAACACCCAGATATTCTAATTCAGTACATCTGAGTGAGGTCCAGGATTCTATATTTTTAACAAACATCCCAGGTGATTTGAATGAAGACCAGTGTCTGAGAAAGACTGCTTACAGGAATCGGAGTACTTCACTGGCATCTTTGAGCTCTTAGGGTCCTAAAGTACCTGCTTTCTTTTCACTTGTCTTAGCTTTCTACACTTGGAATTGGGTGGCTTATTCAAGTCCTAGTTCTTCCACTTTCTGGCTAGCAGTCTTGGGCAAGTCACTTAAATTCTGCAACTATTTCCTGATCTGTACAATGAGAACAGTGATCACTGCCCAGCCTCCAACATATTTGTGATTAAAGAAAAACGAGATAAGATAGTAATTTTCCATTATAAAGTACCACACATTGTTAAGTTTATTGCTTTTTTTTCCCCCTCTGTTTCCCAAGATTATTGTCTTGGGTCATTGGCCTTTTCCGTGGCAGGTCCTAAAATAGGAGGAGTCTTTGACAGTGCTTTCCAGGTAGTACTCTGAATTTACATCAGGACTATTCAGTGCTCATACTCTTATCATTAGGAGTATGGATGAAACATACTTCTGCTTCTGATTTCTTAAATAGTTTGGTTTTATATATTGTGCTGTGATTTAGCTCCAGCGGCACCATGAGCAAATGAAAAAGAATTTGGAAGCACAGCACAAAGAATTAGAGGAAAAACGTCGTCAGTTTGAGGATGAGAAATCAAACTGGGAAGCTCAACAACGTATTTTAGAACAACAGAATCTTCGAGGTAACTAGTAGCAGATTACTCAGAAATGTGTGTATTAATGTTTTAAAGAATTGTTTTCCTAACTTATTTAAAAAAACATTAGAATAACACTTAAAAAGTCATCACCCATTATGCATTCCAAACACAACGGTTTCCATGGATAAATATTTTTATATGGATGGATACAGCCTGTGTCCATTAGCAGTATTTTTTCAGTACATTTTCCATGACTTAATCTTCATGATTATGATTTGGCAGCTTCATAACATTCTCCCCAATTAACTCACCTTAACTGGATTTCTTACCTCCTCCCCCCAATTATTGGACATAAGGGTTGTTTTCAAATTTTGGCATACAAAGGGAACATTGCTCAAAATCTATTATATATTTAGGGGTACATTTTAATTGTGTTGAATTATGTTTTTACGATAAAATTCTTAAGATAAAATGTTAGATATTTAATTTCCAATACAGCTAATCAGTTACTTTCTCTTTAATTTATACAAAATTCAATATTTGTACCTTGATTTTCTTTTCCTTCATAGTTTCATTTAAAACTGAAAAGTGGCATTCATATAAGGATTCTATAATTTATCTTCATTACTAAACATTTTCAGATTTGACATTTGTTCTACTACATTAACCTACTGTTAACATTTTCCCCAAAGAAGAGGAAAATAGATTTGTAAAAGCGGTTGCACTTCAGAATGCAAATGACAGTGGGGGAAAAGAACACCCTGTTTGATGCCAGTTGATATTTTTCAGTTTGTGCTGTTTTATTTGGGAAGAATTGTTCTTGTATATTAAAGTGGGGTTTTGCCATATTTTTTACTGCTTATCCTGGAATTTTGTCAAATATTTGATTGTCTAAGAAAATACTATTATAGGTTAACATTGTCTTAGTTGTATACCTGTAAATCTTGTGATTTCTTTAAATGAAAAAGTAGTATCTGAAAATCCCAACATTGTTGTAATTGGGTTAGCTATTGTTGTTATCATGTTGTCTATCATGTTTATAAAATGGTCACTCATCTTGATTATTTTCCTTTCATCATTTAGAACCTTGGAAAAGAACAAGAAGAAAGGGCAGATCTTTTAAACCCTCTATTGACCACCAGTTACGTATTAGTTGCCAATATGCCAGCTTGGACATCATTGTTGGATCCGTTTGACCAGTTTGCACTAGTTTTATCCATAATGATGGATTTAACAACATGACAAAAATTATTTTTGTTGTTGTTGTTCTCGATGGAGATTAAGATGCCTCGAATTATCTAGGGTGTTGTGTACTTAGAAAGTAACAGCTCTAAGTAGCTTTCCTACATTTTCTTTTTTTTTTTTTAATTAAACAGATGTCTTTGGTTTAATGCAAGAGAACATTTTACTGTTGTACAATCATGTTCTGGTGGTTTGATTTTTTACAGGATATTCCAAAAAAAAAAAAAAAAGGACTCTGGAAGGTTTTCATTGAGGATAAATTGCCATAACATGATGCAAACTGTGCTTCTCTATGATAACTATAATACAAAGTTTCCATTCCATGCAGCATATACAATAATATAATTTAGTCTAACACAGTTGACCCTATTTTTTGACACTTCCATTGTTTACAAATACACATGGGGAAAAAAAAATAGCCCTATATGCTTACAGTGCACCTAGAGGTTTTTTTTTTTTAATAACAATCTCTTTTTGTTTGTTTGTTTTGGATTCGTTAAATATATATTTTTCTCATTTAGTGCCCTCCTTAGCCAGAGTCTCATTACTGCTTCATTTTTGTAATAACATTTAATTTAGATATTTTCCATATATTGGCCCTGCTAAAATAGAATACAGCATCTTTCACATGGTAGGAACCAACAAGGAAACTTTGCATTAACTCCCTTTTTACACTTTATGGTAAGTAGCAGGGGGAAAATGCATTTATAGATCATTTCTAGGCAAAATCATTTCTAGGCAAAGCTAATGACCAACCTGTTTCTACCTATATGCAGTCTCTTTATTTTACTAGAAATGGGAATCATGGCCTCTTGAAGAGAAAAAAAGTCACCATTCTGCGTTTAGCTGTATTCATATATTGCATTTCTGTATGTTTTGTTTGTATTGTAAAAAATTCACATAATAAGCCATGTAGTGATGTAATAGAGTGTGGGGGCTTCAATATTCTACAGTCGATGTACAAGAGTAGAGTATGTTTGAGAAGAAACTTTTCAACTTGAATTTGCCTCCTCTGTGATGACATCTCTTATATGCTTTTGCTGATTTTCTAATTTAAGAGATACCATATCTCTCTATTCATTTCTATCTCTCATTTGTATGCTTATTTTTCTGAGAACATTTTTTTTTTTTTCTAGACAGGGTCTTGCTTCGTTGCCCAGGCTGGAGTGCAGTGGCACAAACACGACTCACTGCAGCCTCAACCCTCTGGGCTCAAGCAGTCCTTCTGCCTCAGCCCCTTGAGTAGCTGGGACTGCAGGCGTGCACCACCATGCCTGGCTAATTTTTGTATTTTTTGTAGAGATGGGGTTTCATTATGTGGCCCAGGCCGATCTCGAACTCCTAAGCTCAAGTGATCCACCCACCTCAACCTCCCAAAGTTCTGGGATTACAAGCATGAGCCATCATGCCTGGCCTCTGAGAAGTTTCTAACTCATTGAGATTAGGTATACTCTCAAGTCCCTGGAAACTGAATTTTTTAACTGGAAAGAGAGTGGTGTAATTTCTCAAGGTCAAATGATGTAGATTTTAACATAATACATAATTTAAGTATAATTAATGTAGCCCAGTTTATTATCTTGAAATGTTTTACCCTATTTACTTTTTAAATTAATGACCTAAGCAGAGGGAATAATTATAAGTCAATAGCAGAGACTGTTGTTTGGGTGTTTTTTATTTATTTTTTTTCAGTGTTTGTGCTGAGAGATTGGGTTAACATCTCTAGCCAAAAATGTTTGGTTTTAGGGAGGCTAAGAACAACCTACTGAATTTGGAGAATGCAAAGGTAAAAAATTTATACAGACTGCCTGCCTAACTGATTAAGTACTACTGCTTCTGGGAAATATTATTTCAAAATTGTATGTATTATAATAACAAATTTCTAAGACACATTCATTGTTCTACCATCCTAATGAAAACTTTCAGAAGTTTTTATCCATGGCATGCCCAGGGTGTCACCTGAATCTGATGTAGGATCTGTATAACTTTACTAGGTCTTTTTATTGTTGACTCCAGTCTTAAGTATATTAGAAGGCTCGTTTTGCTATTTGGTCTGTGGATTTCTGCAAGGATCGTTCACAATACATGTAAGGCCTTAGGTAGGCCTAAGGAAAGGCCAGCCTGTAGAAAGTAAAACGGCAGTGTCTGTTCTCCACTGTCAGAGGCATTATGTAATTGAAGTATCCTGTTAGCCACTGTCTTTCTGCTAATAAAGTGGGGCTGAACAAGTTAGCACTAATAATACCAGTGAACCACTTGGGCACCTTGTGGGTAAAGTTTTGCTGCCACCTAGTGGAATGGGATACCATTGCTTCCTTATCAGGTTCAGAAGCAAGTTGTGAAGTTGCTAATAAAATGGACACAGAGCTTCTTTCTGTGTAGCTCAGCCTGTAATCTTGAAAGCTTGAGGAGATACAGACCCATGCCTCTCGGACTCATTAGCTGGGTGTCACCACTACCACCTGCACATTCTGACCCACCACATCTTAATATGTTTTGTCCTCTTGGAGAAATTAATCTAGGAGTAGAAGTCAGAATATGGTAGGTGAGGGGAAAAAAGGAAAGATGGCTTGATAGCAACGAATGCATCAGGAGCAAAATGTTGACTCAGAAAGTTATCTAGATCACAGTCTCCAAACCTGATGTTGTTTCCTTATGAAAATATTTTTGAGTGTCCATGATTATATGTATTGATATAAGGGAACCTGCCCCGATATTTATGTAGGTTCTTTTCTATTTTCCCTAAGCGTTGGCCAGCTTGAGAAATAAAGGGACAGAGTACAAAAGAGAGAAATTTTAAAGCCGGGCGTCTGGGGGAGACATCACATGTCGGTAGGTTCCATGATGCCCCACAAGCCACAAAAACCAGCAAGTTTTTATTAGGGAGTTTCAAAAGGGGAGGGAGTGTGCGAATAGGTGTGGGTCACAGACATCAAATACTTAACAGGGTAATAGAACATCACAAGGCAAGTGGAGGCAGGGCGAGATCACAGGACCACAGGACAGAGGCGAAATTAAAATTGCTAATGAAGTTTCGGGCACCGTTGTCATTGATAACATCTTATCAGGAGACAGGGTTTTGAGATCAACCGGTCGGACCAAAATTTATTAGGCAGGAATTTCCTCTTCCTAATAAGCCTGGGAGCACTATGGGAGACTGGAGTCTATCTCACCTCTGCAGTCTTGACCATAAGAGACGACCACGCCCAGGGGGGCCAGTTTAGAGACCTACCCCAGGTGCGCATTCTCTTTCTCGGGGATGTTCCATGCTGAGAAAAAGAATTCAGCGATATTTCTCCCATTTGCTTTTGAAAGAAGAGAAATATGGCTCTGTTCCGTCCAGCTCACTGGTGGTCAGAGTTTAAGCTTATCTCTCTTATTCCCTGAACAATTGCTGTTATGCTGTTCTTTTTTTAAGGTGCCCACATTTCATACTGCTCAAACACACATGCTGTACAATTTGTGCAGTTAATGCAATTATTACAGGGTCCTGAGGCGATATACATCCTCCTCAGCTGACAGGATTAAGAGATTAAAGACAGGCATAGGAAATCACAAGGGTATTGATTGGGGAAGTGATAAGTGTCCATGAAATCTTCCCAATTTATGTTCAGAGATTGCAGTAAAGACAGGCATAACAAATTATAAAAGTATTAATTTGGGGAACTAATAAATGTCCATGAAATCTTCACAATCCACGTTCTTCTGCCATGGCTTCAGCCGGTCCCTCCGTTTGGAATCTCTGACTTCCCGCAACATATTGATCAATGAAAATATGTGTCAACAAATGTACTGCTACACTATTGTGAACATTATGGAACAAAATTTGAAAGAGTAAAACAAAAAGGTTAGTTCCTAAGGCCCAATGAAGTATTACTCTACACCTTGGAGGGCATCGATTGATCTAAGTAGTATGTGGATAGTTAATAGTTACTGTTGAATCACCAAGGAAGGTCCTAGTGAAGACTGCTGTGGTGTCCTACTTGATTTGAAAGAAAAATTTGCCACACCAGTAAATTGAAGTCCTTTCTAATTAAAAGCTTGCAAATGTAAGTCCTTGTACTGCATTCAGAATTTTACCTTCCTCTTTTGTAATAACAACTTCCCATAACTGTCCTGTTCCGGACGGTAACCTAAGTAGTTACATGTATTATCATCATTTAATCCTTAATAGATAACAATTGGATAAGTTATCTATTAAGATAACTTAATATGTTATCTAATAATTGAATAAGTTAGTAAACATTTTAAACTCTCAGTTTCCTCATCTGCAAAAGGATGAGGAAACTGAGGGTTTAAAATATTTAGTAGCTTATTTAATAAGTGGTAACTGGCAGAACCAGAGTTTGAACTGGTCTTGGTGACACCAGAGCCTGTGTGTAAATCTTATGCCTTACTAGCACCTGGTCTGCTACACTGCCACATTTCTGAAGCATGATCTATGGAGTTGTTAGCACAGAGCAGATGCTCCCTGATTAAGAGGGGCAGCTGGCCACCAGGCAGCCTGGAGAAGCAGAAAGCACCGGACACACTAATTGTCTCAGTTTAGACCCCAACTCTGTGAATTGGGCATGTAACTTTTCTGAATGTTTCCTCAGCTATAAAATGGGCCCCATGCCTTTGCTGTTCGGAGTGAGGATTACATTGTGACTGGAGTGAGGATTACACTGTGACTGCACACATTAAGGTGTCCGGACCTTGAGAATGTGATAATCTGTTGGGGTCATGACAGACCAAAAAGTATTATTTCTTCTCAGTTTTAGTGACAGTTTATTTTTAGGAAGTGCGCATAGTGCCATGATAAGTCTCTGGATCTGCTTCTCTGTGCACAGAGATAGTCTTTTGGAGTTAATTCCATGGAAATAAGGTAACTTTGGTCAAAAGAGGAAAGGTGTTAGTAATTGGAGTTATAAAATACGTCATTCTTTGTAAGTAATGCCGAGATGGTTTATCATCTTTAAAGTCTCTCATCTTTAACAAAAAGTTTTGCTGCTTTTCAAGCAAACTTGGTTCCTGTAATTTGGGATTAATCCATAGAATGTTCAAAGTTTGGTGTCAGCCATTTTCAGCAGAAAATAGGGGCTGACAATTTCCTGTGTTCTTTAGAAGACTTTGAAAGCTCCATGGGAAGAATGAAGACTATTCTTGGCCTGAACATTTGCCCCATGGGGTGCTGGACCCAGCCAAGCAGCCTTGTGTTAGCAAAGAAGGGTCAAGTGAAAGGAGACCTTGTTCTGTGCCAGGCTCCCAAAGGGTAGCCTGAAGCCTTATTGGCCACACAGAACCTCTGTTTTAGATGCTGTTTGTGGACCTGCCGAAATCGAATGCCACTCAGGCTTTCTGAAACCCTTTTGGGGTGGGAAGAGGCAGTAGTTGACACCTCTGAGAGCAGAGGTTTGTGAAGATGTGGCATAGATGAGGAGGCTAGCAGAGGCAGGATGGTCAGGCATTACCAAGAAACTTCCTTTTTGTTCTCTTTGTTCTGTCTTTGAGGTGGGCCACCCTGCTTAGCTCCCTTTCGTCCAAGTGTGTTGCAAGGGAGCAGCATTTCACCGGGATATTTGCAAGTAAGTAGATCACAGATTTCCCTGGGTGAGGGGCTGGCTCTCACCGAAGTATGGGGATACCAAATTAACTTGTTCTGGCAAAGGCATACAACATTTTTACCCCTCATTTAATTATGTTGTCTTTGAATTTTTAATGGTCTCTTTCATATTTAAATATATGCTCTACTCTAGTGTAGCACAGAGAAGTTCCCTTTGTCTTGGATAAGCCAGTAGTTTTAGGCAACTTGGCAAATGGTGGGTGAAGCAATGAGCACCCTGGCATGACCTCTGGTGTTAATGTGAGCTGTTTTCCTTGCGTTTCATAAGTCAGGGAATATATCGGTGGGGCATAGTGGGAGCTGTAGAATCTTTTTTCCATAGGGATAAATCTCAATGTGATTATATAAATCTCTGGCTTAGCCTGATAAAGTTAAAAAACAAAACTAAATATTTCAGGAACACAGTTCTGTCACCCAGACACAAACGAAATCTTCCTTAGACCTTTGTATTGCTGGGCAGAAGTGCCACAAACTCAAATTGGCATTTTCTGTCTCAAATCTCCACCTCATTAGTGCCTAATTAGACCCCATCCCTAAGAGTCGGGTGCTTGGAAGATGGAATGGAGACCACTGATAAAAATTCACCTTCTGTAGTCTCCATTCAGGTATGATTGGCCCGATTATAGCTCATGTCCTGAAAAGGAGATAGGAGGCTTTTTTCTCCAGCTCGTAAGAACTGATGAACTCATCACACCAAATGCAAATGTTTTAGAGAGTATATTCAAACTGGGAAAAATACCTGCCTATCAAGGGAGTGAGAACTCACTTGGAAGTCTCAGGGAAGGAAACAAAATTGGAAAAGCACAGCAATAAGCATTTATGGAGTAGTTGCTGTGTGCAAATACAGAGCGTTCACATAGACTCTAAACTAGAGCTCATGAGAATGCTATGACATGGCCATTTTCACCTCTTCATAAAAACAAGCAAGCTAAAATTTCACTGTGTGATTCCCTAACATTTGTATTTATTATCCATTGTTCCACAGTAAATGCCCCTCAATCCTATCAACGAAATTTAAACCACAATAATCTGTAATAGTAACATTCGTTATCTTAGTTTCTGCAGGTTAGGAAGTAAGCGGTTTAGCTGGGTGGTGTGGCAGGGTGCGTTGCAGTAAAGATGGTTGGCTGAGGCTGCAGTCAACTGTGGGCTTCAGTGGGCCTGGGGGATCTGCTTCCACGATGGCCCACTGACATCACTGGCGAGTTAGTGTTAACCTTTTTTTTTGAGACGGAGTCTTATTCTGTCACCCAGGCTGGAGTTCAGTGGCGTGATCTCCACTCACTGCAAGCTCCGCCTCCCAGGTTTGTGCCATTCTCCTGCCTCAGCCTCCCGAATATAGGTGCCCGCCACTGCGCCCGGCTAATTTTTTGTATTTTTAGTAGAGGCGGGGTTTCACCGTGTTAGCCAGGATGGTCTCGATTTCCTGAGCTTGTGATCCGCCCGCCTCAGCTTCCCAAAGTGCTGGGATTACAGGCGTGAGCCACCGTGCCCAGCCTGGCAAGTTGATGTTAAGAGTCCTCAGCTCCTTGCCACATGGACCTCTCTCCACCAGGGCTGCTTGAGTGGCCTTGTGACATGGTGGCTGGCTTTCTCCCTGAGCAAGTAATCCAAGACAGAGCAAGGCATAAGCTACATGGCTTTTATGGCCCGGCTCTGAAAGTCACACACATAATTTCCCAATATGCTGTAGCTAATGCAGCTTAGTCCTGTTGAATGCGTGAAGGGGTTGTACAAGAGCGAGAGTACTAGAAGGTGGCTGCCACAGTATTTTATCCATTTTCTGGGTAATAGACATCTGTTCATTTTTACAAATAATGCTGCAGTGAATATTTCTATATATATCTTGCCTAAATATTCAAGTGTTTCTATAGGCTTCTGTACCAACATGAACAAAGCCAGCAAATGCATCATTTTTAGGTTCATAAACCTCTGTATGGGTTTTCTGGATGCATCATGCAGAATGTTTTATTCCCCTGCCTCTTCCCCACTCAGACCAGATCTCTCTAAAGGCCACCTTACATCCCTTACAGTCTCTTGACCAGAGAAGGGAATGGGATCTCTCCCTCTGCCTTAGAGTTTGGAAAGTCTCAGGGAAGAACTTTGACAGCTCCAGTAAGGAGGGTGGTACAGATGTGGTCACTGGGAACCACTGTGAGCCACACAGCACCTCGGATAGCCTGCAAATCTGCCTTCCCCCAGGGACTGGATAAATGAGGTGCCAGTTCTCCAGCCGCCGACCTGGGCCTTTGAAGCAGACTCACCCATACCTCATGCACCAGATCCAGGCATAACAGGTGGGCCATCCTGGGGCTTTGGCTATGTTGCTGTCATCCTATACTCCTTTTCCCCACATGCAGACAGGCCATCATGAGACTCCACGTCTTTCCACCCCTCCTTGCTGCCCAACCTGGATGTAGGTTTACACTGGCCCCTACTCCATGGCCATGTATACAAACCCTGCATCCCAGCACGCGCTCCCCCTCATCCCAGTGCTGGCTTCCTGCTGGTATCCCCAGCAGATTGCCAAATGCCCCTTCCCCATTTACATACTGTTAAATGGACTTTTGACTTCATATTTTGGCATAATTTCAAACAATTTACAAAAAGGTTGCTGAAAACACTTTTTGGTCTGAACTATTTTTGAGTCATTTGCAGCCTTGATGCCCCTTATACTAAATATTTGTGTGTATTTCCTAGAAACTCTCCCGTAATAACAGTACAATGATCAAAATGTGATGAAATTTAGTGAGCTTTTAATAAGACTTAAAAACATGTATAGAGCTCTTAGATAATTCAGTATGTATTCATATTTATATACTTTGCATTTTGTATTAAGTTCAAAGTCCCCAATTCAGGCTGTTGTGCTTGCATTTTCCTTCAAATGAATTCAAAGGGGGGTCACTTAGTGTCCCTGGGCCTGGCCCCCTTTGGTGCCAATAGACCCTGTGGGTTGATTGGATGGAATCAGCAGCAGGATTGACACTTGTCTAGGGTTCAGGCTCCCAGTTCACTTCTCCCTCCATTCTGTGAAGCAGCCTTTTCTTTTCCATCCCTCCCTCCTCTGAGCTCGAGGTTATTGGGGGCATGGGTGCAGGTGCCCACTCTGCACCAGACAGGCACATACACTATGCTCCTGCCCTCCAGGACCGCGTGGCCTCAGAGAAACAGGCAGGAAGCATCTGAGAGGGACGCTTTTTAGTGCAGGGTCACAGTCTGCAGAAAATCAGGCGTGGTCAAAATCAGTGTTCCCTTCTGAGGGCCCAGTAAAGACCCAAACCCTCAGGCTTCTGTCCCCACGTCCTAAGTGGCACTGGACCCCAGCCTGGGCTCTAAGTGTCCCCCGCCCGCGCTGGCCACCTTCGGGTGGACCCTAGGATTCCGTAGCCGCCCCCTAGCCCCGCGCCTGTGGGTCCCTTCTCCGTGGGGCCTCCGGTCTCTTAGGGTCGCCGGGGGCTGGAACCCGTGAGGCCACCCTCCGAGAGTCAGCAGCGGCCGAGGCCGTTGCCACAGAAGGTGGCAGCACCTCCTCGCGGGTCGTGAGGAGTGGGCTCCCCCAGGGGGCTTCTGGAGCGCGACCCTGCGACCCACGCCATTCAGCAGTGGGATTTTATTTTGTTTCAGAAATACTCCAGGGCCGTGTAGTCTTTTTCTCTATTTAGGGAAGAGGTTTAAGAATGTTACAAAAGCAACAGACGCCTGAAACAGAACGTTACATCCCAGCATGAAGAAAGCACCCACAGAGTATGCTTCCCCCAGGGGTTAAGCATAGAATCTCCCCGTGGCCCGCAGTCCCCGAAGAGTAAGGCAAGGACCCAGCGGATGGAGGGGCAGTACGGCACTCTTCCCCAGGGCCCGCGAACAAACGTTAACAGGCTGAATGGTAAGCCAAACGTGGTATTCCCTGCCATGGAATGCTCTTTAGCCTTAAAAAATGTGAGAGTCTGATGCGTGCTTTCAGGTGGGTGGACCGGGAAAAATTTATGCTAAAAGTTAAAGAAGCCAGACATGAAAGGACAAATACTGCATGAGTTCACAAGGAAATATTTAGAATAGGCACATTCACAGGGACAGAAAGTAGGTTACGGCTTACCCAAGGCTGGAGGGAGAGAAAAATAGAAAGTTATTGCTTAATAGGTACAGAGTTTCTGTTTGGGAAGATGTCATGCACGCTGCTGAATTGTAAGTTAAACATTGGTTACATGGCAAATTTTATATGATATGTAGTTTCCCATAATTTAAAAAATTGTGAAAAACTATTATGTTTACTCCTCTGCCTCCCATTCACCTCTCTTAGGCCAGGGGCAGTTGAATGACTTAGCTGGAGTCGTGCAAATGGAAGGCACAGGATTTGAGCCCATTGCAAACCCAGCAGGACCATTAAGGGACAGCGTCCCTCTGAGCAGCCGGCAGGCGCCTGGGCCTGGAGGGGCTGCACCCTCACACCCCCTCACATCCCTGGGAACATCGCAGGTTACTCATCAACTTCCTCATTCTTTTCTCTGTGCTTTCTTCGGCCTGGGCCTGGTCTGGGCCTTAGGGTGCTGGTCCCAAGCTTCCCCAAGCCAGGGAGTGACAGGGACCCCTGTCCTAGAACCCCATCCTGCTTGTTCCCTGCCCAGGTCAGCACAACAAGAGGGAGACTCTACTAGCTTCCCAGAGACCCAACTCTCCTCCTTAGCAGGTGGGGGGCGGGGGTCAGGCCAACACTGTCCCCTCATCTCCAGGGACTTCCCCTGCTTCACTGCAGCCCCCTCCCTGTGCCCTGTCTCTCTGAAAGCATGAACTCACTCTCCTCTCCCACTACTGGTCCTCACCCACTCCTGTCCTCACCTCAGAGGCACCAGGCCCCAGGTCCCTGCGCTTGGCCTCACCTCCCCCTCCCCAGTTGTGTGCATTGCCCAACAGGCACATCAAATGCTGCTTAGGTTGCCTAAACTTTGGGAGGCAAAAAGCTTGAAGTTGGATACTGTTTTGGAAAAGACGTCAAATCACTTATGGGACACCAGGATTTGTTGACCTTCATTGCACCTATGTAGAGTTTAAGTTTCTTTTTCTTTTGAATTGGATGGGTGGGTGGTGGTGGCACTCATCTTGCAGGGCTGACAGCCCCAGTGCATGTTGTTCTGGCTCTGGCCAGCCTGCAGGGGAGTCAGTCCCTTCTTCAGCTTCTCACTTACTCTCACCGGGGCCTGAACAAGGAGGCCAGGGCCTGAGAAGAGCCCCCAGAGAGAGAAGGAGGTGGGAGAGCCCTTCAGTCTGTAGTTTGCTGAGTGTGGGATGGGGTGTGGGACAGAGTGCAGGGCACAGATGGGAATGCCAGGGAGGGGTGGGCCTGGGCCAGGGAGAAGCTAGGGCTGGCATTAGCACAGGGGATGACAGATCACTCTAGGGGTTCCCATTTTGGGTAGCGGTCAAGGACAACAGACGGCATCAATTCTCTGGTGGCTGCAGAGGGGGAAGATACAGGCCTGTCCTCAGAGCGTCAGCCTGGCCATTGGAAGTGGAGCACTGGATTAAGAGTCCCCAGCGACCTCATCGTGTCCTTGGTGGATGTGGGACCTCTCTGGAGAAAGGCAGTGTCAGCTTGGGTTTGACAGACACTCACGGAAGGACCTCCGGGATTTGTGACTGCACACGCTGGGCTCACCATGCTTATTTTGGCAACATGGAGAGCCTGTTGGTCCCAGCTACTCAGGAGGCTGGGACAGGTGAATGGCTTGAGCCTAGGAGTTCAGTCCAGCCTGCGCGAGACTCTTATCTCTCCAAAAATATAAATAAATTAATAAAAATATGTGAACACTGTCTGGTAGGGGGTCTGGTTATGGGAATGGGGCTGTGAGTGGAGGCTTGTGAGGCCCCTCCCTGTGCCCTGTCCCTTTCTCTCCATTTAGAGGAGTGTGTATGTGAGGAAGATGAGGCTGAAGAAGCAAGTATGGGCCCTGACTCCCCTACTCTGTGGGAGAGCTGGGGACATAACTCCCAGTGGGCACCAGGGGGCAGTGCAGCCCCGGCATCAGACCCTTCTCTCAGGGGAACCCTGGCTTCAGCAGCTGCAGAGGCAGTAAGCTCCTGGGGCTAGATCAACGTTTCTGGATTTTAAGAAGTAAAAGACATTTTGAGGGTCATGAACTTGGTGCAGGTCCTCGCAGTACCAGGTGGAAAAACCTCATCTGGGGAAAAAATCATGAGACCAGGTTCTGCTCTCCAGCTCTGAAAGAAGCAAGTTCTCCCTCCTCTCTTTGACACAGTTTCTCTACTCGTCAGACTGAAACAGTGTCTTCCCCACCTGCTGCTCAAAGATCTCTTGTGCCATTGATGTGAAACACTTTCCCTATGTTCAAGGTGGCTGGCCCAGTCATTGGCATCACTGTGGCAAAGAAATGTACCGATGTTATGCCTTTACGAATGGATTCATAAAGAGTCCATTTTTGTTTGTTTGTTTGTTTGTTTGTTTTCAGGCCAGGCACAGTGGCTCATGCTTGTAATCCCAGCACTTTGGGAGGCTGAGGTGGGTCAGGAGTTCAAGACCAGTCTTGCCAACATGGTGAAACCCTGTCTCTACTAAAAATACAAAAATTAGCCGGGTGTGATGGCATGTGCCTGTAATCCCAGCTACTCAGGAGGCTGAGAATCGCTTGAACCCAGGAGGTGGGGGTTGCAGTGAGCCAGGATTGCACTACTGCATTCCAGCCTGGGTGATAGAGTGAGACTCACACTAAAAATAAATACATAAATAAATAAAAATAAAATAAAATAAAAAATAAAATAAATAAATAAAAATCTGGTTTTTGGGATGAATTTTCTATTGATGGAAACTTGCAGCAGATGCGTGATATTCTGGTTTCCATGGCCACAGATGGCCTGGAACAGCCACTAGCTAGTTTGACCTTAAAAGAAGTGAGACCCCCAGAGAGTCAAAGTCATCAAACCTGGCCTGCAGGGGGCCTCAGCAGCGCCTGGGAGCCTCTCAGCTGCGGGAGAGGGGGGCAGTCTGTGGCTACCCACTGCTGGATGTCCACTGCTAGGGCCTTCCCTTTATTAAAAGGTTCTACGGCTAAAGAGCAACAATCCCCTCAAAGTGAGAGGAGGGAGAAGAAGGAGATGAATTTCTGCGTGGCCAACTTGACAACGTTTTCTGAAACAGCTTGGGTCTGCCCAGTCCGAGGAAGGCAGTGAGGACAGCACAGGACAAGACAACCACAGGGTAAATTCCCAGAGCCAGGTTTTGAGCACACCCCCTGGGAGGGGGCAGGCAGCTCATACTGGAATAATCCAGCAAGGCCACACTTGCTTACTAAAAGGGAGATTTTGCAGGTGGCACAGGACTTTCTAATAGGCGTCAGTTCTAAAAGTCTATTCCACCCTGATAATTTACATGGATGTCAACCATGTGCATCAGCTAGGTGCCAGTTCTGACTCTACTGCTCCGTCCAGAGAGAGTTTCCTAACTTGTTTTTTAAGAGTCAAGTTTCTTATTTGGAGAATACAGATGATTGTCTCTACCTCATGGCATTGTAGTGAAGATAAAATAAGATTATATCTACCAAGTGCCTAGCAGGGCATGTAGGATGCAGTATAAGCTCAATAAATGTTAGTGTGGCAAGTTGCTGGGTGAGTGACTGCGAAATTTTGGTTGTTCAGTTCAGGGGTACTTGTTTAAGTGCTTCTGGTCATTCTTGTTGGGTGGGGGCAGAAGAGTGGGTTTGTGGTTTATTAGGGAAAAATGAAAGGTATTTTCCTCCTTCCAGAAAAAGAGCCAGACTTTCCTGTTCAAGGTCTTGACCCGTGTTCTAGCCCCACTCATAGCCAAAAGTAGGAATGAAGATGGCCTTGTGGTTTTAAGGCTGATGCCCTGTCATGGCAAAAAGAGGCAGAATGGATGCGTTGTGTTGTGGAGACTTGAAAAGGGGTGGTGGCCTGAGCCTGTCATCTGTATCCTGAGGACTGGAGAGAACCAGCCTTCTCCTCGGCATGGCCTCTGAGGAGAGGACGGCTGTGCATACTGTGAGGCCTGCGTAAGGGCCTGGGCAGACCCAGTGGGGAGGGTGGGAGTGGCCTGGAGCCCTCCTCCTTGGCACTACCCTGCCAGATGCAGAGGGGGTGCCCAGGAGTGTATGCTGTGGGTGAGGCTGCAGCGCTGCCCAGATGGTGTGCAACTTTCCTTCCAGATGTGGGGAGCAGCCCTTACCTGGGACCCCAGATCTGGACCCCTGGAGGACCTTTTCAGGGCCATGTAACCCCAGCACCGACCCAAGGTTCTTGTGGAATCCATAGGAGGAGTCCTCATGTGCCTGATTTTAAATACGTGTCAGTCTTAGTGGGTAGGAGAAGGAACCAGTTCAAAATAAACCAAAGGACACACATTTGACATGACTGGCCCCTTGGGGAAAACATGGATAAAACCGGCCTAGGTCTTGGGATCTCAGCAAGTCAACACCAGACAAAACTGCTCAAGTGATTTTTATATTGTGGTTTTGATGTTCCTGACATCAAACGGGCAGAGGCCTGAGGAATGACAAACTATACACACACACACACACACACACACACACACATACATACAGACACACACAGCAGCAGCAGCAGCAACAAGCAAGAAGTAGAATGAGCCAGGGCTAAAACCGAGTAAAATGCAAATAAACATACAGTGAAACCCAGCAGCCATGAGGATGCGCACATCCAGGGATACATCTCAAACATACTGGTGAGGAAATGGGTATGGGAGCAAAAGGGAATCCATAAGCAAAAAAAAAAAAAAAAAGCCAGAAGAGGGGCCACGTGCCCTGTCAGTGACGATGGTGTCCCAAGGCTGGGAGGATGACAAGCACAGTTCTCTGCAAAGGTGGCCCACAGAGGAGACAGCCAGGCAAAAATGGTGGGCAGAAGCCCCAGAGGGTCTGTCCAGATGCCATGAAACCTACAAGCAATGCCATGAGGCTGCGGGGAATTTGATAGGCACGTGGAGGGATTTCCAAGTCTGTGTCTGCCCTTATGTCCATGTTGAGTTACCAGTGTTGACTCACACCCTGGCACCTGGACGGATGAAGAACCTAAAAGCAAATGTGACAAATAATTTAACTAATTAATTAATAATTAAACTTTTAATTAAACTGAAAAGTTTCTGCACAGCAAAAGAAATAATCATCTGAGTAAACTAACAACCTATAGAATGGGGGGAAATATTTGCAAATCACGAATTAGATAAAGGACTAATATCTAGACTCTACAAGAAACTCAAACAAATAAGCAGGAAAATACAAATAATTCCATTAAAAAGTGGGCAAATGACATGAATAGACATTTCTCAAAAGAAGATGTACAAATGGTCAACAAGCATATAAAAATATGGTCAATATCACTAATCATCAGGGAAATGCAAAATAAAACAACAATGATATATCACCTCACTGCAGCCAGAATGGCCATTATTAAAAATCAGAAGCAATAGGTGTTGGTGTGGATGTGGTGAAAAGAGAACACTTATACAGTGGTGGTGAGAATGCAAATTAGTACAACCTCTATGGAAAACAGTATGGAGATTTCTCAAAGAACTAAAAGTAGATCCTACTATTCAGTTAAGCATTCCCACTTCTGGGTATCTACTCAAAGGAAAAGAAATCATTATGTCAAAAAAACACCTGCATGCATATGTTTATTGCAGGACAATTCACAATATGCAAAGATGTGGAATCAACCTGTGTGCATTAGCTGATGAGTGGAATATATATATATATATATATATATATATATATATATATATATCTCACAGAATATTACTCAGCCACAAAAAAGAATGAAATAATGTCTTTTGCAGTAACTTGATGGAGCTGGAGGCCATTATTCTAAGTGAAGTAACTCAGGAATGGAACAACAAATACCACATGTTCTCACTTACAAGTGGGAGCTATGCTACGCATATGTGAAAGCTGACAGAGTGGTATAATGACAGTGGAGGCTCAGAAGGGAGAAAAGCATAAGGGCAGTGAGAGACAAAAACTACCTGTTGGGCTACAATGTATACTATTTGGGTGATGGGTACACTAAAATCCCAGACTTCACCACTACACAATTCATCCATGTAACCAAAAACCACTTGTACTCCTACAGATATTGAAATAAAAAAAATTAAAGAGAGAGTAAAAAGAAGAATGAAACTATATAACGTTTTTAAAAAATATTCTGGGTTGAGGCAAGTGGCCATTTTATGCTCTGTTGGTTGAACTGTAAAATAATACAAACATTCTTGAGGACAATTTAGAAATATTAATCCAAGGCCTTTTATAAAAAAGTTCTTATATTTTAACCAAAATATTCTGTATTGAAGACTTGATTCAAAGAAAATAATTAGAAATGTAGAAAGTGACTTAGATAAAAGACGTTCTGGGCTGTATATCATGGCTCACGCCTGTAATCCCAATGTTTTGGGAGGCCGAAGCAGGAGGATTGTTTGAAGCCATGACTTAGAGATCATCCTGGACAAGATAGTGAGACCTTGTCTCAATGAAAAACTTAAAAAGTTAGTAGGGCATGGGGTCATGTGCCTGTAGTGCCAGCTACTTTGGAGGTTGAGGCAGGATCCCTTGAGCGCAAAAGTTCAAAGTTGCAGTGAGCTATGATCACACTACTGCACTCCAGCCTCAGTGACAGAGCAAAACCCTGTGTCTAAAAATAGTAAGAATAAAAGATGTTCCTCACAGCATTAATTCTAATACAAAATAATTTCAAACCCCAAATTCAATTTGTTGAATATTGAGGTTCCCATATGGTAGACTTCCATACAGCCATTAAAATCACAATTTAAAATATATAATTTAAAATATACAATATACGATTTAAAATATACAGTTATTAGAAGAATTCTCAGTTAAAAATTTGTTACCTTATTTCCAAGAATTTCATATTCCACAAGTGCAAGACATTTTCTCCCCATTAAGCCCCAGAGTCAGCAATTGCAAAAATTCTTACATATCTTTAGTATAGACAGTTAAAATATTTATTTAACACTCAAATGTCACACCTCAAACTGTAGCGTTCTTGTTCCCATTGATCTTTTTCATGCTCTAACTGTAATTGTGTTTCTTTTGCTTCAGATAGCTCCTTTTGTAGTACACCAACCATATTTTCCATTTGTTTAATATTTACTGTAAGTTGTTCACAATGATTATTCTTAAGTTCTAATAAGTGTTCCCATGAAAGAACTGCATCTTGTATTTTCGATCGGCTAACAGAACCTACATGAGGGAGAAAACAAGGTGGAAATAAAATATGAGTACTTTTTGCATATAAAGGACTGTGCATTTTAACAGTCACCCATCCATACACCTAACAAATATGGACTAAATTCCTAACATGTGGTTTACTGAGCTTTGCAGATACAACAGACAATACCTCTGCTCTTGCTTAGCTTTCAGTGTAGTGAAGAACAAAGACGATAAAAGTGAAAATTACAAATTCACATAGATACTGGAAGAAAACAGTTCTATGGTACATACAATCTGATGTATACTGGGCTCAGGGAAGATTTCCTTGATGAAAAGATGGCTACACTGAGAAATAAAGGATGAGAAGGAAGCAGTTAAGTAAAGAGGGTAGAAGAGCATTCTAGCCAGTCTGTGGTAAGTGCTGAAGCTCTCCTGCAATCTGCTTCTGGCCATGATAGAGAAACAGGTACTGATTTACCTTCTTGTCTGAAACAATCAAAAACAAAAAAGACAAAATACATTATACGATGATTTTCAAGAAAGTGGAGTTCAGGTACACTTTGGAAGGCTGAGGCAGGGGGATCACCTGAGGTCAGGAGTTCGAGACTACCCTGGCCAACATGGTGAAACCCCATATCTACTAAAAATACAAAAATTAGCTGGGTGTAGTGGCGCAAACCCATTGTCCCAGCTGCTCGGGAGGCTGAGGCAGGAGGATCACTTGAACCCAGGAGGTGAAGGTTGTAGTGAGCTGAGATCGTGCCACTGTACTCCAGCCTGGGCAATAGAGCAAGACTCTCCAGAAAAAAAAGAAAGTGACTTCAGGTAACAAAGACAATGATCCCTGTAAGAGAAAACAAATGAAGTAAGCCTTACAAACAACCCAGCTCCCTGACTTGACAAAGTTTCCATGTCATGACACAGGGAGAAAAAAACTGAGATAGAGTCCACCAGATTCTCTGAGTTGGAATGATGAAGCACAAAAAACCAATAGCAGAGTGATGAACAGTACATGTGTGCTAGGAAACTACCTGAGACCAGGGGAAAAAAATCTTTAAAAAATTAGAAACAGTGAAAAATAGTGCCTGTTGCTCACAATGTGTAAGGAAGAGTGTCCATTCCTATAAGCAATACTGGAAAAACTCAGGCTTCACAGGGCAATGAATAGAGTTATTAGAAACACCTTGCCTCAGAAGTGGAAAATTAGACCAAACCATAAAGCAAGACCAGAAATATCAAGCTGTGTATAAGTAACTCAACTGTGTCCCAAAATAAATCTCAAGCAGAGACATGGGAGATATTTTTTGAAAGCAAACTGTATGTGTAGAGATTCAAATTAAAATGTCAGAAATGAAAACTATACTGGATGGAAATAAATACAGACTAGACATCACAAAAGAGAAGATTCATAAATTTGAGACATCAGAGAACTACGAGAAAACTTTAAGCAGTAATATACAGGTCCCCAAAGAGAAAAGGAGAGAGACAGACAAAATATAGAGAGCAGATGGCCAGAAATTTTCTAAACTTAATGAAAACTATAATCTCACAAATCCAGGAAGGATCTGGCTGGGAAAGAGGAAATGAAATTATACTATTCTAATTTTCTTATGCCATATATGATATGGTATAATACTGCCTGAAGGTGGACTGTGATAAGATAAAATCATATAGTACAAATTGTAATGAAATCACAAAGATAGCAAAAACAGACTTATAGCTAATAAGCCAAAAGAGAGAGATAAAACAATCATAAAATTACACGACTGGCCAGGTGCGGTGGCTCACACCTGTAATCCCAGCACTTTGGGAGGCCAAGTGGGGGCAGATCACCTGAGGTCAGGCGTTCGAGACCAGCCTGGCCAATGTGGTGAAAACCCATCTCTACTAAAAATACGAAAAATTAGCCAGATGTGGTGACAGACGTCTGTAATTCCAGCTACCTGGGAGGCTGAGGGAGGAGAATCGCTTGAACTCAGGAGGCCGAGGTTGCAGTGAACAGAGATCATGCCGTTGCACTGCAGCCTGGGTGGCAGAGTGAGGCTGCATCTCAAAAAAAAACAAAAGAACAAAAAAACAAAAAAAAACATGGCTAATTGAAAAGAAAGTAGAAAAAGAAGAAAAGAAAACAAAGAACAGCTGGGACTAATGGAAATCAAACAGTATGATAACAGATAAACTTAACTATATCAGTAATCACATTATAAATGAAACCAGCCTAATAACCTAAATTAAAAGGCAGATTGTCAAACTATAAAAAAGCAAGATTCTACTCCCTGCTACCTATAAGAAATACTTTAAATGTAGGCCGGGCACAGTGGCTCACGCCTGTAATTCCAGCACTTTGGGAGGCCGAGGCGGACGGATCACGAGGTCAGGAGATTGAGATCATCCTGACTAACACGGTGAAACCCCGTCTCTACTGAAAATACAAAAAATTAGCCAGGCATGGTGGCAGGTGCCTGTAGTCCCAGCTACTCGGGAGGCTGAGGCAGGAGAATGGCATGAACCCAGGAGACAGAGCTTCCAATGAGCCAAGATCCCTCCACTGCACTCCAGCCTGGGTGACAGAGTGAGACTCCATCTCAAAAAAAAAAAATAATATATATATATACTTTAAATGTAAAGATGCAAATTCGTTAAAAGGATGGAAAAATATATACCATGCTAACAGTTAACAAATAAAGCCTAGCAGAAATGGTTATATTAATACCAAAGTAGATTTCAGAGCAAAAAATATTACTAGCTATCAACAAAATTATTTCATAATGATAAATGGTTCAATTAATCAAGAGCACATAATCCTAAATGTTTATGTACCTAGTAACATAACAGCTTCAAAATACATGAGGCAAAAACTGATAGAAGAAATTGACAAATTCACAGGTATAGTCTGAGATTTCAATATCGCTTACTCAATATATGACAGAACAAGGAGGCAGAAAATCAGTAAGACTAGAGTAGACTTGAAGAGCAGTATGCTTCTCAAGGACCCATGGAACACTTAGCAAAACAGACCATATTCTAGGCCGTACAGTAAGTCTTCATAAAAGAATTAAGTCAAAAGGATTTAAGTCATACAAAGTATGGTCCCTGACCACAGAGCAATCAAATTAGAAATCAGTAACAAAATATCTCATCAAAATACTAAAAAATTTGGAAACAAAGTAACACATATCTAAATAACGCTAGGCCAAAGAGGTGATGCAAAGAAATATTAGAAACTATTTTGAACTGAAATAAAATAAAACTACAACATGTCAGAATTTATGGAATGTAGCTACAACAGTAGTTAAATAAAAAGTTTCAGTGCTCAATGTCTATACTGGAAGACTCTCAAATCAATGACCTTGACTTCTATCTTAAGAAAGTAAAAAAGAAGAAACTAAGAAGAAAAGAGCAAATTAAACCCAAAGGAACTAGAGGAAATGATATAATAGATGTCTGCTATGGTCTGAACATTTGTCCTCTCAAAACTCATATGCTGAAACTTGATCACAGAGGTGATATTACTAGAAACTGAGGCTTTGTGGGGACAATTGGCTCATGGAATCCAAGCCCTCATGAATGGGATGAGTGTCCTTGTATAAGAGACACCAGAGAGCTCATTCACCCATTCTGCCATAGGAAGCACACAGAGGAAAACACGGAACCTAGGAACCGGGAATTGGTCCCTCACTAGACACCAAATCTTTCAGCACCTTGATCTTGGACTTTTCAGCCTCCAGGTGTGAGAAGTTAGTTTCTGTTGTTTATAAGCTACACAGTCTATGGTATTTTGTGACAGCAGGCCAAACAAACCATGACATCACAGATGAAACCAATAAAACAAAAGCAATAGGAAAATCAATAAAGCCGAACACTTTGAGGAAGGGAATGAAAGTGATAAACCTCCATCTAGCCAGGCTAATCATAAAAAAGAGAAGATACAAATTACTAATTTCAGAAATAAGTAATGCGACATTTTTCTAGATTCACAGATACTAAAAGAATAGCAAGATAATAGTGTGAGCTTTATGTAACTAAACATGACAACTTAAATGGACACAGCCCTTGAAACACAAAAATAACCAAAGCTCAATCAAGAAATAGATAACCCAATCACTCTATATCTACCAAAGAAAATAAAGTGGTAGGTAAAATCTTCCCACAAAGAAAACTCCCAGCCCAGCTAGCTCTCCTGGTGAATGTTACCAAACATTTTAGGAAGATGGAACATAATTTTACACAACTTCTCCCCTGCAAAATAAAGAGGAGAAATACAACACAACTAATTCTGTCATGCTAGCATTACCCTGAACCAAACAATGATATTACAAAAAAGAAAACTCCATCATGAATGTTGACATAAAAATTTAACCAATTTCTGAGGCAACTAAGATATGCTGCAATAGGTGAATGAACAACCTCTGGTACAGTCATATAATAAACTAGTATTCAATGTTAAAAAGAAATGAGCGGGGGGGAGGAGCCAAGATGGCCGAATAGGAACAGCTCCGGTCTACAGCTCCCAGCGCGAGCGACGCAGAAGACGGGTGATTTCTGCATTTCCATCTGAGGTACCGTGTTCATCTCACTAGGGAGTGCCAGACAGTGGGCGCAGGTCAGTGGGTGAGCGCACCGTGCGCCAGCCGAAGCAGGGGCGAAGCATTGCCTCACTCGGGAAGCGCAAGGGGTCAGGGAGTTTCCCCTTCCAGGGGTGACAGACGGCACCTGGAAAATCGGGCCACTCCCACCCGAATACTGTGCTTTTCCGACTGGCTTAGGAAACGGTGCCCCAGGAGAGTATAGCCCGCACCTGGCTCAGAGGGTCCTACGCCCACGGAGTCTCGCTGATTGCTAGCACAGCAGTCTGAGATCAAACAGCAAGTCGGCAGCGAGGCTGGGGGAGGGGCGCCCGCCATTGCCCAGGCTCGCTTAGGTAAACAAAGCAGCCTGGAAGCTTGAACTCGGTGGAGCCCACCACAGCTCAAGGAGGCCTGCCTGCCTCTGTAGGCTCCACCTCTGGGGGCAGGGCACAGACAAACAAAAAGACAGCAGTAACCTTTGCAGACTTAAATGTCCCTGTCTGACAGCTGTGAGGAGAGCAGTGGTTCTCCCAGCACGCAGCTGGAGATCTGAGAACCGGCTGACTGCCTCCTCAAGTGGGTTCCTGACCCCTGACCCCCGAGCAGCCTAACTGGGAGGCACCCCCCAGCAGGGGCAGACTGACACCTCACACGGCCGGCCAGGTACTCCAACAGACCTGCAGCTGAGGGTTCTGTCTGTTAGAAGGAAAACTAACAGAAAGGACATCCACACCAAAAACCCATCTGTACATCACCATCATCAAAGACCAAAAGTAGATAAAACCACAAAGATGGGGAAAAAACAGAGCAGAAAAACTGGAAACTCTAAAAACCAGAGTACCTCTCCTCCTCCAAAGGAACGCAGTTCCTCACCAGCAACGGAACAAAGCTGGACGGAGAATGACTTTGACGAGCTGAGAGAAGAAGGCTTCAGACGATCAAATTACTCCGAGCTACGGGAGGATATTCAAACCAAAGGCAAAGAAGTTGAAAACTTTGAAAAAAATTTAGAAGAATGTATAACTAGAATAACCAATACAGAGAAGTGCTTAAAGGAGCTGATGGAGCTGAAAACCAAGGCTCGAGAACTACGTGAAGAATGCAGAAGCCTCAGGAGCCGATGCGATCAAATGGAAGAAAGGGTATCAGCCCTGGAAGATGAAATGAATGAAATGAAGCAAGAAGGGAAGTTTAGAGAAAAAAGAATAAAAAGAAACGAGCAAAGCCTCCAAGAAATGTGGGACTATGTGAAAAGACCAAATCTACGTCTGATTGGTGTACCTGAAAGTGACGGGGAGAATGGAAACAAGTTGGAAAACACTCTGCAGGATATTATCCAGGAGAACTTCCCCAATCTAGCAAGGCAGGCCAACATTCAGATTCAGGAAATACAGAGAACGCCACAAAGATACTCCTCAAGAAGAGCAACTCCAAGACACATAATTGTCAGATTCACCAAAGTTGAAATGAAGGAAAAAATGTTAAGGGCAGCCAGAGAGAAAGGTCGGGTTACCATCAAAGGGAAGCCCATCAGACTAACAGCGGATCTCTCGGCAGAAACCCTACAAGCCAGAAGAGAGTGGGGGCCAATATTCAACATTCTTAAAGAAAAGAATTTTCAACCCAGAATTTCATATCCTGCCAAACTAAGCTTCATAAGTGAAGGAGAAATAAAATACTTTACAGACAAGCAAATGCTGAGAGATTTTGTCACCACCAGGCCTGCCCTAAAAGAGCTCCTGAAGGAAGCGCTAAACATGGAAAGGCACAACCGGTACCAGCCACTGCAAAATCATACCGAAATGTAAAGACCATCGAGACTAGGAAGAGACTGCATCAACTAATGAGAAAAATATCCAGCTAACATCATAATGACAGGATCAGATTCACACATAACAATATTAACTTTAAATGTAAATGGACTAAATGCTCCAATTAAAAGACACAGACTGGCAAATTGGATAAAGACTCAAGACCCATCAGTGTGCTGTATTCAGGAAACCCATCTCACGTGCAGAGACACACATAGGCTCAAAATAAAAGGATGGAGGAAGATCTACCAAGCAAATGGAAAACAAAAAAAGGCAGGGGTTGCAATCCTAGTCTCTGATAAAACAGACTTTAAACCAACAAAGATCAAAAGAGACAAAGAAGGCCATTACATAATGGTAAAGGGATTAATTCAACAAGAAGAGCTAACTACCCTAAATATATATGCACCCAATACAGGAGCACCCAGATTCATAAAGCAAGTCCTGAGTGACCTACAAAGAGACTTAGACTCCCACACATTAATAATGGGAGACTTTAACACCCCACTGTCAACATTAGACAGATCAACGAGACAGAAAGTCAACAAGGATACCCAGGAATTGAACTCAGCTCTGCACCAAGCGGACCTAATAGACATCTACAGAACTCTCCACCCCAAATCAACAGAATATACATTTTTTTCAGCACCACACCACACCTATTCCAAAATTGACCATATACTTGGAAGTAAAGCTCTCCTCAATAAATGTAAAAGAACAGAAATTGTAACAAACTGTCTCTCAGATCACAGTGCAATCAAGCTAGAACTCAGGATTAAGAATCTCACTCAAAACCGCTCAACTACGTGGAAACTGAACAACCTGCTCCTGAATGACTACTGGGTACATAACGAAATGAAGGCAGAAATAAAGATGTTCTTTGAAACCAACGAGAACCAAGACACAACATACCAGAATCTCTGGGATGCATTCAAAGCAGTGTGTAGAGGGAAATTTATAGCACTAAATGCCCACAAGAGAAAGCAGGAAAGATCCAAAATTGACACCCTAACATCACAATTAAAAGAACTAGAAAAGCAAGAGCAAACACATTCAAAAGCTAGCAGAAGGCAAGAAATAACTAAAATCAGAGCAGAACTGAAGGAAATAGAGACACAAAAAACCCTTCAAAAAATAAATGAATCCAGGAGCTGGTTTTTTGAAAGGATCAACAAAATTGATAGACCGCTAGCAAGATTAATAAAGAAAAAAAGAGAGAAGAATCAAATAGATGCAATAAAAAATGATAAAGGGGATATCACCACCGATCCCACAGAAATACAAACTACCATCAGAGAATATTACAAACACCTCTATGCAAATAAACTAGAAAATCTAGAAGAAATGGATAAATTCCTCAACACATACACCCTCCCAAGACTAAACCAGGAAGAAGTTGAATCTCTGAATAGACCAATAACAGGAGCTGAAATTGTGGCAATAATCAATAGCTTACCAACCAAAAAAAGTCCAGGACCAGATGGGTTCACAGCCGAATTCTACCAGAGGTACAAGGAGGAGCTGGTACCATTCCTTCCGAAACTATTCCAATCAATAGAAAAAGAGGGAATCCTCCCTAACTCATTTTATGAGGCCAGCATCATCCTGATACCAAAGCCTGGCAGAGACACAACAAAAAAAGAGAATTTTAGACCAATATCCTTGATGAACATTGATGCAAAAATCCTCAATAAGATACTGGCAAACAGAATCCAGCAGCACATCAAAAAGCTTATCCACCATGATCAAGTGGGCTTCATCCCTGGGATGCAAGGCTGGTTCAATATACGCAAATCAATAAATGTAATCCAGCATATAAACAGAACCAAAGACAAAAACCACATGATTATCTCAATAGATGCAGAAAAGGCCTTTGACAAAATTCAACAACCCTTCATGCTAAAAACTCTCAATAAATTAGGAATTGATGGGACGTATCTCAAAATAATAAGAGCTATTTATGACAAACCCACAGCCAATATCGTACTGAATGGGCAAAAACTGGAAGCATTCCCTTTGAAAACTGGCACAAGACAGGGATGCCCTCTCTCGCCACTTCTATTCAACATAGTGTTGGAAGTTCTGGCCAGGGCAATTAGGCAGGAGAAGGAAATCAAGGGTATTCAGTTAGGAAAAGAGGAAGTCAAATTGTCCTTGTTTGCAGATGACATGATAGTATATCTAGAAAACCCCATTGTCTCAGCCCAAAATCTCCTTAAGCTGATAAGCAACTTCAGCAAAGTCTCAGGATACAAAATCAATGTGCAAAAATCACAAGCATTCTTATACATCAATAACAGACAAACAGAGAGCCAAATCATGAGTGAACTCCCATTCACAATTGCTTCAAAGAGAATAAAATACCTAGGAATCCAACTTACAAGGGATGTGAAAGACCTCTTCAAGGAGAACTACAAACCACTGCTCAAGGAAATAAAAGAGGATACAAACAAATGGAAGAACATTCCATGCTCATGGGTAGGAAGAATCAATATCATGAAAATGGCCATCCTTCCCAAGGTAATTTACAGATTCAATGCCATCCCCATCAAGCTACCAATGACTTTCTTCACAGAATTGGAAAAAACTACTTTAAAGTTCATATGGAACCAAAAAAGAGCCCGCATCGCCAAGTCAATCCTAAGCCAAAAGAACAAAGCTGGAGGCATCACACTACCTGACTTCAAACTATACTACAAGGCTACAGTAACCAAAACAGCATGGTACTGGTACCAAAACAGAGATATAGATCAATGGAACAGAACAGAGCCCTCAGACAGAATGCCACATATCTACAACTATCTGATCTTTGACAAACCTGACAAAAACAAGAAATGGGGAAAGGATTCCCTATTTAATAAATGGTGTTGGGAAAACTGGCTAGCCATATGGAGAAAGCTGAAACTGGATCCCTTCCTTACACCTTATACAAAAATCAATTCAAGATGGATTAAAGACTTAAATGTTAGACCTAAAACCATAAAAACCCTAGAAGAAAACCTAGGCATTACCATTCAGGACATAGGCATGGGCAAGGACTTCATGTCTAAAACACCAAAAGCAATGGCAACAAAAGCCAAAATTGACAAATGGGATCTAATTAAACTAAAGAGCTTCTGCACAGCAAAGGAAACTACCATCAGAGTGAACAGGCAACCTACAAAATGGGAGAAAATTTTCGCAACCTACTCATCTGACAAAGGGCTAATATCCAGAATCTACAATGAACTCCAACAAATTTACAAGAAAAAAACAAACAACCCCATCAAAAAATGGGCGAAGGACATGAGCAGACACTTCTCAAAAGAAGACATTTATGCAGCCAAAAAACACATGAAAAAATGCTCACCATCACTGGCCATCAGAGAAATGCAAATCAAAACCACAATGAGATACCATCTCACACCAGTTAGAATGGCAATCATTAAAAAGTCAGGAAACAACAGGTGCTGGAGAGGATGTGGAGAAATAGGAACACTTTTACACTGTTGGTGGGACTGTAAACTAGTTCAACCCTTGTGGAAGTCAGTGTGGCGATTCCTCAGGGATCTAGAACTAGAAATTCCATTCGACCCAGCCATCCCATTACTGGGTATATACCCAAAGGACTATAAATCATGCTGCTATAAAGACACATGCACACGTATGTTTATTGCGGCATTATTCACAATAGCAAAGACTTGGAACCAACCCAAATGTCCAACAATGATAGACTGGATTAAGAAAATGTGGCACATATACACCATGGAATACTATGCAGCCATAAAAAATGATGAGTTCATGTCCTTTGTAGGGACATGGATGAAATTGGAAATCATCATTCTCAGTAAACTATCGCAAGAACAAAAAACCAAACACCGCATATTCTCACTCATAGGTGGGAATTGAACAATGAGAACACATGGACACAGGAAGGGGAACATCACACTTCGGGGACTGTTGTGGGGTGGGGGGAGGGGGGAGGGATAGCATTGGGAGATATACCTAATGCTAGATGACAAGTTGGTGGGTGCAGCGCACCAGCATGGCACATGTATACATATGTAACTTACCTGCACATTGCGCACATGTACCATAAAACCTAAAGTATAATAATGATAATAATAATAATAATAAAAGAAAAAAAAAGAATTCAAGCATATCAAAAAAAAAAATAAATAAATAAAAAAAAATAAATAAAAAAATAAAGTGATAAAAAAAAAAAAAAAAAAAAGAAATGAGCTATCAAATCATAAGAAGACATGAAGGAACCATAAATGCATACTACCAAGTGAAAGCTGCCAATCTGAAGGGTACGTACTATATGATTTCAACTATATGACATTCTAGAAAAGGCAAAATTATGACTACAGTAAAAAGTTCAGCAGTGGCCTGGGGTATGGAAGGGCAGGAAAGGACAGATAGGTGAAACAAAAGGGAATTTTAAAGCAGAGAAAATATTTTGTAAAATACTATGATGATGAATACAGGTCTCTGTCTAAACCCACAGAATGTACAACACCAAGAATGAACATTAATATAAACTATGAACTTTGGATGATTATGACATGTCGTTTGTGTTTCATCAATCATATCAAGTGTACCACTATGGTGAGGCATACTGATAATGAGGGAGGCTATACATGTCTGGGGGCAGAGAGTACTTGGTCGATCTCTGTACCTGACTCTCGATTTTGTTGTGAACTTAAAACTACACTAAAAATACTTTAAAAAATTTCGAATTGTACTCAATTTATATATATCTATATATAGATATATATAAACTATATATGTAACTCAATTTATATGTACATATAAATTATATATATAATTATTTTTGTGAATAGAAATAGCATCTTGCTTTGTTGCCCAGGCTGGTCTTGAACACCTGCTTCAAGCAATCCTCCTGCCTTGGCCTCTCAAAGTGCTGGGATTACAGGCGTGAGCCACCGTATCTGGCTCCAGTGACATTTTAAAAGGAGACTACATCATAAACAAATTGGGTTTCTCCTAAAATGCAAGGTTTAACATTAAAATATCAGAGTAGAACCAGATGATAATTTGAGTAAAGGCATTTGATAAAATTTAACATTAATTCTTGATTTAAAAAAAAAACCTCTCAGCAACCTAAGAATACAAACAAATTTCATCAGCATGATATAAAGCACCTATGATAAACCTACAACTAATGTGTCATGATGAAAAATGTGTCACGATGAAAAACTGAATGTTTCCCCATATCAGGAACAACACAGGAATGTCTGCTTTCACAACTTTAGGAAATAAACCTTGTGCTGAAGATTCCAGCCAGTGAAGTCAGACAAGAAAAAGAAATAAAAGGCATCGAGGTTGGAAGGAAGAAGTAAAACTGTGTTTATTCACAAGCATGATCACATAATAGGGGTGGGTAAACTCCAACCAATGGGCCAGCTTCTTGTTTTTGTAAATAAAGTTTTATTGGAAGACAGTTGTGTTCATTAATGTATGTATCCTCCCTGGCTGCTCTCATACTACAATGGAAAGTTGATTAGCTGCAGCAGAGACTGTTTTGTGACAAGTCTATAAAAGATTTCCTATCTTTAGTAAGACAATAGTTTGAGAATGAAAAGTTTTGATAACCTTTGGTGTAAACAGAAAATCTGATCAAATCTACCAAAAAAGCTACTAGAACTAATACGTGAGTTTAGTAAGATTGGAGGATACAAAAATCAACATACAAAAGCCAATTATATTCCCATATACTAGCAATAAGCAATCAACAGGAATTTTAAAAATATCATGTACAACTTCACCAAAAAAATTGAGATATAGATGAATCTGATAAAATATGAAAAAACCAAGGGCAGGTGCAGTGGCTCACACCTGTAATCCCAGCACTTTGGGTGGCTGAGGCAGGTGGGTCACTTGAGGTCAGAAGTTTAAGACCAGCCTGGCCAACATGGTGAAACCCCCATCTCTACTAAAAACACAAAAAATTAGCCGGGCATGGTGGCAGGCGCCTGTAGTCCCAGCTAGTCGGGAAGCTGAGGCAGGAGAATGCCGTGAACCTGGTAGACAGAGCTTGCAGTGAGCCGAGATTGCACCACTGCCCTCCAGCCTGGGCAACATAGCGAGACTCCATCTCAAAAACAAACAAACAAACAAACAAAAAAACTGCTTTTAAATGTATTTGTATTGAAAAATACTGAGATGTAGTCCTTCTTTTTTTTTTTTTTTTTTGAGACAGGGTCTCTCTCTGTCACCCAGGCTGGAGTGCAGTGGCATAATCTTGGCTCACTGTAACCTCTGCCTCCTGGGTTCAAGTGATTCTCCTGCCTCAGCCTCCTGAGTAGCTGAGACTACGGGCGTGTGCCACCACGCTCGGCTGTTTTTTGTATTTTTGGTAGAGACAGGATTTCACCATGTTGCCCAGGCTGGTCTCGAACTCCTGAGCTCAAGCAATCCACCCACTTTAGCCTCCCAAAGTGCTAAGATTATAGGCATGAGCCACCACACCCAGCTGGTTAATCTTCTTTCAGTTGTTCCTCAAGAAAAGTAGTTCAGTTGTTTTATGTTTTGACCTTGAATGTAACCTGTTGTGTTTCAACTCTGTCTTTCCAGGCTTAGGTTGTAAGCCTTTTAAAGAAAGAGGATTGTATTTTATGATTTTGGCAGTGCCCTCCTTGTCTTCTTCTACAACTTCTAGTTCAGAGCTTTATTTTGTTTCATAATCACTCTAGAAATTATTAACAAACCAGTGGGTACTCAGTTGATTTAGTCAAATAGAACTAAGTCCAGACTGAACAATATTGGTTGATAATCATTTGACTAATACTGAAATTTTGATGTTATTCAAAATAATATTCTAAAGCGGTGCTAATAGAAATATAATGAGAACCACATATGCAATTTAAAACTTCCTAGTAGCCACATTAAAAACTTACAGTGAGCTGGGTACTGTGGATCATTTGAGGTCAGGAGTTAGGGACCAGCCTGACCAATATGGTGAAACCCTGTCTCTACTAAAAATACAGAAATTAGCTGGGCATGGTGGTGGACAACTGTAATGCCAGCTACTTGGGAGGCTGAGGCAGGAGAACAGCTTGAACCAGGAGGCAGAGGTTGCAACGAGCCGAGATTGCGCCATTACACTCCAGCCTGGGCAACAAGAGTGAAACTCCTCTCAAAACAAAATAAAGGTTATAGTGAACAGGCAAAATTAATTTTAATGCCTTCCGTTTCGACCAATATATCTAAAATATTACCATTTCAACATGTAATATGTAATTATGTGCTGTATTTTATGTTTACAGGACATCTCAGTTCAGACTAGCTACATTGCAGATCCCAAGTGTTTGTCATTAAAATAGTGATAGATTTGTGTGTGTACATACATATAATATTATCATTTATAGTTTCTTGATTAGAATTCTGCATAATCAAGTCTTACTAAAACAGGTTTATTATATTTTCTCATTACTTCTTGGTCTATAGGAATTCTACCTCTAAAGAGAGAATTAGGTGAATAATAAAATGTCATGACTCCGTTTTACAGTAGTATCTTAGCATTAATATTTGGAATTGTTATTCTAGACCTTAGCAAAAATATATGTTTTGATTATGAATTTTCTGAAGCTTTCCAGTTAAGTGTAAAACAAGTGAAAAATATAACTTCGTATTTTTTATATTTTGCTTTTTATAGGTGTCTGCTGCAGATATTTCATCAAATAAGGATGATGAAGAAAACTCTATGCACAATACAGTTGTGTTGTTTTCTAGCAGTGACAAGTTCACTTTGAATCAGGTTTGAACTTGACAATTTACTGTCTTCCTCATTGAATTCCTCCTTGCACATTTCTGCTTTATCTCATACACACAGAAGTCATCCAATATTTAGCTATAGAGCTATATTAGTTAAGAAGGTGTTTTTAAAGTAAAATTTGTAGGGTTTTAGCTTAGTCTCCATTTAAAATATGTTCTGTTTTCTTAACTTCAGGATATGTGTGTAGTTTGTGGCAGTTTTGGCCAAGGAGCAGAAGGAAGATTACTTGCCTGTTCTCAGTGTGGTCAGTGTTACCATCCATACTGTGTCAGTATTAAGGTAAATATCCTTAAATTGAGTTAACAAATATGTATTGAATTTTTATTTGGTTTTAGTAGTAACATGAGCTCCCAGTTCTCACAATTAAGTATTATGATTATTAAACATATGTGACAGTATTTAAGTACTTTAAATACTGCTTTTAAGGGCTTCCTATCTCAAGAAATTTGCTCCTCTATAAATCTTATGTTGTACTAATATCCTGCTTTTGTCTTGAAAAAGTAAAACATAAAAATATATGCATTTAATTTAAAAGACAATTTATACTATTCACACAGATTTTAGGTTTAGCGGATTCATTTTGTCTGTTGATTTAAAAAGCTGAGAACTGGAGTATTTAGCAAAAAATTATTAGCCCATTCTGTTCTTTCCCGCATTTTCTCTCCTCTATGCTCACTCGTATACAAAATGACATTTTCTCCTTATAGCCAAAAGAAACAAAACAAGTGTCATATTTAATGCAATTGGTAATAATCGAGAGTCAGCACTGCTCACTTTCAAGCATTTCAGGATAGAGGCTTTCTGGGGAACCTTTTAAGTGGTGTCATGTGCTTGGTTTTAAATGTGGACAGGTCTCAATACTTCACTAGTTGTATCTAAGGTTCTTGGTTTTTTCTTTTTAAGAACTCAGTCTTAATAAAACTTACATATTTGAATAAAGTGTCATGGCCACTGGAAGCAAGCATGGAGGTATGGCTGTACAGCAGAGGTCTTAAACTGTATACTCCACAAGTAAATCTTTTCTAGTACTGCCATACCATGTAATATAAATACTAACCTCAGTTTCAATAACAGGTTGTGGACCATGAGTGATTTTTATACCTTTCTCCCCTGCCCTTCAAACATCACTGTATTATATCATTGTCAGTAAAATGTCAGTATAGTAAGCAAATCAACATTATCTCCTTCAGAATTCTTTGTTGATAACTACACTAGTATTTATTTTATAGGGTAATACAGGTTTTTGTGAATTTAGGAATCAAAATGAAAGATTGTAATTAATACTATCCAAAATAGAAGACTAGTACGGTTAATTTATGTAGTCTTTTAAAATTAGTTGCTCGTGGTATGTGACTGAAAAATGCAGAGTATATAAAGCCAATTAAAAAATAGAGTTATATATGCATAAAACATGTTTCTTTTCTTCTTTGTGCTTTATATTCTGTATAAAAGTTGCTGCTATCATTAGATTTTGTTTTTTAGAATACTTAATGTTTTGGACCTAAGGAAATTGAATAAGATCCCTTTCAAGATAGTAATGTATTTCTTTTAACCCACCCAACAATTACCGAATTCCCATTTTACAGATGAGTACGACTTACATAAGTTAAGATTGGACAATTAGTGCACTATCAAACACCTAGTTACTGGTAGAGCTAGAATTTGAATTCCTGTTTTTAAAAATCATGTGTGGTTCCTTTTACACGATGACACTGTTTTGGACAGTACAGAATACTGCAGTCTCATTGGGAAATACAGCAGTATCTAGAAATATACTAGGGATATGTGAATTGGCTCAGCTTGCATTTTTATTGTAGGAGGCAATTGTTTGTGGATAGGTTTGATACCTTTGAACCTTCTTTTTAAGCTTGCTGGGGCAAGTCTAGAAATCCTTCACTCTAAGGTGGATATTTTCAAACTTTATGGTTTTAGAACCTTAACACTCTTTAAAATTACTGGGGACGCCATAGTTTTTGTTTATGAGGATTTTGACTATGGACTATTCAGCATTTTAGAAATTAAAACTAGGAACATTTTATAACACAAGACTACAGAAGCACAACCTGTACGATGTCAATGTAATATTATGATACAACATGTAGCCTCTATAAACACCACTGTATAATTGTGAATGAATTAAAGTGAAAAAAGGCAAATTAAATCTTAGTATTATTTAAACTTGTTTTAACTTTACAGACCCACTGGTGTTCCCTAGACCACATTTTGGTAGCTGCGGTCCTAGCATTAGTTTAACGCTATACTTGGCCTTTCTGGGATCTCTACTGAATTCTACCCCCTGTTCACCAGTGTCTTTGTACTCTGACTGGTTGTGCTTCACTTGTCTTTGAGCCTTTTGCAAGCTCTGGTAATTGTGCAGCTTACAAATTCCCAGTAGATGTACTTTCCCCTGGTTGTGGGTCTTTGGGCTTCTAGAAGTACGGCTTGGTGTTCCACCAAAGACTTCAGGGGATCCTTTGTAGATTTCTGGAGCTCTTAGTCCTTATCGCTTCTTCATTTTGAGTACTGTGTCCTGCAAATTCCACTGCCTTGCCTTCCCTAACCTCAGCGAGGCCATTGATTGTACTCTGCTGAGGTTCTTCCTCCCTGGGCAGTGTTCTGGAAAACGTTTCTAGGCAGAGTATCATAGGACTCCCTGAGTGTTTCCTTCCTCTCAGAGACCACTGTCTCCTGTACTATGTGTTGTCCAATATCTGAAAACAGTTGTTTCATACACTTTGTCCAATTTTCTACTATCTTATGGGAGAACAGGCTGGTCCCACCTACTCCGTTATAGTTGAAGTGTGTATCCGTATTAGATTATAAAACATATCTGTATCAACTTTGGACATGGTGCCGTGGATGGAATCCTGGATGACATCTTATTTGAAAAAACTTTTAAAACTAGGGTTAAACTGGTTCAACGGAAGAAAAAAATGATAGTACAAGCCCAGTACCTAGGTTAAAAGGAAATTTCAAAGAGGGAGAAATTGTTGAAGTGTTGAAGTACTAGAAGTCAAGAAACACAAACACTAATGTTTCCATTAGATTTGAGAATAAGAAGGTCTTGACAAGCCTGGCCTAAGCAGTTATGAGTGGATGTGGGTGTAGAGACCAGACTGTAGTGTTTTGAAGAGTGAATATAAGCTGAGAAACTTGAGAGTTTGGTTATAAAACGGACCACAGGTACCTGTGAAGAAAACTTAGTAGGAATGAAGATAAATATTTTAAAAATTCTGCCACTAAACACCTCAGATCTGTCTGCCACTTTATCTTCAGGTCATTGTTTAAGCCAGGGTGAGGCAGACTGGCCCTTAGACTAAATCTGGCCCATTTCCTGTGTTTGCAAATAAACTTTTATTGAAATACGGCCATGTTCTTTTGTTTACATATATTTGTAGCGGTTTTTGCATTACACTGGCAGAGTTTTTATAAAGTTGCAACAGATCATATGGCCCTCAAAACTTTCTATTTACTCTCTGGCCCTTTATTGGAAATGTTTGCTGGCTACTGCTCTAAGCCACCCTGATCTTACCCCAGGCCATTTCCTTCATTTGGGCAAATAATATATTAACTTGGTAATCTAAGACAAATTCTTAAAAATCAATAAGCTAATCAAAATAATAAATATACATGTTTAAAAATCAAATGACATTAAAAGCCTTGTAATGGGCCGGGTGTGGTGCCTCACACCTGTAATCCCAGCACTTTGAGAGGCCGAGGCGGGTGGATCACTTGAGGGCAGGAGTTTAAGCCAGCCTGGCCAACACAGTAAAACCCCATCTCTACTAAAAATACAAAAATTAGCCGGGTGTAGTGGCTCATTCCTGTAGTCCTAGCTACTCAGGAGGCTGAGCCAGGAGAATTATTTGAACATGGGAGGTGGAAGTTGCAGTGAGCTGAGATCACACCACTGCACTGCAGCCCAGGCAACAGAGCAAGACTCCATCTCAAAAAAAAAAAAAAAAAGGCCTTGTAATGAACAACCAACTCTTGTCTTACTCTACCTCCACATCTGAGGCAATCACTTTTAATCTTTTCAGGTCTTTTTTCTTGTGGTTAATGCTATAGCTGTAAATAATCAACTGGTTTGCTGCTTTATCAATGCTAGATTTTGTTGACTTTCTGCTATGAATAAATAAATTCCGATTTAGGTCTTAAAATACACCTCCTTCCTTCTCCCAATATAGTTGTATTACTATGTTTAGTTCAATTAATAAGGTGTTGGTTATGACTCAGTAAATGTTCACTGCAGATATAAACAGTATACTATGAGTTTCTTTTGTCTTTCATGGAGTTTTTAATAACAAGAAAGTAATAGTGACTCTCCATTTGTTCTTTGTTTTTGCCTACTCTAGAACTATCATATAAGATTATTTTTTAAAGTACTGTTTTTTTCTGGGAGAAGTCCTACCCTCCTTCTAGACATTCCCTTCTCCTGCTCTGATATGTGCCAGTGGCTTCTAGGTGTGTTGTTCTCATCCTTAAACTTCCCTGGCCTGATGTCCTTTGTTGGATCTGTTGATTTATAGATCCCAAGTCTTCCTTTTCTTTATAATACATCCTCATTCTGTTCCGCATATCTCTAAGTAACTTTATTAGAAGGAGAATGAGGGAACTGAATTTTGAGTCTTCCTGTGTCTACAATGTATTCTGTCTTCACACACAGTTGCTTGTGTAGCTAGGTTGAGAATTGTACTTTGAAAAGTATTTCCCTGTAGAATTGGAAACTTATACTCTTCTAGCATCTGGAGTTGGGAAGTTTGGTGCCGTTCTGATGGGTGTTCCTTTGAATTTAACTCTTCTATTTTCTTCTCTGGTAGCTTTTAGGCTTTCGTGCACCTCATGATCTGAATTTTTATTCTGTACACTCATTACTTGCTGTTTCATTATAATGTGGGCACTTGATTGGTTCTGTCTGAGGATCCTAGTCTTTTGAGATCTTTAAGAAGTTCCACAATCTTAATATTACGTGGTGTGGCTTCCTTCAGGAGTTTATTAGGGATTTGGAGATTCCCAAATATTCTACTAACTTATACCCTTGAGAGAGGGGAGAATAAACAGAGGAGTGAATGTGAACTTCAGAATTCCTAGCTTCATAGTCTAAATAGAAATCCTCTAAGATCATAAATTGTCCCTAAGAACTCATGCTTTACATTAATTTTTTTGGTATTTTTTTCTATTGATTCTAAGCATGGAAATGTAGATGGAGATATTGTTGTATTTTCAAATTATGTATCAATAATAGGGAAGCTTACTTGATTTCTTTAAAATCTGGTCACTATATCTATAAATATAGTGGACATTAAATATACAGCATAAGGTAATTATGTGGACTTTAAAAAGGCATTAAAATATGTGTCATTTTCTATTATTCTGCTCAGTAGGCTCCTAAAAGCGTGTATGAACATGCCCAACCCAGTATTGGGCCTCCGTAGGTGCTCAATAAATGCTAATTGATTGCCTCTTTTCTGCTTCTAGGTACATAAGCACCATATTAATTTATATAGTATATTTGATTATGTTAGGTTAATGCATAAATCCCATGGATTGGTTGTTCCTTTTACAGATCACTAAAGTGGTTCTTAGCAAAGGTTGGAGGTGTCTTGAGTGCACTGTGTGTGAGGCCTGTGGGAAGGCAACTGACCCAAGAAGACTCCTGCTGTGTGATGATTGTGACGTAAGTTATCACACCTACTGCCTAGACCCTCCATTGCAGACAGTTCGCAAAGGAGGCTGGAAGTGCAAACGGTACTCTAGAGTTTGTTTGCCTTGTTAGTCTTTCAAGTTCAGAGCTTTCTCATACCACTTTAGTTTTTAAAAATTAGCCACACCTATTTAATTGAATAATATACATATTCTATGATAGACACCACTAATCAGAAAAATTTTCACATACACATTAAATCATTTCCCCCATTAGGTTCGTATGTAGCTTCCTGAATTACAGTAACCGAGTAACTATGAAAATAAAATTGAGACTTTTCGGGGGGATTTGGATTTCAGGTGTGTTTGGTGCAGATGCTGTGGAGCAACATCTGCAGGTCTAAGATGTGAATGGCAGAACAATTACACACAGTGTGCTCCTTGTGCAAGCTTATCTTCCTGTCCAGTCTGCTATCGAAACTATAGAGAAGAAGATCTTATTCTGCAATGTAGACAATGTGATGGGTATTGTGCTATTTTTTCATCTTTTTAAAGCTTTTCTCTTTGAAATGTAGCAAAAAAAAATGGAAAATAGCTTTTCCTTAATCACAAGTTTTAGGTACAGAACTATTTGCCTTGTAGATTTTTAGTCACCTAGAAACTTACAGAAGTGATTTCCTGTTTTGAATTCTCAACTCCAGACTAAAGTTTTTTTTTTGTTTTGTTTTGTTTTTTAAATTTAGAGACAGAGTCTTGCTCTGTCGCCAGGCTGGAGTGCAGTGGCGCTATCTTGGCTCACTGCAACCTCCACCTCTGCCTCCTGGGTTCAAGCGATTCTCCTGCCTCAGCCTCCCGAGTAGCTGGGACTACAGGTGCACGCCACCACGACCAGCTAATTTTTGTATTTTTAGTAGAGACAGGGTTTCACCATGTTGGCCAGGATGGTCTCATCTTTTGACATTGTGATCCGCCCGCCTCAGCCCCTCAAAGTTTTATGATTATAGGCGTGAGCCACTGTGTCCGCCCAAGACTAAAGATTTTTAATTTAGGCCTTTTTGAGGGTTTAGGAATCCCTTGAAATTAGGTGGAGAATTATTGCCTTCATCTATGCCGTTTCTTATGAAGGGTTTCTGAATCTTTTAATAGATTATAAAAAATATCTAACACAATCTGTTCTCCTTAAACCACTTTTTCTTAAAGCTCTAGATACTAGATATCTAGATATTAGATAGCGCCTTCTGCCCTCCCTACGTAATTATGTGGAATTTCAAAATCAAGAATGTTTCCTTGCTTTCATTGGTATATTGTTGTACTCTTTAGAAGTTAAGCAGTGAACATATGTTATTATTAATAGTATTATTTTATCAGTAGTACAGTATTCTCGGGACTCTGGCTACTAATTATTTGTTCCATTGCAAGACAACTTTTTACTTTATTTCCCAATTACCATTCAACATTGCTTTACATGAGATATGTCTACTTCAAATTAGATGCATTACCTGGAGCACATATATGCTAGCACTGCCATTTGCAGTTTTCTGAATACCTTTGTGTTTGCCCTAACTAGCTTCCTTGCTGTCTTTGAAATATTTAATATATGATGATAAAATAATTAGCTTCCTTATGTAATGTGCTTTGCTTCCTCTCTAATAGTTGTTCTCATTCCTTTTTATTTCCTTCTTAGCTTTATGGATAGGGATAGTTAGGAGAAAAGAGCAAGGTAGGAGGAGCATGTGAGGCTTCGGGCTTTTACGTTTGAAGACTCAGTGTTACAGGTTTTAAAAGGTAGCAGTTCTCAGTGTATTCCTTTTTTTTTAAAAAAATGTACAAATATGGTCTTTTTAGATGGATGCATGCAGTTTGTCAGAACTTAAATACTGAGGAAGAAGTGGAAAATGTAGCAGACATTGGTTTTGATTGTAGCATGTGCAGACCCTATATGCCTGCGTCTAATGGTAAGAGAATAATTTAAACTGTGAGTCTGCACTCTTGTACCACTCACTTGCACCTGACTGTCCATAACCAATGAATTAGCTTAGCTCTACTCTATTTTGTCTTTGTGAAACTTACTTTGACAAGTATTTTATGAAAAATATTATTGTTGGTTATACATGACTTATCACAACTTGTTATAAAACAATTTACATGAAACAATAAAAAGCATATATTTTAGATGTAAACTATAATTTTGCTTCCAAGGAACATGATCTTGTAGTTATTGACAATATGTCAAAATCCAGTATGTTGATTCTTTCTTAGCCAGGTTTTCCTCCACGACTTGAGTATTTCCTTCATCACTTCTTGTTTTGTTGTTGCTTTAAAAAGCACTTTTAACTTTAGTGTTCAAACATTTATTTTAATAAAATAAGTATAGAAACAGAAATTTTAATCATATATAAGTATTTAAATACACTTTACCTTTTCTGAAAAGAATTACCTGGATTTTTTTTTTTCGTTTCAGTGCCTTCCTCAGACTGCTGTGAATCTTCACTTGTAGCACAAATTGTCACAAAAGTTAAAGAGCTAGGTAAAATTTGAAATGCTTTACTTAATTTAATTGATTTACTTTGCTTAATTTTTACATAATTGGCTTACCACTTGTCAAACCTGCTTCAATCATATGGGTGTTCTATCCAAATTTCGTAATGTTGGTAATCATTCCCACAATGATATATAAAATGTCATCCAGCTTTACTGGGGCAGTATTCCTATAAATTTCAGCAAGTTGGCAACGAAAATAACAGCTCTTAGAATAACCATTAATGCCATACTTGCTTTGGTTTCATTGATATATTACTGTGCTTAATTATCAGTTAGCAGAAAATACGGCCTAGTTAGCAAACAGATTTCTTTTAGAATTAATTCAATCTCTTAATTTTTAAAATAATTAATAAGTCTAGTATGGTGATTAATATGATATTCTTATTAAACAGTCATTCTTTTGAATACTTGTATTTAATAGCACCTGATACAAAAACATTTGGATAGTACAGGAATTGTTCTAAGGAACAACAGTTTTATATATTTAAAATTAAATCTGCAGGATTTGTACTTATTTATTACTTCTCCCTATTAGTAATTATGTTGATACTCTGATTTTTCCAGATAAGCTTCTGGAGTATTCTCTCTTCTCTTATGTAAATAGATCCCTGCCTTTTGATCTTTTCCAGGAAGAAGCTCATAGTGGATTAGCTGAGCATTGCATTTAGTTGCAGTGCTTCTGACTCTTTTTATTGGGACATGAAAATAGAAATGCCAGGAAGACTTTTTTGAGACGGAGTCTTGCCCTGTCACCCAGGCTGGAGTGCAGTGGCACGATCTCGGCTCACTGCAACCTCTGCCTCCTGGGTTCAAGCGATTCTCCTGCCTCAGCCTCCCGCATAGCTGGAATTACAGGTGCCCGCCACCACGCCCGGCTAATTTTTTGTATTTTTAGAAGAGACAGGGTTTCACTGTGTTAGCCAGGATGGTCTCGATCTCCTGACCTCGTGATCTGCCTGCTGCCTCGGCCTCCAAAAGTGCTGGGATTACAGGCATGAGCCCTCGCACCTGGCCCAGGAAGACCATTTTTTAAAAACATGCAACCTTTCTGCCTATAATCCAAGGAAGTTTGACCTATTGTTCCTAGTTTTTATTGGGTATCATGAAGTTAATTATTCATGCATTTCATAGATACGTAATTGCTTTCTAGAACTACAGTCACATTCCCTTGACATGGGTATTTTGGAACAGTAATCAGTCAAATTTAAAATGAAAGTTTAAATTTGTATTCTTGGGATTTTGTAATTTTAGACCCACCCAAGACTTATACCCAGGATGTTGTGTGTTTGACTGAATCAGGGATGACTCAGTTACAGAGCCTCTCAGTTACAGTTCCAAGAAGAAAACGGTCAAAACCAAAATTGAAATTGAAGATTATAAATCAGAATAGCGTGGCCGTCCTTCAGACCCCTCCAGACATCCAATCAAGAGCATTCAAGGGATGGTGAAATGGACGATAGTCGAGGTAATACTAATTTATTTTCCGTGAAATATGTGTGCAAGAATTAAAGCATATAAAGTAACTTTTGAAATACGTGTATGATTTACCAAAGGGTAAATCACACTGACTTAGATAACCCTTGATGTGACCCTTGCCATTTCCAAATGAGTGATCTTCTTAGACCTTGCCTTTTCAGGTTCTCTTCCTTTCAGACATTTTAGAACAGACCTACCTTACAGAAATCTCAAGGAGCACCATATCTTTGAAGATCACAGGTGGGGAAATACAGAGGGCTTGACTTTAGTTTGCTAGATAACGACATAAACCTTCTCAGATACTGTGAGCTTGGATAATACCATGTTTAAGTTAAGGTAGTTGATGCATACATTCTAGAAATGGAAAAGCTGTCATTTAATATTACTTCAGGTATAACTTCATATTCACCAGTGTGCATTGTAAAGTATTGGTTTATAAACATTTTCACGATCAAAGTAAATGTAAGGTTTTTCTAGCTGAATTTTTTTTTTTTTTTTTGGTTGGGAGACAAGGTCTTGCTCTGTTGCCCAGGTTGGAGTGCAGTGGCATGATCTTGGCTTACTACAACCTCTGCCTCCTGGGTTCATGCGACCCTCCTACCTCAGCCTCCTGAGTAGCTGGGACCATGGATGCGGGCCACCATGCCTGGCTAATTTTTGTATTTTTTTCTGTAGAGATGGGGTTTTGCTATGTTGCCCAGACTGGTCTTGAACTCCTGGGCTCAAGCCATCTGCTCTGCTCAGCCTGCTGAATTCTTGAGATAGCAAAATATTTTAATAGTAACCTAAAATCCAATATGAGTTAAAGAGGATTACTGTAGGTTTGCTCATTTTGGGGGCGGTTATTTATTTTCAACTGATTCAGAAATGAAGTGATAATTATTTCTGTTCCATTATATTTTATTTCATAGTTTTTTTTTTTTTAAGGGGCAGTGTCTTGTTACGTTGCCCAGGCTGGTTTCCAACTCCTGGGCTCAAGTGATCCTCCTGCCTCAGCCTCTCAAGTAGCAGGTACTATAGGCATGCGCCACTGCAGCTGGCTTTGAGACAATAAATTTATTGAATACCTACTTTATGTCAGATGTTGGAAATCATATCAGTGTACAAAGCAGGTAGAATTCTCTGCATAGAGTTTATATTTTAATGTTAGGTAACCCAACTCTTAAAAAAAATCAGTTAATTATAATGTGTTTGGCAAGTCCCATGGTAAAAATAAAGTTTGATAAAGAGGAATTGCCTGGCCAGGCACAGTGGCTCATGCCTGTAATCTCAGCGCTTTGGGAGGCCACGGTAGGTAGATCACTTGAGGTCAGGAGTTCAAGACCAGACTGGCCAACATGGTGAAACCCATTCTCTGCTAAAAATACAAAAATTAGCCGGGCTCAGTGGCATGCACCTGTAATCCCAGCTACTCGGGAGGCCAAGGCAGGAGAATTGCTTGAACCTGGGAGGCGGAGGTTACAGTGAGCCGAGATTGCACCACTGCACTCCAGCGTGGGTGACAGAGCAAGACTCCGTCTCCAAAAAAAAAAAAAAAAAGGAATTGGAAGTACAGACGGGTGTTTAGGGTCCATATAAACAGAAAGCAGTATTTGAGCACAGATTTTAAAGAGGTGAGTGAGTGAGCCACTTGATTACCTGAGAGAAGAGCATCCCAGACAGCGAGGAAGCCAGTGTAAAGGCTCTGGGTGAGAGTGTGCTGAGCATGTTTGAAGAGTGTTGTGGAGACCAACAGAGTGAGCAGAGGGGACAGTCAGAAGGTGAGAAGATTAGAGATGTGAGGACAAGAAGGACGGCTCAGTATGTCTCACACAACCATAGGGTGATATGTCAGTAGTTTGTGCTTAATAGCAATGGCATGGGAGGCCATTGAATGTTACTGAAAAGAAGAACACCATGATCTTATTTATATTTTAAGAGGAACACTCTCCTATGATATAAGTAGATGATTAGGTGCAAGAGTTATGACAGGTAGATCAGTGAGAAACAATGGTCCAGGTGAGAGGTAATTGTGGCTTTGAAAAGGTATGTCTTTTGTGGCCGGGCTCGGTGGCTCATGCCTGTAATCCCAGCATTTTGGGAGGCCAAGGCGGGTGGATCACCTGAGGTCAGGAGATCAAGACCATCCTGGCCAACATGGTGAAACCTCGTCTCTACTAAAAATACAAAAATTAGCTGGGCGTGGTGTCAGGCACCTGTAATCCCAGCCATTCGGGAGGCAGAGGCAGAGGATTGCTTGAACCCAGGAGGCAGAGGTTGCAGTGAGCCAAGATCGAGCCACTGCACTCCAGCCTGGTGACAGAGTCAGACTCCATCTCAATAAATAAATAAATAAATAAATGAAAAGATATGTCTTTTGTATGTTCTTGATAATTTTTATTTTGTAGTGTGTTTTGGGTCTATGTCGCTGGGAGAAACACTTTCTGATGCTTGTACGTAACTGATTTTCAGATACAATTGAACAGGTAATTTGATTTGGGGGCTTGGAGTTTGCAAAGAAGTAGTCCATATACTTACGAGGAATTGATCAGATCAGGTTTAACAAGAATTTCCATTTCTGAGGATGTTAAAAAATGTCTGAAAAAGGTTTCCATAGTCTCTTAAATTTGGGAAGTGCTCCATTTCACAAAATATGAAAGGTTTCTTGATAATAGTACACATTGTTTCCCAAATTATGAGATTATAATACCTTTTAAAAACAACACAAAAGACCTTGGAAGGTTTTCCTTGTGACTACCACTTGTAAACACTGAGAAATGGTGATATGTTTCAATTTCATATTTTCTCATTGACTTGTTTCAGGGTAAAAGAAATCAGTTGAAAAATTACCCTTGCTTTTTAAAAATTTACGTGATAAAATAGCCCATCTGAATTTGTCCTTATTTTTATTGAATATGAAAAAAGATTGTTTAGTGTGTTGGATGTTAAAAGCTAAGACAATTTTAGAATTTAAGGAATTGAATATACAGTATTTTCATCACTAGTCCCTCATGTTCATTTACATGCCAGGATCTCACATCCTTTGCAGAAGGAAAGGTACATTCCTAGGGATAAAATAAATGCATGTTACTTGGACAACATTTTTGCTTTCTGTTTGCTAAATAAAAATCCCTTTTAAAAATTTAGTATTTCCACACTTTGCCATATTAAAAATGTTTTAGATTACTATATTATCCTGAAACTACATGTATACACACACCCCTAAAATAAGTTTTATGGTATTTCATATGTCTGTACAGGAGAAAAAATAGGAAAAGAATACAATCATCATAAGTTCTTATTATTACATTATGCTGAGATTTCTAATAACACTGCCCTTTTCTGGGTATTTTGTATTAAACCTAAAATTTGTGATTTTTTTTTTATTATACTTTAAGTTTTAGGGTACATGTGCACAATGCGCAGGTTAGTTACGTATGTATACATGTGCCATGCTGGTGTGCCGCACCCATTAACTCGTCATTTAGCATTAGGTATATCTCCTAATGCTATCCCTCCCCACTCCCCCCACCCCACAACAGGCCCCAGAGTGTGATGTTCCCCTTCCTGTGTCCATGTGTTCTCATTGTTCAATTCCCATCTATGAGTGAGAACATGCGGTGTTTGGTTTTTTGTCCTTGCGATAGTTTACTGAGAATGATGATTTCCAATTTCATCCATGTCCCTACAAAGGATATGAACTCATCATTTTTTATGGCTGCATAGTATTCCATGGTGTATATGTGCCACATTTTCTTAATCCAGTCTATCATTGTTGGACATTTGGGTTGGTTCCAAGTCTTTGCTATTGTGAAAAGTGCTGCAATAAACATACGTGTGCATGTGTCTTTATAGCAGCATGATTTATAGTCCTTTGGGTATATACCCAGTAATGGGATGGCTGGGTCAAATGGTATTTCTAGTTCTAGATCCCTGAGGAATCGCCACACTGACTTCCACAATGGTTGAACTAGTTTACACTCCCACCAACAGTGTAAAAGTGTTCCTATTTGTCCACATCCTCTCCAGCACCTGTTGTTTCCTGACTTTTTAATGATTGCCATTCTAACTGGTATGAGATGGTATCTTACTGTGGTTTTGATTTGCATTTCTCTGATGGCCAGTGATGGTGAGCATTTTTTGTGTGTCTTTTGGCAGCATAAAGGTCTCCTTTTGAGAAGTGTCTGTTCATATCCTTTGCCCACTTTTTGATGGGGTTGTTTGTTTTTTTCTTGTAAATTTGTTTGAGTTCATTGTAGATTCTGGATATTAGCCCTTTGTCAGATGAGTAGGTTGCGAAAATTTTCTCCCATTTTGTAGGTTGCCTGTTCACTCTGATGGTAGTTTCCTTTGCTGTGCAGAAGCTCTTTAGTTTAATCGGATCCCATTTGTCAATTTTGGCTTTTGTTGCCATTGCTTTTGGTGTTTTAGACATGAAGTCCTTGCCCATGCCTATGTCCTAAATGGTAATGCCTAGGTTTTCTTCTAGGCTTTTTATGGTTTTAGGTCTAACGTTTAAGTCTTTAATCCATCTTGAATTGATTTTTGTATAAGGTGTAAGGAAGGGATCCAGTTTCAGCTTTCTACATATGGCTAGCCAGTTTTCCCAGCACCATTTATTAAATAGGGAATCCTTTCTCCATTGCTTGTTTTTCTCAGGTTTGTCAAAGATCAGATAGTTGTAGATATGTGGCATTACTTCTGAGGGCTCTGTTCTGTTCCATTGATCTATGTCTCTGTTTTGGTACCAGTACCATGCTGTTTTGGTTACTGTAGCCTCGTAGTATAGTTTGAAGTCAGGAAGTGTGATGCCTCCAGCTATGTTCTTTTGGCTTAGGATTGACTTGGTGATGCGGGCTCTTTTTTGGTTCCATATGAACTTTAAAGTAGTTTTTTCCAATTCTGTGAAGAAAGTCATATTGGTAGCTTGATGGGGATGGCATTGAATCTATAAATTACCTTGGGTAGTATGGCTATTTTCACGATATTGATTCTTCCTGCCCATGAGCATGGAATGTTCTTCCATTTGTTTGTATCCTCTTTTATTTCCTGGAGCAGTAGTTTGTAGTTCTCCTTGAAGCGGTCCTTCATGTCCCTTGTAAGTTGGATTCCTAAGTATTTTATTCTCTTTGAAGCAATTGTGAATGGGAGTTCACTCATGATTTGGCTCTCTGTTTGTCTGTTATTGGTGTATAAGAATGCTTGTGATTTTTGTACATTGATTTTGTATCCTGAGACTTTGCTGAAGTTGCTTATCAGCTTAAGGAGATTTTGGGCTGAGACAATGGGGTTTCTAGATATACAATCATGTCATCTGCAAACAGGGACAATTTGACTTCCTCTTTTCCTAATTGAATACCCTTTATTTCCTTCTCCTGCCTAATTGCCCTGGCCAGAACTTCCAACACTATGTTGAATAGGAGTGGTGAGAGAGGGCATCCCTGTCTTGTGCCAGTTTTCAAAGGGAATGCTTCCAGTTTTTGCCCATTCAGTATGATGTTGGCTGTGGGTTTGTCATAGATAGCTCTTATTATTTTGAGATACATCCCATCAATACCTAATTTATTGAGAGTTTTTAGCATGAAGTGTTGTTGAATTTTGTCAAAGGCCTTTTCCGCATCTATTGAGATAATCATGTGGCTTTTGTCTTTGGTTCTGTTTATATGCTGGATTACATTTATTGATTTGCGTATGCTGAACCAGCCTTGCATCCCAGGGATGAAGCCCACTTGATCATGATGGATAAGCTTTTTGATGTACTGCTGGATTCGGTTTGCCAGTATTTTATTGAGGATTTTTGCACCAATGTTCATAAAGGATATTGGCCTAAAATTCTCTTTTTTGGTTGTGTCTCTGCCAGGCTTTGGTATCAGGATGATGCTGGCCTCATAAAATGAGTTAGAGAGGATTCCCTCTTTTTCTATTGATTGGAATAGTTTCAGAAGGAATGGTACCAGCTCCTCCTTGTACCTCTGGTAGAATTCGGCTGTGAATCCATCTGGTCCTGGTCTCTTTTTTGGTTGGTAAGCTATTGATTATTGCCACAATTTCAGCTCCTGTTATTGGTCTATTCAGAGATTCAACTTCTTCCTGTTTTAGTCTTGGGAGAGTGTATGTGTCGAGGACTTTATCCATCTCTTCTAGATTTTCTAGTTTATTTGCATAGAGGTGTTTGTAGCATTCTCTGATGGTAGTTTGTATTTCTGTGGGATCGGTGGTGATATCCCCTTTATCATTTTTTATTGCATCTATTTGATTCTTCTCTCTTTTTTTCTTTATTAGTTTTGCTAGTGGTCTATTAATTTTGGTGATCCTTTCAAAAAACCAGCTTCTGGATTCATTAATTTTTTGAAGGGGTTTTTTTGTCTCTATTTCCTTCAATTCTGCTCTGATTTTAGTTATTTCTTGCCTTCTGCTAGCTTTTGAATGTGTTTGCTTTTGCTTTTCTAGTTCTTTTAATTGTGATGTTAGGGTGTCAATTTTGGATCTTTCCTGCTTTCTCTTGTGGGCATTTAGTGTTATAAATTTCCCTCTACACACTGCTTTGAATGTGTCCCAGAGATTCTGGTATGTTGTGTCTTTGTTCTCATTGGTTTCAAAGAACATCTTTATTTCTGCCTTCATTTCGTTATGTACCCAGCAGTCATTCAGGAGCAGGTTGTTCAGTTTCCATGTAGTTGAGCAGTTTTGAGTGAGTTTCTTAATCCTCAGTTCTAGTTTGATCGCACTGTGGTCTGAGAGACAGTTTGTTATAATTTCTGTTCTTTTACATTTGCTGAGGAGTGCTTTACTTCCAACTATGTGGTCAATTTTGGAATAGGTGTGGTGTGGTACTGAAAAAAATGTATATTCTGTTGATCTGGGGTGGAGAGTTCTGTAGATGTCTATTAGGTCCACTTGGTGCAGAGCTGAGTTCAATTCCTGGGTATCCTTGTTGACTTTCTGTCTCGTTGATCTGTCTAACGTTGACAGTGGGGTGTTGAAGTCTCCCATTATTATTGTGTGGGAGTCTAAGTCTCTTTGTAGGTCGCTCAGGACTTGCTTTATGAATCTGGGTGCTCCTGTATTGGGTGCATATATATTTAGGATAGTTAGCTCTTCTTGTTGAATTGATCCCTTTACTATTATGTAATGGCCTTCTTTGTGTCTTTTGGTCTTTGTTGGTTTAAAGTCTGTTTTATCAGAGACTAGGATTGCAACCCCTGCCTTTTTTTGTTTTCCATTTGCTTGGTAGATCTTCCTCCATCCTTTTATTTTGAGCCTATGTGTGTCTCTGCACGTGAGATGGTTTTCCTGAATACAGCACAACGATGGGTCTTGACTCTTCATCCAATTTGCCAGTCTGTGTCTTTTAATTGGAGCATTTAGTACATTTACATTTAAAGTTAATATTGTTATGTGTGAATTTGATCTTGTCATTATGATGTTAGCTGGTTATTTTGCTCATTAGTTGATGCAGTCTCTTCCTAGTCTCGATGGTCTTTTACATTTTGGCATGATTTTGCAGTGGCTGGTACCGGTTGTGCCTTTCCACGTTTAGTGCTTCCTTCAGGAGCTCTTTTAGGCCAGGCCTGGTGGTGACAAAATCTCTCAGCATTTGCTTGTCTGTAAAGTATTTTATTTCTCCTTCACTTATGAAGCTTAGTTTGGCTGGATATGAAATTCCGGGTTGAAAATTCTTTTAAGAATGTTGAATATTAGCTCCCACTCTCTTCTGGCTTGTAGAGTTTCTGCCAAGAGATCCGCTGTTAGTCTGATGGGCTTCCCTTTGTGGGTAACCCGACCTTTCTCTCTGGCTGCCCTTAACATTTTTTCCTTCATTTCCACTTTGGTGAATCTGATAACTATGTGTCTTGGAGTTGCTCTTCTCGAGGAGTATCTTTGTGGCATTCTCTGTATTTCCTGAATCTGAATGTTGGCCTGCCTTGCTAGATTGGGGAAGTTCTCCTGGATAATATCCTGCAGAGTGTTTTCCAACTTGGTTCCATTCTCCCTGTCACTTTCAGGTACACCAATCAGACGCAGATTTGGTCTTTTCACATAGTCCCATATTTCTTGGAAGGTTTGTTCATTTCTTTTTATTCTTTTTTCTCTAAACTTCCCTTCTCGCTTCATTTCATTCATTTCATCTTCCATCACTGATACCCTTTCTTCCAGTTGATCACATCAGCTCCTGAGGCTTCTGCATTCTTGATGTAGTTCTCGAGCCTTGGCTTTCAGCTCCATCAGCTCCTTTAAGCACTTCTCTGTATTGGTTATTCTAGTTATACATTCATCTAAAGTTTTTTCAAAGTTTTCAACTTCTTTGCCTTTGGTTTGAATTTCCTCCTGTAGCTCGGAGTAGTTTGATCGTCTGAAGCCTTCTTCTCTCAGCTCGTCAAAGTCATTCTCCGTCCAGCTTTGTTCCGTTGCTGGTGAGGAACTGCGTTCTTTTGGAGGAGGAGAGGCGCTCTGCTTTTTAGAGTTTCCAATTTTTCTGCTCTGTTTTTTCCCCATCTTTGTGGTTTTATCTACTTTTGGTCTTTGATGATGGTGTTGTACAGATGGGTTTTTGGTGTGGATGTCCTTTCTGTTTGTTCGTTTTCCTTCTAACAGACAGGACCCTCAGCTGCAGGTCTGTTGGAGTACCTGGCCGTGTGAGGTGTCAGTCTTCCCGTGCTGGGGGGTGCCTCCCAGTTAGGCTGCTCGGGGGTCAGGGGTCAGGGACCCACTTGAGGAGGCAGTCAGCCGGTTCTCAGATCTCCAGCTGTGTGCTGGGAGAACCACTGCTCTCTTCAAAGCTGTCAGACAGGGACATTTAAGTCTGCAGAGGTTACTGCTGTCTTTTTGTTTGTCTGTGCCCTGCCCCCAGAGGTGGAGCCTACAGAGGCAGGCAGGCCTCCTGGAGCTGTGGTGGGCTCCACCCAGTTCAAGCTTCCAGGCTGCTTTATTTACCTAAGCGAGCCTGGGCAATGGCGGGCGCCCCTCCCCCAGCCTTGCTGCTGCCTTTCAGTTTGATGTCAGACTGCTGTGCTAGCAATCAGCGAGACTCCGTGGGCGTGGGACCCTCCGAGCCAGGTGCGGGCTATAATCTCCTGGTTCGCCCTTTCCTAAGCCTGTTGGAAAAGCGCAGTATTCCGGTGGGAGTGGCCTGATTTTCCAGGTGCCGTTTGTCACCCCTTTCCTTGACCAGGAAAGGGAACTCCCTGACCCTTTGCGCTTCCTGAGTGAGGGAATGCCTCGCCCTGCTTCGGCTGGCGCATGGTTCGCTGCACCTACTGTCCTGCGCCCACTGTCTGGCACTCCCTAGTGAGATGAACCCGGTACCTCAGATGGAAATGCAGAAATCACCCGTCTTCTGCGTGGCTCACGCTGGGAGCTGTAGACCGGAGCTGTTCGTATTCGGCCATCTTGGCTCCTCCACAAGGTGTTTTAAAATTTGTGATGTTTTAGACTGTTTCACTAACGTGTTTTGATAATGTCTCAGTACCCTTGGGAAAGCATTATAAAGTAGTGGGCAATGATGAAACCTACTCTGGATGTTTTTAGGCAAATTTTTTAACTTCTCTGATGCTAGTGTTCTCATTTATAAAATAGGTGAACCAGGATGAGCCCATAGGATAGTTGTGCTGATGAGGTGCAAGGATGCCTGCCAGGCACCCAGCACTGGCTCTTCCCACACGTGGAGTGCTCAGTAACCGTGAGCTATTAGAATACAAGTGCTCAACCAGTGCTTGAGCAATTGTGTTCTGCGTCCAACAGAACTCAACAGAATCCCACTCTTGTCTTTATATGTGAATTCAGTTCCTTTTGAGTTAGTAAGAAATTATGCCTGTGTTGGGGTAATTGAACTTTTAGGATGAGGGAATTGTCTGCCACAATTATTCTCTGAACTTAATGTTTCCATGTCTTTTTCTTCATTTTGGAAGTTGTGGAAAAATTGTAATGTAAGAGTATATAAATGTTTTCCTCTATATTATAGCATATTGGACAGTTTCCTTTATTAAAAAGTACAATACATTAGGGAGAGACTTGATGAATTTAAAATTAAAGTTTGAAAAGTATTATTGACTATAAGTGATCTTCAGCTGTGCAGTTTTCAACTTGAGGTTGTCAGAATGTAATATTACACATTATATTACACATATCTACAGAATCCAAACTGTGATGTTCCTGGAGTATTGGAACAATACCTATGACTTTTTGTTTCTATTGATTTTTAACTCTTCTAATAACCACTTCTTTAAGAAAAGTCATACATCATCACTTTGGTGTATCAGAAACAAATTCTTTATGCAATAAAAGCATACTTCTTTCTCATTCACCTACTGGGATTAGAAACCCTGTTAATGCAAGAAAAAAATCCCAAACCTCAATAAAATAACACTCTGTTTGTCTCAAGAGTGGAAACACAACACATTTCCTCTCAACTGGTGGTCCCAGATCGACCATCACAGTGTATGGCTGTGTTGGGAGGTGTGGGAACAGGACTGCACTGAGGCTCTAGAAGGCCAGCAGGTGGGGCAGACTGAATGGAGGGAGGGGACTGGCATTCAGTAACTACTGGAGAGTGGGAAGAGTGAGGTAGACTATCCATCTGGTGAAGGTGGCTGCTTCCTTGAGGTTTGTTACTTTCTGTAATGTTAATTCCCTCAACTTTTAAAATCTGATTTTTAGACAAGTTATACATTCAAATGATTTAAAATTGGAAAATAATAAAAAGAAGTCTCCCCCTTTCCCCTGCCTTCATGCCCTCAGTTTACATCTCCAGAAACCTCAGAGGTTTCTTGTGTAACCTTCCAGATGTGTTTTATGCATGTACAAGGAAACGTGTGTGTGTATATATATATATATTTTGTGTGTGTGTGTGTGTATATATATATATTTTGTTCCTTTTGTCTTACTACTTTTTACTGTCCTTCATTTTTTTATGGCTGCAAATATTCCTTTGTATGGAAATATAAGCAATTTAATCTACCTGTTCTTTCCCCTGTTGATAGACCTTTGGGTTTCTTTCAATCTTTTTTTTTTTTTTGAGACAGAGTCTTGCTCTGTCCCGCAGGCTGGAGTGCAGTGGCACGATCTTGGCTCACTGCAAGCTCTGCCTCCTGGGTTCACGCCGTTATCCTGCCTCAGCCTCCTGAGTAGCTGGGACTATGGGCGCCCGCCACCATGCCCGGCTAATTTTTTTGTATTTTTAGTAGAGACGGGGTTTCACCATGTTAGCCAGGATGGTCTCAATCTCCTGAACTCGTGATCTGCCTGCTTCAGCCTCCCAAAGTGCTGGGATTACAGGCGTGAGCCACTGTGCCTGGCTTTCTTTCAATCTTTTACTGTGAATAGTACAATGAATCACCTGGTATATTTATAATGTTGTATGTAAGTGGGCCTGCAAAGGTGAATTCCTTGCTAAATCTAAAGACATAATGCATTTGAAACTGTTTTTGGCAGGTAGGATACAGTTTTTTTTTAAAATTTATTTTTATTATACATATCTGAGGTATACAACATGCTTTGTATACATAGTGAAATGATTACTATGGTCAGACAAATGTCTGTATCCTTCACCTTCCATAGTTACTCTCTGTGTGTGTACACCTAAAATCTCTTTCAGCAAATTTTCAGTACACAATATTATTAACTATGGTTCTCATGCTGTGTATTAATTTGATCTCTAGAATTATTCATCTTACCTAACTGCAGATTTGTACCCTCCGACCTACTTCTGCCCATCCCACCCATCCCCTACCTCCAGACCCTTGATAACCACCATTCTACTCTCTATACATTCAGCTTCTCACCCCCCTGCCTCCTATTCTGCTTATTAAGTGAGATCATACAGTATTTTTCTGTGTCTGGCTTACTTTATTTAGCATACTTTCCTCCCGGTTCATCCATGTTGTCACAAATGGCAGTATCTCCTTTCTTAAAGCTAACTATTCCATTGTATAAAGTCCTCATTGTCATCAGTAAGTTCTTAGAAACTGTGGTTAAGAGGGGAAAAAAAGTATGACAAAACTGATTTTTTTTTTTCATTTTGCATTATGCCAAAATTAGACTGAAGGAAACAGTGTTACTTGAGGACCTGCTGTATGTTCATTTAGCTTAACGTCTCAGTTCCCAAGAACCTATTGATGACATTAAGGGAGGACTTAATATATGTATATACACACGTCACAATTTCTTTATCCATTCCTCTGTCCTTGAATGGGTAAGTAAATTCTCCATTAGGACACTTAGTTTGTTTCCATATCTTGGCTATTGGGAGTAATGCCGCCATGAACGTGGGAGTGCAGATGTCTCTCTCAGATGCTGATTTTATTACCTTTGAATATATGCCCAACAGAGGCATTGTTGGATCTTATGGTAGTGTATTTTTTTAAGGAAACTCTATACTGTTTTCAATAATGGCTATACTAATTTACATTCCTATCAACCATGTACAAAGATTTCATTTTCTACACATCCTCACCAACACTTATGTCTTTGCCTTTTTGGTAATAGTCATTCTAAGAGACATGAGATGATATCTATTGTGGTTTTAATTTTCATTTTCCTCATGATTATGATGTTGAGCATCTTTTCATATACCATTTCACCATTTGTGTGACTTTGGAAAAATGGCTATTCAGGTCCTTGGCGATTTTAAAATCCAGTTATTTGGGGTTTTTTTGCTACTGAGTTGTGTGAGTTCCTTATATGTTTTGGATTTTAACCCCTTATCAGATGTGTGGTTTGCCAATATTTTCCTCTAATCCCTGTGCTACCTTTTTACCCCGTTTTTTTTTTTTTTTTTATTGCTATGCAGAAGCTTATTTGCTTGATGTAGTCCCACTTGCTTATTTTTGCTTTTGCTGCCTGAGCTTTTGGTGTGATATCCAAAAAATCATTGTCAAGGAGAATATCAAGGAGTTTTTCTCCTATATGTCCTTCTAGGAGTTTTATGGTTTCAGGTGTTAGGTATTTAATCTATTCTGAGTTGCTTTTTATGTATGATGTGTAAGATAGGCATCAGGTCCAGTTTCATTCTTTTGCATATAGATATCTAGTTTTCTTACCACTACTTATTGAAGACACCATCTTTTCCCTATTGTATCTTATTGGACTTGTCAAAAATTAGCTCATAATATATGCTTGGGTTTATTTTTGGGCTCTGTATTCAGTTCCATTGATCCATGTGTCTGTTTTTATGCCAGTACCATACTGTTTTGATAACTATCACTTTGTAATATAACTTGAAATCAGGTAGTGTGATACCTTCTACTTTGTTTTTCTTTCTCAAGATTCTTTTGGCTATTCAGGGTCTTTTATGATTTAATACAAATTTTAGAATTGTGTTTTCTATTTTTGTGAAAAACGCCTTTGGAAATTTGATAGGGATTGCATTGAATCTGTAGATCACTTTGGATAGTATGGGCATTTTAACAATATTCTTCCAATCCACAAACATGGGGATATCGTTATATTTATTTGTGTCTTTAGTTTTTTTCTGTTTTTTGAGACAGAGTCACACTCTGTTGCCCAGGCAGAAGTGCAGTGGTGTGATCTCAGCTCACTGCAACCTCTGCCTCCTCCTGGGTTCAAGCAATTCTGCTGCCTCAGCCCTCCAAGTAGCTGGGATTACAGGTGCCTGCCACCATGCCCACCTGGCCAATTTTTGTATTTTTAGTAGAGACAGGGTTTCGCCATGTTGGCCAGGCTGGTCTTGAACTCCTGACTTCAGGTGATCTATCCGCCTTGGCCTCCCAAAGTGCTGGGATTACAGGCGTGAGCCACCATACCCGGCTGTGTGTCTTCAGTTTAGTTTGTCAATATTTTATAGTGTTTAGTATATAAAGCTTTCACTTCCTTCATTAAATTTGTTCCTCAGTGTTTTATTCTTTTTGATGTTATTTTAAGTGGAAATGTTCTCTTGTTTTTTTTCAGATCATTATTTGTATAAAGAAATGCATCTGATTTTTGTATATTGATTTTGTATCCTGCTACTTGACTGAATTCATTTATTCTAGTAACTGTGGAATTTTTAGGGGTTTCTACATACAGGATCATGTCATCTGCACACAGGGATAATTTTACCCCCTTTTTTCTGCTGATGCCTTTTATTTCCTTTTCTTACGTGATTGCTCTGGCTAGGACTATGTTGAATATAAGTGTTAAGAGTAGGCATCCTTGCCTTGTAGCAGATATTGAAGAAAAGCTTTCAGTCTTTCCCTGTTGTAGGTTTGTTTTTGAATAGGCAATACCTGTGCATGATACAATAAATACAAAGGTCTTAAAAAGAGTGAACAATGTTAAGTTAGCCTACCTTTTGGCCATCCCTTCCTTGGAAGGAACCAGTGTTTTCTTATAACTTTCCAGAGGTTAGTCATCTAGATACAAGTATGTATATATGGGAGAATTTCTCATATTTGGGTGATACGGTCTTTTTCTTTTCTTTTCTTTTCTTTCTGTCTTTCTGTCTGTCTTTCTTTCTGTCCTCGTCTTGTCTCTTCTCTTTTCTTCATTTCTTTCGACGGAGTCTTGCTTTGTCGCCCAGGCTGGAGTGCAGTGGCGCAATCTCGGCTCACTGCAAGCTCTGCCTCCCAGGTTCACGCCATTCTCTTGCCTCAGCCGCTGGAGTAGCTGGGACTACAGGCACCCACCACCATGCCCGGCTAATTTTTTGTGTTTTTAGTAGAGACGGGTTTTCACCGTGTTAGCCAGGATGGTCTCTATCTCCTGACCTCATGATCCACCCGCCTCAGCCTCCCAAGGTGCTGGGATTACAGGCATGAGCCACCGTGCCTGGCCGATACAGTCTTTTTCTTTATTTCAGCCTGTGGGAAATCAGAAGGCCCTTGTGAAGATGTTGGTTAGAAGAGACTTTAGCCTACAGTGATACCACTTGTGTTAGGGCACTGTATGTGCTACTTTATGCCATTTGTCTCAACATGTATGCTTACTGGTGCCACTATGAACCTCATCAATAAAAGTGCTCTCTTGGTTTTTACTGTCCTTGTGTACATTGTTTCAGGTGAAAGGTGGTCTTTGTACTAGATCCAGTGCTATCCTTGGCCACAAACCATTACATATGATTAATTTGGGGATTTCCTCTTCATCATCCTGGAGATCATCTTCTGTTCTCTCCTGTGTTACATGTGTTTTCTGCAATTTCATGAATTTCTCTTTATTTCTTCCCTCAATTTGGGTGGAACGTATCTTCCATAGCTCCCTGACAGAGAATGTGTGGAAGGTAAGTTTTGAGCATTATATACTTCTGAAAATGTCTTTATTTTACCTTCCTACCTGACTCATCTTTTCCAGGTTGGAAATACATTTTCATTTATCATTTTTAGTCAGTTGATCCACTGTCTTTTAGTTTCTAGTATATGAAGAACTTGGTTCTTTCTATGTGACCTGTGTTTTCTTGGAAGCTGTTAAGATTTTAGGAAATTCTTTGTCCTCAGTGTTCTAAAATTTCATGAGGATAACGTCTGTTTTTTTCTATTTTTGATTTTTAAAATCTGTTTTGTTAGGCACTGAGTGGTCTCTTTCAGTCTGCTGTCTTATATCCTTCAGTGGTAGGAAATGTTCTTGAACTATATTATTGATAACAATTCCCTCTCTTTTTCCAGAATTCTGCTTTTCAGATGTGAAACATACTCAGTTTTTCTCTGCTTCTTTCCAATTCATGTCCTTATTTTATCTTCCTCTACTGAGTTTGGTTTTTATTTCAGTTATTTCAAGAGCTTTCTTTCCTCCCTTTGAATGTTTCTTTTGTAGCATCCTATTCTTGCCTCATGGGTATCTTATATTATCCCTCAGAGGATTTTAATCTTTTTTAAGATTTTTTTTCTTCCTACTTATTCTGTTAACTCCAAATTGTCTTTTATGTTCTCAGGTCTCTGTCTTTTATGTTACAGATCAGGGATGTTGCAGATCTTCTGGCTTCCATGGCCCACATTGGAAGAAGCATTGAAGCATTGTCTTGGGCCACACATAAAATACACTAATGATAGCTGATGAGCTTTTTTTTTTTTAAAAAAAAAAAACCTCATAAAAAGTCTCATAATGTTTTATGAAAGTTTATGAATTTGTGTTGGGCTGCATTTAAAGCATCTTGGCTGCAGGTTGGACAAGCTTGTTATAGACCATCGTCAGATAATCTTTATGGTACATGCACAATTAAAAGTGAAGAACTAAAGATGGAGACTGGATAGATAGTATTTTTATTTTTTAAAAAAGAAATTAAGTAGTTGATTAGAAAGCTTTGAGTATGTGGTGGTGCTTGTCGATTTGTAAGTTTATTGGGGTGATTTGTGCTGACCATTTGGTGAACCCTCTGGTTTCAGTATCTTTAGATGTTCTTCTTGAACTGATCAGGTTCCCCACAACAGTCTTTTCAAACCTCATACTTGGAGGTTAGAGATCTGGCTGCTAGCTTTCTGAGAATTCAGTGGGGAAACATGTGGGGTCCGGCAGTGGGAGCAGGATGGGGTTGTCCACATTTAGTATGCCCATTTTTTCTTGGTCCTATTTTCAATCTTCATCCCATTGTTCCATTTAAGGTCACCCAGGAATCCTGCATCCCACAAAAGAGAGTAGCAGCTTCTCAGTGTGTAAACCTAGGAAGCAGGTGTAGGGAGTATGACTTCTGCAGATAATTAAATCTCTTGTTGCTTCAGTTTTCTCCCACTTATTTCCAAAGGTGGCCAGTTTTCCTAGTTTCTCAGCCTTCTGAGGATTGTTATAAACTGGATTCTTTTTTTCAGTTCTTTCTGCTCTCAACTGAGAATTTGCCTTTGTTAAGTTGTTTTTCTCCTTTCCTATTGTCTTTTTTTTTTTTTTAAGGAGATTGGGTCTTTCTCTCTTGTCCAGGCTGGAATGCAGTAGTGTGATCATAACTAACTGTAGCCTCAACCTTCTGGGCTCAAGCAATTCTCTTCTCCCACCTCAGCCTCCCAAATAGCTGGGATTACAGGCATGCCACCATACAACAGCTTGATTTTATCTTTTAAAAATAGATTATTTCAGTGTGTTTTTAGTAGGGTTTCAGGAGAATGTAATTTTAATGTATGAATTTAGTCTGCCATCTTAACCCAAAATTCCCTGTCATTAACTTTTAGGTGAGTTTATTTGAAGGTAAACAATTGGTATTGTCATCTTTGGTGCTTGTTTTTTTCAGTAATTTTCTTTTTTCTTTTCTTTTCTTTTTTTTTTTTTTTGAGACGGAGTCTCACTGTCACCCAGGCTGGAGTGCAGTGGTGCCAACTCAGCTCACTGCAAGCTCCACCTCCCGGGTTCATGCCATGCTCCTGCCTCAGCCTCCTGCATAGCTGGGACTACAGGCACCAGCCACCTCACCTGGCTAATTTTTTGTATTTTTAGTAGAGACGGGGTTTCACCGTGTTAGCCAGGATGGTCTCGATCTCCTGATCTTGTGATCCGCCCGCCTTGGCCTCCCAAAGTGCTGGGATTACAGGCGTGAGCCACCGCGCCCGGCCTTTTTTTTTTTTGAGAGATGGAATTTCACTCTTGTTGCTCAGGCTGGAGTGCAATGGCACGATCTCGGCTCACTGAAACCTCTGCCTCCCGGGTTCAAGCAATTCTCCTGCCTCAGCCTCCTGAATAGCTGGGATTTTTGGTGTGTACCACCACGCGCAGATAATTTTGTATTTTTAGTAGAGACTCACCATGTTGGTTAAGCTGGTACGGAACTCCTGACCTCAAGTGATCCACCTGCTTTGGCCTCCCAAAGTGCTGGGATTATGGGCATGAGCCACCGTGCCTGGCCTATAAATTTTTCTTTTCATGGTTTAGTCATAAGTCCATAACCATTATCAGATTGTTATGGAGTTGGCCTCAGATATAGACCAAATATAATAAAAAAGAAAAGACAAATACCCTGTTCATGCCATTACAGAAATATGTTATCTCTAATACTGAGAATATTGAAGGAGTTAACAACTTGATTTTAAAATGTATTTGATAAACATGGCTTTTTTCCTGTAATACAATGTAAAGCATATACAACTTGGAAAAGTTTGATTACCATAGTGTTAAAATAGCATTCTCTAAAATAGCATTCTCTAAGCATTCCATTTACCTCATTCAGTGAAGTATTTATTGAACATGTATTAGGTATCCTACTAACAATACATCTGTTACTAAGAAAATCTGTGTACCTGTTCTCATGGAGAATATAGTCTAGCAGGGACACAGATTTTAAAGAACCAATAAAAATGAAGCATGACATTCATACATAGGCGCAAACAACTGTTTGACATAATCTTATCTAAATATCAGGAATTCTTTAATACAGTGAAGTTTAGAATAAATCCTGAAAGATAAGTTAGGTAGAAGGCAGAAATTGGGGAAGATAGTGGAAGAAAGAGCTTGATACCTTCAAAGAACTGAGTATAGTTCACTGGTGGGAGTGAGATGAAGCTGGAAAGTTTACAAGAGACTGTTGTAATGGGCCTTGCAATTTGAAGTTTATTTTGAGGACATTGGGAAGACATGAAAGGATTTTAAGCAGAAAATTGATACATATTTATAGAAAGATCATTTATGCAGTAATTTAAAGAACTGATTGGAGAGAGGTAAGCTTTGAGGTAGGGAACTAGATAGGAGCATGTTGTATTAATAGTGAGTCATCTGTGGTTGGACTAAGATGGTAGTAGAGAGTGATAAAATGCATTTCAGAGGTATTGAGGAGTCTTGGTTGTAGGAGGAAAGAGATTAGGAATGATTAAGGTGGTCTTCCAGGCCTCTGTCTTCTCCAGGTTACATTTCCATGCCTTTTAATGATGATAGGTAACATCAGAAAAAGGAGAAAGTTTATTTTAAATTAGTAGTTCATTTTGGATATACAGTTTTCAGTAACTAGGTAATATTCAATTATAGCTGTGGTTGAAGCTCAGAAGAGAGTTCTAGTCTAGAGACCTGGACCTGAAGACATAATTAAAAGCAAGTGAATTTGTTAAGTGCAAATGGATTGCACTTAACAGAACTCTGAGTTCTGTGTTCCCCTTCTCTGATTATGTTTTATTTCATGGGAACACTGCACTAAGCAGCACAATTTCTACAACCATTTGGGGCTTCTTCTATCTCCTTTCGTACTTTCCCTACCAACAGGGATGTACAATTAAAATGGCTCAGCAACAACCCTACTTTTTATTCCCCATTATGTAGGGATTATATGTTTGATAGGGTTTTCCAGTTTTGTGTATACATTTACTTTTTTCCAGAAGGAGAACTTATGGATTGTGATGGAAAATCAGAATCTATTCCTGAGTGGGAAGCTGTTGATGATGAAACTAAGGGAGTGGAAGGAACAGATGATGTCAAAAAGAGAAAAAGGAAACCATAGAGACCAGGTATAGTGCCTGAGGTAGACATTTCAATATCATCAACACTTGGTTAATTAAAGAAAAATACAACACTGAAGACTTCAATTAAAATTAAATATTCAGGATTAAGAACTGTGTAAACAAAAATATGTGCACATAAATTAAAGAACTAAACTATTTGAATACGACTTTTTAGCTCTAGAGTTCTTTATTTTGAATATGTGAATACTTCACAATGAATCATTATTGAATGCCTTATCCCAAATGTTAACCATTTTATTAAATGCTTTACTAGATTGGCTTTTGTTCATACTTGGACTTTGAAGGCCATTTATATAGTTCCTCTGGATGTGTACTTCTGTAACGCTTTTAATTTTCAGTATTCACTTTCTAATATCTTTTTTTGAAAAAACTTATTTCAGTGTTTATGCAGGAGTGCCAGTAAGTATATAGTGTGAAGGGGAACAAGACAGAGTTATTATGGCTCGTAGAATTTATAGTCCAGTTAAAAACCATGACTGATTAAACACTTATTTCTTATCTGCCTCAGGAGTGGAGAGAAAAGCGGTCTTGCCTGTTAGTTTTATTTGCCTTATTGGAAAAAATTATTAAAATTGTCACAATACAGAAGTTGTAGGCTTTTATGTATTAAAAAAAATTTTTTTTTTCTGCTTTTCACACGTGTTGAGTAGGCTTTCCTTAGGCAGTTTATTAATGTCTGTTTACCAATGAGGTTTTAAATTGGATTCGTACAATCTTTATGCTTCTTATTGCTTATATTTTATTGGTAAGAGTGATCTAAATCCCTTTTGATATGTAAAGAAGAACTTTCTCACTTCATTCGTATTCCATGAGACCTTAAAAGATAACCTGTCTTTTAAATAGGTCATATCTATAATAAGGACCTAAGATGAGTTGCTTCTAAATCATTTTATGAAAATGATTTCATTTCTTCCTAATCGTGAGGCTTATAAGTGTACTTTTTTAGACATTGCAGATTTCTTCCAGGAACTTGTATTTACTGTTTTTTTTTCTTTTCCTCTGCCTCACATGGAAGTCAACCCTCTAATTGAGGGACCCATTAGGTCACGGAGTAAATTGCTAGACAGTGATATCATTTTACAAAAGCTTATAGTGTTGACTGTGTACCAGACCTCTATTCTAAGCACTTCACTTATGTTATTTGTCCTTTTAACATATGTATGAGAAGCTGCTTTGCCTTACCCCCATTTTTAACCAGTGAAAGAACTGAGACATTGAGAAGTATTTAGTGAGTAAGCAGAATTACATAGTCTGACTCCAGATTCCATGCTCTTAACCACAGGGCTCTATGTGTCCCATGTATAAATGCTCTCATACCTTGGAGTACCAGACACCGTCCCCCTGAAATCATATCAGTCAAAGAATATTTGTGTCATCTAGGTAGTTTGTGTCTTCTATCCTCCAGCTAATGTACCAGTTAGCCGGTTAATATACAGACAGTCATCCATCACTTAAGTTCAGAGAAATACATCATTAGGCATTTTCATCCTTGTGTGAACATCATAGAGTGCACTTCCATAAACCTAGATGGTATAGCTTACTACACACTTAGGCTGTATGGTACGCTAAATTCATTTAAAGAAATAAAGTAATTGTGCTACGGTGTTATAACTACGGTGATGTCTGTATGTGGTGGGAATTTTTCAGCTCCATTATAATCTTATGGGACCACTGCCTTAACATGCAGCCCTTTGTTGACCAACATCATTATGCAGTGCATGACTGTTATTTGATGTATGAGGCACTAATATTTGTCAAATAGATAAGCCAGCATAATTTAGTGTTTGATATTTACACTGATACTGTTTATAAGAGGAAGTGCACACAGGTCTTTTTGTATTCTGTTTGATAAGTGATAACAGTGGCTTTGCCTTTTTTTTTTTTTTTTTTTGGTTGTGTTTAACTTCTATTTTACCTAAAAATCAGGTTATTGATTTAGATTAGCACAGATTTAATTTTGGAAAATGACTTACTATTCAAGATAAAGCAATTTTATCCTGTGTACTGTGGAAACGTAGGGAGAAATTATTTATCAGTTTACCCAGTTTCTTTTTTGGATAGGTATTGGTGGATTTATGGTGCGGCAAAGAAGTCGAACTGGGCAAGGGAAAACCAAAAGATCTGTGATCAGAAAAGATTCCTCAGGCTCTATTTCTGAGCAGTTACCTTGCAAAGATGATGGTATAGTACTGACTTAATTTTTTTTTTTTTTTTTTATGTAACCCCTTGGTCTTGATATTTCTATTGGAAAGAACTATCCTAAATAATGTTACAGTCAATAAGATCCTTATTGCCTCTATTGTTACTCAATAAGAGTCTTATTGCCTTTTATTGATGAAAGGATTTGAGTGTGTATAGAGTTCATATCTGTAATACAGCAATCAGGTTTTATAAGGAAATGGTTTAAATCCAATAGACTTTATTCTTTTGAGATTTTTTTGACAAGCTCTTTTTTCCTGTATCAAATTATTAAATATGTTTTCTATATTTAAATATAAATGGTTTAGGGACTGAATAACTTAGTTACATAAGGTACTTTCTGGTCATCTCCAAAGCCTTTCTTTGATTGCCTTAGCTACTTATCATATAATTTGAAATTCTCAAATGACAGTGTACCTCAATTTTTATCTATGTATGTATGTATGTATGTATGTATGTATGTATGTATCTATCTATCTATCTATCTATCTATCTATCTATCTATCTGTCTATCTATCTATCTATCTATCTTAGGGTCTCACTATGTCACCCAGGTTGGCATGCAGTGGCGCAATCATGGGTCACTGCAGCCTTGCACTCCTGAGCTCAGGCAATTCTCCTGTCCTTAGCCTCTGATGTAGCTGGAGACCACAGGCACACACCACCATGCCTAGCTAATTTTTTGGCTTTTTGCAAAGACAGGGTCTCACTTTGTTGCCCAGGCTGGCCTAGAACTCCTGTACTCAAGCGATCCTCCTGCCTCAGCCTCCCAAAGTGCTGGGATTACAAATGTGAGCCCAGCTGATATCTAAAAAAAATTTTGTTTTTGAGACAGTCTCCCTCTGTTGCCCAGGCTGGAGTGCTGTGGTGCTGTCTCAGCTCACTGCAACCTCTGCCTCCCGAGTCCAAACAATTCTTGTGCGTCAGCGTCCCAAGTGGCTGGGATTACAGGCATGAACCACTGCATCCAGCCAGGAGTTGTTTTTTTTTTTTTGTTTGTTTGTTTTTTTGCTATTGGTGGTGAGCAGGAGGTGGCGAATGATAGTTTGTGTGAAGGTGTATTTCTTATTAAACTGACCCTGAGCGTGAAGTCCCTGAGGGACTCACCTTTATGCAAGTCACCTCTGGCCTGTCTGCCTTGGAGAGAGGCCTTAAGCTTTGTCTTCTATTCCCTATTCCTCACAATGCTCTGAAAATTGGAGTTTGAGGTCGTTGGATTTCAGCAAATTTCGGAGAGCTTTTACTTTTTTGCTTACTTCTGTGGTTACTTATTTATCTTAATTTTTGTTTTTCATGGATTCCTTATGTTCTGGCTAGGTTACTGGTGCCTTTAAAAAGATCATTGTAAAAAATGTTTGTCTATTTCTAGTTTTCAGAAGAGTCAATTCACTTACGTAGTCTGGTGGTAGAGTGCCCATATTGATTTTCAGAAGGGATGTGCCATTTGCCCTGCCATTATGAAGCATCTGAGAATATCATTTGATTGTTTGTCAAATTTAAGCTGTGTTCTTGTTTCGTTGCTAGTTTCATAGTCCCCAAATTTATTTCCGTTTCTGATTTCAAGAATGAGTGTTCATTGCATATTTATTAGCATATTCATAGTCATGTTTTCACAATGTGTATATCCTACAAATAATTAATTTATAATAAATTTCTGAACTTGGAATTGCTGTATTAAAGGACACACTTTTTTTTAAGGTTTTTGTTGAGTATTCTCAATACACCCTACAAAAAAGTTATACCCACAGAATTTCCCTTAATAGTTTATAAGTTGCCATTTCCTCGTACTCATGAGCTTTGGGTATTTATTATTATTATTATTATTATTATTATTTTACTCTTTAACAAAATATGTTTAAATAAATACGTTTTTGCTTTGTAAAGAAATCGATTATTAAGAAAATAGGAAACATGCTAATACTAAATAGACATGAAATCAAAATTTTATGGCACTTAAAAGTAACAAACTTGATTTGAGATTTTTTGTTCAAAAAGCTTGTTTGTTTATATGAAACTGTGTGTATGTTGGTAAGGTATAAAATTACCTTCAGTGGGTTTGTCTAGAAATTTTAAATGTCACATATTTATAAATGTGACTGTTTCAGGCTGGAGTGAGCAGTTACCAGATACTTTAGTTGATGAATCTGTTTCTGTTACTGAAAGCACTGAAAAAATAAAGAAGGGATACCGAAAAAGGAAAAATAAGCTTGAAGAAACTTTCCCTGCCTATTTACAAGTAATATTTTGCTTTACATTACTTTACATGGTTTGTTAATTGAGGAAATAAAATGTATTGAGTTTTAAAACATAGGTTTGTTGTTTTTGTTAATGTTTTACTTGTTTTGTTTTCATTTAGTCATCATAAATGCCATTTTTACCTTTCAGGGGTCCATAAAAATTAAATTTACTTTTTTGTGTGCTTTGATACTTGTCATAAATTGCTTTTTTAATCCCAGTTGTTCACTTCTAAGCATTCTATAAGATGTAACAAGGACACTTTGGGATAGGAAAACCTCAATCTTCCAAGTCATTGATAGCTATGTATACCCCACACCCAAGTTCTGTTGAAATTTCCTTTGCCAATACAAGTTACATTAATTATATTCATTGATTAAAGATAGGCTTTTCAGCCAAAGTTATAGCTTTAATAATTGTTACCACTTTTAGAGGCCTGGAGAACCAAAGATTTAAGCAGTATTCCTTTTGTTTTCCAAAACACGCATCAGAAAGATACCTTTCAGTATGAATAAATTATGTTTGATAGATGTAGACTGCAAAAAAAATTTTTTTCTAGTTCATCTTGTAAACATTAAGTCAGAGTTTAAGGCCGTGTGATACGGCAACAGCTCAATATTAGAAATTGTACTGAGATTAAATATCTGGCTCTGCATCTAACTAATTGTAAATTCCTAAGCATGTTATTCATCCTCCCTGGCCTCTATTTCTTCATGTGTTAAAATGGAACTGGAACAGACTGTCATTGAGAGTCCATCCTAATCTCATTGTAGACAACTATTCATCTGATCTGTTCCTCCTAAGACACTATGGCTTACTTAGATAACCCTTCATTGCCTGAGGTGTATTTATTTTTTACATCAATTTTCCTGTTAGGTATTACTAGTTTAATTGGTTTTAAAATACATTGCCTTTCAGCTAGCATACAACTTCCTCAATTTTCTTTTTTGTAGCTACTAACATCTTAATGGCAGTGTTCATGTTAGAGTTCAGCCTATAAAGTCAGAGGATTTAAATACCATTCCACTACCAGTTAGCTGTGTGATTTTGTTCTGTTTAACATCTCTTGTGTCTCGGTTTCCTCATTTGTGACATAGTGGTGCCTCTCAGAAATGCTCAGAAGTTCAGTAAAAGTATGTATGTAAAGTGCCTAACCTGTGCCTTACCTTTTGTATATCCTTCATAGATGTTTTTCCCCTCAATCTCTTATATCCTAGGTTTGCACCTTTGTTTTTTTTTAAATAATCATTTAATTGGTCAGGAAAAAAAATCCATTTATAGTTTGGCTTACCTTTTTTTTTTTTTTTTTTTTGCAACTTTGTTGTTGTTTTCTCCTGGGAGTCCCTTTACCTCCCTTATTAATAGTCCTTTCTAGGAATATTGTGATGGCAACCTGCCTTTCCTCCTATTGATCCTTCTGTAAAGTGTAATATAAATTTAAGAAGCTTTCTTTAGGTGTTTATGCAAGTATGAAAACTAGCCATTTAATACTTTGGCAAAAGAGTCTTTAAAATTATTAGGTCTAATTTCCCAATTACTGCTGTGATCTTAGTCTCCTGGGCTGTCTTGTTCCTCTGTTGCACATCAGTAACTTTCAGCGTGTGTGTGTGTGTGTGTGTGTGTGTGTGTGTGTGTCTGTGTGATATGAGGGAGGCCTTTTTAATGGTACTGTTTTCTTGGACTTTTAGAGATGATGTGGATGGAGCCACCTCTTTATGTTATCTACAGGGAATGTAAAACCCACTAAATTAATAAGGGTGACACAGTTTTTGATAAACACCAGGAAAGTCATGAGTCATTAGACAGAATTCTTGCTGATGATGATCTAAGATTTCTCAGATTTATACTGAAGGCATTAAATAAATGACCTCTAAACTTCTAAAATGCTTTCTGCTGTTCATCATTTTTTCTAATGATAAAAGCATTGCTTATTATAAGAAATGAATCCTCTTCTACCTGGTACTCTAGTTTTGTGAATTTTTAGATTTTTCATAGTGAGACGACTTTTTCATTTAAAATGTGAACATTTCAAATCAGATATATCATTATCTCCACCAGACTTCACACACTCCCAGTCTCTTTTCTCGAAAGGTAGTATTGTTAATAATTTGGCATTTGTCCTTCAGAAACTTTTTTATAATTTATTTTTGCAAACTTATAATAGTCTTTATTTGAATTTTCTAATTTTTTTTTGAGACAGAGTCTCACTCTGTCACTCAGGCTAGAATGCAGTGATGTGATCTCAGCTCACTGCAACCTCTGCCTTCTAGATTCAAGTGATTCTCGTGCCTCAGCCTTCCAGGTAGCTGGGATTACAGGCATCTTTGCGCATGCCTGGCTAATTTTTGTGTTTTGTGTAGAGTCAGAGTTTTGCCATGTTGCCCAGGCTGGTCTCTAACTCCTGGGCCTAAGTGATCCACCCACCTCAGCCTCCCAAAATGCTGCGATTACAGGCGTGAGCTACCGCGCCTGACCTGTATTTTATAATTTACTGTATGTGTAATTCAACTTACTTTCTTTTAGTAATGTATTTTAGGGCTTTTTCTTTGATAACATAGAACTATATACTTTCTAAAAATTGTTGTATTTTGTAATATAAGTGTCTATAATTTGGATAGTTCTATGCCTGTTGATAGACATTAAGGCCATTTTTACTTCTTGACATTACAAAATATGCTACAGTGAACTTTTTTGTGCATGTTTGGCAAGAATGTGTTAAATGTTGTATTGCAAAATTGTCCTGTATGGAGGATCCTTTTTCCAGATAGACCACATCATAGGATATAGACTAAAGCAGAGTTCCTGGGTTGAAGCAGGGTAAAGGGGTGGAACTGTGCTTCTCTTTTGTCTTTGGTATTGATTTTTGAGAAATTTTGGAGAGATCTTGGAGTTGCAAGGAACCCAGCTTGAAAGTATATTGAAATGGAAAAATGTTAATATGCGTAAATAAATAGAAAACCACAAGCCTTTAGTAGCTGTAAATATTGCACACATAGTATGGCTAAACTGATTATAAAACCCTCTTTCAGATTGATGGTGTAAGTAGTCTTATAGTTTAAGTGTGGTTATATGAATCAATAGATTACAAATCTACCTGAAGTAAATATTAAAGCTGTAGATCAAAGTCTTATGCTGTCCTCTGCAAGTGATCTATAAAAATTAATAATATTCATGAAGCTATTCTGCAGTTTCTAGAAATCTTTGGTATAATTGTGTGGTTTTATTTCCATAATTTTGTCTCTAGTAAAGCTACCAAAAAATATTATTTTTAAAATAAGGAGAATCTATATAAAATAATTGACAGGATATTTCTATTTTTTTATACTTCTGTATTCAGTTTCTATATTGTTAAATATAAACCTTTTCTGTTATTTCTGCTTCCTTGTCAAAAACCATGACAGAATAATCTATTGTCTTTTTAGAATTTTCTAACTAACGATTTTTGTATGTTCTTATCTTCATCTAGGAAGCTTTCTTTGGAAAAGATCTTCTAGATACAAGTAGACAAAGCAAGATAAGTTTAGATAATCTATCAGAAGATGCAGCTCAGCTTTCATACAAAACAAACATGAACACAGGTTTCTTGGATCCTTCCTTAGATCCACTACTTAGTTCATCCTCGGCTCCAACAAAATCTGGAACTCACGGTATGTAGAATTATTCACAGATACTTTCTTTATATCATATAACATACATCTTCCTTTCAGTTAAATCTTTTTGAAATGGTTTTGTTTGGCCTCATATGCATTCTAAAAATCAACTGCATTGAAGTATAACTTACATTCAGTAAGTGGAACTATTTTAAGTGGACAGGTGTATAAGATGTAGCAAATTAATTTACCTTTGTAACTAGTACCAACATCAAGAGTTGTGAAGGAAAACGTTTTGGTTTACACTTTGCTGAGGGCAATGTGAGGGGTTATAATTTGGCCAACAGTGACTTTTTGACTAAAAATCTAAGATAGATTTTTGTTAATCACACAGCTTAAATTCAAAACAGAGAAACCAAAATGGATGTGGGGGTACTTGGGAACTTGCTGGCATACTGTGTTACTACAGTGAAGTCTGTTGCCCTAGGTCATGGTTTCTTACTACTGACAGTTTGCACCAGTAATTCTTTGTTGTGGGAGGGAGACTTTCTGGTGTATAGAAGGTTGTTTAACAGCATTTTTGGCCTCATGATGATCAAAAATGTCTCCAGATATTGCCAAATATCTTTTGGTGGGCAAAGTCACCCCTGGTTGAGAACCATTATCCTAAATGCAGTGCCTATAGGAACTATTAACAATCAGAGAAAGGTATGAGAACCTGATATATTTACAGAGTTACAGCAATGTCAGCAAGGCTCTAGGAGTTTAACTCATTGGGTAGGTAAATGTCATGATCAGTGTTTCTCCCACTTCTCCCATATGGTTCTGTCAATTGTAAATCATTGTTCTTTTGGTAAGCTTCCTTTTTTTTTTTTTTACCATTAATTGCATTTGTTACTCAGTTAATTTTATAAACTCATTTTGAAAAACAATTTTAAAGCAATCTTCCACGAAAAATGACTTTTGATGTTAAGTAGTTAATGCTTCATTAACTTGGCATTATCCTGAATTGAAATACTGACAGCTATTTTTGATTTTGACTTTTTGAAATAATTAGAAGGAATCTTACCCCGTGCTGGACACATGTGCATGTCCAGTCTGCCTCACTGTTGGTAGTGAGGTCATGCTTCTTGTTGTTCAATCTTACATATTTTTTACCTCCTACTTTAATTCTGTTGTTTTAAGTATTGACCTGCTCTTGTCCTTGTCAGTATGTTGTTAAAAATAATGTATAATGAAAGACCTGTGGGTCCTTCAAAGGATATTTTACGATAAAGTATATCTTATAACTCTCATAACCAGCCACTTGAAGACTTAAATAGGAGCTCTTTGCACTTGAGTTTTAAAAGCAAAAGGATTGAAATTGGACAGAGAACATATAGGAAAGATATTGATACAAGTTTTTTTTTTCTTTATTTGATTATTTTTTTCCACAAAAATACTGAAGAGATAACAGTCTTACAATAAGGCCAAAACTTGGAGGACTAGAAAAATATACCCATTTCAAAACCTAGATTAATTGTTCTTTGCAATTGAACCACTCTTTTCACTTTATAATGGAAAATTAATGACTAAAGGCTTTTTTTTAACATGTCATTCATTATAGCCTATTATATCAATTTTAATGATTTATTCAGATATAAAATCCTTTAGGTAGGGGCAAACTTGTAAAACAGTCTTTAAAAAATTAGTTACAATTGTATAGTAGAATTCCATTACTTTAAAACAAAAAACTGCTATATGACTCCTAAAAAAATTATCCAGAATTTTTTTCTTTGAACTGCAGTGTTGTCATTATTGAAATAATTTTCTCTAAAAAGTTCCTGGATATTTGGGCACGCAAAACTTAATGTGGTATGTTACATATGAATTACATTTTGAAAACTATATAATGGGACCAAGACTGTTTGACAGAAGTATTTGACCTGGAATATTACATTTATGCCCTCCTCCCCCTTTTAAGTAAAAGTAAACTTGAGATGGATTAAAAATTTCAGTTTCTCTTTACTGAATGACTAATATAATTATTAAAGCTAGCCTAAACAAGAGTTCCAATAGTTTCTTGGTTAAGCCCCAAACCCTTAGAATCCTCCTTGACTTTTCTTTCCCTTTCATTCATCCACGTTTGTCTCTGCCTTCAAAATACATCCCAAAGCCAACCACTTGTCTCAACTTTCCTTAGAACCCTGGTGCTGTCATCACCTCACCTCTCAGACTGCACCAGTGCCCTTTTCTAATCTTGCCAACCCCTCTCTAATTCCCACCCCTCATCTGCTCTACATATAGCAGCCAGTATATTCCCTTTAAAATATTAGTCATCTCCTATCTTTCAGCCTCCCAGCAACTTCTCATCACACTTCAGAATAAAACCCAGTCTTCCCCATGATCTCTAAAATCTTACATAATCTTGCTTTAGCTGCCTCTTTTTTATCCCTACCACAGTTTTTCTTACTGTTAACACTCTGGCCTCTCTTGTTGGCAAACCCGGCTTGCCCCAAGGGCTTTATGTCTGCTTTGCCTTAGTTTGGAGGGTTATCTCCATCTTTGTGCATATAACTTACTCCCTCATTTAGTTTTATGTTCAGTCATCTCCTAAAGGTCTTCATAGACCACTCTGTCTAATACAACATCCCCGCAGCTTATTTTTAATCCTTTTTCCTTGTTTTTTCTTTAAATAGCACTTACAGCGATGTCATTTATTTACTAACTCCCCCCGAGAAAGTAAGCCCTCTGAGGGCAGGCACTTTGTTTCAGTCATTGCTGAGTGGGCAATGCCTGATACGTGATCCATAGACACAGTTCTGTGGGTAGTGAAATACTTTTTTAAATAAATGAGTGAGTAATCAGTATGAACAGCAAAGCTGCGAGTAGTTACTAGATGGTACCTGGCTTGTGCTCCATATGGAATTTCTAAAGAGTGATAGGTTTGTCTTTCATATTTTAACTTTTCCTACTGTATTTTAATTTCTCAATGTCACTTTTAGACATGCCACTTTCGTAATGAAAATTTTTTTTTTGCTTTGTTTCTTACATCATTTATTCTGTTTCACTTTTATTGCCTACAGGTCTTTAAATTTTGTCTCAATATACATTAGTCACAAGACAAAATATTTTTTTTTGTGACTTTGGTCTGCCTTTTTATTTTTGTAAGGGTATCTTTTGGTGAGCAGAAGTTTTAAATTTTAATGTCCAATTTATCAATATTTCTGTAACCTGTTGAAAAAATATTCCCTAACCTGGGGTCACAAAGATGATTATAGATGATCTCCCTGATCGCCTTCCATAACTGGATATAAGATCCTCCTGGAAGTGTTGTTTGTGCATGGTGTGAGGTGGAGGCCAGGTTTCATTTCCTCCCGTAATGACATTAAGAACATGGTCCTTTCCCTAGCCCTCTGCAGTGCTCCCTTCCTTGTAACCTGAGGGTCCCTGTGTGCGTGGGTCTGTTTTGGAGATCTCCATTCTATCCATTGGTCTATTTTTCTAAATTTTTATACCAATGCATACTTTCTTAGCTGCCATAGGTTTATAATAAGTCTTGATGCCTACCTATGCAAGCTCTCCTTCTGAATTACTTTAATGATGCTGTGGCTAGGATTTTGACATTTCACAGGAGACTTGGCTCAAACCTTGTGCCCCTTTTTTGAGATAGGATTATGGGGTTACTATTCTTTCCTGGGCTGTGATCTTGAAAGTAACTTACTCAGTTTTCCAGTTGGTCCTTTCCAGGGACTCTTCTCACTTGTGTCTTATTAAATAAAGATTTGATTTGAGACCATGGAAGTCCAGTGTTCGGAATGCCTGTATCTGTTATGTTCTCCTTTTTGGGACAGGTGGACATACAGGAACTGAATCTGAAATAGGTGGTAAGGAAAATCCCCTGAAATTTGAAAATGTGTGCCTGAGAGGTGATTTTGATCTCTCCTTTGGCAGCTGCACGCTGTAGAGAGAATGAACTCTAGAGTCAGGTTTTTGGGCTCAATTCCTGGATACACCAGTTACTAGCCCTATGACCTTGGGGACATTGATTAACCACCCTGGCCTCAGTTTCCTCATCAGTAAAATGGGGATAGAAATAGAATCTACCTCATGGGTGTTTGTGAGGATTAAATGCGATTATATACAAAAAGGGCCTGGCACAGAATAAGTGCTTGGTAAACCTTAGCCATGATTATTTTTGTTGAAAAGAATTCATGTTTCCTCCAAGGGCTTTGAGACTAACCTAGGAGGTAGCAAAACCCATTCCTCTTGTGTTTCTGAGGTGAAGAGGCTATACTTGTTGGAGACTCGGCACAGGCCATGATGATGGTCCGAACATTACCACCTGCCCCTCAGCACTCAGAAAAGCAGTTCGTTTGTGGCTGTTGACCTGAGGCAAAATTGATACAAATAGAGTTTATTTGGGGCAAATTTGAGGATTGCAGCCAGGAGCACAGATTCAAGTTGCCTTGAATATGCATTCTAATTAGCAGCAGTTACAAGCGGATTTTTTTTTTCCTGAGATTACAAGTGGTTTTTTTTTTTTTTTTGAGACAGGGTCTCACTGTGTTGCCTAGGCTGGCCTGCAGTGGGATGATCATAGCTCACTGCAGCCTCCACATCCAGGGCTCAAGTAATCCTCCTGCCCCAGCCTCCCGAGTAGCTCAGACTACAGGTGCACGCTACCACGCCTGGCTTGTTTTTTGTAGAGATAAAATTTTGCTATGTTGTCCAGGCTGGTCTCGAATTCCTGGACTCAAGTAATCCTCCAGCTTCAGCCTCCCAAAGTTCTGGGATTACAGGTGTGAGCCACCTTACCTGGCCACAAGTGGATTTTTAAAGGCAAAAAAAAGAGGTATGGGGAATGGGCTGACACAAAGTTGTTTGTCAGAAATTCTCATGGGTTTACAGAAATATCGATTAGTGATTGGCTATCTATTGTTAAGCTATAGGGTGTGGATTCTAGTGTGGGGTGTGGCATTATTAGGTTAATTTATAGCTAAATGTGGAAAGAGCATATAGTCTCAAGAGATGAATACGTAGCTCAAAGTGGAGAGTAGGGCATGATTGTAGTCTCATTTTAATGTCTCTCTGGGCCTGATAATTAAAAGGACTTGCATTCCTCAGATAAAAGCTCTTTTTTCTGCCCCTGGCTAATAGTTATCTAATATACTCGACTCCTTTAGTTCTTTGAACCTTACGTTTTGGAGGTTATAGAAGTTACAGATGGCAGGAGTCAGAGGCACGGGCCGGGCCCTGTTCTGTGCTTGACCACCTTGCTGCTGTGGTAGGGCATTCACCACTCTTCCCATCTCTCCCAGTCCTTGGTCCTTCATCACTGGAAGTGGAGTTGTTACAGAGGCCAAATATGGGGAGAAACCGTTTACATTCGGTTTACTGGGGAGCCAAAATGAAAGACCCCAGTGGAGTGGAGCAATGAGTTTACACCTTTAGAAGACTGGAAAGAAACTAAAAAGGGAGGCATCTCCTCAGTGCACTGGAAGAGGGTGAAGGGCGATGCGATCTTGGGAAAGCTGGGGGCTGGGGTGGGTGAACTGCATTGGATGGTCAGTGTCGGGCAGAATCATCGGCACGCCCAGCCCACCATTGTCCCAAGCGAAGCCAGTTGGTACTGGTGCACAGAAGTAGCTTCAGCTTCTGGTCTCAAAGCCATCCTCTGAAGGATGCCACCACCTCTCGAGCCCTTTTAGAAATGGAGATGGACTGGTGGTGGTGTGGGAGGGCAGACCTAAATCTGGTATCTCAGTGGAGCCAGACAGAAGGGCAGGCAACTCTAGTTACATTAAAATAGCAATGTATTGTTGAGGGGTTGGAATTGCACACTTACAATCACACTATTCTATCTATAGTATTATCCCATTTAATGATAAATACATATTTGTGTATATGTATATCCGAAAAGATCTGGAAGGTTATTTCTGTAGCTTTAAAAAGAAATTGTCTTTGGGTGGAATTATTAGCACTTTTGATGTTCCTCTATTTTTTTTGTATTTGTACTATGTATCTGCATAACTTTCTGGTTAAATGAGTTTATGTTTATAATTTAAATAAAAAGAGAAGGAGCATCATTTGGCTGCACCTCCCTCAACTTCAGATGTAACTTGCGGGGGTGGAGGACAGGGCAGGGAGGCCAGCTGTGGTGTTCCTCCTAGGGTCGGCATTGATGGTTGGGCCTCACTCTGTTCCCTACACAGGTTGGTCACTGCCCAGCCTCTAAGATGCGAAGCTCTCTCCAGACCCTCTGGCCCCCTCACTCTAAGGTTCTAATGTTATTTCTATTTCAATATGGGGACGAGAAATAAAAACAGAAGCTGCCTATCTCGATCAGGGAAAGGCGAGAGGGTGTCTTTCTTCCATCTGGGTTTTCTCTGTGACTGTTAACTGGATGCTTACAATGCATGGGGCAGGGTAACCTCCTGCCACTTATAGTGGTGGGGGTTGATGTCAGTGACTTAAGAAAATTAGGGAATAAATGTTTCAGTTATTTTCTCCAGTAACAGAAGGAGGGAGGAGTTGAGGCAGGTATGGTGGCTCCAAAAGGTTACTGGTGTCAACCCCTCCTGTGTATGCCTGCCACTCCTGTGGGTGGCTGTCAGCACTGAGCTCACAAGATGACTGCTGGACCATCCCTGCTGTGGCTGTGTCCCTGTTTCAGTCAGGACTGGACAGACACAGGGGCAGATGCACCTCCCAAAAGGCTTCATCCCCAGGCTCGCTGGCATATTTAGTGACATTAATCTGTGCAAGAGGCTTGGAATGCAGCTTTTTGTTGTTGTTTCTTTTTAAACAAACATACTGTCCAAAGTTCTGTCACTAAGGAAGGAGGAAGAATAGACTTTGGGCAGGCAACAAGTACTGTCACATAGTCCAAAAGCTCTGATTCTCACAGAAAAGTCCATAATCTTTAAGTGCTGCAGAGATTTCAGGATCAAGGTAAATTTGTAAAAAGTTGGGAAACCAAAGGTATTATACAGTCTCATGGGAAGAGTTTGCTCGACAAGACGGTTCTTTTGCTGTAGTTGGTGAGCCAGGGTCTCACTCCACGTTCACCCTCAGGGCTTGGTGGGGTTGGGGTTAGCCTGCTCTGCAGCTAGGCTGGCACCTGTCAGTGCCTGGGTGATTGTTCCAACACAGATAGTCCGTAGGAAGCTGGCACAAGAGCTGACGGTTCTTGTTTGTCATCCCCTATATTTCCTTCTGTCCCCACTCAGTTGGGCCTGCCTGCATTCTTTTGACAGTCGCTAAAGTCACAGACATACTTGACCTTGCCGTTTTTAGAGGGGACCTGCCACCTTGCAATGAACAAGAGGGAAGATCTGTGAGCAGTGAGTTCCAGAGACCCTGTTAAAAAGAAAAACCTTGGACAAGTTTAGCAGAGTTTAAGTAAGAAAAAAAACAAAAACTCAGAAAACAAAAACATGACGTATGAATCAGGCAGCCCTCTGATTCAGAACTGGTTCTAAGAACTCGGTCAGCAATGTGATCAGGTGTTATGGATGCACGGAAAATGGAAGTGAGGTACGTATAGGGCTTAAATGGTTCAGGCTCAGCGTTGGCCTTATTTGATCGTTGGCGGCCTGTGATTGAAGGAAGCTCAGTTGCTGTGATGGTGGAGACTCAGCTATTTCTTACAAAAGCATACTCCTAAATTTAGGCTTTCAATTAGTTTAAGTAGTAAGCCAGGCTTCCTGCAGTTAGTTAAGTAAGGACTTGGGTGCAAAGGCTTCCTCAGGCCAAATTTAGGTTATTTTAACATCCCCAATGGCCAGAGACAGGCTTCTTGGAAGCCAACTGCTTGGAGTAGAACTGTGATGACATTTCCTTTTGAAACATGTACTCCTTGAAATTTGTAAGACATTTTGGGCTAATGGATGTTCTCTGCCTGAAAATAAGGACGGCTTCTTCCAAAACGCAGGTAAGTCAGCCCTTCGCTGGAAAGAACTTGCTGACTGCTGCAATTAGGGGCAGTCCACAAAAGAAAAACCATAAGGCTGCATCAAAGCACTGGCTCCTCTCTTAGAACAGAGGAGAAGCTGCCCCTCAGAGGAAGGAAGGTGGCTTTCCAGGAGGCAGATGTTGAGTCAGGAGGAAGGTTGCTTCAGGATGTTATGTTAAAACAACACAAAAAACAGGCCGGGCACCCTGGCTCACGCCTGTAATACCAGCATTTTGGGAGGTCAACGCAGGCGGATCACTTGAGGTCAGGAGTTCAAGACCAGAGTGGCCAATAGGGTGAAACCCCGTCTCTACTAAAAATACAAAAATTAGCCGGGTGTGGTGGTGCACACCTGTAATCCCAGCTACTCGGGAGGCTGAGGCAGGAGAATCGCTTGAACCCGGGAGGCAGAGGTTGCAGTGAGCTGAGATTGCGCCATTGCAATCCAGCGTGGGCGACAGAGCGACACTCCATTTCAAAACCAACCAACCAACCAAAAAAACCAGGAGTCATCTGACCTCCATCCCCAGCAGAGGCTGAACTTAGAACAAGTACAGATCCCATCAGAACTATGATCTCTTTCAGATCAAAGAGGCCCATGGTACATTCTAGCTTTGCTTGTTCTCTGATTCTAGACATTTTCTGCCTTGAAATAGGAGATTTCCTGGAGTGCGCCCGCCCGCCTTGCCTCAGCTCTCAAATACATCCCGGGAGCAAGGAGCCCTGCGGCAGGCAGCTGCCCAGCGCTCAGCCCTCTGCTGCCCTCTGCTGGAATGTCGCTGCCAATACCACTAGTGCTTATCCTCAAAGCTTTGGCCAATTCCTGGTACTTCTTTAAGGTCTGTTAACAGAGAGAAGCTGACAAGCAAATTACAGACTTTTGTGACTTAGAACTGAATGCTAAGTAAAATCAATGCTCCATTAACACAGAATGAGCAACATGACTGTTAAAAAACCAATGATAGGGTCGGGCGCAGCGGTTCACGCCTGTAATCCCAGCACTTTGGGAGGCCAAGGCAGGCAGATCACGAGGTCAGATGATCCAGACCATCCTGGCCAACATGGTGAAATCCCGTCTCTACTGAAAAAAAAAAAAAAAAAAAAAAAAGCCGGGTGTGGTGGCGTGCCCCTGTAGTCCCAGCTACTCTGGAGGCGGAGGCAGGGGAATTACATGAACCCAGGAGGGGAGGTTGCAGTGAGCCGAGATGGCGCCACCGCAGCTTGGCAACAGAGCGAGACTCTGTCTCAAAAAAGAAAGAAAAAACAAAAAAGGCAATGATAGAGACATCCGTTGCTTTTTAACTTAATTGCCAGGCAAGAAAGACCGTAAATTTCTTGTACTTAACAAGAAATGCTTCTCAATGGCCATATTGTGCAAAATATTGTGCGCATACTAAAAGGGACACGTGAAACAAGTTATGTACTCTCTGCTTGCAGGAGTTTATAATCATATAACTCAGAAGGAGGGGAAGTCATTACAAAATGAGACAGATACAGACATATCCCACAAGCGAGCACCAGATAGTGATGGGCTCACATTCAGCTAGAGATCAGGGAGGTTGTGGAAAAGCAGCCGATGCAGCCAGGATGCTGAGGAGGTGCGGACATTCTGGGAAGAGGACAACAGGGATGAGGTCTCAGCAGGAGGGAAGAATGCTATGTGTATGTACGTGTGTGTGTATAAAAAACAGTATATCTTTGCCCATATGTTTGGAAAGAGTGTTATCAGGTTGCCTTGGGTTCCTTAAAGTCTAATTCAAAAAGCTATTGAATGCTTCAGGCAGGGTTGAACCAGTAAAGACTGAGCAGTGAGATAATATTTTGAGATAGGAATAATTGCCCCCTTCTGACTGTTTAACAAAACCCTTTTTACTGTGAAATAAAACCAGCTATAGAAAACCACACAAAAGAGAAGCATAGCTTAATGATTACAACGTGGACACCCAAACACAGCAGCCTCCCACACCCGTAAGTAACCACTGTTCTGACTTTTATAGCAATTACTTATTTGCATTTCTTTCTAGTTTGTCATCTAAATGTGTAGTCCTAGACACTGTAGTTTAATATTGTTTCCCCTTTTGAATATTGTCATGTGTCCTCAAGTTATTTTTAATTTATGTGTTCCCCTCCATCTTTTCCTTTCCCTTTAAATGTATGGGCTTAAGAATCTGGGCCACCTGACCTGTGATCTGGATCTTAGATTGCGTGTACGTAGTCATCTCGTGTGTTCCTCTGACCTCCGTGATCCTGCAGATGGGCAGCTGGATCCAGAGGCTGGCTCACCTTCAGGCTTGAGCCCTTGGTAAGACGCTAGGTGGTGAGGCTTCTTTCATCTCGTAATCTCTCTTTTATGTGCGTGATGTTAGCAACCATCGATTCTCAATGTCTGCGTGGACTAACTCATTGGCCATTGCAAAACGGTGATATTCTGAAACAATAATCTCTTTGTTGTTTCATTTGTTAGTTAGAATACATCTATAAAGAGAAGCTTTGCCATGGCAGCAGTTCTTTAGAAAAAAGGTAATTCTAATCATCTTGTGTAGTTTTGGATAGTCACACCCTCCTAAGGCTGAGCCCTTAGTAGTTGGCTCTCTCAGAATCTTGCAGAGGCCAAACTGGCCCCAGGAATAGTGGCCCAGAACTACTGCCACTGGCCACTTGTGGACATAATCAGAGGACCCCTACCCCACCCATCACTCTTCCAGTGACCTACTCCTCATGGGGTGGGATAGCTGTTTCTGTCCACATGGAAGATTAAACACTCTAAATTATCTTCCACTTGAAAACTGGAAATAAAATGCTAGACAAAACAACATATTTAAAACATGTAATACTGAGCTTCTTTGAAAGAAATCTGGAGAGGTCAAAAAACAAGAAGGAAGCAGGAATCCTGTGAAGTAATAACACGGGTTTCCGCCACAGACAGGAGACTTTCAGCTTCCTTTTTGATAGCTGCAGGGGAGATCAGAGGGTAGGCGATAAGGCTAGGGCTTACCCAAGGGGTGAGTCTATGTTAGGAGACTCTTCTGTGTAAGGGTGAGAACCCAACAGGCTACAATCTGATGGTATGAGTGAGCAAGAAATAAACCTAATACGCTGAAGAGGATAGTAAGGAGAATTGCCTGTTTCAACCTTGACACCGGACGAGAGGGAATAAAAATATCTCCCACGAGAATTTGTAATGACAAGCTGGCTCTCTCAGAGTTGTGGTCCAAATTTATGTAACCTATGTGGTAAAAAACAAAACCTCAAACAGATAATTACATTTAGAATGGTTCTGGGTTGAGACTGGGTGCAGTGGCTCATGCCTGTAATCCCAGCACTTTGGGAGGCAGAGGTGGGCAGATGACCTGAGATCAGGAGTTCAAGACCAGCCTGGCTAACATGGCAAAACCCTATCTCTACTAAAAATACAAAAATTAGCTGGGTGTGGTGGTGCACGCCTGTAAGCCCAACTACTTGGGAGACAGGTAGGATAATTGGTTGAACTCAGGAGATGGAGGTTGCAGTGAGGCGAGATCGCACCACTGCACTCCAGCCTGGGACAAAGAGCGAGACTTCATCTCAAAAAAAAAAAAAAAAAGGAATGCTTCTGGGTTGATAGTGTCCCCAGGAAAATGGCAGAAGCAAACATAAAAACTTTCTGGAGGATTGCAATCTGAACAATGGCTTCAGAGATTTCCTATGGTGAATTTCTTTACTTTTAAGTAAGTGAGCATTTCAAGGTCAAAAATCTTAAAAAGAAAAGGGAAATGAGGCACCTGACTGAAGGCCAGTTGGAAAAATCGATATCCAAAATAGACTCTAAAGACTTTGAGTATTAAAATAATCAGATGCAAAGTATAAAATAGCTATATATAATATGTCTAAATAAAAGCAACTTAAAAATATTGGAAAAGAGACTGTAAGGCATGACCAAGCAAATTTGCAAAAGAAATAAAATTTCTAGCAATAAAAAATTAATAATTGAAAATAAAAACTCCAAGGATAGATTTAATAAATCAGATTTTAGATGAAGCTGAGGAGAGAACTAGTGAACGGGAAAATAAATTCAAAGAAGTTATCCATAACATAGATCAGAGGGATAAAGACACAAAAACGAGGCAGGTAACAAGACATAGAGGATAGAGAAGAGTGTCTAATAGATGACCAGCTAGAGTTTCAGAAGCAGACAATGTCAATGAGACAATGTTGAAGAGACAATGGCTGAGAATTTTCCAAATTTGATGAAACAGATTTCATCAGATTTAGAAAGCCCAAGAAATATCAAGTAGTATAGATAGAAATAAGGCTGGGCGCGGTGGCTCATGCTGGTAATCCCAGCACTTTGGGAGGCCGAGGTGGGTGGATCACGAGGTCAGGAGATGGAGGCCATCCTGGCTAACATGGTGAAACCCTGTCTCTACCCAAAATACAAAAAACTAGCTGGGTGTGGTGGCAGGCGCCTGTAGTCTCAGCTACTTGGGAGGCTGAGGCAGGAGAATGGCATGAACCTGGGAGGTGGAGCGTGCAGTAAGCTGAGATTGCACCACTGCACTCCAGCCTGGGCGACAGAGTGAGACTCTGTCTCAAAGAAAAAAAATAAAAAAATAAAAAAATAAATCTACCAGGACACACCATAAGCAAACCATGGAACACCACCACAAAGATGAGATCGTAAAAATAGCCATATTAAAAAGAAACAGCAATTAGAGAAGGTTGAGTCTTAATTTTTTTTTTTTTTTTAATTGAGATGGAGTCTTGCTCTGTTGCACAGGCTGGAGTGCAGTGGCTCAATCTTGGCTCACTGCAACCTCTGCCTCCCGGGTTCAAGCAATTCTCCTACCTCAGCTTCCCAAGTAGATGGGACTACAGGCATGTGCCACCACGCCTGGCTAATTTTTGTATTTTTAGTGGAGATGGGGTTTCACCATGTTGGCCAGGCTGGTCTCGAACTCATGACCTCAAGTAATCCACTGGCCTTTGGCTCCCAAAATGCTGGGATTACAGACGTGAGCCACTGTGCCCACCCTAATTTTTTTGATATATAATATTTGTATATATTTATCGGGAACATGTAATATTTTGTTACACACACAGACTATGTAATGATCAAGTCATTATTTAGGATATCCACTGCCTCAAGCATTTATCATTTCTAGGTGTTGGGAGTATTTCAAGTCCTCTCTTCTATGGCTTTGAAATATATAACACGTTGTTAACTCTAGTCACCCTACTCTACTACAAACATTAGAATGTATTCTTTCTACTTAACTGTATGTTCATACCCATAAACCTACCTCTCTTCATTCTCCTTGCCCCAACACACCTCCCAGTTTCTGGCAAGTATTATTCTACTCTCTGCCTCCACAAGATGAAATTTTTTTAGCTCCCACATATGAGTGAGTACATGTGATATTTGTCTTTCTGTGCCTGGCTTATTTCACTTAATATAATAACTTCTAATTTCATCCATGTTGCTGCAAATGACAGGATTCTATTTTTCTTATGGCCAAACAGTATTCCATTGGGTACATATTACTGAATTTTCTTTACCATTCATCTATTGATGGACCCATAGGTTGATTCCATATCTTTGCTATTGTGAATAGCGCAGGCGTCCCTTTGATATACAGATTCCTTTTTCTTTGGGTAAATACCCAGTAGTGAGATTGCTGGATTATATGATAGTTCTATTTTTCATTTTTTGGAGAAATATCCATACTGTTTTCCATAATGGCTAACTTACGTGCCCACCGACAGTGTAAAAGAGTTCTCTCTTCTCTGTATGCTCCTCAGCATCTTTTCTGTCTTTTTGGTAATAGCTATTCTAACTGGGGTAAGATTATATCTCATTGTAGTTTTGATTTGCATTTCCCTGATGATTAGTGATGTTGAGGATTTTTAAATATACCTGTTGGCCATTTGTATGTCTTCTTTTGAGAAATATCTATTCCTGTCCTTTGCCCCATTTTTAAATTTAGTTTTTTTCTTTTTTGCTGTTGAGCTCTTTGTATGCTTTTGATACTAGTCTCTTGTTGAATGAATAGTCTGCAAATATTTTATCCCATTAAACAGGTTTTTTTCTTCACTCTGTTGATTCTTTTGCTGTGTAGAAGCTTTTTAGTTTAATACAGTTTCATTTGTCTGTGTGGATACACATTTTGTTGCCTGTGCTTTTGAAGTCTTAATCATAAAGTCTTTGCCTAGGTGAATGTCTTAGTGTTTCTCTATATTTTCTTCTAGTAGTTTTATAGTTTTGGGTCTTACCTTTAAGTCTTTAATCAATTTTTGAGTTGATTTTTGTATATAGTGAAAGACAGGGGTTTAATTTTATTCTTCTGCATATGGATATTCAGTTTGCCAGCACCGTTTATTGAAGAGACTGTCCTTTTTCCAGTATATATCCTTATTGCCTTTGCCAAAAATCAGTTGGCTGTAAACACATAAATTTATTTTTGGTTTCTCTCTTCTGTTTCATTGATCTAAGTGTTTATTTTTATATCACTATCATGCTGTTTTGTTTATTATAGCCTTGTAATATATTTTGGAGTTAGGTAATGTGATGCCTCCAAATGTTATTCTTTTTCCTCAGGATTGCTTTGGCTGTTTGGGCTCTTTTTGTGTTCCATATAAATTTTAAGATTTTTTTTTCTATTTCTGTGAAAAATGTTATTGGTATTTTGGTAGGGATTACATTGAATCCATAGATTACTTTGGGTAGTATGATCATTTTAACAATATGATTTCTTATCCATGAGCGTTGGATGTCTTTCCATTTGTGTCCTCTTTAATTTATTTCATTAGTGTTTTATAGTTTTCCTTGTGGAGGTCTTTCACCTCCTTGGTTAAATTTATTCCTAGGTATTTTTTTTTTTTGGTGGCTGTTGTAAATGGGATTGCCTTCTTGATTTTCTTTTTCAGCTAGCTCATTATTGGTGTATAGAAATGCAGCTGATTTTATATGTTGATTTTTGTATCCTGCAACTTTACCGAGTTAATTTATTAGATCCATGAGTTTTTTTGGTAGAGTCTTTAGGTTTTTCTAAATAGAAGATCATGCCATCCGTAATGAGGGACCATTTGACTTCCCTGTTTTGCATTTGGATGCTTTTTATTTCTTTCTCTCGCCTGATTGTTCTAGCTAAGACTTCCAGTACTATGATAGGAATGGTGAGAGTGAACATCCTTGTCTTATTGCAGTTTTTAGAGGAAAGGCTTTCAGCTTTTCCCCACTAAGTATGACGTTAGCTGTGGCTTTGTGTCTTTGTTATGTTGAGATATGTTCTGTGTCTAGCTTGTTGAGTTTTTATCATAAAGAGATGTTGAATTTTATCAAACGCTTTTTCTGTATCTATTGAGATGATCATATGGTTTTTGTCCTTGATTCAATTGATAAATCATGTTTATTGATTTGTCCATGTTGAACCATTCTTGCATCCCTGAGATATTTCCTGCTTGATCATGGTGTATTATCTTTTTTTGACCTGCTGTTGGATTCACTTTGCTAATATTTTGGTGAGGATTTTTGTCTCTGTGTTCATCAGGGATATTGGCCTATAGTTTCCTTTTTTTGTTGTGTTCTTGTCTAGTTTTGGTATCAGGGTGATGCTGGCATCATAGAATGAGTTAGGGATAATTCTTTTCTCTTCAGTTTTCTGGAAGTTTGAGGAAAATTGGTGTTAGTTATTCTTTATAAGTTTGGTAGAGTGGCAGCGAAGCTATCCAGCCCCGAACTTTTTCTTTGTTGGGAGACTTTTTATTACTGATTCAATCTCCTTACTTGTTATTGGTTTTCTATTTAAGAAGAATAGCAAAAATGGAAGCCAGAAGACAGTAGCATAATAGCTTCAATTTAATAATAGAAAATAACTTTCAAACCATAATTCAATACTCACACAATATTTCTCAAGTATTAGGACAAAATTAAGAGATTTTTAGAAAAACCCAAATGTGAGCATTTAATAATAGACCTTTACCAGAAGAAAATTCAAGGATGAACTTTAGGAAGAAAGAGAAGGTTCCAGAGAGGTAAAAAAAAAAATGATAAACACAGACACTGGTAAATGTGTGGATACCGATAAACTAACATTAACCCTGTAAAATAATGATATTAATAAGTCTGTATTTGTGGAGGCAAAACAAAATAGGCCCAAAATACTGAAAAAATAGCATATAAGTTATTAGTGTTATGATTAGCAAAAACATATTCTATCCTTCTAGTATTGTTTGGAAGGAAGGTAAGGATATTGATTAACTTTAGTCTTTATAAGAATATGCATCTTAAAACATCTGGGGGTAAAACAGGAGGAATAGAGAAAGAGAAGAACAATCAGTAGATCAGTAGAAACCTGCAGTCAGTAATCTACAATAGGGATCTGTAGAAAATTAAGATGGTAAAAATAAATGGAAACTTACCTTTAATCCCAACAAAGGTAAATGTACCACAATTCAGTTACAAGGTAAAGAATGTCAGATTGGATTTAAATAAAATTATGCCATTAAATGAGACATAAGGATACAAAAAAGTGCAAAGTCAAAGGATAGAAAAGCTGGTAACTTCAAAATAATTAAAGATAGACTTTACTGGAAAGTTATAATAATTCTAAACTTGTATGTATCTAATAACACAGTATCACAATATTTTAAGCAAAATGACAAATCTAGGAGAAAGTGACAAATCCATCATTATAGTGCAAAATTTTAACACATTGCTCTCAGTAAGTTTTGGATTAAGCAGACAAAAATCAGTGGGATATAGGAGATTTGAACAGCACAATTAGCATGCACTGTGTAAAGAACATACAGGAACAGTTGGAGAATATGCATCTTTTGCTAGTACATAAGAAATATTAAAATTATCCACATGCTAGATCACAAATCTAGCTTTTACAAATTTTGGAAATTCAGTACCATATAGAACATATTCTTTGACAACAGTCCAGTTGTGAGATATAAGTACCTAAAACTAAAAAAGTTCTCTGTATCATTCAGTGCTCAAATCAAAAAATCACTGTAGCTATTTTGAGCAGAAAAGGTCTTCATACTAGGAATCAGGTGATTACAAAATTGTTGGAAGGCATGGAGAATTGAACTTTAGGTGGGGTTTATGGAGATGGTACCCAGAACAATATCTCAAGGGCACTGCCTTGGAATCTGCCAGGGCAGGAGGATGGGAACCAGGGTGCTGTGCAGGTTTCCTGTGGCAGCTGTTGTGCCACTGGGAACTGTTGAGTTGAACAGGCTACTGGACCGTGATCCAGGCTTCTCAGTCTGTTTTGGGCTGATATCACAAAATACCTTAGATTGGGCAATTTATAAACAATATAAATTTATTGCTCACAGTTCTGGAGGCTGGGAAACCCAAGATCAAAGCACCAGAAGAATGTGTGTCTAGTGAGGGCCTGTTTCATAAGTGGCGCCTTCCCATTGTGTCCTCGTATGGTGCAACCCTCTTTTTTTTTTACTTCTTTTTCTTTTTCTTTTTCTTTTTTTTTTTTTTGAGGTGGGGGTCTCACTCTATTGCCTGGGCTGGAGTGCACTGGCATGATCACAGCTCACTGCAGCCTCAACCTCCTGGACTCAAGCTATCTTCCCACCTCAACCTCCCAAGTAGCTGGGACTACAGGAGCACACCACCATGCCCAGCTAATTTTTGTATTTTTTTGTAAAGACAGGGTTTTACTGTGTTGCCCAGGCTGGTTTTGAACTCCTGGGCTCAAGTAATCCTCCTGCCTCAGCCTCCCAAAGTGCTGGGATTACAGGTGTGAGCTGCTGCACCTGGCAAGCCTTTTTTAAGGGCACTAATCCCATCTGTGAGGGTGGAGTCCTTATGGCATAGTCACCTCCCAAAGACTCCCACCTCTTAACACTTGCTTTAGAGGATAGATATCAGTGTATGAGCTTGAGGGGATATGAACATTCAGGTCATAGCCCAGGGATCAGGAAGCAGCCCCTGCTGCCATCACAGCTGCTGCACACCCACAAAGCCAGTGCCTGCACATGAGAACTCTGAGTTCAGTGCTGCCACCGTCAAAACCTACTCTTAACACTCAAAAAACCCAGAGAGACTAGACATAGGAGTGCTATGGAAGAAAAAACATTCCATGACCTTGCCTGTCAGCAGGAAGGGGGCGTTTACTTCTGTTCCTCCTTTCAAATCATGTGTAGGTGTGTCCAGTAGAGGAACCTAGTTCACATTCAGAACTGTAGCTGCAAGGGAGTCTGACATATGAAGTTTTTCACTTTTTGGACTCTGTAGTACTTCTGTAGTGTAGAAAGAGGTTTGTAGAAAGAGGATAAATGCTATTTTACCAAATCCATCACCCTTCATGGGTCAAAGGAAAAAATTCTGATGTAAATATTTTTAAAGTTGAACAATAAAATACAACATATCAAAACTTGTGAGGTACAGCTAAAATGACACCCAGAAATGGATAGTTTAAGTGGTTATATCAGAAAAGAAAGGCTCAACATCAATGAGCTAAGATTCCAACTTAAAAAATGTAAGAATAAACCTGACATATCATACCCAAAGAAAAAGAGCAGTTTAGAAATAGTAAGAGCACTATATTGACATAGGAAAGAAAGATACAGGAGGGAAGATCAACAAAACCAAGAACTGGTTCATAGAAAAAAAGCAATAAAATAGACTTCAGGCAAAATTATTCCATAAAAAAGAGAAAAGATGTAAGTAACAATGATAGGAATGAAAACGGAAATAAAAAAACAGATGCTGCAGACATTACGATATTACGATAGTAAAAGGAAATTATGAACAACTTTTTGCAAATAAATTGGAAGGCTTAGGTTAAATTATTACGTTCTTAGAAAAATATAACTAACTTAAGAATAAGTAGAAAAATGAATAGTTTTATGATCTTAACCAAATTGGATCAGTTGTTAATATCATCCCTTGAAGACACCAAGTTCAGAAGGTTTTATAGGTGACTTTTACCAAACTTAAGAAGAGTAGATAATTCTGCTTATAAGCAAACCCTTTCAGGGAACTTATTTCGAGAAGAGCTGGATTTTTAATAGAATTCTCTCTATTTTTAAATGTTGGCAATTATTTAAACATTTTTGTCAGTTCAGGCAAAACAAAATATGTCTGCAGGATGGTTTCAGCCCAGTCTGACAGTTTGCAACCCCTGATCTAAACCTTACAAAGGAGAGCTGATCCAAATCATGGTGCAATTAAACTGAATGATTTAGGTCTAACATTAAGAAAATTTGCTGATGGAATTATGAGACACTGATATGCATTTCCAGAGGTGGTTGTGGAAATAGGCTCTGAAGGCTAAAAATTACAGCTGACTGAAGTACTCCTAATAAGACTCATGTGCAGTCTTGCCTGGAGGCAGAGGGATGGACCAGATGATCTTTCTGGGTTGTTTCATGGACTCTTCTGGTCTTTCTAATAAATGCAGTTTTCTCAATGCATCCCTTCCGTGTTACCATCTGATCCAATAGTAAACAGTGATTTGATGCTTCCTCCAGACAATCTTGCTTCAGGAAAAAAGGGTTAGAATATTTAGGCCCAATTTGGGGTTGAGAATCTTTCACAGCATACATTTACTTACATGTCTTTGATTAGGAGAGTTAATATAGTGTAGTGATTAATAGCACAGACTTTGGATCCAAATTTTCTTAATTTGATCTTGCTTCTGTCATTTCATAGCTATGTGGCTTTTCCCTTGCCTTTGTTTCCTCAATGGTGAAATGGGAATAAGACGGGATCCCTGTTTTAAAGGCATTCACACTCTAGTTGTGGGAGACGACAAAAAAAAAAAAAAAAGTGCTGGGGATGGTGGCTCACATCTGTACTCCCAGCACTTTGGGAGGCTGAGATGGGAGGATTGCTTGAGCCCAGGAGTTTGAGATCAACCTGGGTAACATTACAAAACCCCATCTCTACAAAAAATACAAAAATTAGCCAGGCATGGTAGTGTGTGCCTATAGTCCCAGCTATTTGGGAGGCTGAGATGGGAGAATAGCTTGAGCCCTGAAGTGAGAGGAGGTCAAGGCTGCAGTGAGCCGAGACTGCATCACTGCACTCCAGCCTGGGCAACAGCAAAACCCCATCTCAAAAAAAAAAAAAGATGCATAGTATGTATGTATGTATCAGCTAGCAGACTCTATTTCCCCATCCTTGAACCTGGCCTTGGCCATGTGATTGGTATGGCTAATAGCATGGGGCAGAAGTGCTGGTCCTCTAGTCCTGAGTCTGAGTCTCAAGTATTGGTGTGTTCCCACTTGCTTTCTTGCACTTCTGTTATTGCTACGACTAATTTGCTAATCCCCAGGGGATGGAAAGATAGGTGGAGCCGAGCTACATTCAGCCTAGATTATTCAATCCCTAGCTGCTTACAGAAGTATGAATGAGCCCAACGGAGATCAGCAGAACTGCCCAGCCCTGCCTATACTAGCCACCTCCCCAGCTGACTGGCAGATGAAGGAGAATTAACAAATTCCTGTTATTTTAAGCCATGGAGTTCTGGGTGTTTTTTTACACAGCCATAGCTCACTGACATAAACAGCTGAGATTTATCAAGGTCTACTTTGTGCCCAGGACTCTTCATTTTCACAACAGTTGTGGGATAGGTACAGGGCATGCTAACTTAATTAAAATGTAATTAATGGAAATTTGATATAGTGCAATAAAGATATTAATAAAATCATGCTTTGTGTGCAAAGTGTGAAATGAGGCAAATTTCTATTATACATCTCGCCTCCTCCCATTGCTCCCCCACCCCCAACCAAATCTTGTCAAACATCATGGAACATAAAGGTTACATGACTGGTTGTACCCAAGGCTGACTGGCTGAGTGCGTTGTAAATGGTGCCTGCTTGACAGCAGAAATGTTTGATATTCTTTGTCTGGATTAGCTTAAATTACTGCATTTTGTATAATGAGAAGTCTATATTGAATTTGTCATATAAAAAGAACAACTACTTTGGACTATCCTTATTAGCTCCAATGAACAGATGAGGGAAGTGAGACGTAGAGAGGTTAAGAGCATGTGGTTAGTAAATGGGTACTGCCTTCTAGGATAATGGACAATGACAGAAGTTAGATAAATCCCAAATGCCTAAAATGGTTTTTCCTCATCACAGTACACAGTTCAGGAGTATCTAGTCGCTGCAAGGTATTTGACTTCAGGCTGAGAGGGTCCACCTAGGTTTATGAGACCATGTGCCCTTTGCTTTCTGTCTTCAGATTCTAGAATTTCTAGTGATTCAGGTGTTGATTTTGCATATTCTCCCTGGCCTTTGATATTTTCAACCTTGTATTTAACACTACTAGTAATGTGATTGTTCTCTGCTGCCTGTGTCCATGACTTTTAAGCATTTCCTGCTTTATTAATGTGCTTTGCTAATTTGGATTAAATTTTAAAAAATCATCCACCTCTGTCTTTTCCATTTTTTTCAGCAGTGTTCTCACCTCTGCCCTCAGGCTCATAGAAACACCAACCTGGCACATGTATACATATGTAACAAACCTGCACGTTGTGCACGTGTACCCTAGAACTTAAAGTATAATAATTAAAAAAAAAAAGAAAAGAAACTGGGCCTAAATGGGAATTAGGTCATTCACATGCCCTTAGTGTGCTTTCTTGGCTCTGGAATAAATTCCTGGCCCTTTATTGCCCTCTAGTGGCCTCCTGAATTACTGCTTCATGTATTTGACATGTTTAATCCACTGTTTTGACCATTTTTAAAGGATATAGTTCATAACTGCATTTCATCTCTCACTGGATCCAGCCACCTTCATGATAATAACTTACGTGTTTGAGGAAAGCTTAGACATTTAAAGATTTGAGGCAAATTGATAAAAGTTATTTCAGAGAACCCCAGGAAAGTTCTGCTCTAACATTTTGACCTCCAGTTGAGCCCTGTGCTAACGGATACTTTTCTTCTCAGCGTTAATGAGAAGCCAATGAATAAGTCAGTCAACAAACATTTACTGAGCACCAGTCAAGTACCACACACTCTTTTAGATGCTGGGACCTAGGTGGAAGAAAGTGTCAAGCTCTTGCGTTGCTTTTCAAAAACTATTCTGCTATTATCATTTAAAAAAGCTAACAACCAGCCCACCCACTTTACATGACTTACGTGAAGAGGAAAAGTTCATGTTGCTTTTTCTAACCCCAAGTGAATCTACATCACTTTTTATAGTCCTGGCTTGGTTAGTTGTAATACGATCAGATAAGTCACCAATAATGGGTTAGATTATGGTAACCAAATTTTTCATAACAAATGTACAATGAGCAAATTCAATTTTCTACAGCAAATAGTAAAACAAGGGTCATAGACTCTGGGTTAAGGTTATGTAACAGTAAACTATGGCAGCTAAAATAGAATTTCACAAGAATTCTTGTGGCAAATGAAGCACCCAGTTTTATGATCTGGCTTGAAAGGGCTTTTACTCCAACTTGGCAAAAATTCATCTTTTTGGTGTCTCTGAGACTAGCTGGGCTTGCTATTCTCAAAGCATTTGTGGTGATAGTATTTTTATTTTTTTAAAGTTTCTTAATGACCATTTTTGGAACATGTAGCTTCTTTTTTTTTTTTTTTTTTAGCTATATTATTTTATTACATTGGCGACACACAGAAATTTCCAGGTTTGAGTGAATTTCTAAACTACGGAAACTTATCTCCAGATAAGCACTGTTCAGATTTTTTTTTTTTTTTTTTTTGGTAAACTCTCTACTTATCTCCAGGTAAGCACTGTTTAGATTTTATTTATTTATTTATTTATTATTATTATTATTATACTTTAGGTTTTAGGGTATATGTGCGCAATGTGCAGGTTAGTTACATATGTATACATGTGCCATGCTGGTGCGCTGCACCCACTAACTCGTCATCTAGCATTAGGTATATCTCCCAATGCTATCCCTCCCCACTCCCCCCCACCCCACAACAGTCCCCAGAGTGTGATGTTCCCCTTCCTGTGTCCATGTGTTCTCATTGTTCAATTCCCACCTATGAGTGAGAATATGCGGTGTTTGGTTTTTTGTTCTTGCGATAGTTTACTGAGAATGATGATTTCCAATTTCATCCATGTCCCTACAAAGGACGTGAACTCATCATTTTTTATGGCTGCACAGTATTCTATGGTGTATATGTGCCACATTTTCTTAATCCAGTCTATCGTTGTTGGACATTTGGGTTGGTTCCAAGTCTTTGCTATTGTGAATAATGCCGCAATAAACATACGTGTACATGTGTCTTTATAGCAGCATGATTTATAGTCCTTTGGGTATATACCCAGTAATGGGATGGCTGGGTCAAATGGTATTTCTAGTTCTAGATCCCTGAGGAATCGCCACACTGACTTCCACAATGGTTGAACTAGTTTACAGTTCCACCAACAGTGTAAAAGTGTTCCTATTTGTCCACATCCTCTCCAGCACCTGTAGTTTCCTGACTTTTTAATGATTGCCATTCTAACTGGTGTGAGATAGTATCTCATTGTGGTTTTGATTTGCATTTCTCTGATGGCCAGTGATGGTGAGCATTTTTTCATGTGTTTTTTGGTTGCATAAATGTCTTCTTTTGAGAAGTGTCTGTTCATGTCCTTCGCCCACTTTTTGATGGGGTTGTTTGTTTTTTTCTTGTAAATTTGTTGGAGTTCATTGTAGATTCTGGATATTAGCCCTTTGTCAGATGAGTAGGTTGCGAAAATTTTCTCCCATTTTGTAGGTTGCCTGTTCACTCTGATGGTAGTTTCCTTTGCTGTGCAGAAGCTCTTTAGTTTAATTAGATCCCATTTGTCAATTTTGGCTTTTGTGGCCATTGCTTTTGGTGTTTTAGACATGAAGTCCTTGCCCATGCCTATGTCCTGAATGGTAATGCCTAGGTTTTCTTCTAGGGTTTTTATGGTTTTAGGTCTAACATTTAAGTCTTTAATCCATCTTGAATTGATTTTTGTATAAGGTGTAAGGAAGGGATCCAGTTTCAGCTTTCTACATATGGCTAGCCAGTTTTCCCAGCACCATTTATTAAATAGGGAATCCTTTCCCCATTGCTTGTTTTTCTCAGGTTTGTCAAAGATCAGATAGTTGTAGATATGTGGCATTCTGTCTGAGGGCTCTGTTCTGTTCCATTGATCTATATCTCTGTTTTGGTACCAGTACCATGCTGTTTTGGTTACTGTAGCCTTGTAGTATAGTTTGAAGTCAGGTAGTGTGATGCCTCCAGCTTTGCTCTTTTGGCTTAGGATTGACTTGGCGATGCGGGCTCTTTTTTGGTTCCATATGAAGTTTAAGGTAGTTTTTTCCAATTCTGTGAAGAAAGTCATTGGTAGCTTGATGGGGATGGCATTGAATCTGTAAATTACCTTGGGTAGTATGGCCATTTTCACGATATTGATTCTTCCTACCCATGAGCATGGAATGTTCTTCCATTTGTTTGTATCTTCTTTTATTTCCTGGAGCAGTGGTTTGTAGTTCTCCTTGAAGAGGTCCTTCACATCCCTTGTAAGTTGGATTCCTAGATATTTTATTCTCTTTGAAGCAATTGTGAATGGGAGTTCACTCATGATTTGGCTCTCTGTTTGTCTGTGGTTGGTGTATAAGAATGCTTGTGATTTTTGTACATTGATTTTGTATCCTGAGACTTTGCTGAAGTTGCTTATCAGCTTAAGGGGATTTTGGGCTGAAACAATGGGGTTTTCTAGATTTACAATCATGTCATCTGCAAACAGGGACAATTTGACTTCCTCTTTTCCTAATCGAATACCCATTATTTCCTTCTCCTGCCTAATTGCCCTGGCCAGAACTTCCAACACTATGTTGAATAGGAGTGGTGAGAGAGGGCATCCCTGTCTTGTGCCAGTTTTCAAAGGGAATGCTTCCAGTTTTTCTCCATTCAGTATGATATTGGCTGTGGGTTTGTCATAGAGAGCTCTTATTATTTTGAGATACGTCCCATCAATACCTAATTTATTGAGAGTTTTTAGCATGAAGGTTGTTGAATTTTGTCAAAGGCCTTTTGTGCATCTATTGGGATAACCATGTGGTTTTTGTCTTTGGTTCTGTTTATATGCTGGATTACATTTATTGATTTGCGTATATTGAACCAGCTTTGCATCCCAGGGATGAAGCCCACTTGATCACGGTGGATAAGCTTTTTGATGTGCTGCTGGATTTGGTTTGCCAGTATTTTATTGAGGATTTTTGCATCAATGTTCATCAAGGATATTGGCCTAAAATTCTCTTTTTTGGTTGTGTCTCTGCCCGGCTTTGGTATCAGGATGATGCTGGCCTCATAAAATGATTTAGGGAGGATTCCCTCTTTTTCTATTGATTGGAATAGTTTCAGAAGGAATGGTACCAGTTCCTCCTTGTACCTCTGGTAGAATTCGGCTGTGAATCCATCTGGTCTTGGACTCTTTTTTGGTTGGTAAGCTATTGATTATTGCCACAATTTCAGCTCCTGTTATTGATCTATTCAGAGATTCAACTTCTTCCTGGTTTAGTCTTGGGAGAGTGTATGTGTCGAGGAATTTATTCATTTCTTCTAGATTTTCTAGTTTATTTGCATAGAGGTGTTTGTAGTATTCTCTGATGGTAGTTTGTATTTCTGTGGGATCGGTGGTGATATCCCCTTTATCATTTTTTATTGCATCTATTTGATTCTTCTTTTTTTCTTTATTAGTCTTGCTAGTGGTCTATCAATTTTGTTGATCCTTTCAAAAAACCAGCTCCTGGATTCATTAATTTTTTGAAGGGTTTTTTGTGTCTCTCTCCTTCAGTTCTGCTCTGATTTTAGTTATTTCTTGCCTTCTGCTAGCTTTTGAATGTGTTTGCTCTTGCTTTTCTAGTTCTTTTAATTGTGATGTTAGGGTGTCAATTTTGGATCTTTCCTGCTTTCTCTTGTGGGCATTTAGTGCTATAAATTTCCCTCTACACACTGCTTTGAATGCATCCCAGAGATTCTGGTATATTGTGTCTTGGTTCTCGTTGGTTTCAAAGAACGTCTTTATTTCTGCCTTCATTTCGTTATGTACCCAGTAGTCATTCAGGAGCAGGTTGTTCAGTTTCCATGTAGTTGAGCAGTTTTGAGTGAGATTCTTAATCCTGAGTTCTAGCTTGATTGCACTGTGATCTGAGAGATAGTTTGTTATAATTTCTGTTCTTTTACATTTGCTGAGGAGAGCTTTACTTCCAAGTATGTGGTCAATTTTGGAATAGGTGTGGTGTGGTGCTGAAAAAAATGTATATTCTGTTGATTTGGGGTGGAGAGTTCTGTAGATGTCTATTAGGTCTGCTTGGTGCAGAGCTGAGTTCAATTCCTGGGTATCCTTGTTAACTTTCTGTCTCGTTGATCTGTCTAATGTTGACAGTGGGGTGTTAAAGTCTCCCATTATTAATGTGTGGGAGTCTAAGTCTCTTTGTAGGTCACTCAGAACTTGCTTTATGAAGCTGGGTGCTCCTGTATTGGGTGCATGTATATTTAGGATAGTTAGCTCTTCTTGTTGAATTAATCCCTTTCCCATTATGTAATGGCCTTCTTTGTCTCTTTTGATCTTTGCTGGTTTAAAGTCTGTTTTATCAGAGACCAGGATTGCAACCCCTGCCTTTTTTTGCTTTCCATTTGCTTGGTAGATCTTCCTCCATCCTTTTATTTTGAGCCTATGTGTGTCTCTGCACGTGAGATGGGTTTCCTGAATACAGCACAGTGATGGGTCTTGACTCTTTATCCAATTTGCCAGTCAGTGTCTTTTAATTGGAGCATTTAGTCCATTTACATTTAAAGTTAATATTGTTATGTGTGAATTTGATCCTGTCATTATGATGTTAGCTGGTTATTTTGCTCGTTAGTTGATGCAGTCTCTTCCTAGTCTCGATGGTCTTTACATTTTGGCATGATTTTGCAGCGTCTGGTACCGGTTGTTCCTTTCCATGGTTTGCGCTTCCTTCAGGAGCTCTTTTAGGGCAGGCCTGGTGGTGACAAAATCTCTCAGCATTTGCTTGTCTGTAAAGTATTTTATTTCTCTTTCACTTATGAAGCTTAGTTTGGCTGGATATGAAATTCAGGATTGAAAATTCTTTTCTTTAAGAATGTTGAATATTGGCCCCCACTCTCTTCTGGCTTGTAGAGTTTCTGCCGAGAGATCTGCTGTTAGTCTGATGGGCTTCCCTTTGAGGGTAACCCGACCTTTCTCTCTGGCTGCCCTTAACATTTTTTCCTTCATTTCCACTTTGGTGAATCTGACAATTATGTGTCTTGGAGTTGCTCTTCTCGAGGAGTATCTTTGTGGCGTTCTCTGTATTTCCTGAATCTGAATGTTGGCCTGCCTTGCTAGATTGGGGAAGTTCTCCTGGATAATATCCTGCAGAGTGTTTTCCAACTTGGTTCCATTCTCCCTGTCACTTTCAGGTACACCAATCAGACGTAGATTTGGTCTTTTCACATAGTCCCATATTTCTTGGAGGCTTTGTTCATTTCTTTTTATTCTTGTTTCTCTAAACTTCCCTTCTTGCTTCATTTCATTCATTTCATCTTCCATCACTGATACCCTTTCTTCCAGTTGATCGCATTGGCTCCTAAGGCTTCTGCATTCTTCACATAGTTCTCGAGCCTTGGCTTTCAGCTCCATCAGCTCCTTTATGCACTTCTCTGCATTGTTTATTCTAGTTATACATTCTTCTAAATTTTTTTCAAAGTTTTCAACTTCTTTGTCTTTGGTTTGAACATCCTCCCGGAGCTCGGAGTAATTTGATCGTCTGAAGCCTTCTTCTCTCAGCTCGTCAAAGTCATTCTCCGTCCAGCTTTGTTCCGTTGCTGGTGAGGAACTGCGTTCCTTTGGAGGAGGAGAGGCACTCTGCTTTTTAGAGTTTCCAGTTTTTCTGCTCTGTTTTTTCCCCATCTTTGTGGTTTTGTCCAGTTTTGGTCTTTGATGATGGTGATGTACAGATGGGTTTTTGGTGTGGATGTCCTTTCTGTTAGTTTTCCTTCTAACAGACAGAACCCTCAGCTGCAGGTCTGTTGGAGTACCTGGCCGGCCGTGTGAGGTGTCAGTCTGCCCCTGCTGGGGGGTGCCTCCCAGTTAGGCTGCTCGGGGGTCAGGGGTCAGGTGTCAGGGACCCACTTGAGGAGGCAGTCTGCCCGTTCTCAGATCTCCAGCTGCGTGCTGGGAGAACCACTGCTCTCTTCAAAGCTGTCAGACAGGGACATTTAAGTCTGCAGAGGTTACTGCTGTCTTTTTGTTTGTCTGTGCCCTGACCCCAGAGGTGGAGCCTACAGAGGCAGGCAGGCCTCCTGGAGCTGTGGTGGGCTCCACCCAGTTCAAGCTTCCTGGCTGCTTTGTTTACCTCAGCAAGCCTGGGCAATGGCAGGCGCCCCTCCCCCAGCCTTGCTGCCGCCTTTCAGTTTGATGTCAGACTGCTGTGCTAGCAATCAGCGAGACTCTGTGGGCCTAGGACCCTCTGAGCCAGGTGCGGGATATAATCTCCTGGTACGCCGTTTTTTAAGCCCGTCGGAAAAGTGCAGTATTCGGGTGGGAGTGGCCCGATTTTCCAGGTGCCATCTTTCACCCCTTTCTTTGACTAGGAAAGGGAACTCCCTGACCCCTTATGCTTCCCGAGTGAGGCAATGCCTCACCCTTCTTTGGCTTGTGCATGGTGCACGCACCCACTGACCTGTGCCCACTGTCTGGCACTCCCTAGTGAGATGAACCCGGTACCTCAGATGGAAATGCAGAAATCACCCGTCTTCTGCGTGGCTCACGCTGGGAGCTGTAGACCGGAGCTCTTCCTATTTGGCCATCTTGGCTCCTCCGGAACATGTAGCTTCTGATTTCAAGTATAATCTTAAGGCTGAAAAAAGTCCTGCAGTTTATAGCTTTCTATTTTTACATGTAATGCTGATGGCCAAAGCTGCTGCTGTTTAGGAGCTTGCCTTGTTGTAGGGGAGAGAGCCTGTGATCGGGTAAGTAAGTAAGCCCAGGGGAGCAATGCCTGGGTAAAAGTCAGATTGGGCTAAATGTTAGTTACAGTTCTCTCTGGCTCTATCCCTAGATCTTTGGGCTTCCAAGGAGAATATTCAAAACATGACTTAATTTAACACCTGCTGTGGTATTGCACCAGCTGTTAAATCTTCACAGGGTCTATTGTTCCTGACTGGCTTCACCTGGCCCTGGCCCTGGCGGGATTGGAAATGTCCTCCTGACCGGTGTTAGTTGGGGGTCCCTTCGTCATGCCATGCTGAAGGCATGTGACCTCCCCTCCAGGAGTCAGTGCTTAGCACAAATCTCCTTCTAAAAGGTCAGCACCTTTTGAGGAGTTTCCCTCTGTCTGTGTGGAAGAGGGTGGAGGGGGAGTTTGTGGAGATACTGAACAGCTACTTTAGGTAGTCTCCCTCTCTCAGGCCCCTCCTATGAAAAGCTCCATGCAGTGAAGCAGGTCCAGGTTTTGTGGTTGATACGTTTTGGCTGTATGTCCCCACCCAAATCTCATGTTCAGTTGTAATTCTCAGTATTGGAGATGGGGCCGGGTGGGAGGTAGTGGATCATGGGGGTGTTTCTTATGAATGGTTTAGCACCATCCTCTTGGTACTGTCGTAATGATAGTGAGTTCTTGTAGTATCTGGTTGTTTAAAAGTGTGTGGCACCTCCTGCCTTGCTCTCTCTTGCTCCTGCTTCCGTCATGAGAAACGCCTGCTCCCCCTTCACCTTCTGCCATGATCAGAAGCTTCCTGAGGCCTCCCCAGAAGCAGAAACCTCTATGCTTCCTGTACAGCCTGCAGAACCATGAGCCGATTAAACCACTTTTCTTATAAATTACCCAGTCTCAAGTATTTCTTTATAGCAGTGCGATAATGGACTATTAGTCTGGTGGGGCCTGAAGGTTGACATAATTGTGTGTATGTGAGTGGTCTGTAAGCAAGAGAGCACAAAATTTGGAATAAAAACTAGATACAAAAAGGAACATTTATTTAGAATGAGAAAGATGTCATCAGAAATTAAATTTTTTAAGCTAACAAATGCTAGAAATGTCACAAAATTGGGTTGCCTTTCTTGGTGGCTAGGACGAATGGACTTGAAAGAGAGGGATGGCAGTTGGAGAATTAGCAATGCCAGAGAAGGGTGAGAGTTCTAGAAGCCCCATGAGTGAGCCAGGGGCCTAAGAGTGGCTGTGAGAGGAACAAGTTCCCTTCAACTTTTGGAGCACTGGTCCTCAACCGGCAGGAGCATCAGCTGGAAACTGGTTCAAAATGCAGATTCTAGGTCCTCACCCCCAACCAACTGAATCAGAAACTCAGGGATGGGGTCCAGCCATCTGTGTTTCAACAAGCCCCCCAGATGATTTGGAAGCATACTCAAGTTTGACAACCCCTGATGTAGAGGAGAGTGGAACCCTGTTGTGCATGTGAGCATCTCCTGTTAAAAATATAATTACTGGCCAGGCGTGGTGGCTCATACCTGTAATCTCAACACTTTGGGAGGCCAAGGTGGGAGGATCACTTAAGCCCAGGAGTGCAAGATCAGCCTGCGCAACATAGACCCTGTTTCTACAAAAAAGAAAAAAAATTAGCTGGATATGGTGGGGCGCACCTGTGGTCCCAGCTACACAGGTGACTGAGGTGGGAGAATGGCTTGAGCCCTGGAGGTCGAGGCCCCAGCAAGCTGAGATTGTGCCACCACACTCGAGCTTGGGCAACAGAGTGAGATCCTGTCTCAAAAAAAGTGGCTGAAATTTTTTTTTAAATAATGTGTTTTATGAGGTGAGTGTAGTGGTGCCCTCAGCTGAGGTAGGAGGCTGAGGTAGGAGAATCGTTTGAGCCCAGGAGTTTGTGGTTGCAATGTGCTATGATTGCACCCATGAATAGCCACTGCACTCTAGCCTGGGCAATGTAGTAAGATCCGGTATTTAAAAATATATCCAGATACACACACATGCATACACACACACACACACACACACACACACATATTTAGGCAATACATACACAAATGATATCTTTCATAAAGCAAACCAACTCATACAGCTTTTATGTCATGGTTGAGTGTCTGAGAGTTAAGTGATATCATCCACCATGATTGGGTGCTAAAGAGAATACATTTTAAGGCTGGGTGTGGAAGGGAAAATTCTCAAATCTCAGTATTCTCCATAGTATAGTTTATTAGCCAGAGACACATGGTAGGTTGTTTTTCTGCTAAATTTATGCAAGTGATTGTTAAAATTTTGCATCATTTACAAACAACCACAACCACAACAACATCGAATTCAGGGTAGAAATTTATTTTATTGTTTGCCATTAACTGAGCTAACTTATTTTTCTTTTAACTTTCCATTTTTTCCAGCTTTTCCTTCTGTGTTCATGGTTGGGGTGTTAATAGCATGTCTAAACTAATTGCACTCCTGATGGTCTAATTCTAGTCACTGTCATTTTTGGCAGGAAAATTTTGAGTTTGGCATGCTCTCACACTGCACACAGGCATGCTAAATTAGCTGAGAAGAATCTGAGAATGCTAGATTTTTATAACCAGGCAGAATAAGTCCAAAAATACCACCAAGGATTGTACAGAACAGTTAAGAATTCTGCTTGGTAGGCACTGGGCATAGAGCTGCCAAAACAACAAAACAAAACAATAAAAACTAAAAAAGAATTGCATCCACTCCAGGGGAAGCTTGTCTGATGACCTCTCTTGCCACTCTGGTGTTATTGGTGTGGGCCTTCAGGATGCGTATTAACATTTTAGTGAAGAGGTCTTTGGGCTACACATGACATGACAGAAACCCAACTTGAACTGATTCTTACAAGGAAAGAATGTATCACCTCTCATAACTGAGAAGACCTCTCATAACTGAGAAGGCATGGCTGGCTCCAGGGGCTCAAATGATACTGTGTTAGGCAGTCTCTCAAATGGCTCTCAATGGTCCTGGCCTCCTGGTACTCATGCCCTGTGTAATCCCCTCCCCTTGAGTGTAGTTGGACCTAAGATTTGCTTCTAACAAATAGAATACAATAAAAATGATGGGATGTTGTTTCTGAGATTAGGTTGCAGAGGGACTGTGACCTGGGCCTTGCATGCCATTGCTTGCTCTTCTCATAGAGCCCTCCATCTGCAGGAATCAAGTTGTCATGTTGGGAGTAGTCCTATGGAGAGACCCCGGTGGCAAGAAACTGATGTCTCCAGCTCTCAGCAAGAACCTGAGGCCCGCCAACGCCCACGTGAGTGAGCTCAGACTCAGGTGTGCTCTGAAACCTGCTGCCAGGTGAGTGCAGTTCTTCCTGCAGGGAGCCCTGAGATGACCGCAGCCTCTGGGGAGACCTTGAATCAGAACCACCCAGCTAAGCTGCTCCTGCATTTCTGACCCATAGCACAGGTGAGATAGTAAACATGTCGCTTTAAGTGGTTTCGTTTTGGGGGTAATTCATTAGTCACACTCGGTATGGTTTCGTTTTGGGGGTAATTCATTAGTCACACTCGGTAACCAGTACCAGTGCCATCTACACGTGGTCTGTCTCCAGCTCCCCCAGAGCTTTCCTCTGTGTGGCCTTCGTGACCAGGCAGAGATGGCAAAACAGTGGCCGGGAACTCCAGATTCATGGCCTAGCTCCCTCAAATAGTGACTTTCTCCTTTGCAGTAGATAAGGAAAAATTCCTGGGATTGAGTCTAATGAAACTGCCTTGGGTTGCTTTCTGCTGGAGCTCTTAGCATTGATTTTCCTTTGTGCTGTTCCCTCTGTCAGTTTGGAAATGTGAAAGATTGTAACCAGAAAGTTCCATGTCAGTCTTTGTGGCCTCCCCGCTTTCAGCCTCCCTGAGTTCTAGCCTAGGCCAAAAGTGACACTGGAGTTTCTTCTACTTTTTTTTTTTCCCATTGGGGAAGCTCAACAAAAATCGAGGTGGTGGGACAGAGAAGGTACAGACAACTTAGACGAGGCAGTGGTAGGTGCCTCTGCCACTAAAGAGTGCTATTGTCAATTTATTTATTGACTTAATAGTTATTAGTGACTACTGAAGTGTTTGTAGTTTTAATTTTTATTTTCTATCTTTATGACCAAGCATTGATTAGTTTCTATAAGCCTCTTGGGCCCAGTGATTGGCTCAACTGCTGAAATTATACCATATAGTTATATAAACATGTACCAAGCATTGAGTGGCTGCTGCAGAGCTCTGTTCCCAGTGGGGCTCACGGCTGCAGCATTCATCCTGAGTTTTGCCTTCCCACATCTAGCTAGGAGTGGAGGAATGTCATATGCAAAGGCCAGGGCTATAGATTTGGGGACCTGGGTTTGAGTCCTGGTTAGAGTGTTGCCTTGGCCTTTCTGAGCTGTAGTCTCTTTTTATGTAAAACGAAGATTTTAGTGCCTGCCAGAGCTGTTATAACTATTAAATGACACAAAACTTATGCTGTTGTTTATATTTACTTATTCCTGGAGCATACTAAATGTTTTATACATTGTCCATAGAAATAATGTTTTAATGTCCCTCTTAAAATGCAGAAACCGGCTGGGCACAGTGGCTCACTCTTGTAATCCCAGCACTTTGGGAGGCTGAGGCAGGCGCATCACAAGGTCAAGAGATCAAGACCAGCCTGGCCAACATGGTGAAACCCTGTCTGTACTAAAAATACGAAAATTAGCTGGGTGTGGTGTCACGTGCTGTAGTCCCAGCTACTCAGGAGGCTGAGGCAGAAGGATTGCTTGAACCCGGGAGGCAGAGGTTGCAGTGAGCCAAGTTCGCGCCACTGCACTCCAGCCTGGTGACCGTCTCAAAAAAAAAAAAAAAAAAAAAAAAGGCAGAAACCAAATCTGAACAGACACCTCATATAATGATGTAATTACTTCAACAACTTCTGAACTCTTCTAATGACATAGCTTAGTCTGCTATAGACTTTTATTTTTACTTTTTGGTAGACACATATATTGTTAATTTAAGTTGATCTTTTAATGAGTGAAAAATCCTCCCAGGTCTTTTTTACATGGACTGTTGACAAACCTCATATCTCTGACTCTGCACTCGTCCCAGTGAATATTTGTACTCAAACACTTGGCTTCACATTGATGCCTATGACGCTCATTTTGTTGTTTGTGGACATATTCATTTTATCTGCCCAATCTTTTTGAATTTTTTTTGCCTTTGCCCAATAAATTGGCTGGATGTGCAGTACGCTGGATGAATAATTTGACCATTTGATGACCAGACCATCCATCTTGTCAGTTGAGACATTGCAAGAGTCTAGTCTAGAGACCCTTGGCACACCAGTAGAGACCCCTTTTGGCTCACACTTGCTGCATAATCAATCTGTACTTCCTTTTTTTAGCCAGCTATGGATGCTCCTAATCGTTCTAATCTTCAACCCACATAACTGTATTCCCCACCTGGATGCCATGAAAGCCTTTTGTAAATGCTTTGTTAAAATTCACAGCCTATATCTGCATTATTATAATTATCATAAAAAGAAAACAGGCCGGGAGCAGTGGCTCACGTCTGTAATACTCGCATTTTGGGAGGCCAAGGCGGGCAGATCGTTTGAGGTCAGGAGTTCAGGACCAGTCTGGCCAACATAGTGAAACCCCATCTCTACTAAAAATACAAGAATTAGCTGGGCATGGTGGTGCATGCCTGTAATCCCAGCTACTTGGGAGGCTGAGGCAGGGGAATCACTTGAACTCGGGAGGTGGAGGTTGCAGTGAGCTGAGATCACTCCATTGCACTCCAGCTGGGGCGACAGAGGGAAACTCTGCCTCCAAAAGAAAAAAAAACAAAAAAAAAAGAAAACAAAAGGTCCTTCTATAGCATCAGCTGTCCCTTTGTTGAGCAGAAGTTTCAAGAGGCAGGTTCCTTTATTACTTGCGAATGATGCTATTGTTACCATGTAAGAGTTTCTGCTTTTCCACATTTTTGCCAATACTTGGTATTATCAGATTTTTTAAATCAATTTTTCTGAAGGTGGAATGCTATCTTACTGTTTTTGTAATTAGAAATTCCTACTCACTAGTGAAGTAGAGCATGTTTTATATTCATTGACAATTTGGGTTTTCTTTTATATGACTTGCCGGTTCATATTCTTTGCTCATTTTTTTGAACTTTCATTTTAAACTTAATATATCTTGATATTTCTAGATATGTGCACATATAGAGTGCTAGTATTTTGTTTTTAACAACTGCAGAATGTTACGTTTTATGGATATAGCATGATTTATTTAACCATATTCTTCTGATATTTAGTTTTTTTCCTAGTTTTTGTTTCCTACTATAAACATTACCTTACTTGATATTATTTGGCTAGTATATCCACAGATAGGTTCCATTCCAGGAGAGAAATTGTAGATTGTTTTTAAAGTTTGTGCATTTTATATTTTAAGTGATATTATTAGACAGCCTTCCAAAAATGTTGTACCAATTTACATTTTTTCCCCAACAAGTATCTCATCTGTTGTGACGATGTGTCAGGACAGGGCTATCTATGTTCTTCAACTGACTAGGCCATTTGTACAATATGCCCATGTCATTGTCTTCACTTCTCTCTCTCTCTCTCTTTTTTTTTTTCCAAGAGAGCTCTCTCCATGGTACAATCATCCTCTCTTGCTTAGCTTTCCACAGGATTCTGGGGGAGACTGTATTTTCATTTAGCAAGTATTTGCTCTTCCTCCCCCATACTCCTGCCACCCCTTTATGGGAAGAGCATATTATCCCACTGATGTTGGGTTGGCTATGTGACTTCCTTCAGACATCAGAGTGTAAGTGAATGAGACATGAGCAGAGGCTTTATGTGTGCTTGTATGGCTTAGCTTCCCTCCTGTGCCACTGCCATTTTCCATGAGAAAAGCATGCCCCGGGTAGTTCTGGTTCAGAATGAGAGACACAGGGAGCCTGACCCGCAGCCTAAAGCAGTCACACCAGCCAGCCCACTGATCCGTGAGTGAGAAATACATGGTTTTATTGTACTTGCCGAGATTTTTGGGTTTGGGTTGTTACATGGCATGATTGCAACAATTGCTGACTAATACAAGCTTCTCACATTTATATTTTTAAAATGCTATATACTTGGAAACATATATATATTTTTACAGAAGTGCATAGCATATTTATGATTGTGTTACACAGGTTTTCCTGCTGTCTTTATTTGTCTTTTCCTTATTAGATTGGTTATCCCCTCTTTTATTTTCTCTTATCCTACCTAAAGAAGTCTCCTTTCCTTTCCAAGTAATCCATGTTAACAGCCTGCTATGCAGCCATCTATATTTTCTCCATATTTATTATATACTTATATATGAATGTATACATACATACATTATATATACATATGTATGTATATATGTATATACACATTTATATATGTATATATGTATATGCGTACATATTATATGCATATATGTGTATATGCGTACATATTATATGCATATATGTGTATATGTGTACATATATGTATATTATATACATATATGTATATATATTATTCATATTATATATGAATGTATACTTATATATGAATGTATATTATATACTTATGTATGAATGTGTATTATTATATACAATAATATGAATGCATATATGCAGGGATGACATTCAAAATATGTAGCAAATATGTACTGGCTGCAGTATGCACAGTACCAACCAAACACAGTGAACACTTGCTAAAATGTCCAATATGGTTTTATCAGTGTACACTGGCTGAATGCTGGCCCTGCACACACACATACACATATACACAATAGAAATTTCTGTCATTATTTTGTTTTACAAAAATGGAGCAATATTATGAACATTTTTGCCCTATATTTTTAATTATTGTTTTCCACACAGTACTTCATGCCTTAAATTTCAACTCCAATATGGCTCTATTCATTCCATTTAATTGCTGTATAAAGCCATATCGAATGGGCTAGATGTATCAGTGTTTATTCAACAGTACCCTATTAATGGCCTTTTTCTTTGTACTGGTGTTTTTGCTACTGGGAACGATGCTGCAATTAGCATTCTTGTGCACATATTGATGTGTCCTGGTGCTTTTATCTTGAGAGCATCGAGTCTCCAGAATGGAACAGGTGGATTGATTGAGTGGTAAATTTTGTTAGATGACATCAGATAGCTTTTCAAAGTTCGGTAACAATTTACACTTTTTACCATCAAGATTTAAAGAAATCCTTTCCCCTACATCCCACTCAGCTATAAGTAAGTGGTTTTCTGATTTTTGCCAGTAAGTATAGGTATACAATAATGATCTGCATTTCCCAAACTGCTAGTGAGCTGAACACTTTTTCATGTCTTGGCTACTTGGATCTTCTCTCCATGTCTTTGCTCATTTCTCTATTGCATTTTTTATATCCTCGTCAACATGTAGAACCTTTTTTTGCATATTGTAGGTATGAATCCTATGCCTGCATTAAAATACTTTTTTTCTTAATCTGCTATATGTCTCTTGTTTTGGCGCAGGTTATCACTGCCCTAGCAAACGCTATCATGAGTTTAGGAGTGTGCTGCATCTTTCTCATGTCTTTCTTTATATCTCTCTCCCCTTCCCTCCCTCCCTCCTCCTCCCTTTCCTCTTCTTCCCCATTTCTCTCTCTCTCTGTGCCTGTTTTCCTTCCTTTCTGTGTCTTCCTCAGGATCTCCTTTTTTCTACCTCCTGCTCTATCTGCTGCCTTTCGTCTACTCCTTACCTCCTTGCTTCTCCAGCCCCATGGGAATACTCATTTTCAGTGCAGAGAGCACTGTTTTTCTGCTTGTGTCACTTACAAAACCAAGTCAGACCAAGTCAGAGCAGCCCAGTAAGGGGTTAAAGCAGTGTGTTTTCAAAATCGGCTGAATGTAAGTTCCTTTGGGAAGGTTTTTCTTTTTATATGGATCCCCCAGACCCATCCTCAGAGATTTTGATTCTGTAGGTCTGGATGGGTGTCAGTGGGTATTTATTTCCAAATCTATCCAGGTGATCACAGTACCTGGCCATGTGTGGGTGAGTGCTGGCTCAGGGAAGTTGGACAAGTGCTCTCCAATGTGGGGGTAGCTTGCTTGGGTGACTGGACAAGACAGGTCATTGCAGTCTTAGATAATTGGCTTCCACAACCACCCAGCTCAGCGCAAGACAGCAGGGAGGGGTTCCAGTGGAGTAGAGACAATGGTGAAGTCGTGGTCTACTGGCCCGATTCTGCATCTCAAATGGCAGCTTTGTAGGAATGCAGCCGCAGTGTGGCAAATGGGCACAGGGGGGCAGTGTGGCCCCACGTGGCTCCGAAGCCCTCTGATTCTGCATGAGGCCTGAGCCGGGCTGGGACCCAGGCTCCAGGAAACCTGTGAGCTGGTGAAGGGCTCTCCCACTGCCTTCTTCCCCTTCCACTCTTAGTCCCTATCCCACAGAACCTGGCTTTCAGGTGATTAAAGTTCATCCACCATTTACTGAGCATGAATTATCTCATGTCGAACACTGTCCTGGGTTATTTCATTTAATCTTCATAACAATCCAAGAAAGGCATATGATTTCCACCCTACACAGAGGAACCTGCAGTTCGGGGAAGTTAATTAGTTTCCCAGTGATAGCAGAGCCAGGATTAAGACCAAAGCCTGTCTGACTCCAACCCCAGTTGAGTGGAATTCTTTGCATTCAGTAACTGCTGCTTAATACAGGTAACAATTAGTTGATTCTGAACATATTAGGTGCTAATTTACCAGTTAATTTATTCATGCACGATGACTGTTTCCCCTTCCTTCCTTCTTTAAAGGGATCAGTAAGAATAACCGAGTTAGCTAAGAAAGCTCAAAGCCCGAGGTCTGTTTGGATTTTAACAGAAGACTCTGAAGAAACAAAGAATGAAATAGCTGATGGTGAAATAGTGGCTGTGGGGTTGCCTTCTCCATTCAACTAGGCCAGGGTATCACACCGAGAGTCTGCAGACCGAATGCAGGATTTTATTTGGCTAACATGATGTTATTCAAAAATCTAAATTCCAGTGGTTTTGTTGTTTATTTAGAGACAGAGTCTCCTTCTGTCGCCCAGGCTATTCCAGTGGTTTTAGGTGGGACATCTGCTTTGCAGTTTATCACAATCCCACCCTTGCCCCTTCTGTACATCTTTCTGCTTTGCTTGTTGATGCTACCTGCCTCGCATCCGCTAATAGCAGTGCCGGGCTGACAGGTCCTGTCACACTCCTGCAAGATGAGAACTGGCTTTGGGCCCTGCTCCGTCTCTTTCCCTTGCTCCACTTCCCTCCCAGGTGCTTCCCTCCCAGGTGCCATCACTGGCCCTCACACCTGTGATGGGTGCGTCAGTCAGTCTGCTCTGCTGCTTCTAGCACCCAGATCAGTCTCAGGTTCGCCAGGGCTAAATTTAACCTGCAGCTGCTTCATCAGATGCTCGGGTATTTTCAGCCCTAGGAGCCTCGGGTGGCTGAGCTGGAGGTAGCTGAGGGCTGCTGGCCAGGGCTTACGTCCGGTGTTGTGGATTGAAATTAGCATCCAGGTTGGTCCAAGGTCTTGGCTACCCGCCACACTGCGCTTCCATTTTTCTTAACTGAAGATGAGGAGAAGAGAGAGAAGGCAAGAACTGGCAGAGAATAAGACAACACAAAATAGACCCTGGGATCCCTCTGAATTTGCTCCATCATTCCTCCCTTCTCCACAGCCAGGAATGCCCCTCTGGTTGGTGGCCTAGCAGAGGGTACAGTCTGCATCACACAGTGAAGGGCTGCCAGCTGGCCTGTTCTCTCCCAAGCCACTGTTTTGGGGAGCCGCCAGCCTTGCTCTGAGCTCCAGCGTTCTTCATGTGTCTGTCATTCAGTGTCCTTTCCTGACATGGGCATTCACCGACAGGACTATGTTCCCCAAAGCCTTGGCCCATGACCTCTGAAAGTTCCCTGCTGATGTGTGCTGTGGAGTCGATAATCTCTCTGGCCAAGTAAGCAGATGCATGTGCAAAACTGCAGGCTGTCAGTGGCATTTACAAAGAGAAGAGGAATGTGGGTCCAGAGATGGGGCGGGTAGCCTTGAGGGGATGGGAGGAGAGGAGATGCATGTGGAGGGGGGTTGCAGCCCCTAGGTCCTGGGGCCCTGGGATGGAAGAGGTGCCTGCCTGGGCATGAACCATCCTGCCTATCCTCAGCTGATGTCCTTGGCAACAGGCTGTCAGCCGTCATCAAACCTCCTGTGAAGCCAAGTGAAGCAAAGTCCTCCCTCTCTCCCTAAATCCTACATGTCCAAGGCAGGAATGTTCCCCTGACTACTTCTTTAGTAGGTGCCCAGTGGGTGGCACCTCTAGCCTACAGCTCCAACACTAGAAGGGCTGTAGGGATCCTTTGTTTGGGTCTGCTCATGTTACAGACAGGCAAGCTGTAGCCCTCAGAGGTTGTAAGTTTCATGGCTGGAACCCTGACCTCCTGTTATGAGTCCTCAGCACCCTTCTCTCTTTCACGCCAGTATTCACAATACCTAACAATCAGGATTCTGTACCAGGCACTATTTCATTTTATTTGTTTGAGATAGGGCCTCGCTCTGTCACCCAGGCTGAAGTGTGATGGCATGATCATGGCTCACTTCAGCCTCAACTTCCCTGGGCTCAATCGATCCTCCTGCTTCAGCCTTCTGGGTAGCTGAGACTAGAGGCACATGCCACCATGCCTGGCTAATTTTCCATTTTTTGTAGAGACGAGGTCCCGCTATGTTGCCAGGGTGGGCTCCAACTCCTGGGTGCAAGCGATCCCTGCCTTGACCTCCCAAAGTGCTGAAATTATAGGCGTGAGCCACTGTGCTGGGCCCACCGGGCACTATTGTAAACACTTCTCAGGTATTAACTCATTTAGACCTTGCACCCACCCTGTGTGAGGTAGGCACTGCTATCATCCCCATTTCACAGATGAGGACGCTGAGACTCAGAGAGGTAAATGACTTGCCCAAGGTCCTGCAGGAATTGAAGCTGGGTGTTCTGGCTCCAGAGCCCGAGTTCTTCACTACTGTGCATACTGCCTCTCACAGGACTTCCTGGGACTGCCTATTTCATGTCCATCTCCTGCACCAGATTGTAAACCACTTGATGAAAAGGATTCTGTTTTAGTCCCCCTTGGGTCCCCCAGATTACGCCAGAGCTCAACACAGTGGAAGCTCAAGCAAATGTTGGTTGAATGAATGTATGAATGAATGGAAGAAGAAAAGCATCAGTTAAACCATTGTTCCTTACCCTGCATTTCTTGGAACCAATGTCTCTGAGAGCTTCCTGAGTATAGGGTGGGACATTTTGGCCTCTGGGGAGAACCCAGCTGGGTAAGAAAGCAGCCCTTCCCTGTGTGGAACCCTCCTGGCTTCTCACTCCGCCTGTGTGACTATGAAGCGGGAGTGCTGCATGTTTTCTTCTGCAGAGCAAACACCTGGGTTGATTGTTTTGGAAACTGTCCTGCAGACTGAGGAGCATGTGGAGTGTCCAGCTGACTGCTGTGACTGTGGCAGCATCGTCACCTCTGTGTGGGGCCAGAGGCGGTGAGGGCTCCCTCTTTTGTGCCTCCGCCGCTGTGTTCTTGAGGCTCAGACCCACAAAGGTCTCTGAGTATCCAGTTTTCTGAGGCTAATGCAGGGGGAGGGACCCAATGTGGGTAGGGGTAAGGTTGGGGTGGGGTGAAAGGTGCCGAGTAGTTGGGGCTTGCACTGGGCCCTGGGAAACATACTGAGAGTCAGAGATTTGCATGCAGCTGTATCGCATGTGGACTGGGGAAGCCCCATGGGGAGTCAGGGTGGCTCTTCAGAGGTCCTGAATTGAGGCAGTGGGGCTGAGCTTTACACCCTCTTCATCTACCAGATATGGGGACATAGTGGCTGCCTCAGGGATGGGAGCAGACCTTGGGCAAGCAGCTCCTTAAATAGAAGCAGGCTTCCTAGAAAGGAGGATTTGTGAGCCATCAGCAAGCAACACTTGGGCCAGCGTGGTGGCTCATGCCTGTAATCCCAGCACTTTGGGAGGTCAAGGAGGGAGGATTGCTTGAACCCAGGAATTTGAGGCTGCGATGAACTGTGATCACCCCACTACACTATAGCCTGGGCAGCAGAGTGAGACCCTGTCTCTAATAAATTAATAAGCAACACTCCCCATTGTTGGGGAATGAGGTGCTAAGTCTTAAAGAAGGATCTGGGGAGGCACCACAACATCAGTCATACACATTCACCTGGAAGACGACAAGAAACAGCTATGGCTGTTTCTTCAGCTCATGGCTGTTTCTCTTGTCATCTTCTAGGTGAGTGTATCTGGCAGTGGATGTTGTGGTGACTTCCAGGTGAGTGTGTCTGGCAGTGGATGTCATGGTGACGGCAAGAGAAACAGCCCCGGGCTGAAGCCATGCTGAGAAGCAGCAACAACAGGAGAAACAATGGTTCTGAGTGCCAGAATCACCACTTAGCAGCAGCACCTCCGGGAATTTGTTAGAAATACACATTCTCAGCCCCATATCAGATCCGGTCAGGAACTCTGGGGAAGGGGCCCAGGAATCTGTATCTTAACAAGCCCTCGAGATGATTCTGATGCAAGCCAAAGTTTGAGAACCACAGTTCTAGACTACCCCATTGGCAGGACTGATTGAAGATGTCAAAGAGTATTTATTGAGTTCACATATTTTGTAGAAGGTGGCATTCAAGGCATGTTGCAGATTGAATGCAACCCTTGTCTCCCTCTTCCTCACCCTGATGGAAACTCTGGACCAAGTATGAGAACCTTAAAGAGCAACAAAGTACATGGAGCCAATCATTGTGTTGGCCGAAATCCTACATCTACAGGAAAAGGGAACAGAAGATATATTTTTATCCAAGATTTGTCACATCTTTGGGCCTCCAAAGATCAGCAAAATAAGACATTAGTACTCTCCAATCTTTTTCAAGTTGTAATATGCTAATAACTTATGGGTTAAATTACAAATCATGATCTGTCCCCAAAGACTCTCAATACACATAATTACTTAGAAACAACAATTAGCCTTGGAAATTAATGATTAAAACCAACACAGTGTATCACTAAACTATGTCCTCAAAGCAAGTAGTGGTGTTTGAAGAACCTCCCAGTAGGACAAAACACTTGTGAAAAAGTTAATTTAGGTAGGCTAATTTAAAAACCAGCATAGGCCCTCTTTTGGATCACCATTTATGTAAAATCGTGTTAGTAAGTATTTTAAGTTTTAACTCCTATCTATTCAAGACAAATGATTAATTTATTAAATTTTAATTTTTCTGAATCAGGAGTTGACACTTAGATCATCTTTTTTGATTGCTTTAATTAACATGCTTCTACTTTCCCTTTCTTTGTGGTTGCATGGTATCAGAAGCCACTCCTTTATTTTCAACTTCTTTTTTTTTTTTTTGGCCTACTTTCTCTCTTTTTATTTATTTATTTATTATTATTATACTTTAGGTATATCTCCCAATGCTATCCCTCCCCCCTCCCCCCACCCCACAACAGTCCCCAAAGTGTGATGTTCCCCTTCTTGTGTCCATGTGTTCTCATTGTTCAATTCCCACCTATGAGTGAGAATATGCGGTGTTTGGTTTTTTGTTCTTGCAATAGTTTACTGAGAATGATGATTTCCAATTTCATCCGTGTCCCTACAAAGAACATGAACTCATCATTTTTTATGGCTGCATAGTATTCCATGGTGTATATTTGCCACATTTTCTTAATCCAGTCTATCATTGTTGGACATTTGGGTTGGTTCCAAGTCTTTGCTATTCTGAATAATGCCGCAATAAACATATGTGTGCATGTGTCTTTATAGCAGCATGATTTACAGTCCTTTGGGTATATACCCAGTAATGGGATGGCTGGGTCAAATGGTATTTCTAGTTCTAGATCCCTGAGGAATCGCCACACTGACTTCCACAATGGTTGAACTAGTTTACAGTCCCACCAACAGTGTAAAAGTGTTCCTATTTGTCCACATCCTCTCCAGCACCTGTTGTTTCCTGATTTTTTAATGATTGCCATTCTAACTGGTGTGAGATGGTATCTCATTGTGGTTTTGATTTGCATTTCTCTGATGGCCAGTGATGGTGAGCATTTTTTCATGTGTTTTTTGGCTGCATAAATGTCTTCTTTTGAGAAGTGTCTGTTCATGTCCTTCACCCACTTTTTGATGGGGTTGTTTGTTTTTTTCTTGTAAATTTGTTGGAGTTCATTGTAGATTCTGGATATTAGCCCTTTGTCAGATGAGTAGGTTGCGAAAATTTTCTCCCATTTTGTAGGTTGCCTGTTCACTCTGCTGGTAGTTTCCTTTGCTGTGCAGAAGCTCTTGAGTTTAATTAGATCCCATTTGTCAATTTTGGCTTTTGTGGCCATTGCTTTTGGTGTTTTAGTCATGAAGTCCTTGCCCATGCCTATGTCCTGAATGGTAATGCCTAGGTTTTCTTCTAGGGTTTTTATGGTTTTAGGTCTAACATTTAAGTCTTTAATCCATCTTGAATTGATTTTTGTATAAGGTGTAAGGAAGGGATCCAGTTTCAGCTTTCTACATATGGCTAGCCAGTTTTCCCAGCACCATTTATTAAATAGGGAATCCTTTCCCCATTGCTTGTTTTTCTCAGGTTTGTCAAAGATCAGATAGTTGTAGATATGTGGCATTATTTCTGAGGGCTCTGTTCTGTTCCATTGATCTATGTCTCTGTTTTGGTACCAGTAGCATGCTGTTTTGGTTACTGTAGCCTTGTAGTGTAGTTTGAAGTCAGGTAGTGTGATGCCTCCAGCTTTGTTCTTTTGGCTTAGGATTGACTTGGCGATGCGGGCTCTTTGTTGGTTCCATATGAAGTTTAAAGTAGTTTTTTCCAATTCTGTGAAGAAAGTCATTGGTAGCTTGATGGGGATGGCATTGAATCTATAAATTACCTTGGGTAGTATGGCCATTTTCACGATATTGATTCTTCCTACCCATGAGCATGGAATGTTCTTCCATGTGTTTGTATCCTCTTTTATTTCCTTGAGCAGTGGTTTGTAGTTCTCCTTGAAGAGGTCCTTCACATCCCTTGTAAGTTGGATTCCTAGGTATTTTATTCTCTTTGAAGCAATTGTGAATGGGAGTTCACTCATGATTTGGCTCTCTGTTTGTCTGTTGTTGGTGTATAAGAATGCTTGTGATTCCAGGAGCTGGTTTTTTGAAAGGATCAACAAAATTGATAGACTGCTAGCAAGACTAATAAAGAAAAAAAGAGAGAAGAATCAAATAGATGCAATAAAAAATGATAAAGGGGATATCACCACCGATCCCACAGAAATACAAACTACCATCAGAGAATATTACAAACATCTCTATGCAAATAAACTAGAAAATCTAGAAGAAATGGATAAATTCCTTGACACATACACTCTCCCAAGACTAAACCAGGAAGAAGTTGAATCTCTGAATAGACCAATAACAGGAGCTGAAATTGTGGCAATAATCAATAGCTTACCAACCAAAAAGAGTCCAGGACCAGATGGATTCACAGCCGAATTCTACCAGAGGTACAAGGAGGAACTGGTACCATTCCTTCTGAAACTATTCCAATCAATAGAAAAAGAGGGAATCCTCCCTAACTCATTTTATGAGGCCAGCATCATCCTGATACCAAAGCCGGGCAGAGACACAACCAAAAAAAGAGAATTTTAGACCAATATCCTTGATGAACATTGATGCAAAAATCTTCAATAAAATACTGGCAAACCGAATCCAGCAGCACATCAAAAAGCTTATCCACCATGATCAAGTGGGCTTCATCCCTGGGATGCAAGGCTGGTTCAATATACGCAAATCAATAAATGTAATCCAGCATATAAACAGAACCAAAGACAAAACCACATGATTATCTCAACAGATGCAGAAAAGGCCTTTGACAAAATTCAACAACGCTTCATGCTAAAAACTCTCAATAAATTAGGTATTGATGGGACGTATCTCAAAATAATAAGAGCTTTCTATGACAAACCCACAGCCAATATCATACTGAATGGACAAAAACTGGAAGCATTCCCTTTGAAAACTGGCAGAAGACAGGGATGCCCTCTCTCACCACTCCTATTCAACATAGTGTTGGAAGTTCTGGCCAGGGCAATTAGGCAGGAGAAGGAAATAAAGGGTATTCAATTAGGAAAAGAGGAAGTCAAATTGTCCCTGTTTGCAGACGACATGATGGTATATCTAGAAAACCCCATTGTTTCAGCCCAAAATCTCCTTAAGCTGATAAGCAACTTCAGCAAAGTCTCAGGATATTTTCAACTTCTTAAAATCACTTTGTTTTACATTTCTTTTTTGCATGTAGTACATAGCTGGATTTGTTTTTAAGCCAACCTGACAGTCTGTTTTTTAATGGGTTAATTCAGTTTGTTTATATTTAGTGACAACTGATAATACAGTTGACCCTTGAACAACACGGGTATGAACTGGGAGACTCTGCTAATACGCAGATTTTTTTCAACCAAACTCGGATTGAAAATACAGTACTCCCTGGATGTGAAACCCACTTTAACAGAGGGCTGACTTTTCACATAGGCAGGTTCCACAGGGCTGACTTCGGGACTTGGGAATGAGCAGGTCTGGGCATCTGTGGGGGTCCTGAAACCAAACCCCCAAGTGTAACAAAGGATAACTATACTCACTTTCCTTCTGCCAACTTAAGTATGTTTACTGTTTTATTTTTTTACTTTTTTTTTTTGAGATGGAGTCTCGCTCTGTCATCCAGACTGGAGTGCAGTGGCATGATCTTGGCTCACTGCAACCTCCGCCTCCTGGGTTCAAGCGATTCTCCTGCCTCAGCCTCCTGAGTAGCGGGAACTAAAGGTGCGTGCCACCATGCCTGGCTAATTTTTGTATTTTTATTAGAGACGGGGTTTCACTGTGTTGGCCAGGCTGGTCTCAAACTCCTCCTGACCTCAGGTGATCTGCCTGCCTCGGCCTCCCAAAGTGCTGGGATTACAAGCGTGAGCCACGGCGCCCAGCCTGTTGTTCGTTTTATTTTGCTGGTTCCTCTTTATCCCTTTTCTTATGGTTTGGTTAAGTTACCATTTATTCCCTTTTTCCCTGTTGTTAATTTTTAGCAGCTTCATTGGGGTATAATTGACATATACAATAAACTGCACATTTTAGAGTATGCAAGTTGATAAGTCTTGACATATGTACAGGTCCTAAAACAGTCACCAAAATTCAGGTGATGAACGTATTTATTATCCTTAAAACTTTTCTAGTGCCCTTTTGTAGCTTGTTTTTGTTTGGCTCCTTTCAGTCAGCATTCTTTTGTTTGTGAGATTATAAATTGTGTGCCAGTAGCTTCTTTGTTTTTATTGCTGAGTAGTATTCCATTGTACGGATATGCCGTAGTTGACATTCACCTGTTAGATCCATGGTATGGATATTCCATAGTTGGCGTTCATTTACCTATTGATGAACATTGAAGTGGTTTACAGTTTTGTGCTATTACAAATAATGCTGCTATGAACGCTCATGTGTAGATTTTTGTGTGCATATACATTTTCATTTATCTTGGCTAAATACCTACAGTTGGAATGTCTGGATCAAATAGTAGGAGTATATTTAACATATTATGAAATGTTCTTATTGTTTTTATTTTTTTAATTTTAATTTTTTAGTTTTTTGAGAATGAGTCTCTGTTGCCCAGGCTGGAGTGCAGTGGAGCGATCTCAGCTCACTGTAACCCCTGCCCCTCAGGGTCAAGCAGTTCCCCTGCTTCAGCCTCCTGAGTAGCTGGGCCTACAGGCGCCTGCTACCGCGCCCGGCTAATTTTTGTATTTTTAGTAGAGATGGGTTTTACCATCTTGGCCAGGCTGGTCTTGAACTCCTGAACTCATGATCCACTTGCCTCAGCCTCCCAAAGTGCTGGGATTAGAGGCATGAGCCACTGCGCCCAGCCTCATACTATTTTTAAAGTCATCGTTCCACAGATAGCGGGTCTGTAAAATGACCCACTATCAGTGTATGATAATTCAGTTTATTCACGCGTATCCAACCTTAGTATGTTTAGTCTTTTTAATTTAAGCACTCTAATAGGTGTGTCAAACCTAAATAACAGAGAAGGAGACTCTGAAAGAAAGATTTATTCAGGAATGGGCATTGAAATGGGAATATGTGTGGGTGTATTCAGGAAGATAAGGCAAAAGTTTTTAAAGGTAAAACGAAGAAGATTATGTAAGTTGTTTTCAGACAATTATCCTTGGCTACTAGGACCAATAGCAAGGGTGGCATTGATCCAATTGCTAGGCAGATGTCCTTCTAGAAGTAGTTTTTTGTAAGGTAGTGGCAGCCTTTGTGCAAGGTTGTGGTTTTTGCAGAGTCTTTTGTGATATTTCCTGTTATCAGGCATACGTGCATGAAAGCCCTTCCTTCAGGGCCTTCCCTAGCTCCGTTTGTCAGGGTTTTGACACAAGTGACTCCATTTTGATTCTGACAACTTTTGCGGATCTATGATGGTATCCGATTGTGGTTTGAATTTGCATTTCTCTAATGTAATGATGTTGAGAATGTTTTAAAGGTTTATTTGCCATCTGTATATCTTATTCGGTGAAATGTGTTTTCAAATCTGCCCATTTTTAATGGTTGTTTGTATCTTTTTTATTGTTTGTCTCTTATTACTGGGTTTGAGAGTTCACTATATATTTTGGATAAGAGTCCTTTATCAGACATATAATTTGTAAATATTTTCTCCCGATTTCTGGCCTTTCATTCTTAACAGTATCTTTCAAAGGGCAGAAATTTTTGTCTTCAATGAAGTCAAATTGTCAACTTTTCCATTTATGGATTGTGCATTGAATACTGTAGCTATGAAACCTTCACCTAATACAAGGTCACAAAGATATTTTCCTAGATTTCCTTCTAGAAGTTTTGTAGTTTTAGGTTTTACGCTTGAGTCTATGATCAATTTTGAGTTAATTCTTGAATATGACATATGTGGATCAAAGCACTTTTTTTGCATATGGATATATAATTGTGTCAGCATCATTTGTTAGGAAGAACATTCTTTCTCCTCTGAATTTCTTTTGCACCTTTATAAAAAATCAATTGTCCATTCATATGTGGGTCTATTTCTAGACTATACTGTTCCATTGATCTATTTGTCTATGTTTATACTAATATCATACTGTCTTGATATTTGTAGATTTATAATAAACACTGAAATCAGATGGTGTTAATCCTTCAGTTTTATTCTTTTCAAAGTTGTCTATTCTCTGTCTTTTGCATTTCCATATAAATTCAGTCTTTCACCACTACGTATGACATTAGCTATGGATTTTTCCTTTTTTTTTTTTTTTTTGAGACAGAGTGTAGCTCTGTTGCCCAGTCTGGAGGGCAGTGGCGTGATCTTGGCTCACAGTGACCTCCACCTCCCTGGTTCAACCAATTCCCCTGCCTCAGCCTCCTGAATAGCTGAGATTACAGGCGCATGCCACCACATCCAGCTTTTTTTGTTTTTTTTTTTTTTTTAGTAGAGATGGGGTTTCACCATGTTGGCCAGGCTGGTCTCAAACTCCTGATCTCAGGCAATCCGCCCGCCTTGGCCTCCCGAAGTGCTGGGGTTACAGGTGTGAGCCGCCGCACCCAGCTGAGGCTATGGGTTTTTCATAGATGCTCTTTAGCTGATTGGGAAAGTTCCCTTCTATTTGGATTTGTTGAGAGTTTTTATCTGGAATTAGATGTGGGATATTGTCAAATGCTTTTTCTGAATCCATTGAAATGATTATGTGTTTTTTCATTTTAGTTTGTTCATATGGTGAATTATATTGAAAAAATATTGCTTTATTTATTTATTTTTGAGTTGGGGTCTCACTCTGTTGCCCAGGCTGTAGTGAAGTGGCAAAATCTCAGCTCACTGCATCCTCCGTCTCCTGAGTTCAAGTGATTCTTGTGCCTCAGCTCCCCAGTAGCTGGGATTATAGGCACCCGCTACCATGCCTGGCTAATATTTGTATTTTTAGTAGAGACGGAGTTTCACCATGTTGCTCAGGCTGGTCTCGAACTCCTGACCTCAAGTGATCTGCCCACCTTGGCCTCCCAAGATGTTGGGATTACAGGCATGAGCCGCTGTGCCTGGCCTATTTTTGAATATTAAACAAATCTTGCATTCTTGAGATTAAACTCCTCTTGGTCATGACTAACTGACAGCTTAAATGGGATAATATATCATGTTATCTTGGTCAGATAACATGTCAGTTAAACAGTTGTCTTTTAAAGTATAATAAGAAAAAATCATGTTATCTTGGTCAGATAACATCAGTCAGTTAAACAGTTGTCTTTTAAAGTATAATAATAAGAAAAAAATCTTGTGTGTTTACCACTGTAGTGATCATTTCCAGTGGCCTTCAGTCTTCAGTCCACACTTACATTTGGCATCCTTTTACTTGCCTTCCCTTTCCCACTCCTTCCCTTTCTCTCTCCCTCTTACCTTTCTGAAAGACTTTATCACTTTTTGTAGTGTGAATCTGCTGGTGATAAATTATTTCAATTTTATATGTCTCAAAATGTACTTAATTCACCTCATTTTTGAAAGATATTTTTACTGGGTATAGATTTTTTTTCCTCTCAGTCCTTCAAATATTTTGCTTCATTGTTGTCTCACTTGCACTGCTTCTAACAAAGTCTGCCCAAATGCTTATCTTGGTTCCTCTGTATGTAAAGTATCTTTTTTCTCTGGCTGGTTTTAAGACTGTTTTTTTTTTTAAAGACAGGGTCTCACTCTGTCACCCAGGCTGGAGTGCAATGATAAGATCTCGGCTCATTGCAGCCTCTGCCTCAGGTCCTCAAGCAATTTTCTTGTCTCAGCCTCCTGAGTAGCTGGGATACAGGCACCTGCCACCAGACCTGGCTAATTTTTATATTTTTTGTAGAGACAGGCCTTTGCCATGTTGCCCAGGCTGGTCTCAAACTCCTGGGCTCAAGTGATCTTCCTGTCTCAGCCTCCCAAAGTGCTGGGATTATAGGTGTGAGCCACCATGCCTGGCAAGACTTGAACTTAACACTTCTTTTGAAAAATTTGATTGTCATGTGCCTTGGTATAGTTGTTTTATGTTTCTTGTGCTTGGGGTTTGTTGAACTTCTTAGATCTGTTTATAATTTTAGCTAAATTTTGAAACATCTCAGATATATTCACTGATTTTTTCTGTTCCTTTCTCTTTCTTCGCTCCTCTGGAGACTCTAATGGCACATATATTAGGAAACACCTGATGTTTCCTACAGATCAATAACGGTCTGTTATTTTATATTTGAGTGTTTTTTTCTCCCTGTGTTTTATTTTAGATAGCTTCTATACCTATGTCTTTAAATTCACTAACCTTTTTTTCTGTACTGTCTAATCTGCTTTTACTTCCCTAGTGTGTTTTAAATCTCAAATATTGTAATTTTCATCTCTGGAAGTTCAATTTGGGTCTTTACAAAATATCTCCCATGTTTCTACATGACACATTCACTATTTCCTCTAGCTTTCTGAACACATAGAATATAGTTGTAAGTTTTAATGTCCTTTTCTTCTAAGTCTAGCATCTGTGTTCAATCTGGGTTGGCTTCAGTTGATTGATTTTTTTTCTCCTTATAATGGATTGTAGTTTTCTGTTTCTTTGTGTGTCCTGTGAAATTTGATTGGCTGCCAGATATTATGTTTGTCTTGTTGGTACCAGAATATCCACGTGGAGTATCTTCCAAGACCCCTAGTGGATACATGAAACCAAGGATAATACAGAACCCTATAAATATTATGCACAAATTTCTTTTTCCTTGTTCACAATTCCACAGATTGAAGATTTGTTCTTACCATAGGTCTTAGCAACTTCAGCATATATACGTATTTTACCTATCCAAGGAAAATGTTCACCTTTTCACTGAAAGGAAGCACTTATTGGCTTCTCTTTGGCATATCTGAATTGCCAGCATTACTACTCTCATGCTTTGTAGCCATTATTAAGTAAAATAAGGGTTGCTTGAACATAAGCACTGCAGTACTGCCGCATTCAATCTGCTAACCCAGATGGCTACTGACTAATGGGAGGATAGGGTATACAGCAGTGTGGATACGCCGGACAAAGGGATGATTCATGTCCTGGGCAGGACAGAGCAGGAGAGTGTGAGATGTTAATCTGGCTACTCAGAAAGGTGCGCAATTTAAAACTTGAGAATTTTCCATTTAATATGTTTAGGCCACAGTTGACCATGGGTAACTGAAACTGCAGAAGGTGAAAATGTGAATAAGAAGGGACTACTGTATTTTTATATTTTTATAAATATTCTTGAGCTTTGTTTTGGGATGCAGTTAATATTTTGGAACAATTTGATTCTTTCAGAGGTTATTTTTAAGGTTGTTATGTGGGGCCAGAACTGTCTTTAGGTTTAGTTGTTTCTCACTATTGAGGTAAGACACTTTGGAGTATCTACCACATAACCTCTGAATCATAATGTTTTCTAATTTGGATGGCAGAAAAAAGGCACCATTTCTGGGCTGGCGTGTGTTCTATGTTCTATTTCACTTAACTCTTTCAGATAGTTCTTCTCATACGTGCTCTGATCAGTATTTCCTGAATACTTGAGAAAAACCCTCTGCAGATCTCTGGAGAGTGCTCTCTCTCTCTCGCTCGCACTCTCTCTCTCTCGCTCTCTCTTTCTCTGCAGTTCTCTCCTTTATGGTACCCTAGCTTATATGCCAGCCATGTGAACTCTAGCTGCCTTGGTCTTCTTGGCTTTTCAGCTTTTTTACTCAAAGAATCTGTCAAGCTCCCCAGGTTCATTTCTTATTTATTTCTTTAAGGGATCACTTTTCTTTGTTGTATGGTGTTCAGTGCCTCAAAAATCATAGTTTCATATTTTTTTCCTCTCTGTGTATGTTTTTAAAAGTGGTTTTAGGAATGAGGGCAAATATAGTCCTTGTCCCTCCATCTTCCTTGGAAGCAGAAGTTCCCAGATTCTGCCTTTAGTCAAAGCCTCGATAGAAGAAATCCTGCAGAAGGTTACTCCCTACATTCACTCTCAGTGGGAGGCTCTTCTTCTTGACATCCTCCTTTCTGGCTGAGTGGGAGGCCTGAGGGCTGTGGCTCAGACAGGGTTCTTGGGAGCTATGCCTAGGGTATGGGATTGGAAAGCCCAACTCTTTCTGTGAGGGTGGAAAAGTAAAAGTGCTGCCCTTATCTTAGATAAGAGACAGTCAGAGAGTATAGACACAGATCTTTTCTTTAGAACACCTTTTCCTATATTCTCCTATTGCCCAGGCTGGAATGCAGTGATGCGATCATGGCTCACTGCAACCTCCACTTTCCAGGTTCAAGTGATTCTTCTGCCTCAGCCTCCTGAGTAGCAAGGACCATAGGCACGCTTCACCACGCCTGGCTAATTTTTGTATTTTTAGTGGAGATGGATTTTTGCCATGTTGCCCAGGTTGGTCTTGAACTCCTGAGCTCAGGCAATCCTCCTGCCTTGGCCTCTCAAAGTGCTGGGATTATAGGCATGAGCCACTGCACCCGTCCGGCTCTGGCCTTTTTATTCCATTCTGACAAGTGAAATCCTGTCAAGTAGGAGGTCCGGTACATCAGGAAATCTGAAGGGAGTGAGGCATAGGTGATGCAGAGTCAGAGGGATGGCACGCTGAACAGGGAAGGCAGGTGGAGGAGACTTTTTAGGTAAACTTGAAAACAGAAAACTATCAGAAGGAAAGGCCATCTGTATTTAAAAAATTATCACACATCTTTGTAAGACTGTGTATAAAAAACCTGTCTGAAAAGCCAATTCAATCTCACACATTTGTCTCTTGTATAACAGAGCCTTTAAAAGCCTCCAAAGACCATTTTCTGCTCATTGGTCTTCAAAGGTAGTGGTATTTGACTTGAGAACGGTTGCTTTAGAAGTTATATAAATGGTCACTTTTTTTTTTTTTTTTTTTGTCAGACAGAAAATCCTTTGACTCCAGGTCTGTGTCTTTTCCCACTTCCTCAAGAGAAACACATCAATAAATGTGATGAATCCCTGGCCTTCTAGAATGTTACTAGAGGTTTACTGTTGACAGGAGCAAAAATGGGTTTGAAGCATCCAATTCCAGAGTGTAAGTCTGCACACAGAACAAACAAAAGAGAGCAAGTGGATTTGGGTGATGGGACTCAGGTTTGTTAGATTTCTGGAACAGGAAGATTGAAGGTGTGCAGCAGAATGTCGGTGGGGTGGGGGGCTGGAAGCCACAGGGTGAACACAACCTGTTTTGGGACATCAATTTTACACATTGGTAAACATTTAAAACACAGTTTAAAAGCAAACAGATGTATTATGATATGAAAGAAAAATTTTACCAAATGTTAAGATAAAATGGTTAGACTTAGAAGAAATACTGAGCCTTGGGTGACCTTAGACCATGCCCTCAGACTCCACAGGGCAGAGGAGGTTCTGGTCATTCCCCTGCATGGACAGGGATACTTCACTGGGGAAAACTGAGAAAACCTGCTCTAAAACTACAGTGCCCCTAAAAAGGGAAAGAGAGAGGGAGCCCCTTATGGAAGACCTGCAACTGTCTAGTGGGCTTGGAGGGAGATGTTGATGGGCCAAGCCTATGCAGAAGGCCTTGAGAGCTGCCCAAATGGGGACAAGACCGTTGCATTCACTCATTCACCCATCCATCCACCTTATAAGGATTTATTAAATGCTTCCTATGTATCTAGGATAATAATTAGCAATGAAGACAAAAATCGATAAGAAAGACTGTATTCTCAAGGAATTCAATGCCTAGTGCAAGAGTCTCTATGTTCTTCCTGCCCCAACATATATCATTACAAAAATATTTGTTAAATCTCTTGTCTAATGTGAGATACTGTTCCAAGTGATTTACATGAAGTGGCTCATTTAATCTTTACAATAACCCTATAATTCACATGCTATTATCATCTCTGTTACACAGCTGAGGGGCAGGTGGACTGTGTTTTCCAGGCTGAGTCATTGTTCAGAAGGCATACATGTTTATAAATCATTATAATACCGGGATATCAGTGTAAGTGGAACAAGAGTATGAGACTAATTATTTCTAAGGAAGTGGAGACCCCTGATTCCAGATGGATGACCAACAGGGCATGGAAACCCCGACATGGAAATCCGTTCTTTTTCCTGCTTCTTATCAAGAATCTCAAGCCCTGTGATGTGACTCTTCACAGCATTTGACCTGTAGTGAACAACTTCAGTAGCAAAGCATTCCTGACCTCACAGGCAGCCCATTCTGTCTTTGGCTAGCTTGAATGTTGGGATATATTATACTGTATATTGTACCAGAATTCATCTTCCAATAATTACTGAAAACCTGCCCTAGTTCTGTTTCTCTTTTTCCCCAGCTTTACAAAGGTATAATTGACAAATAGCAATTGTTTGCATTTATAGTGTACAATGCAATGCTTTGCCTAATTCTGCTTTTTAGAACAGCTTTTCCTAATGTTCTACGTATGACGTTAATAAGCATTACATGGGGAAATAAAAGACGAGATTGTGGTTCAGTAAGTTTGGTAAATAACCTTGAACAAAGGTTTCTTTATTAGAGGATTTTCTCAGAATCTTCTGTATGCTAATGTGCTTTGTGAACTTCAGAGGGGCTTACCTTTGTGGCATTTTCCAATTTTATTTACCCACACAACTCTGCTTGAATGCCACATACTAACACTCCACTGGAAATGGCTGGGGAGGTAAGGCTGGGGTGTCTCACAGTTATAAGGAGCCTGGTCCTCCTTTCTCAGGCCAGCTTTTCAAATGGTTGTGTGTGTGCTGTGAATATAATCTTCTCTGTGCAAACAAACACAGTGGTGGATTCCGAGCACCTCAGCTCAGCTGTCAGGCAGTTATTCTCCCTGCAGTCATTGATCTGAGAGGTCTATTTTTGTGGCTGCCACAGGTAGTGTCATGCGTGGACAGCACAGGTAGCTGCAACGAAGCTTGTATTCGGGGGAAACCAGAGGTCGTGCACCCGTATATGCTAAGATATCTCCTTCCTCTTTCTGTTTGCCACATTGTCTGAAATTCCACCATAAGGGAACAAGCCTTTTGTTTAATTGTTGCCCTCTCTTCTGGCTCAATTCTGAAAGAAGTAACAGATTGAATCAGTAACACTTTCAGATAAACACATTATCCAAATTCTTTAATTCTATGAGGGATGGAAGAGTTCTGGGACAACATGAGGGCATGTGGAATTAAGGAAAAGGGCACAGATCTGAAGGACTGAGGGACACACTGGGCACTCTTTCCAATTATGCCACAGCCCGCCTGCTGTAAGTGGAGCCAAACCAACATTCAGACTCTGTAGTGCATAGCAGGTGAAATGTCCTTCAAATGAAGTGTCTGTCCAGCGCCACTTTTTTCTAAATCTGGAATATTTTGAGGGAGGGTGTATTTTTCTGAGTGGTTTGAGAAATTAAATGAATATTGCCTAGGTGGCTGGACTATTTGTGTGGGGAAGTGGGGTTGGGGGAGGAAACGATCCCAAGATTTTTCAGATGGCGATCCATGAGCCACTTGGAAAAGAATCCCAAAAGCTTCAAAATATTAATTTCCTGTTCTCCCTGACCCATGTCCCCTCACACAAGATCAACTGATTTAGAACTTCTGGGGATGAGACCCAGGAATCAGTCATTTTACCAGTGTTTCTGGTGATTCTCGTGAACACTGAAATTGGAACCACGGGTTCAAGGCTAATTGTAGTAGGACAAAGGACATAAAGATCATAGCTGGGGCAGTTTAGTTTCTAACACGTAATTGAGGTCTTTCTATATCTTCTCTCCTGAATTGTAGAAACCAACTGCCTCCAACTTCCAGCTATGTCCTTAATATCCCAAACTCAATGTGTACATAGCCAAATACCTAATCGCTGACCTGGTCCTTGCTAAGAGGCCTCTCCACCAGCCTTCCCCATTACAGTGTTGACAGCTGTGTCCTTTCCCATTTGCTCAGACCAGGCTCATCTGCCCCCCACGCCACCCCACCCCTCACACTTCATAGCATCCAGTTAGCTCAGTTTCACAATATAGCCAGAATCATCTTAACACTTCTCTCCACCTCCACTGCTCCCTTCCTGTTCTGATTGCCATAATCACTCGTCTGACTTTCGACAAGAGCCTCCTGACAGGTCTGCCTGCCTCAGTCTTCGCAATTCGCCCTGCCCCCACCTTGACCCTTGGCTGAAAACCACTCAATGGCCCCCTACTTCCCTTCAAGTAGAAACCAAAGTCCTTACAGTGGCTTAGTTAGGACCTCAACTATGCCCTGACTTCATCTTCTATTCTCTCATTTCTTCTGCTCTAGCCATGCTCGCCTCCCTGCTATCCTGGAGTACATGAAGCATGGCCTTGCCCCAGGACCTTCCCACTGGCTGCCCTTTCTGCCTGGACCCCTCTTCCCTCGGATCTCTGGATAGCTCTCTCCCTCACCTCCTTTGCTTAAGTGTTACCTTCTCTGTGAGGCCTGCTATGACCTCCCCTATTTAAACTGCAACCCTTCCTGTTCTGAATTCCCTTTACCTTTCTTGATTTCTTCTGCATAGCACAGCGTATTCTAATGTGCTATATAACTTACTTATTATGTTTATTTCCTACCTCTCCCCAACAGAAGGTGAGCTCTATATGGGCAGGGATTTTTGTTTTATTCACTGCTGGACCCCAGGGTCTGGAACAGTGCCTGGCATATGGAAGATATTCAGTAAATGTTTGCTAAATGAGTGACTGAATTGCATAGAGTGGAATGAGAGGAAGCACATGTTTTTATGAAATGATTCCTTATAGAGAATTTGCCATATCCAGATCAAAAGAGGCCTGTGAGTTTAGGTCATCCACAGAACGATACAAATCATCTCGGAAGAGTGAGCAATAAACTTTAATTCAGTGTTTACTGTGTGCTAGAAACCACGCTAAGCATTTTCACCAGCATTATCTCTTTAAATCATTCCAACAACCAACCCTATGATGGGAGTCTACTATTCTTATTTTACAAATGGGACAGTTGAGGCCCAGAGAGGTTAAGGAACTTGTCCAGGGTTGCATAGCTAAGTGTCAGACTCAGAATGTGACCTCATGCTGTGAGTCCAAAGTCTGAGTAGACTGCTGCTTCAGAGTGTGGCCCTTCCTAGTGATACTTCTGTTTAAGTGTCTGTTTACTTAACCTCTATTGGTCCCTTTAAAAATCAAAGTTTACAAGTTTGAAGCTGTGGCTCATACACTTTGTGCTTAAAAATGTTTATTTTGATTATGCTAATATTGCTTCATTGTTTATTTAGCTGAGTTTCTGTGACACTTGTAGGAACATGTGCTCTCACCTCTGTGTACTTTTTTGTGTTGTTTTTGAGACAGGATCTGGCTCTGTCACCCAGGCTGGGATGCGGTGGTGTGAACACAGCTCAGTGCAACCAGGCTCAAGTGATCCTCCCAACTCAGTCTCCCAAGTAGCTGGGACGACAGGCGCATGCCACCATGCCTGGCTAATTTTTTGTATTTTTTTTTGTAGAGATGGGATTTTACCATGTTCCCAAGGCTGGTCTTGAACTCCTGAGCTCAGGCAATCTGCCCGCCTTGGCCTCTCAAAGTACTGGGATTACAGGTGTGAGCCACCATGCCCGGCCCTGTGCATTTCTGAGATTTTTAGAATCTGCTGCTCTGCTGGCTTTACAAGTTCTTAAGGTTGGTGGAAGGAATCTGTAATTTCAGAGACTCCCTTTCTCCTTCCAGTGGACTTTTAGAACTCTTTAGGGGTCCCTCTGAAGACATATTCAGCACAGGCTGTGTTATAGTACTATCCTATTTCATTCAAGTCAGCAGATTTCTTGAGCATCTCAAGAAGCTAGGCTGCTAGGCTCTGAGGACATAAGATGATAAATGCATGGTCTTGCCTACCTGGAATCTCAATGGAGCTAGGGAAAATGACAGAAAATGCTGTATAGCCATGAAGGACCAGAGATAGCATCTCCATGGCATAGGATCAAAGCTGGCTGCAGCGGGAAGTGGGATGAGTTTGCCCAGAGTGAGGGGAAAGGGGATAGATTGACAGGAGGAGGTGAAGTCCAGGTAGGCCTCAGGCCGTGCAGGGCTTGGAAAGTGGGGAAAGGAAAGGCCATTCTAGCAGCGAAGAGGGCTCCAGCTACTGCAAGGTGCAGTAACATGGTGTGTTGTGGGGGGACTCTACTTGAACTTGATGTTGGGTGGGGAGTGCTGAGAGTAAAGGGTGGAAATGAAATGATGAGATTCCAGTTGTGCAGAGCTGGGGATGAAGAGGTGAGGAATCTATAACCCTTGTGGGAGGGTTTTGAAGGAGGTAGATTCTTGACTTGAGATTATGGTTCTGCAATAGGGTGAGAGGTGGGCAGGACTCGTGGCCCGCTGTGTCATTTAATCCCCTTCGCTGGAGGGAAACCTTTGCCTAGAGTAGACCATTTCTTACATACTTGCCTGTGCCCTGCACTGCTTTGCTTAGAGTAGATACTTAGTACATACATAGTGAATAAATGTGTGTTTACCCCCTCCCAGTTTATTTCTGTAATTTTATTTTTTTAATGGAGATTTTCTTTTAAGAAAAATTGGGGATAGATTCAGGCTTCAGGAGATCTGCTCTCACACTGACTGCAGATAGGCAGGTAATTGTGGGCAGCATTCTATTCAGTTACTTTGCACATTAATTTGCTCATTGTAAGATAGAAAATTTCCTCCTCTTTCTCTTTCCTGGATTAAAAAAAAATTTTTTTTTTTGAGACAGGGTCTCGCTCTGTCACCCAGGCTGGAGTACAGTGGCACTGTCATAGCTCATTGTAGCCTCAACCTCCTGGGCTCAAGTGATCCTCCCATCTCAGCCTCTCAAGTATCCGGGACTATAGGTGTGTGCCACTATACCTGGCTAATTTTTAAAATTTTTGTAGAGATGGGGTCTTGCTATGTTGCTCAGGCTGGTCTTGAACTTCTGGGCTCAAGTCATCTTCCTGCCTCGGCCTCCAAAGTGCTGAGATTATAGGTGTGAGCCATTGCACCCAGACCCTCTTTCCTGGATTTTATCAAAATATTTGACTGCTCAGAGAATATTCCTTGTCAGAACAAATGCATTTGGTATGGGACTAAATTATGGGACATTGTGGGAGTGGATTCACATAGGCTGAAGTGACCAGATGTTTGGGTTACCAATGTTACTGCTTGCATAGAGGGCAAAGGAGATAAAGCAACAAATGGATTTGCCTGCATCCTGGATCTCTTTTAATTTTCTCAGCCATAAATCAATTCATACATTCAAATAGAAAAAATATATGATCTCTAAAAAACCATGAGAAAAAAACCAAAAAAAAAAAATCCACCAACAATTTTGAGTAATGGAAATAATTAGGATTTTTTTTGTTTAACTTAACTACAATCTTTAGTAGAAGTGTGAGTACTTGCCTACCACATTCTGTTGATATGTTTATGGGTTTACTTTCAGAGAGGAAAAGTGAGAGGGAGAAAAAATCGAGAGAGAAAGAGGAGAAAGGGTGGGGGGGAGAGAAAGATCTTCAGATATTTAGCTACTTGTCTGCATTAGAGAATCCCTTGAGACAAAGAACTAAAATTAGCCAGAAGCAAATACCCACTAAATGCCAAAGCATACTCCATGGCCCAGAAGACTTGTCTGGTGCTTAGAGGTAAAGTTTGGCCTATTTGTCCATATGCTGAAGCCTAGTCTATGTCCCTGTTCTCTTGACATCATGTTCCCATAGCATGTACACAAATTAACTGATGATTGTGATGGAATTCTGTCCTTCTATATCCAGCCTCAATCTGAGAGATTCTTAAAGATTCTTATCTTAAACTTATTCCAAAATAAAAATCCACTCTAGTCAATGGAGAAATTACTTTGTAGGTCTATGTTATTCTCTACTTATATTTCTTATATGAAGTCCTCCTTTTTCTTCAGGGAAAATAATGAAGTCTTACGTGTTTGTATTGCTTTATAATTTACAAAGTGCTTATCATCCGTGACTCCACGGAAATGTTACTATGCTGTGAGGAAGGATATTTTTATCCCATTTCACAGTGAAGAAACTCGAGCTTCTGATATTTTCCTGAAGTCTGTTGGCTAGCACTCAACAGAGTTGTGTCCGGTATCTTTATATACGAACTCCTAGACCAGGATTTGCACCATAAAAAGTACTGACTATTAAACGGCAGTAAACCTGCAAATCTTAGTAGGGAAATCAGTTGTGTTCTAATATCTAACTACCTGATTCAAGCAGAAGTTAAAATAAAAAGTACACATTCAAATAAAAAAGCGGCTAATTATTGAACACTTACTGTGTGTTAGTAGGACTATGAATTTAAAAGGTTTATTATCTCTAATTCTCCTGACAACCCTAGGAGGTATGGCACTGTGGTCACTTCCATTTTTCTAGATAAGGAAAGGGCTTATGAAAGTTAAGAAAATGTCAAAGGTCACGCAGCTAGTAAACAGCAGAACTGTGAATCCAAGTCAGTTAAATGCCAGAGCTAAGTGATTAGCCACTCTTGTGATCGTCAAGGAAAGTTCATCAAAGGTTGTTTTTTTTACATGACGGAACAACAGCAACTAAAAATAATATTTATTAAGTGCTTCCTCTATGCAGACATAGTGCTATATGTTTTACATGTAATTTCTCATTCACTCCTTACAACAAATCTATAAAGGAGGAATAATGAATTGGTCCCATTTTACAGATGGTACAACTGAGGCACAGAGGGGTGAAGTATCATGCCCAAGTTCACATGATGAATAAGTAGCAGAGCTGGGATCTGAACCCAGATAATGGTTCTCTCAGGATCTGGGCATTTCTTATGTATCCAATGCCACAAAACAGTCTTCTCTTGCTCTGTTGTGGTCAAAGTCTTGGAAGGTGTGGGATTGTTCATTATGCTTAGGGCTCCTTGGGCATGTCAGCATCGTCATGCCTTCTTGGATAAGCTGGTAATAAGCAAACTTTTCCTACATGGAAAGGAAGAATTTAATAGGAACTTTCTACAAGGACTTTGTTATGGAGAGTCTGTCTGGAAATTGTTGAGACTGAGCTGTAAATATGCTTCAAACGTTTTCACTCTAAGGCAGGAGTTGGACAAGTTAGAAGTTTACTTCTATTAGTCTAAAGAAAGAACAAGGTTAGGTTAAGTAGCTATTAATAACAGTTGACAAAAAGAAAAAAAATCTCTGGGGCTGATTATCACAGTCTCTTAAACCAGATTATCAGGCTGCCACTTGCTACTTATTTATTTTATATTATTATTGAATTCAGGTTCACAGAATTGGATTGATCATAACCCTTGGCTTGTAATATATTGTCTACATTGGTCTTTGCAACTTGTTTTTAGTGATTATTGTTTTAAATCCTATTTTAAAACATAGTTGATAACCGATTGTAATATATGCTTCTGGGTACTCTGGACCCAGAGATACAGCACTGGCATGTGGTTTGTCTGTGGAATATTGACCCACATTCCAGACATAAACTCTAGGAGGAATGGCTGTAGTCAGCCCTGTAACCCAGAACATGGTGGCAAATGGCCCTGCCACAGACATGAAGTCTCTCTCCTTTCCACCAGGGGTTAAGGTTTCAGGGCAGAGTCAGCTATGGGCTTGGTGAGGACATAGTATTTATGACATACTCTCCAAATACCAAGGAGATAAAACAAATAACTGGAATTTTCCAGGAAAACTGAGGCAATGTTTCCAGTGCCCTGAAAATCCTCAGAATCATCTCTCTGCCATTTAAAAATGTTGCTCATGCCCTCAACCGTTTTTCTTGGGAGGCCCAGCTGGGGTGAGGGTAGCAGAGCTGCTTCTTATGGGAAGTCTTGTGGAAGCTGCATCTTGCCCATGGTCTGGTTAGAGACTCTGCCTCCATTAGTTAAGAGTCATTCATAGGGAGAAGGCGAGATTGCCTTGGAGAGAAATCTCTTCCCAAACCACCCATCTGGCAAAAATTTTCATATTAATCTCTTTCTTCCTCGTCACAACTTCTTCTCTCTGCTTCTATGGAAAACATTTGTTCCAGCTTTCCTACCCCTTGTCAAAGTGGATTTTAATTCTGAAACCAAAGTGAGACCAGGCATTTTGTTTCTAGAGGTTGAGGTCATTGTCACCACTCCTCTTCCAAGGACGTTTGGCTAAGTTTTCTTTTTTGGTTATTTGTCTCTAATTTGGCAGCATGTTACAGTGGCTGCCATCACATTGGGCAGTTTCAAGTTTCAACTCTAACATTTACTAGAGTATTTTTTAAAACCTTGGGCAACATATTTAACTTTGCTGAATTTTAGTATTCATCTGTGAGATAATGGCAACTGCCTCATAAAGCTGTTATGATAATTCAGATATCCTTCGTAAGGCATTTGGCACAGCACTGGGCACATAGTGTGTGCTCAGTAAATGTTTGTTACTGATATTATTGTGAAATGTGTCTTAATATACTTGTAGTTTTATTTCTTCTCTGTGGATGCCCTGAAGTAGCACTTCTAGGTCCAACAGAATGTGTGCTATACACTTTAATATATGGTGCCAGATTATTATCAAAAAAGTTTGCAACAATTTAGAGTCTTATTATTAGTGAACAAGTGTAGCTATCTTCCTCAACCCTTACCAACCTTACCAGGAAATTAAAAATCATCTCAATTTTGGCTAATATCATGGGCATAAATGATTTCTCCTTATTTTAAATTTGCCTTTTCCTGGGATCTAATGAGATTAAGCATCAATACATAGCTTGTTGGCCATTTTCAGATTCTCTTCTACATCTGAACAGGCCAGGGCTCTTCATAGTCTTTGTCTATGGGATTTTATAAATATTGCCATTTTAAGTATTACTAATTTATAACAGCTCTTCGTGAGTTAAGGATATTACATATGTTGAAGATACATTTTCTCTCATTTTCCTGTTTTGTAATCTTATGCTGCCATTTATATTTTTCATATAGATTGATAATAGCCATTTTTCTTTCATGTGTTCTGTTATTCATCAAACACTATTGTACGCCCAGTATCTGTTCAAAACTGCAGAAGACAAAGGTGTTTTTTTTTGGTTGTGAAAGTGGTTTGCCATTTTTATAGCATATTTTTCTTTATATATCAGCTTTTCCCTAATTATTTATTTTGAAGAATTAACCTGAGAGTAAACTTAGGTGTAAAGTTTTGTTCTCATTTTCATTCTCTTTTTCTCTCAAATAAAAAGAAAAAAAAAGAACTCTTTAAAACATATATTGTGGCTTCTGATTTTGATTACACAATCATCTAAGGATTAGTATTGGAAACTTAAACTTATGGATATTAAGAAGCATAAACCAAAAAATACTCCAGTCTCAAAGCCTCATATTTTTGTAATCGATTTGAAGAGTTTCTTAATAACGAAGAGCTCTTATTTTGAAGAAATATATTTATAAAATTCAGCAATTTCTTCACTTTCATTTTTTCCCCTTCAAATCCAAGTCAAATTAAGTAGAATAATTTATAGAAGAGTAGTTACAGATGCTGTCTCTGGGTAGTACAATTGGAATGATTTGAATATATTTGTGTGTGTGTGTATCACACATGCAGTTGGCCCTTGAACAATGCAGGGGCTAGGGTTGCTGATCCCCTGCACAGCCAAAAATCTGTGTATAACTTTTGACTCTGCAAAAATGTAGCTACTAATAACCTACCATTAACTGGAAGACTTACATAAACAGTTAACACATATTTTGTGTGTTATATGTATTACATACTGTATTCTTACGATAAAGTAAGCTAAAGAAAAGAAAATATTAAGAAATCATAAGGAAGAGGAAATAGATTCACACTATTCATTAAGGGGAAGTGGATCATAAGGTCTTGATCCTTGTCGTCTTCTCATTGAGTAGGTTGAGTAGGTTGAGGAGGAAGGGGTTGGTCTTGCTTTCTCAGGGTCAGTAGAGGCATAAGAGGTGGAGAAGGTGGGAGGGGAGGCAGGAGAGGCAAGCACACTTGGTGTAATTTTATGGAAATACATGATAATTTCTGTCTGACTTTTTTGCTTTCTCATTTCTCTAAAAATGTTTCGTATAGTACCGATCCTTCTTCCACTGTTTGCTTCAGTTTCAGTGCCCCTATCATAGAAGAGTCCATCTTATAAAAGAAGTTAAAAGCAGTTTTGAATAATTGGAACGCTTCTGCTGTATTGCCTAATGCCAATTTGTTTCCTGGCACTGCTTCTTCCACACTGTCTTCCTCATTGTCTGGTACTGGTTCAGAAACACTCATCTCCATCATGTTGTCTTCTGTTAATTCCTGTGGCGTGGTGTCTGTTAGCTCTTAAATTTCTCCAAGATCCATATCTTGAAACGCTTCACCCTCCATCTATTTTTTTTTTCTTTGGCCATATCCACAATCTCTTTCATGATTTCCTTGATTGGTGCTCTTGTCAATCTTGTGAAGTCATGCACAACATCTGGACACAGTTTCTTTTCCAGCAGGAATTTATTGTTCCAGGAATTTATTGTTTCAGGCTTGATGGCTTTTTCTATGACAACAGTGGTATCTTCAACGGTGTAACCCTTGTAGACTTTGTGATGTTCTCTCTACTGGGGTTTTCTTCCATAGCATTGACAAATCTTTTCCATAGGGTACTGTGCGTAATGAGCTTTAAGGATCCTTATGATTCTGGGTCTAGAGGCTGAATTAGAGATGTTGTGTTTAGTCACAAATGGACTACTTCAATGCCCTTGATGTTGAACTCATGGAGTTCTGGGTGGTCAGCGGCATTGTCCAATATCAAAAGAACTTTAAAAGGCAGTCCCTTACAGGTAGGGTACTTCCTGACTTCAGGGACAAAGCATTGATGAAATCAGTCCAGAAAAAGGGTTCTTGTCCAGGCTGCCTTGTTGTACCTCCAAAAGGCTGGCAGCTGGTGTTTCTCTTTTCCCACCAAGCTTCAGGGTTAGCAGCTTTATAGATAAGGGCAGTTCTGTTTATAAACCCTACTTGTGGATGCAGTTCATCTGCAAGTTTTTTCAAATTGTCACAAACCTCCAACATTTTTCCGATATATTTATTGAAAAAAAGTTGGGTCTAAAAGTGGAGCCATGCAGTTGAAACCCATGTTGTTCAAGGGTCCACTGTTTATGATTTTCTCATTTTTCTACCAAGAATATGTATTGCTTTTGTAATTGTATAAAGGACCACACAATTTAAAAAGGAAAAGAGAGAAAGTCCTTTTTAATGCCCTCACCTTCCACTAATCGTTCCCCTCATGTTTGCAAACTCATTTTTTTAAAAGAACTCCCCTTTTCAGGGATAGCATGCATAGTTTTCCATGTTGGGTGCTCCTGTCTACAAGATTTTTAGTTTCTTTAAGACAGGGCCTGGGTCTCTACATCATTTCCATTCTTCTGGTCCAACTCGGCCCAGCCTCCAGCTTCCACTGCCAGGAGGGAGTCCTGAGCAAATGCAGAGGCCCTTGTTCCCGGCACCCTCTCATAGGTGCCCTGCAGTGGGTGAGGGAGAGGGGTGAGTAGCAGGTTCAGGCTTGGGGATGTATGGTGATGAGAACCCGCATTGCAGGAGCTTAAAGTTCTCTAAACCAGCTCTTAGAATTTTGAAGTTGCATCCAGTATAAATGAAAGGCTTGAATGCTTGCTCACGTGTTGGATCAGTGCAATAAACAAAATGATCAAATGGCAGGAATAGACTAACCTCGCAGTCTCTTCCCATGAACAGTATTTGTGGGGACAAAGCTGTTTTTGGAGAGCAGAGAAAATAATTTATTGGTAGAGGTTTGGGACATTGTCACAAGAGACCAAAAGGATAACACACATAGGAACCTATGTGCCTCTTGATGGTTCTAGAGCCTCTTAATGGTTCTTTTTTATTTTGGAGCTGTTGTAGGTTGGCTTCCTAAAGAGCAGTTTCTGATGGAGAGATTAATGCTCCAGAGATTTATTAGGGGAGCTACTAGGGTTAGCACCTGTGGGGGAAGGAAAGTAAGCCAAATTGTTCAGAGGGAGGAGCTGGGCCACAGTGCATTCACGACTGGCCTCTGCAGCTCCATAGAGAGCTTGGAGCTAGGATGGCCCTTCCTGTCATGAGATCAGGCTATCCTGGGAAGGGGGCATAACCCCAGGAGGGGTGGCTGTCTGCAGGTGAGGGCAATTCCAGAGCGGGCCAGCAGTTGAGGGTTGTTAGCCAACATTCTCAGCAGCTTGGGGGACAGGACCTGCTGTCCTGCTGGGGAGCTGGGTGGCAAAGCAGAGCAACCGCAACAGCTGCCTACTTTTTTAAAGGTTTTTATTTATCCCCTAGCACTGGATCTGAAGGACCCATGGGATCAAGGGACTCTGTTGGGAAGTGCTGACAGTGCTTGAGGTATTAGTTAGGGAGAGAAAGGCTTTTAAGTATATGTAAGAGGAAATACGACGATATTGGGCAGGGTGAGATTTGTCAGTAGATGTTAAGGTAGAGGGACCTGGATGAGAGTCAGGAATCCTACCTGGTTCTCTAGCTCCTACCAGGGCTCAAGCTACAACCCTGACTGGACCCTTGGTGGCCTCCCCTGTGAACCTAGGGGACGAGGCAAGACTTGGTGACTCCCATCTCTCCTCCTGGCCCTGGCACGTGGGAGCTCTCTAAGTCTCATCTTTTGTTTTGCTTTGTTTTTCTGAGACTGAGTCTCTGTTGCCCAGGCTGGAGTGCAGTGGCGTGATCTAGGCTCACTGTAGCCTCTGCCTCCTGGGTTCAAGCGATTCTCTGCCTCAGCCTCTCAAGTAGCTGGGACTACAGGGGCGCACCACCACGCTTAGCTAATTTTTGTACTTTTTTAGTAGAGTTGGGGTTTCACTATGTTGGCCAGGCTTGTCTCAAACTCCTGACCTCAAGTGATCCTCCCACCTTTGCCTCCTAAAGTGCTGAGATTACGGGTGTGAGCCACCATGCCCAGCCCAAGTCTCATCTTGATGGCTCCAGTGTGGAGCAAATCACAGTTCCTAACTCTCCCTTTGAAGGGCTAAGAAACTCCGAAATGATTCAGATTTCAATTAGGGAGTTTGTGAACCTTCTCCTGTCTCCTTGCTCTGATTCCTGGGTTGTTGGTGGGGGCAGAAAGCAGAGATAATATCCAAGCCAGGCCACCTGATAAAAAATCATGCCTTTTTCTCCTTCCTCTCCCTCACGATCCTGAGCAGGCACAGGTATGACTGGGACACTCCAATTCATTACTGAGCTGAAGGCAGCAGATCACAGAAGGAAAGCTAGAGAACGGGGAGGGGAGCCAGGAGTTAGAAAACCAGTGACTTAAACACAAGGCCCCCTTGCTTTGCAGCACATATACCAAAATTGGAATGAGACTGAGAGATTAGCATGGCCCCTGTGCAAAGAGGACACGAAAATTCATGAAGTGTTTCATATTGTTTTCAGGAACTGGTTAAAAAAAATTCTGGAGATGGATAGTGATGAGGGCTGAAAAACAATGTGAATGTACTTAATGTCACTGAACTGTACAGTTAAAAATGGCTAAAATGGTAAAATTTGTTATATTTTACCACAATTTTTATAAACAAATAAACATGACCCTGAGAGATAAAAGGCTACATAAAGACATCATAAAGAGAGCAAGCTATGAAGTGAAAGTCACACAATTATATTAATGATGTCAATTATAGCCAAAAGAAAAGCAAATCTTGAAACCCCTATGCAAGCCCTCAGTCATTGCATATACCATGATATAAGTTCAGAGTATTAGAATGAGCAGGCTCGATGTCCTCTGGGTTCAAAGTCCAACTCTGACACTTAATAGCTGTGTGACCTTGGACAAGACACCTAACCTCTCTGAGCCTGTTTCCATGTGTATAAAATGAAAATGACATCGATTTAGTCCAAGATGGCCGAATAGGAACAGCTCCAGTCTGCAGCTCCCAGCATGAGCGACGCAGAAGACGGGTGATTTCTGCGTTTCCAACTGAGGTACCAGGTTCATCTCACTGGGGCTTGTTGGATAGTGGGTGCAGGACAGTGGGTGCAGTGCACCAAGCGTGAGCTGAAGCAGGGCGAGGCATTGCCTCACCTGGGAAGTGCAAGGGGGTCAGGGAATTCCCTTTCCTAGCCAAGGGAAGCTGGGACAGATGGCACCTGGAAAATGGGTCACTTCCACCCTAATACTGCGCTTTTCCAATGGTCTTAGAAAACAGTACACCAGGAGATTATATCCTGCGCCTGGCTTGGAGGGTCCCACGCCCACGGAGCCTGGCTCATTGCTAGCACAGCAGTCTGAGATTGAACTGCAAGGTGGCAGCAAGGCTGGGGGAGGGGCACCTGCCATTGCTGAGGCTTGAGTAGGTAAACAAAGCAGCTGGGAAGCTCGAACTGGGTGGAGCCCACCACAGCTCAAGGAGGCCTGCCTGCCTCTGTAGACTCCAACTCTGGGGGCAAAGCGTAGCCAAACAAAAGGCAGCAGAAAGCTCTGCAGACTTAAATGTCCTTGTCTGACAGCTTTGAAGAGAGTAGTGGTTCTCCCAGCATGGAGTTTGAGATCTGAGAACTGACGGACTGACTCCTCAAGTGGGTCCCTGACCCCTGAGTAACCTAACTGGGAGGCATCCCCCCAATAGGGGCAGACTGACACCTTACATGGCCGGGTATCCCTCTGAGATGAAGCTTCCAGAGGAACGATCAGGCAGCAACATTTGCTGTTCAGCAATATCCGCTGTTCTGCAGCCTCCGCTGCTGATACCCAGGCAAACAGGGTCTGGAGTGGACCTCCAGCAAACTCCAACAGAGCTGCAGCTGAGGGTCCTGACTGTTAGAAGGAAAACTAACAAACAGAAAGGACATCCACACCAAAACCCCATCTGTACGTCACCATCATCAAAGACCAAAGGTAGATAAAACCACAAAGATGGGGAAAAAACAGAGCAGAAAAGCTGAAAATTTTAAAAATCAAAGCGCCTCTCCCCCCTCCAAAGGAACACAGCTCCTTGCCAGCAATGGAACAAAGCTGGATGGAGAATGACTTTGACAAGTTGAGAGAAGGCTTCAGACAATCAAACTTCTCTGAGCTAAAGGAGGAAGTTCGAACCCATTGCAAAGAAGCTGAAAACCCTGAAAAAAGATTAGACGAATGGCTAAGTAGAATAACCCGTGTAGAGAAGTCTTTAAATGTCCTGATGGAGCTGAAAACTATGGCACGAGAACTACGTGACGCATGCACAAGCTTCAATAGCCGAATCGATCAACTGGAATAAAGAGTATCAGTGATTGAAGATCAAATGAATGAAATGAAGTGAGAAGAGAAGTTTAGAGAAAAAAAAGTAAAAAGAAATGAGCAAAGCCTCCAAGAAATATGGGACTATGTGAAAAGACCAAATCTACATCTGATTGGTGTACCTGAAAATGACGGGGAGAATGGAACCAAGTTGGAAAACACTCTGCAGGATATTATCCAGGAGAACTTCCCCAACCTAGCAATGCAGGCCAACATTCAAATTCAGGAAATACAGAGAATGCCACAAAGATACTCCTCGAGAAGAGCAACTCCAAGACACATAATTGTCAGATTCATCAAAGTTGAAATGGAGGAAAAAATGTTAAGGACAGCCAGAGAGAAAGGTCAGGTTACCCACAAAGGGAAGCCCATCAGATTAACAGCGGATCTCTCAGCAGAAACTCTACAAGCCAGAAGAGAGTGGGAGCCAATATTCAACATTCTTAAAGAAAAGAATTTTCAACCCAGAATTTCATATCCAGCCAAACTAAGCTTCATAAGTGAAGGATAAATAAAATACTTTACAGACAAACAAATGCTGAGAGATTTTGTCACCACCAGGCCTGCCCTACAAGAGCTCCTGAAGCAAGCACTAAACATGGAAAGGAAAAACTGGTACCAGCCACTGCAAAATCATGCCAAATTGTAAAGAACATTGATGCTAGGAAGAAACTGCATCAACTAACGAGCAAAATAACCAGCTAACATCATAATGACAGGATCAAATTCACACATAACAATATTAACCTTAAATGTAAATGAGCTAAATGCTCCAATTAAAAGACACAGACTGGCAAATTGGATGAAGAGTCAAGACCCATCAGTGTGCTGTATTCAGGAGACCCATCTGATGTGCAGAGACACACATAGGCTCAAAATAAAGGGACGGAGGAAGATCTACCAAGCAAATGGAAAACAAAAAAAGGCAGGGGTTGCAATCCTAGTCTCTGATAAAACAGACTTTAAACCAACAAAGATAAAAAGAGACAAAGAAGGCCATTACATAATGGTAAGAGGATCAATTCAACAAGAAGAGCTAACTATCCTAAATATATATATGCACCCAATACAGGAGCACCCAGATTCATAAAGCAAGTCCTTAGAGACCTACAAAGAGATTTGGACTCCCACACAATAATAATGGGAGACTTTAACACCCCACTGTCAACATTAGACAGATCAATGAGACAGAAAGTTAACAAGGATATCCAGAACTTGAACTCAGCTCTGCACCAAGCGGACCTAACAGACATCTATAGAACTCTCCACCCCAAATCAACAGAATATACATTCTTCTCAACACCACATCACACTTATTCCAAAATTGACCACATAGTTGGAAGTAAAGCACTCCTCAGCAAATGTAAAAGAACAGAAATTATAACAAACTGTCTCTCAGACCACAGTGCAATCAAACTAGAACTCAGGATTAAGAAACTCACTCAAAACCGCTCAGCTACATGGCAGCTGAACAACCTTCTCCTGAATGACTAGTGGGTACAAAACAAAATGAAGACGGAAATAAAGATGTTCTTTGAAACCAATGAGAACAAAGACACAACATACCACAATCTCTGGGTCACATTTAAAGCAGTGTGTAGAGGGAAATTTATAGCACTAAATGCCCACAGGAGAAAGCAGGAAAGATATAAAATTCACACCCTAGCATCACAATTGACAGAACTAGAGAAGCAAGAGCAAACACATTCAAAAGCTAGCGGAAGGCAAGAAATAACTAAGATCAGAGCAGGACTGAAGGAGATAGAGACACAAAAAAACCCTTCAAAAAATCAATGAATCCAGGAGCTGGCTTTTTGAAAAGATCAACAAAATTGATAGACCATTAGGAAGACTAATAAAGAAGAAAAGAGAGAAGAATCAAATAGACACAATAAAAAATGATAAAGGGGATATTACCACCGATCCCACAGAAATACAGACTACCATCAGAGAATACTATAAACACCTCTATGCAAATAAACTAGAAAATCTGGAAGAAATGGATAAATTCCTGGACACATATGCCCTCCCAAGACTAAACCAGGAAGAAGTCGAGTCTGTGAATAGACCAATAACAGGCTCTGAAATTGAGGCAATAATTAATAGCCTACTCACCAAAAAAAGTCCAGGACCAGACGGATTCACAGCTGAATTCTACCAGAGGTGCAAAGAGGAGCTGGTACCATTCCTTCTGAAACTATTCCAATCAATAGAAAAAGAGGGAATCCTCCCTAACTCATTTTATGAGGCCAGCATCATCCTCATACCAAGGCCTGGCAGAGACACAACAAAAAAAAGAGAATTTTAGACCAATATCCCTGATGAACATCGATGCAAAAATCCTCAATAAAATACTGGCAAACAGAATCTAGCAGCACATCAAAAAGCTTATCCACCATGATCAAGTGGGCCTCATCCCTGGGATGCAAGGCTGGTTCAATATATGCAAATCAGTAAACATAATCCAGCATATAAACAGAACCAAAGACAAAAACCACATGATTATCTCAATAGATGCAGGAAAGGCCTTTGACAAAATTCAACAGCCCTTCATGTTAAAAACTCTCAATAAATTAGGTGTTGATGGGATGTATCTCAAAATGAGAGCTATTTATGACAAACCCACAGGCAATATCATACTGAATGGGCAAAAACATTCTTTGAAAACTGGCACAAGACAGGGATGCCCTCTCTCACCACTCCTATTCAACATAGTGGTGGAAGTTCTGGCCAGGGCAATCAGACAGGAGAAAGAAATAAAGGGTATTCAATTAGGAAAAGAAGAAGTCAAATTGTCCCTGTTTGCAGATGACATGATTGTATATTTAGAAAACCCCATTGTCTCAGCCCAAAATCTCCTTAAACTGATAAGCAACTTCATTCAACAAAGTCTCAGGATACAAAATCAATGTGCAAAAATCACAAGCATTCTTATACACCAATAACAGACAAACAGAGAGCCAAATCATGAGTGAACTCCCATTCACAATTTCTTCAAAGGAATAAAATACCTAGGAATCCAACTTATAAGGGATGTGAAGGACCTCTTCAAGGAGAACTACAAACCACTGCTCAATGAAATAAAAGAGGACACAAACAAATGGAAGAACATTCCATGCTGATGGATAGGAAGAATCAATATCATGAGAATGGCCATATTGCCCAAGATAATTTATAGATTCAATGCCATCCCCATCAAGCTACCAATGACTTTCTTCACAGAATTGGAGAAAACTACTTTAAAGTTCATATGGAACCAAAAAAGAGCCCGCATTGCCAAGACAATCCTAAGCCAAAAGAACAAAGCTAGAGGCATCATACTACCTGACTTCAAACTATACTGCAAGGCTACAGTAACCAAAACAGAGATATGGACCAATGGAACACAACAGAGCCCTCAGAAATAATACCACACATCTACAACCATCTGATCTTTGACAAACCTGACAAAAACAAGCAACGGGGAAAGGATTCCCTATTTAATAAATGGTGCTGGGAAAACTGGCTAGCCATATGTAGAAAGCTGAAACTGGATCCCTTCCTTATACCTTATACAAAAATTAATTCAAGATGGATTAAAGACTTAAACGTTAGACCTAAAACCACGAAAAACCTAGAAGAAAACCTAGGCAATACCATTCAGGACATAGGCATGGGCAAGGACTTCATGTCTAAAACACCAAAAGCAATGGCAACAAAAGCCAAAATTGACAAATGGGATCTAATTAAACTAAACAGCTTCTGCACAGCAAAAGAAACTACCAGCAGAGTGAACAGGCAACCTACAGAATGGGAGAAAAATTTTGCAATCTACTCATCTGACAAAGGGCTAATATGCAGAATCTTCAAAGAACCCAAACAGATTTACAAGAAAAAAACAACCCCATCAACAAGTGGGCGAAGGATATGAACAGACGCTTCTCAAAAGAAGACATTTATGCAGCCAATAGACACATGAAAAAATGTTCATCATCACTGGCCATCAGAGAAATGCAAATCAAAACCACAATGAGATACCATCTCACACCAGTTAGAATGGCGATCATTAAAAAGTCAGGAAACAACAGGTGCTGGAGAGGATGTGGAGAAATAGGAACACTTTTACACTGTTGGTGGGACTGTAAACTAGTTCAACCATTGTGGAAGACAGTGTGGCGATTCCTCAAGGATCTAGAACTAGAAATACCATTTGACCCAACCATCCCATTACTGGGTATATACCCAAAGGATTATAAATCATGCTGCTATAAAGACACATGCACATGTGTGTTTATTTTGGCACTATTCACAATAGCAAAGACTTGGAACCAACCCAAATGTCTATCAATGATAGACTGGATTAAAAAGATGTGGCACATATATACCATGGAATACTGTACAGCCATAAAAATGGATGAGTTCATGTCCTTTGTAGGGACATGGATAAAGCTGGAAACCATCATTCTCAGCAAACTACCACAGGGACAAAATACCAAACACAACATGTTCTCACTCGTAGGTGAGAATTGAACAATGAGAACACATGGACACGGGAAGGGGAACATCACACACCGGGGCCTGTCATGGGGTTGGGGGAGGGCGGAGGGATAGCATTAGGAGATAGACCTAATGTAAATGACAAGTTAATGCGTGCAGCACACCAACATGGCACATGTATACATATGTAACAAACCTCCATGTTGTGGTCATGTACCCTAGAACTTAAAGTATAATAATAATAAAAAAAATGGAGGAAAAAAAAGAAAATGACATCAGACTCATATGTCTATTAGGAGAATCAAAGTATTACAGGCAAGGCATTTAACATAGTCCCTGGTACCTAGTAGACATTCATTAAATGTGTTTTCCTTCTCTTTCTGCAACACACAAATGCAGTGTGTTGTGGGACACAGGAACTAACTTGACAAATGGTAAGGATAAAATAAAACAAAAAATAAAGGTAATATTTGGGTAGTAGTTTCTGGCAGACGCAGACCAGATAGAGCAAAAACACTCTAAGTTGCTGAAAAAGACTTAAAAACTTCTATTAGGCATAGGGTACTGGCCTAGCTGTTGTAACTAAGAAAGCCCCACATATAATGGCTTAAACAAGATGGGAGTTTATTTTTCTCCATGTAGTAACCCAGAAGTAAACTGTTCACAGCTGACAAGGCGGCTCTGTCATTCTCAACACAGGATTTCCATCTTTGGCTCCAATGGGGTTGCTTTGGATCCTGATATCATCTAGGTAGCGGGAAGGCGGATAAAGGCCAGGGGAGGGGAGGATGTGAATTTCTTTTAAGGACATGACTCAGAAATGACACAGCTCATTCTCACCCAGCATGGCCAAATCCATGCTGTAAAGATGCCAAGAGAAGTACACTTGAACTGGCCGGAGAAATTCTCAGCTAAAACACAGGAGTGCTGTTATTAAAGGCAGAGAATATGGATGTTGCTGGACAGGTAGCCATCTCAGCCACATACCTGTGGTATGTTTTCTCTAGTCTAAAACTTGAGGCTTTCAAAAGCAAACAAACAATACAACAAAGCTAACATAAACTCCAAAATATAAGCCCAATTTCTTGCTTGTTATTCAATAAATATTTATAGACTACTTACTATGCACTAGGCACTATTTGAAACATTGCAGATTCAGCAGACTGCAAAACAGATCAGCTTCCCGATTCCAGAAAGCTGTATTCAATAGGGAGAGAAGGTAAACAAATGAAAAACAGAAAAAACGTTAGATACCAGTAAGAGCAAAGATGAAAATTAAGGCAATGGGGAAATGAGCAACTGGGTGGCTCCTCCCATTGGATGGTTAGGGAAGTCAGCCAGCCATTGGAAGGGCGGGAAGCAGAAAATGCCTGCACGGGAAACTGCAAGGGCAAAGGTCCCAATGCCGGGAAGATCTTGGAGGGTTTGTGGCATGGAAGGGCTGGTGTGGCTGGATTTAGTGGGAGAGGGAGAAGTTTATAAGGGGAGAGAAGAGATCAGAAAGGCAGCTGGGAGCAGGCTTGTAGAGGGCTTTGCTAGCCAGGGACAGTTTGTTCTCTGGCATTTTCCAGCACTGATTGCATTGTACACAAAGTAGGCACCCAATGAGTGATGAATGAACAAACTAAAAGATAAAGACCTGAGGCTGTTGACACTCATAGCTTTCCTTTGCTTTACTTGGCAAAGATTAGGATTAACCTCTACTCATCCTTTGCATACCTCTCGCTCGGAACCTCAACACCTCTTTCTCCTTGCAAGATTGTTCTTAGTGTCCTTGGTAGCCCAGTGTCCCCTGGTTAAAAATGGCCATAGGGAAAGAATTTGAGAAAAAGATGGCTATCTGAAGAAGATGACCACATCTCCTTTTTGGCTTTGTCTATTCTGTTCAGCAGCTCCCGTTCTGATTTTTCTCCATAGGGTTTAACAGATCTGGCATCAGCCTGCCACTCTTGGTTAGGGTTAAGTTTGACGAGGCAGTGTAACAATGGAGTGGCAGGATGGGATGGTAGTTAAGGCTGTGGCCTTTAAAGCCAGACTGCCCAAGTAAGGTACCTAGCCTTCTTGGTCATCAGTTTACTTATCTGTGAAATGGGGAACCATAATCGTTCATGAGTGCAATATTGAAAGCTTTGAAACTAAGATTTTTAGTAACTCACTTGAGGCAACACCTGTCCTGAGTTAATCTGAAACTATTTGGAAGGAAAACTTGACATGAAACTACTTATAATCACTATTTATTCCACTTTTTAAATATTAGTGCATTTTGTTTGATTAGGAGACAGCCATAGACCCTTCCAGGGGAGTTATATAATTTGTAATGTAATTTATAATGGGCCATACTTCTTAAAATCTGAAAATTTTTGAATTCCAAAACACTGGGCTTTGATAATTCAGATAAAGGACTGTGAACCATTACTGTCCTTCCTAAAACATGGCAGCTAAAATGAATGTGAACTGGCAGTTGTGGTTAACGTGCCAGCTCAAAGTTAAATGGGGAGTGAGAAGGTGTCCGGATGTCATAGAGTCATTCTCCAAATTTGCATTTCACCCTTGTGGGTGAGATGGTAAAATGTGGCTCAAATGATACAGTAAGAGGATTTTCCAGGCCTCACAGGAGTGTTTTTCGGGGGGAGATCTTACAGTGCTCCAGCTCTGGCCATTCTCCAGCTAATGGTTTCAGAGGTGATTTCTGATAAATGGGGGTTCTTTTGGTTTCAGGTAAGCAACAGAAGTCCACATAAACTAGCTCAAGCTAGGGGATTATCAACGAAGCCAAGGTCAAGAGGCAGCTGGGTCTTAGGGATGTTCTGGAACTAGGAATGAAAGCACCGTGGACAGTTAAGTCTTCCCTCACTCTCTTTTTCCTGCTTCTATGCAAGTCCATCCATCCGTCCATCTGGCTGCAGAGCGGCTTTCTCTGCTTACTAATCCACTTGGCAAAAAACAGCCACTGTCAACAGCTTCTGAGCTGTCTCTCCTGCATGAATTCCAAGCTCCCCAGGAGTAGGACATGGGCTTGGCCCAATGGGCTAAGGAGATGTGGTGGTGTGTGGGGTCAGGTCACCCTGCCCAAACGTGGCTTCTCCCTCAGTAACTTTGTGGGTGGGGAGGAATGGGCAGCTACTAGTAAAATGTGGGAAGGTTAGAGAACAGAAGAGTTGGATTGAGCAGACCCTGCTTCACACCAAACCAAAAACATAGTAAAGTAATGGGCAGGTAGGTCAGGCTACAAGCAGAGATGTCTCTGATCCTGATCTTGAAGGAAAATCACACTCACCTTCACTATCACATCTGTTTGTACCAATGGCGGTTTTTAAAAAAAGGCAAGGTGAGAAACTGATCAGTTCAGGAAGGCGCTATCTGGTTCTTGTTGGGGTAGGATGGGGGAAGGTATAGAAAGGAAGATAGAGCAACAGCACTAGAGAACAAAGGGACAGTTGAAGTGTTTCACCTCCCCAGTCTATCAGTGCACAGGCTGTGCCTGGTTTCCTTCCACACGGCTGTGTCTCAACATCAGAACAAAGGATTTCCTCTGGGCCCTTTTGTACAGGTGGATCCAAGATCCTTCCTTGCCTGTCAGCTCCTGGGGGCTATGACCACTTTAAATGTGGCCCTGCCTCATTCTTCCTGCTGAGAGACAAAATCAAGAGAAGTCCAGTTCCCAGGAAGACAGTAAGAGGAAGATTAGGAGGAAGGAGTCCCTGCTCTCCTTCCCATGGTAGAAAAACCATGCCTTCCTCCCCAAGATTTCACTTAATTGCTGCTCCTTTAAATGTGTAGTTATCTTGCACTTGGCATGTTTACTGGGTGGGACAAAAATCAACGGTCTGCTTGAGGACTTTTGGAGAGGAGACAAATCCAAATACCTTCTGACTTGGGAGCCACTTACAAACTTAGGCCCGATCTGTATGATTGGAGAAAGTAGCCCAGGACTGTCTTTTCATATAGATGCAGAGGAGCAGAACAAATAAAGCCTCATTCTTTGATGATTTACCTGGGGATCAGAAAGTTTATTCTGAGCTTAATTCCATAAGAAATTCTGCAAATATATGTTGCAGTCACTGGCTCCTTCTTAGCATTTGAGCTAACATGGAGCATTTTCCTCTCTAGCCCTCCTAGTTCTGTGATTTAGATTGACCATGAGGGCAGGGTAACAGAGGAGGAAGGTGAGGAAAGGACCAGAAACATGATGTGTCTGCAGACAGCAGGAGTATCTAGTCTTCTAAGCTGTTGCCTCCCTGATGCAGCCCTAGATTCCCTAGAAAGGACCTGCTCCTGCCCCCACCAGTTGCCATGCCAGCAGGTTCCAAGTAACTCCAGCCCAAAGTTTCACACTTAAGAGGCATGCAACCAACAGGTAAGTAACTACAGGAAGGGCTGTGTGTGCAGTTTGGGTAAGATCGGGCCCTGGTAGAAAGAGCTGTGGGCTGGAGGTCTGACAACCTGGGTTTGAGTCATGGCTATGCATGGTGAAAACTTGGGCAAGTCACTCGCTCCTCCTGAACTTCAATTTTCATATCTATAAAATAAGTTAAGATTGATGATCTCTGGGATACTTCCTGCTCCAACTCCCTGGATTCTCCTTGCCTTTTGAGCATCACAGTTCCAGAAGCACTGCAGGCCTTTACCTGGAAAGCATGGAGCCAGGAAAGTTGAAACTTCAATAGCCAGTTGGACTAGTCTACTTAGGCTGCTGTAGCAAAGTACCCCACGCTGGGCGGCTTAAACAACAGAAACACATTGTCTCACAGTCCTGGAGGCTGGAAGTTCACGATCAAGGTGTTAGCAGGGTTGGTTCCTCCTTAGGGCTGCAAGGGAGAACCTGTCCCAGGCCCCTCCCCTAGCTTCTGATGGTTTTCGGGCAATCTTTGGTGTTCCTTGGCTTGTAGCTGCATCACCTGGTGTCTGCCTCCATCTTCATGTGCCATCCTCACTGTGTGTGTGTGTCCGTCTCTGTGTCCAAATTTCCCTGTCCATGACACCAGTCACATTGGATTAGGTTCCATCCTAATGACCCCATTTCAACTTTATTACCTCTGTAAATACCGTATTTCTGAATAATGTTACATTCTGAGGTACCAGCAGTTAGGACCTCAACCTATCTTTTCTAGAGGAAACAATTCAACCTATAATACCAGTTGTAAGGCTTGGCTAAATATCTCTGCATGGAAGAAGTGGAAAAAGTGAACTAAAAATAAGTTTTGATTTTTTAAAATCAGGTGATATTTTTATGCAATACTCAAAGCTGCATTTACCTGCTGTTATCAGGTTTGAGATGTAGTGTCCCGACAAATGATTCTCTCAAAGGAAACATAACATGTTCCTTTCTTTCTTCTCCTTCTTACTTGCTTGTTCCCTCCATTCTTTTTGTTTCTAACTTCAATGCATTAATTCTTACTCCATTCCCCTCCACTCTCCCTACCTGGGTTTTGCAAAATAAAGAAAAATCTGTTCTTTACTCTCTGGTTCACCTTCTAGAGGAAAAATGCAGCCAACATCCTTACTGAATCATTACTTCTGCTTTCAAAGCCCCCTTTCTTCCTCTCCACTTTTCCAGGAACTCATAGAAATCTTGGGGTTAGATGAGACCTGAGATGTTTTCTAAGCCCCTAACTGACTTGGGTCTCTTGTACAACAGCCAACAGCCTGCCACCTTTTTTTTTTTTTCCCAAAGATATGGTCTTGGCCAGGTGTAGTGGCTCATGCCTACCATCCCAGAACTTTGGGAGGCTGGGGTGGGTGTATCACGAGGTCAGGAGTTCGAGACCAGCCTGACTAAAATGGTGAAACCCCGTTTCCACTAAAAATATAAAAATTAGCCGGGCGTGGTGGCACGCACCTGTAATCCCAGCTACTCTGGAGCCTGAGGCAGGAGAGTTGCTTGAACCTGGGAGGCAGAGGTTGCAGCGAGTGGAGATCACATCACTGCACTCCAGCCTGGGTGACAGAGCAAGACTCTGTCTCAAAAAAAAAAAAAAAAAAAAAAAAAAATATGGTCTTGCTCTGTCACCCAGGCTGGAGTGCAGTGGCATGATCATTGCTCATTGCAGCCTTAACCTCCTAGGCTGAAGCAATCCTCCTACCTTAGCCTCACAAGTAGCTAGGACTACAGGCATGCACTACCACACCCAGCCAATTTTTAAATTTTTTGTAGAGATAGGGGTCTCCCTATGTTGACTAGGCTGGTCTCAAACTCCTGGACTCAAGCGATCCTCTTGCCTCAGCCTCCCAAAATGCTGGAAATTACAGGTATGAGCCACCACGTCTGGCTGTCTGCTGCATTATTATGCCATCTCTGCATGATTATCTCACCACTTCTGAGGTACACGATTGATGACTATAAGCATTAGGTAGATCTATGTTAGGTTGAAATCCAGGTCCCCATTCTGTCACTTCTGAGCTGCCTGGAGCATGACAGAGCAAAGCCATTGCATCTTCCAAGAGGCAGCCCCAAGAAGCAACACCAGCTACTTAGCTCCAGGCTCCTATTAACATTTGAGAGACAGACTTCTCTGGTTCTACTAGTTATTTAGCCAGTCAACTTCAGGATCTGTAACTAACTAGCAGAGTGATATAGCCTCTTAGACTTGAGTTATAGGTAAAAGACTTGAATTTCAAGTACCTGCTCTCTCAATTACTACCTTCACTTTTCAGAATCTCAGTCTGTTGGTCCACAGAATGAAGACCACAGAACTTGTACTCATTCTTCATAGGACTGCTGTGAGAGCAAATACGACAATGTTTGTGAAAGTGGTTTGTCACTACTACTGTTACTACTATTACTGCTGCTGCTACTATTAGCTCCTGGCTGGAGGTTCTCTTTCTAGACTGGGTTAAGATAGGAAGTGTGTAAGAAAACTTCTGCTGTAAGTCACCTTGAGCTTCTAGGAAGTGGCTGGGGACAGGATGTCTGGAAAAGCCAAGAGGGGTTATTCAAAGAATTACTTTCCTAATCTGTGACCCAAGTTCTGATTTTTTGCTGGATCATAGAGCTGCCTGGGAAATGGCCAAGTTCAGTTCTTAGAAGAAAAAAATCTTCTAAGTGCATGTACTGTTTTGGAATGAGTTAAGCAAAACACAGAATGACAGCCGTCATTTGGATCCTCTCATCCAAAGCAAGAATTAGCTCCCCTTCAATATCAGAGACTTTAAGAAAAAATGGACAGAAAAGAGTTATGTAATGAATGGCAAGAAAAGAAAATGCTAGGGGTTTGTTCCCTCCTGGCCTACTCTTTCTCACGTACATCCCTTCCAGCATTAAGCAGAACAAAAGAGCTGCATGTGTACAAATTACAGGTGAAATTGTTGGTAGACTGGGGATGCGCTCTCCCTCTCGGATGTGGACCTGAGGCCTGGAGGCTCCCACTTGTCAGCACTGATGGACCCACAGCCTCCATTCCACCCCTGTGGTTTGCAAAGTGGGTTTCTCACCATGCGGGGCCTCTTGTTGCCCTGCTCTAGTCTAAGAGAGCGTTTGGCAGTCCCTTCAGCCATTCTAATGAAGAGAGAAAGGAGGTTGCTTTCAAGTGCCTGAGGGCCTGGCATCTGCAGTGCTTACACATGAGTGATTTTAGTGTCCAGAGAATCACATCAGGAGCTAATTCAAGTCAATCCTAAATTATTTATCTGGGACAGATTTCTTATTCACTCTCTTGTTCAAGATAAAGAGATTGTTGCTCCGATATTTTCATAAAACATCTTAATAAATCTCAAATGTTTGCTTCTGTGCCTTTCTGGTATCCTAGCCATTATTCATTTTTGGTTTGGATCTGACCTTGGTCTAATAGAGCTACAAGATTTCCCCAGGTCCTTGCTACCACTAGGTGTAGTCAACTGAAAAATAGTTTTTTATCGTTGGTGAAACCATCTGGTGGTGGTATGAATATATATTTAGAGATAACGGAAATAAGAACTTTGAACCTTACCTAAGAATAGCCCAAATTAAGCAAAATATAAAATACACATTTTTTAAAGGTGAAGGAACCATATTGGAGTAGTAATTCCCAAGCTTTTCTATTTATCACCGTTATCCCAGTAGGTCCTCATTGTGGCCTTTTAAGATCTGGTTTTTGGAAAAGCTCCACTGATGTTTCTGATGGGCTCCACTCCACTATAGTAGTAATTTATGTTTTCTAATTCAAACTCTGCCAGCCCTGGCCTATCAAAATGTGATGTTACTTGTTCTCATTAAATCAAATTATTTTCAATATTATTTATAAACTACAAGCTGAACTTATTTCATACATGCTTTTTTTTTTTTTGAGACAGAGTCTCACTTTGTCACCCAAGCTGGAGTGCAGTGAAGTACAGCTCACTGCAGCATTGGACTCCCAGGCTCTCAAGGAATCCTCTTGCCTCAGCCTCTTGTGTAGCTAGGACTGCAGGGATGCACCACCACATTCAGCTAATTTATTTTATTTTTTGTAGAAACAGGGTCTTTCTATGTTGCCCAGGCTGGTCTTGAACTCCTGGCCTCAAGCGATACTCCTGTCTCAGCCTCCCAGAACACTGAGATTGCAGGTGTGAACTACCATGCCCAGCCTATTCAGTGCATGCTTTTTAAAAATTTAGACTAATTTACCAAATCTTAGCTAAGGTATTCTGTTGCTCACGGGCAAAGTAATTTCTTCTACCTCCCTTGTTTTTATTTAACTCTTTAATTCTCTTATAGTTAAAAAAATAGACTTAGCAGGGAATAATTTGAGAAAAATCATTTCAATGACCATGCACATGTGATTTTATGTATACAGCTGTGTAAGTCTGGGTTTTTTTGGGTTGTGGCATCAGAATCCACCTCACACTAGCTCAAGCAGAAAATGAATGTATCGGCTCATGTAGCCGCAAAGTCCAAGGATGCAGCTGCTTTAGCTAGAGTCAGAGATTTCATTATATACTCCACTGCCTTCATAACCTAAGCCCCGTTTTCTCCCAGTGCAAATAGGCTTCCTCCTTATGGCTAAGAGAAGTGGCCACCAGCAGCCTGAGATTTACAACCCACAGCTAAGCAACCCCAATAGAAAAATCTCCCTCCTAATATCTGTATGTCAGCTGCAGGAAAGGCTCAATTTATTAACCCCTTCTAGGGTCACATCTCACTGGCATTGATGATGCACAGAGAATGACGGCACCACCTAGACCACACAGAGTGGGGAGGCGCTCTTCAGAGAAAAGATAGAGTTGTCCGTGGAACAGGGGTTGGCAAACTTTTCTGGAAAGGGCCAGACAGTAAATATTTTAGGCTTTATGAGCTACATACCATCTCTGCTGCAAATTCTTCTTCTCCTACTAAGCTTGCTTAGTACTACACTGAGGGACAAGTACTGGGAGCAGAATCAAAATTATGCATAAAAGGACAATAGGGACAAAGGAAAGAAGGGGAGCAGAAGAGCGAGGGGTAGGGGGTGCAGAAGCGTGTATTTTAGAAAGTCTTTAGGCCAAATTTCTCATCACAAACAACAAAACAAGAAGTTGTAGAGCTAGGAAGCTGGAAAATCTATCCTTGGCCATCCATCCTCTGCCAAAAAAAAAAAAAAAAAAAAAAAAAAGCAAAGCTTATTTCACTTAAACATAGCTACAGGAAAAAGACCATGATCAATGTCCATACAAAGTTCTTATTTAAAAAAAAATGTAATAATAAGGAGCAGAATAACATTCCATTAGACAATGAAAGCATGTAAGAAAGACATGCTCACAAAAGAGGTGAAAACCATAACCAAATATTTTATAACAAGCTAAAATAAGGCAAGAAAGTGATAAAAGCTATGGAAAAACAACATAAATCAAAGGTAGAAGAACTTAGAAATGACGTGTTTGGAAAGTAGGAATATTCGAAAATAGAGGTAACAGAACTACCTTTAGAAAAAGAAATTTAAAAAATCATTTCAGAAATTAAGATTAAACTACATGAAATACTAGAATAAATAAACACGTTCATTTTTTAAAAAGGAGATTAAAAGAAGGAAAATTTTAAAAATCCAAAAGAAATGAAGAGAGAATTTGAGAGAAAATAACAGCTCAAAAAGATATCCAAAGATGTTCAAACATATGTAAAATAGGAGGTCCTGAAAAAGAAAACCAATCAATGGAAAAGAGCAAATGCTAAAAACTATAATAAAAAAAACTTATCTTAAAATATAAACCTCAGAGTGACGTCTTGAAAGGATTATTGTGTATCTGGGGGAAAATGACTCAGAACAGAATTCAATGAGACATATTCTTGTAAAATTATTGGAATTTAAAGGAAAAAAGTTATTTGGATATTCAGACAAAAGAACCAGACACTTAGAGAAAGAAAACTCAATTACCATCACATTTTTTTTTTTTTACTGCAATGGTTTATGCCAAGAGAGAAAAAATGTGATCAACCACTTTAATCAAACTGACATTAAATTATAAATGCTTCAGACAAATTTTTCTGAAGATGTGAAAATTCAGGAAATAATATTTCAAAAATCTTTCCTTGGGAATCTGTTAAAGAAGAATTTCCAGACAACAAAATGACTGGAGAGACATTGACATAAAGACTGTTGGTGAGCATTAAGTGTCTATTAGTCTATAGAACAAAATCTAAGTGAAGATTTTAAAGGTACGTGTGTAAGTATGGTGCATGACGGCTGTGTGTTCTGGCAGTATAATGCAACTATCAAAAACTGGGGGAAGAATAGAGTGAGTATATGAACAACAAATTAAATTCGCTGATTATCTAATAGATAGTAACTGGGAATAAAACATTACTTCAAATTGGATGCTGGGGAATGCTCATGGTAGAAACCAATAGACAACAGTAAAAAATCAGAGCTCTAAATGTATTAAGTAAAGAATAATGGTTAGAATAAAGGTAATGGTTAGAACACAAATAGAAACCTTTCTAAATACCAAAAGACACACCCATAAACATATTTCTTATATTAATGATACAACATGCAGGAATAAACAATTACACTTAAAAATGTTTATACTTGGAAGAGGAGGAAATGGGTAAAGGGAATAGGGATAGTAGTTACAATTATTTGAATATACCTTGTTTTATAGATTTGACTTTGGAACTATGTATATATTTTATCTATTTATGAAACAAAAGTAGGGCTGGGCGCAGTGGCTCACACCTGTAATCCCAGCACTTTGGGAGGCCGAGGTGGGTGTATTACTTGAGACTAGGAGTTTGAGATGAGCCTAGCCAACATGGCGAAACCCCATCTCTACTTAAAAATACAAAAATTAGCCAGGTGTGGTGGCAGGTGCCTGTAGTCCTAGCTACTTGGGAGGCTGAGGCAGGAGAATCACTTGAACCCAGGAGGCCGGAGGCTACGGTGAGCCGAGATCGTACCACTGCACTTCAGCCTGGGCTGCAGAGCAAGACTGTCTTGAAAACAAACAAACAAACAAACAAAAACCAAACAAACAAAACACCGAAATTAAATTTTAAAAATCAACTCCTAGAAAACCAAAGTGAAATTAAACAAACCTCACTGCCTATCAACATGGAGGCAAACCCAAATAGAGAAAGATTTTTTTTTCTTTTTTTTTTTTTAGTGTCATTGTTTTTTTTTTTTTTTTTTTTTTTCAATTAACTTTCAGGTTTGGGGGTATATGTGAAGGTTTGTTACATTGGTAAACATATGTCATAGGGGTTTGTTGTACATATTACTGCATCACCCAGGTATCAAGCCCAGTGCCCAAGTTATCTTTTCTGCTGCTCTCCCTCCCCCCACCTCCCCCATCAAGCAGATCCCAGTGTCTGTTGTTTCCTTCTTTGTGTTCATAAGTTCTTATTTAGCTCCCACTTATAAGTGAGAACATGTGGTATTTGGTTTTCTGTTCCTGCATTAGTTTGCTAAGAGTAATAGCCTCTAGCCTCATCCACATTCCTGCAAAAGACATAATCGTGTTCTTTTTTATGGCTGCATAGTATTCAATGGTGTGTATGTACCACATTTTCTTCTTCCAGTTTGTCATTGATGGGCATTTAGGTTGATTCCATGTCTTTGCTATTGTGAATAGTGCTGTGATGGACATTCACGTACATGTGTCTTTATGGTAGGATGATTTCTATTCCTCTGGGTATATACCCAGTTAATGGGATTGCTGTGTTGAATGGTAGTTTTCCTTTTAGCTCTTTGAGGAGTTACCATACTGCTTCCCACAATGGTTGAATTAATTTACATTCCCACCAACAGTGTATAAGTGTTCCCTTTTCTCCACAGCCTCACCAGCATCTGTTGTTTTTTTGACTTTTTAACAATATCTGTTTTGACTGGTGTGAGATGGTATCTAATTGTGGTTTTGATTTGCATTTCTCTAATGATCAGTGACATTAAGCTTATGCCTGTTGGCCACATGTATGTCTTCTTTTGAGAAGTGTCTGTTCATGTCCTTTGCCCACTTTTTAATGGAGTTGTTTTTCTCTTGTAAATTTAAGTTCCTTATGGATGTGGGATATTAGACCTTTGTCAGATGCATAGTTTGCAAATATTTTCTCCCATTCTGTAGGTTGTCTATTTACTCTTGATAATTTATTTTGCTGTGCAGAAACTTGTAAGTTTAATTAGGTCTCACTTGTCAATTTTTGCTTTTGCTGTGATTGCTTTTGGTGTCTTTATCATGAAATCTTTGCCCATTTCAATGTTCAGGATGTTATTGCCTAGGTCGTCTTCCAGGGTTTTTATAGTTTTAAGTTTGACAATTAAGTCTTTATCTTGGTTGATTTTTGTGTGTGATATAAGGAAGGGGTCCAGCTTCAATCTTCTGTATATGGTTAGCCAGTTATCCTAGCACCATTTATTGAATAGGGAGTCTTTTCCCCATTGCTTGTTTTTGTCAGCTTTGTCAAAGGTCAGATGGTTGTAGATGTGTGGCCTTATTTCTAGGCTCTCTGTTCTGTTTCATTGGTGTCTGTGCCTGTTTTTGTACCAGTATCATGCTGTTTTGGTTACTGTTGTCTTCTAGTATAGTTTGAAGTCAGGTAATGTGATGCCTCCAACTTCGTTCTTTTTTGTTAGGATTGCCTTGGCTATTTGGGCTCTTTTTTGATTGCGTATGAATTTTAAAGTAGTTTTTTCTATTAATAGTTCTGTAAAGAATGTTGTTGGTGGTTTGATAGGAACATCATTGAATCTGTAAATTGCTTTGGGCAATATAGCCATTTTAATGATTTTGATGCTTCCTATCCATGAGCATGGGATGTTTTTCCATTTGTTTGTGTCTTCTCTGATTTCTTGGAGCAGTGTTTTGTAATTCTCGTTGTAGAAATCTTTCATTTCCCTGGTTAGCTATATTCCTAGGTATTTTACACTTTTTGTGGCAATTATGAATGGGATTGCCTTTCTGATTTGGCTCTCGGTTTGGCTGTTGTTGGTATATAGAAATGCTAGTGAGTTTTGTACATTGATTTTGTATCCTGCAACTTTGCTGAAGTTGTTTATCAGCTAGAGGAGCTTTTGGGCCAAGACTATGGGGTTTTCTTTTCTCTTTTTTGAGACAGAGCCTCTCTCTGTTCCCCAGACTACAGTGCAATGGTGCAGTCTCAGCTCACTGCAATCGCCGCCTCTTGGGTTCATGTGATTCTCCTGCCTCAGCCTCCCGAGTAGTTGGGATTACAGGTGCCCACCACCATGCCAGGCTAATTTTTTTGGTATTTTTAGTAGAGATGGGGTTTTACCATGTTGGCCAGGCTGGTCTCAAACTTCTGACCTCAGGTGATCCCCTCACCTCAGCCTCCCAAAGTGCTGGGATTACAGGTGTGAGCCACTGCACCCAGCCTGGGGTTTTCTCATATAGAATCATGTCATCTGCAAACAGAGATAGTTTGACTTCCTCTCTTCCTATTTGGATGCCCTTTCTTTCTTTCTTCTCCCTGTTTGCTCTGGCTAGGACTTCCAATACTATATTGAATAAAAGTGATGAGAGAGGGCATACTTGTCTTGTGCAGGTTTTCAAGGGGAATGCTTCCAGCTTTTTCCCATTCAGTATAATGTTGGCTGTGGGTTTGTCATAGATGGTTTCTTATTATTTTGAGGTATGTTCCTTTGATACCTAGTTTATAATATAAAGGGGTTTTGAATTTTTAATATAAAGTGGTGTTGAATTTTATCGAAAGCTTTTTCTGTGTCTATTGAGATAATTATTTGTTTTTTGTCTTTAGTTCTGTTTATCTCATGAATCACATTTATTGATTTGTGTATGTTGAACAAAACTTACATCCTGGGGCCTACTTGATCATGGTGTGTCAGCTTTTAGATGTGCTCCTGGATTCAGTTTGCAAATATTTTGTTGAGAATTTTAAAATTGATATTCAAGGATACTGGCCTGAAGTTTTCTTTTTTTGTAGTATCTCTGCCAGGTTTTGGTGTAAAGATGACACTGGCTTCATAGAATGAGTTGGGGTGGAGTCCCTACTCCTCAATTTTTGGGGATAGTTTCTGTAGGAAAGGTACTAGCTCTTCTTTGTACATCTGGTATAATTCAGCTGTGAATCCGTCAGGTCCTGGGCTTTGTTTTGGTTAGCAGGCTGTTACTGATTCAATTTCAGAGCTCTATTGGTTTGTTTAGGGAATCAGTCCTGGCTCAGTCCTAGGAGGGTGTATGTGTTTAGGAATTTATCCATCTCTTCTGCGTGGAGTTGTTCATAGTAGTTTCTGATGGTTGTTTTATTTCTGTGGGGTCAGTAATAACATTCCCATCATCATTTCTAATTGTGTTTATTTGGATTTTCTCTCTTTTCTTCTTTGTTAGTTTAGCTAGTGGCCTACCTATCTTATTAATTTTTTTAAAAAAACAACTCCTGGATTCATTGGCCTTTTGAATGGTTTTTCATGCCTCAGTTTTGAGAAAGACTTTTCAAACTGACTCTAAACCACAGTACTTTGACTGTATATTCCCAGTGAGATAAACTCTAAGGATAAAACGAAGTGTAAAATATTGTATTTTCAATGATTATATTATTGGCAGCAATATTGGTATTATTATTATAAGTCTGCTTTGTATGTATGGAAGGATAAAACAAAATTTATATGTGTGTGTGTGTGTGTGTGTGTGTATATATATATATATATATATATATATATACATTTTTTTTTTGAGACAGGGTCTCCCTCTGTTGCCCAGATTGGAGTGCAGTGGCACCATCTTCGCTCATTACAGCCTCTGCCTCCCAGGCTCAAGCGACCCTGCCACCTGAGCCTCCCAAGTACCTGGGACTACAGGCACACACTACCACACTGGGTTAATTTTTGTACTTTTTTGTAGAGAGGGGATCTCACCATGTTGCTCAGGATGGTCTCAAACTCCTGGGCTTAAGCGATCCTCCTACCTCAGCCTACCAAATTGCTGGGATTACAGGCATGAGCCACTGTGCCTGGTCGTAAAATAATAATTTTTATGGTATTACTGAGAACAGGATTTTTGACAAGGGAGAAAGGAGATTTAGTGGAATCAATGAGGTAGTTATCAATGAGCTTAAGTAAAAAATCTAACATTTTAGGTATTAATTTGATATATTTTTTCATTTAAAAAATGTTCAGAATCCCAATTTCTGGAATGGTGAAGTAGGGCCCTTCAAGATTCTTCACCTCTACAAAAGCAGTGAGAACAATGGCAAAAACCGCCAAAAATAAATGTTTTCAGAATTCTGGAAATTGAAAACATGCAACAATTTGAGGGGTTTCATTCAAGAAATATGGCTGAACAGCAAGCTTTGTTTTATTTGTTTTTTTGAGACAGGGTCTCACTCTGTCCCCCAGGCTGGACAGAGTTGTGTTCACAGCTTACTGCAGCCTCAATCTTCCAGGCTCAAGTGGTCCTCCCACCTCAGCCTCCAGAGTAGCTGGGACTTACAGGCACGTGCCACCATGCCTAGTTATTTTTAATTTTAATTTTATTTTTAGTAGAGGTGAGGTCTTGCTATGTTGCTCAGGCTGGTCTTGAACTCCTGAGCTCGAGTGATTCTCCCACCTTAGCCTCCCAAAGTGTTGGGATTACAGGCATGAACCACTGTCCCTGGCCCTAAGCTTTATGTTTTGATTTGCCATAATCTCACTCCTCTAACACCTACCCCACAGTTACCATGTAACAGCCTCACAACTATAATAGCTATGAAAACTAGCAGCTTGGTGGGCACTGGAGGGGGCAGAACATGTTTGGGGCTCCCAAAAAACTCATTCCTGGCGAATTGCCACTATTTGACCCATCTGAAAACTCTCTGGACGGATTCACTCTCGGGGCATTCCTTATGTGACCTGACACAGAACTCATGCTGTGTGAACAACCCTGCCCTCAGGAAATTTGTTAAAAAATGATCAACAACAATTGTTGAACAATGCAGCCACCCAAGGCAGCATTATCGGTTGGAACTAAGAAGAGGTTGACTAAAAAAAGGAAAAACCAGGGAATGCGGCTTTGAAAACGGAATAGAGCTTTGAAAAACTTCAACATATTCCATGGAATCTAGAAGGCCACATGCTTGTGCAGGGCTGTGCATAAGCCCAGGAAAGAAAGAGAAGGCTCTGGGTGACCCCGAGGCTTTGCATGGGCAGGAATGAAGGCAAATGCAATGTTGCAAAATGTCCGCTGGAGCACTGAAGGTGTGCTCAAACACACAGAGTTCTCAGCAGAGGTTAAGGGGTTAATTGGCTCAGGCATGAATAAATCTCTGTCCAGTCATTAGTTGACCACTAAGTGAAACAAGCAGAGACTTCAGGGGCCACACATGACAAAGAATACAGATTTTACAGAATTAGTCCAGAAAAGTCACTAAATAAGCACATAGCAGCAGCAATAACAATAAACAGCAATAAAAGAAAAATGCTTGGGCTGGGCTTGGTGGCTCACGCCTGTAATTCCAGCACTTTGGGAGGCCCAGGCAGGCAGATCATGAGGTCAGGAGATCGAGACCATCCTGGTCAACATAGTGAAACCCCATCTCTACTAAAAATACCAAAAAAAAAAAAAAAAAAAAAAATTAGCTGGGCGTGGTGGCACACTTCTGTAGTCCCAGATACTTGGGAGGCTGAGGCAGGAGAATCACTTGAACCCCGGAGGTGGAGGTTGCAGTGATCCCAGATCGCACCACTGTACTCCAGTCTAGTGACAGAATGAGACTCCGTCTCAAAAAAAAAAAAAAAAAAGAAAAATGGTTGATATGGGGAATCTGCTTTTCAGATTTGCCACATTACATTTTTTACAATGCCTATTTTTTCAACAAAAAGTTATAAGACATGCAAAGAAACAAGAAAGTTTTCTTAATTTGTCTACTGAAAAGACATAGAAACAATGATCAATCCAGTAGCAATAAGCATCCTTACTGCCAAGATTGTGGTCTCTAAATACTGTTTCCTACATCAAGAAATAAAAACAGTCCGGGTGCAGTGGCTCACGCCTGTAATCCCAGCACTTTGGGAGGCTGAGGCGGGACGGATCGTGAGGTCAGGAGTTCGAGACCAGCCTGGCCAATATGGTGAAACTCCGTCTCTACTAAAAATACAAAAATTAGCCAGGTGTGGTGGTGCGCGCCTGTAGTCCCAGCTACTCAAAAGGCTGAGGCAGGACAATCACTTGAACCTGGGAGGCGGAGATTGCAGTGAGCTGAGATTGTGCCACTGCACTCCAGTCTGGGCTACAGAGCGAGACTCTGTCTCAAAACAGAAATAAAAACAAAGGGTTTTTTGGAGAAATGGTTGATTGCAGGTTTGAGGACAGAAATATACAAAATGAGAGCAAAACTTCTTGTAATACCAGAAAAAAGAAAATTATCAAAACCAAGCAATGTCATGTCAAAAGGACTCAGAAGCCAGTTGAATACACTCCAACTGACCAAAGATGGGATGATTTGAGTCAATAAGGGTAATAATTGCAATGGATCAAAAGTTGTCAAACATAGTTAAATTTATCTTAATTTGGGTGCATCCCAAAAGAAGACCAGGAGACAATGAATTGAATGCCAGTGGTTTACTTGAAAGGTGATCCCAAGAAACAACACAAGTTAGCGAGGAAAGTGAGACAGGGAAGGAAGAACGGCAAAATGTGCATGTGACTTGAGAGCCCTCTCCTAGATGATGTAGCATGTCTCTAAAAATTGTACTGCCAAGGGAAGGTGAAGCCACTCCTCATGGTTAAAGGTTGTCTTTTGAGGCATTGAATCTCTGTCATTTCTGGGCTTCCCACAGGTGGGCTCAGCAAGTTCCTATAGCTTTGGAGAAAGCTCTCAAAGAAGCAAAAAGAGGGTGATATGAGAAGCTGTCAGTATGCATTGTTACTGTCCAGCACAAATGCAGGTGAAATCTGAGGTGAACCCAGGGGATATGGGGTTGGACATCAACAGCATCTGCTAAAAATCCTTGAGTTCATTATGATGATACTAAAACAAAGAAAGAAAGAAGAAGAAACACACCAGCTTATTGTTCTGAAAACCAGTAAATGCAAAGAGTCAGATATTTATTGTGTTTTCCTACATGATATGTACCTAGAGGAAATCATATCATTGATGAAAGAATGATTCTTTATTGGATGTATCCCAGATAATAAATGATAGAGGAATAATGGAATTCAAATACCACCATTTTAAAGCCCCAACAGAATTAATGATCTAGGCAAAGATCATAAATGTCTGCTACTATTACAAAAATAGCCAGACATCATGCACCTCTTTATGGAAGTACACAAATACTCCAACAAAAAAGCATCACCAAAAATATTAAAACTGAATTTTACCAAGCCCCTAAATTTAACTACCACTTACAGAAAATATAAGCGGTCCAAGGAACATATTAAAAAACAGGGAGACAGTCAACACACTCTACATTGCAGGAAGGTCTCCAGGACAAAAGAAACAGTTTACTCAGCAAAATAGATGCAATGAAAGGGGAAAAAGTTTTCCCTCATCTTGTTAGGGGTGGCAAATATCTGAGTCTCACAGCACCAAATGTTACCAGTGGAAGATATCTGAGTTACTGGCAGCGATTCTGTATGGGTCTGCAGCAACCCCAATTGTTGCCTCCTCAGGAGAAAGAATTAAACTGAGGGGTATAAGGCAGAAAAGGAGACCAAGGCAAGTTTCAGAGCAGGAGTGGAAGTTTATTTAAAAAGGCTTTAGAGCAGGAAAGAGAGGAAGAAATGCAAGTGGGCACGTGAAGGTCAAGTGCAGTGTTTAACCTTGATCCTAGGACTTTATAGGCTGGCCCCTTTCCCATAATTCTTCCCTTAGGGTAGGCTTCCTGCATGCGCAGTGCCCTCCTTACCCTTGGGAGGTGAGCATGTGCAGTGTGTTTAGGAAGTTGTAGGCATGTCCATCTGAGACTTTCTTCCCTTTTCAGATGGAGTGTACCCAGAAGGCCATACTCTGCCATTTTGTCTCTTAAGGCATATGCCCAGGAAGTTGCGTCTCCCTGGCATCTGCATTCAATTAATATTTTAGTGCCACAGGTGTGGACCATCAGGAAATGGCCTTTCTCCGGTCTGGCTGCCAATTTAGCACTTTTAGAGAGACAATGTGATAACTTCCGAACCATCACCCAACATTCCTAGTGGGTGGGGAAGAGCCCTCTCCTGCCCCACTCTTGACTGTCTAACTACCTGCAACAATATTACTCTGAAAAACAGAGAAAGCCAGATAAACTAGTTCCTTTTAGTCTTCTTAAATTGAGACAAAATATTGTTTGTTTGAAAACTCACGATTTGTTCTTTTTGGCTAGAGTTGCTTTAAGCAAAACTGTGAATTCCTACAAACAGAGGAACTGAAAGAAAATTTTCTCTACTTTGAGTCTCTCAGAGGGAAACTGTCAAGTAATCTCTTCATACATCTCTCTAGATATTCCACATATCCATATATATTCCATTTATCTCTACATAACTACAATTTTTCTATATACCCTTAAGTCAATCAATACAAGAAAATCTTTAAAAGTTAGATTGGGTCAGGATAAATGCTGAATTGGCCCCTGGGCAGTTATGACTTAGAGTCTTCCAACACTTTCCAGCTAAAGGAGTTTGTCTGATGTCTGTCAGACTGCCTCCTTTACCAGGCTGTGAGTATTGGATACTTCTAGTGCATGGCCGAAGCATGTTCCTCCCAGTTTCCCATGGTACTATGTAAGTACACCAGAAAACCTTTGAGCAAAATTCAAATAGGAGGGTCAGGGAGGGGAGGCAGTCTCTGGTTCTTTTTGTGCCTTATAAGTGGTTTTGCTCTTACGAGTTGGCTGCAGACTTGTCCAGGTGCCCCCTACCTCCCTCTTTATGTTCTCTGCTCTCTTCTCTCCCACAGCCTCCGATGATCAAGGTGGCAAGCTCCATTGCTGGTGGGGGTAGCCTTCTGCTCTTATTTCCCCATCTGGAAAGCCTGCCTACATGATTTCTAATTTTCAGCCCTTGCCTCAAAGCTGCAGGCAGTCAGCTGCCTGAGAAGCAGTTTGGATGAGGCTGATACAGACCTTCCTTCCCAGTTCCTTCTGCCTCCTCAGCGAACAGTCTAGGTCAGTGACTGAGGGAACTAAAAATAGCTGAACATGCTCTAGCTAGTCATTCTCTAGTGGCTGGGTCAGATGGGGCACCGGAAGAGGGAATCATGGAGCCTGATGTACAGCCCCAAGAACTGCAGCCTCCACCTCCTGGGTTCCAGTGATTCTCCTGCCTCAGCTTCCTGAGTAGCTGGGATTACAGGCACGTGCCACCATGCCTGGCTAATTTTTGTATTCTCAACAGAGATGGTGTTTCACCATGTTGGCCAGGCTGGTCTCAAACTCCTGACCTCAGGTGATCGACTCGCCTTGGTCTCCCAATGTGCTAGGATTACAGGCATGAGCCACCACACCCATGTCTGGCCCACTGCCGGTGTGTGATTTTGGCAGCAGAAGAGCAATAGAATAGACATTCACACACATACTCATGTGCACTTGATACTGTGCACATGCTGCATACACAATGACCAAGCACTGCAAAACCTCGTGGAGAATATACAGTGCTACCTGCAAGTCTAGAGGTTGACAAACATGGCTTGGAGGGACCTTCCTGGAGGAAGTGACTAGAAAACCAGATCTGGAGTGAAATGCTGAATGTGGACAGACACAAGGAGAGTAAAGAGGAAAGCACTCTTTTCCACATAGTTGTTGCAACAGTCAGGAGGATGAGAGTGGTGGGCTGTATGGAGTTGGACAGCCCTGCTGGAAATCTACTTTGTTCCTTACTAGCTGTGTGGCCTTAGGCATGCTCCTTTACATCTGTACTCATCCATTTTTTCATCTGTAGAGTGGGGATGATGCTTACCATAGGTAGTTGTTGAGGGGATTAAGGGAGACCATTCATATACAGACCTCGCATGCCCACCTAGCACAAGGTTGGCACATATAAATTAACTTCTTCCCCTTCTAATCTTTCTTTATATAGGAAATGGCACAGAGTGCAAGTCAGTTTATTCACTGCATTCTGAAGCTCATCAGGTTGTAGCTGGAGCCCCTAAGTTTGGCTTAGGCACCAGCTTGACTTGGGGCTTCCTGAAGAACTATGATCTTGTGAATATATCAAGGTGGGTGATACTATACTAGGTCAGTTTAGGTCAGGGTTTTTGGACTGCAGGTCATAACCATTAGTGGTTCAAGAAATCAATTTTATAAGCTGAAACCAGCATTAAGAAAAAAATAGAATAGGTAGAACAGAACTGCACAGAAGAGATCCAGCAATATCAGACTACATGGCACAAAGAGTTTCACTAATACACGTGTGTGTATGTGTGTGTGTGTCCTGGGTTGCAATGTGAACCATGTTTCTTACTGAGGCTTGCAGTCAAAAAAGTAAAAACAAACAAAAATTGTGGTCTAGAGGATGAAAGCTTTTGTTGAGGGAGTTCTAAATGCGTGAAATCCAGGCCTTCTAAATGGTAAATTCCTGAAGACAGTTTCATACTGCTTGTAGCAGTTTTGAAGGCCTGTCGGGGAATTATCTATTTGGACCTTTTCTGGGTAAAGCAGATGGAAATGTTGGTCCAGAATTCCTCACAAGGTGCAGATGACTGAGAGCTGCTTGATTCGTTGAGGAGTTCCCACTGATCATTTTTGGCTGTAAAAAGCACCAGCATTTGGCTTGATGTAATAAGAAGGTGGAGGTATGGAGTGGAAGCGGATGGAGAATGACATGTAGCTTGACAGTGGGGGTGGCGAAAGGTAGAAGTGAGACTTGTAGGTTTATGAAACTTCCTTTGCTTAACACATAACTGCTGAGTGTCTACCATGGGCCAGGCCTGTGCTCAGGCCCTGGGAATACACATTTAAATAGGTCAGGCATTCTTCCTGCCCTCATAGTATTTAGTGGTAGAAACCAATAAGGGCCTGCCAAAGAAATAGTTTTATCCAGTGAGTTAAAATTTTTGCTTATCAAGATTTTAGGCTGGGCGTGGTGGCTCATGCCTGTAATCCTAGCACATTGGGAGACCAAGGCGAGTCGATCACCTGAGGTCAGGAGTTTGAGACCAGCCTGGCCAACATGGTGAAACACCATCTCTGTTAAAAACACAAAAATTAGCCAGGCATGGTGGCACGTGCCTGTAATCCCAGCTACTCAGGAAGCTGAGGCAGGAGAATCACTGGAACCCAGGAGGTAGAGGCTGCAGTGAGCTGAGATGGCACCACTGCACTCCAGTCTGGGTGACAGAGCGAAAAAAAAGATTTTAAGTGTCCCTGGGCATAATATGGAACTGCAATATGCTTTTAAACTATTTGTGCTATATATCATTGTTTTATTCTCTGCCTCTAGTTTAAAAACTAGTTGAGAAAGAATGAGGTATTTCTCTCTTCTACATACACACCTACGAATACACCCATATGTACACAATCATGCATATAGATACACATATTCTCAAAGAAAATGCTAAATTCAGTTGCTTTTTGGTTCTGTGGCCCTGTTTTTTCAATGGGCCAGTGGTCCTCAATAGCAGAAAGCTCTCCTTGCCCACTCCAGGATTGAGAAAACCCCCTCATTCTCAGGAGTCGTGGACACCCCACTCTCTGACTTACAAGACCAGAATTTGTGATTTTGTTTATAGAAAATGCTTGTTGTGATTACTTGATAATAAAATACATGCACATATAAAGTGTTTGGACAGGTTAATAAATTTGCAGAGCCTGGAAATGATATACAACTGTCTCCTTTTCCCACAGCTAAATCATTCTCCTTTTTGCTCCTGTAGGAAAAATACAGAGACCTTTCCTTCCCCAGGCAGGCTAGGGTGATGACAAGTTGTATAAACTTCACAGAACCATTGTTGGCCATCCGTTGTGCCTTGCTAAGCAGAAGGGAGAACACTATTAATGAAGTTTAGAATGGAGGTCATATGGTTTAGAAGGCACTTAGGGATGAAGTCTTGCATCCATATTTGGGTAGTGGTTTATATAGAGCAGCGGTTCTCTACTGGAGATGATATGTGTTTAAAAATTCTCTGGTGGTTTATCTGAACTACACAGGCCCTTTCCACGGTCATATATCCTGGCATCTATCAAATTTTCAGGAGTACGTGTATGTGGTTCAGAAAAGCCCCACAGGTAATTCTGATCCTCTCCCTCCCTCCTCTACCTACTGATATAAAAAATAAAGCACCTAAACCCTGATAAAAGATACAGAGAATGGGTGTGAAAAATATAAAAACTGGAACACTCCACAGCAGGTACTATTTCTCAGAATGCATCTTTCCCTCCACTGAACAGTCCTCTGACAGTTCTAAATGTGGCATCCTGTGCAGCATTGTGATCTGAGGGCAGACAGAGCTCTTTGCCCGAGGCACATATTATCCCAAAAGCTTGGTAAATAAAGCCACAGCATCGTGCTGGAATGCTCTGTCCTTTTAGAGTGCCACACGTTGTTGGCACACTGTTCTGGAGCCCAGTGATACAATGCATTGTTTCAGCCAGCCCCGGTCAGAAACCCTGAGCAAACAAGTCATCTGACTGAAAGGAAAATGGCAGCAATTATTTCCAGTAAATTGCAAATTTAAAAATATTTCCAATGTTTTTGCATCTTGTTTTAGATGTGTCTCTTGTAAGTAGCAAATAGATTTTAAAATTTCTTTTAACTGATTTTTTTTTTTTTTTTTTTTTGAGACAGAGTTTCACTCTTGTCGCCCAGGCTGGAGTGCAGTGGCATGATCTCAGCTCACCACAACCTCTGCCTCCCAGGTTCAAGCAATTTTCTTGCCTCAGCCTCCTGAGTAGTGGGGATTACAGGCATGCACCACCAGGCCTGGCTAATTTTGTATTTTTAGTAGAAATGGGGTTTCTCCATGTTGGCCAGGCTGGTCTCGAACTCCCGACCTCAGGTGATCCGCCCGCCTCAGCCACCCAAAGTGCTGGGGTTACAGGCGTGAGCCACCGTTCCTGGCCTTAACTGATTTTATGTGTGTGTGGGGGATATGTGGATCATTCACATTAGGTATACAGAATTTATGTATCATTATCTTTATTGTTTTGGTATTTGTCTCAGCTATTGTTTTTTTGCCTGTCATTTTATTTTGAAATATTTTAAACATTCCACCACCCTTTCCTGTTAGTTTGAAAGTAACATACTTCATTTCTACGTCTACTAGTGCAATAGAGTAAAATTAATCACTTTAACTTCCTCCTGACAATTCATATGTCTCAGAACACTTTTAATTCAATTTACCCTGCTTCTAATATATGCTATTCTTGTATATTTTAAATATTGTTTAACTTGAATCCATAAGACATTGGTTCACAATGTTTTAGTTTGCCCATACATACTTCCTACTTTGATTGCTCTTTATTCTTTCATCCTTTAGAATTCCCTTTAGTGACAGCATGCTAGTGTTGAACTTTCAGGTTGTGGTGGTCTGAAAGTGTCTTTATTTCATCCTCTTTCTGAGTTTTAGCAGAACAGAGTTCTCTGTTGGCAGTTATTTCCTTTTGGGACACTGTGCTGTCTTCTGGCTCCCAGTGTTGCTGTTGAGAGTTGGGCAGTCAGTCTCCTTCCTTAGATTATAATCTTTTTTTTCCTCTGGCTGCTTTTAGGATACTTTCTTTGTTACTTGTGATTTACAGTTTCACCATAATGTGTCTGGATTTAAATCATTTTGCTTGGGATTCATTGAGCTTTAATCTTTAGATTGTTGCTTCTCATCAGTTCAGGTAAATCCTGAGCCCTTCTCTCTTAAAATATAGCCTCTACTCCATGTTCTCTTTGCTCTCCTTCCATTGCTCTGATTAGACATATGTGAGGCTTTCTGTTTCATGTTGCTTAACTTTCATTCCATTTGCTTTGTGTTGCATTCTGAATTTCTTATGACTTGCCTTCCAAGTCATTGGTGCCTTTATAGCTGTCTGATTGTTAATTTCAATTACTGAACTTCTTATTTTCACAAGTTCTATTAATCCCTGTAGCAAATTTGTAAGGCCTTTTAAAAATTTTCCTATTAGCTGTAGATAGATATTTAAGCATACGCTTCATTTCTTTTTTCTTTTTTTTTTTGAGGCAGAGTTTCACTCTGTTGCCCAGGCTGGAGTGCAGTGGGGCAATCTTGGCTCACTGCAACCTCTGCCTCACGGGTTCAAGTGATTCTCCTGCCTCAGCCTTTCCAGTAGCTGGGATTACAGGTATGCATTACCACATCCAGCTAATTTTTGTATTTTTAGTAGAGATAGGGTCTCATCATGTTGGCCTCAAACTCCTGACCGCAAGTGAACATCCTGCCTCAGCCTCCCAGAGTGCTGGGATTACAGACGTGAGCCACGGCAGCTGGCCTCATTTTAAAAAAATAAGCATAATGATTTTATGTTTCATAATTTCAGTATCTGAACCCTTTGTGAATCATTTTTCTGCTGCTCTCATTCATGGTGTCTTGTTGCCTATGTGATTATTTTGTGAGCCGTTCATTTTCCTTAGAAAATTATTTTGAGAATTCTTTGAGGTGTAGGATGAAAGTATCCCTTCAGGGAGAATTTGCATTTACTTCTGTCAGGCATTTAGGGAACTCTGGACTCTGCCAGTCCTGTTTAATCTAAGTTTATAGTTTTAAGGTGTCTGTAATATGTAGGGGAGGTGAATTTGGACTGCAAGGGCCAGCTTGCAATGTCAGTTGCTTAGATTTTTCTTGATTTGCTCAAGCTAAAGCAACTTTTCTTGCAGTTCCTTAGAGGTCTGGGGATAGAGTACCACTGGTTCATCCTCATCCTGAAGTGGAGGCTTTTGGGAGAACTGCTTTATGGCAGGTCTTTGATTTCTGTTCATCATGTCCTTTCAGGCCTAAAAAGTGAAGCTCAAAGTTCCCAGGTCTGGTAAATACTCTAGGGCAAAAGCACCTTCAATGCTTTGTTACCTCTTGGGGTCCCATTTTCACTTGGATTTGACCTAGCCTGTTTATATTTCTGGAAACAGAATTTTCTAGTTATAAGAAAGAGAACCTCCTAGTTATAAAAATACGAGAAAGTTTTTGTCAAAAGCTTGGCGTTGCTGGTTTGTACAGAAGATTCCTGGGTTTTATTCTTAATCTTCTTTCATCATATGGCCAGATTTCTTAATTTCACTTCCTAAGCTTGTTTCTCCACCTATAAAAAAGGGCATTTAAAATAGCCACTAATTTTGAAATCTGCATTAGTGAAGTCTGTAGAATCTTTGAGAGTGGAATTAAAATTATATTTATGTTGACTTGTTCCAAAAACAATTTAAGATAATTAAAACCTTAAAATTACTAAGAGCACTACTAGAAGTTCAAACAGGAGGAACATTTGCTAGAAACAGCCCTGAAATCTAATCTCTGCTCTGTAATTAACTTAGAGTTCTCAATGTGGCGCCTGTGAAACGAACCTCCTCAAATTTTAGACAAACTTGTTGTTTATTCACAAGTGAGAATTTTTCTGAGAGGAGAGTCCATAGCTCTCATCAAATTCTCAGAAGTCTAAGACCCAAGAAAAGTTATGAACTACTGAACTACATACAAGGTAAACTTAGGCAAATAATTTAATTTCTTTATACCATAGCTTTCTAATCTGTTTTGATGAAACACCTATACTTCATGAATTTAAGAATTAAAAAAGACAGTAATATGTGAATATACTTATAAAAAAATTATCCACCTTTTTAAAAAAGTACTTTAAAAATGTCAAGTTTCACTTTTTAAAAACACTAACATGTTCAGGGTACTAGTATTACAGAGAAGTTATCAAAACACCTTAAAAGTTTATTTTAATGACATTCATTTACTCAGCAGACATTTCAATGTCTACTATGTGCTGATGAAATATAGATGAATGTCTTATATAGGACACAGACCTTTGGATTGTAAATGCTAATTCAGAGACACATTCAACACCTACAGAGGCCAGAGGCAGGGCATGTGAGGTGGGGATGGCAGGTGAGTTGTTGGAGGCCTCTTGGAAGTGTTATCACTAAATTGAGTTCACCTTAAGGCACTGTCACCTAAAATAAGTACCACCTACAGGGAAGGCATTCCTGGCCAAGGACTTAGAATACACAAAGGCAGATAAATGGAGAAAATGGTGTACAGCATGTGTGCATGTGTCATGTGTGCATCTAAGGTAGAGCAAATCAGTGATGCTGGACAGGAAATGAGGAGTGGACATGAGGCTATACACGCAGCACAGGCCAGATCGGGGAGGGTCAGGCTGGATTCCGAGCAGCATCCTGCAGGCTAAAGGAACACTGAGGTGCTTTCAGCAGGGGACTGACACTCTGATTTTGTTAGAATACTCTGGTAGCAGAGTGGAGGGAGGCTGGATTGGAGTTAGGAAAACTAATTAGATAATTTCTGTATTACAAGTTGAGTAATACAGAAATTACTTTCTGAAATGCTTGGGACCAGAAGTGTTTTAGATTTCAGATTTTGGAATATTTGCATTTACTTACTGGCTGAGCATCCCTAATTTGAAAATCTGAAATCCAAAATGCTTCTAAGGACATTTACTTTGAGTGTCAGGTAGGCATACAAGAATTTATTCCATGTTTTGGAGCATTTCAGATTTTGGATCTGGGATGCTCAGCCTGTACTTCAGGAATAAATTTGAGATCCTGAAATAAGAGCTGGAGAGAAGACACAGATTATAACGTTATTTAGTAGGTAAATCAATAGGATTATGTGGCCAATTAAATGTATAGGGTAATGGAGAGGGAAGTTTCATGTTGGGGGCTGGCTGAGCTGCCAAATGAGAGAATCAAAATAAATATAGTAAGTTCTGGGGGAATATGGTAAGCTTGGATTTGTTGCATCTGAGTGGAAATGTATCACTGACAGGTAGAATGATTTAGAAGTCTGGGCTGGAGACATAAATGTATGGAGGCTGTAGTAGATAGCTCATAGCTGACACCACGTGAATGGCTGACATCAGCCAAGATGAACATGGAGATAAATGGGATGTGCCAACATTTAAAAATGTGTGAAAAACAGACCGAGAGAGAAGGGACAGTCCACAGGGATTAGAAGACCCCAAAACATCATAGAACAAAGTAGTAAAGAAATGAATTATTAGTAGTGGCAAATGCAGGAGAGCCCTCAGATAATGTAATAACGAAATTTTTTCATTTGGCAATTAGAAGGTCACTGCTTTGTCCAATAAGAGGTGAGAACCAGATGGAAGATAACTGAATGGGAGGTGAGGCAGTAAATGGAGAGAAGTCTGATGTAAATCAGAGAAGTGAGGCTAGAGCTGGTGTTATCAAGGGAGTTCTTTAAAAAAGGTGTGAGAAAAAGTAACATGTTTGTTAGCTGAAGAGGAAGGGCTAGAAAGCGAGAGGCTCAGAGATCTGGTAGAACTCCTCTGGCGAGTCAGGAAGACCTAATCAGAATTAAACGTGTAGCCAATTCAAGAGTTTGTAAGCGAGATCGTTAATCCATCTCTATAAAAATTACAAAATGCATTCCCTAGTTTATGTCAAAGAAAACAGCTCAGTAGCCAATTACAGAATTTAAAAAATATATAAAGCAGGTCAGGATAACTGTGTTTCTAACTGAATTCTGCTGCTAACCATGAAAAATGGCGCTTCTCTGGGGTGAACATAGATGAATGACTAATAAACCACGTACAAGTGGGATCTGGCCTCTGACTTTGTAGAAAACCAAAGTACACACCTGCTTTCATCTTCTCCTTTCTTCTAGAAGGACCCCTATCATTCAAGGCCAATACCCTACCAAGTGCTTTGGATCTTACCTTTCTCCACCTTCTCTGAAACCCCAAATCATCACTGATCTCTTTTTGCTTTTATTTTCAAGTCCTCCCTCTTTCCTGGACCTTTTTCAGATGGAAGGCTACAGCTAGAAGGACAAAGATACTATTGCCTCATTCTCTCCTCCCTGTTCGCAACTCACATTCAAAGAGGTGTATAAGGGAGCTTCTTTCAGTAATAAGCCTCTTCTACTACCTGGAAAGGAACATGTCTAAGGCACCAATTATTTCCAGGTGGCTAAATCCTGTAGCTGTTTTAAATTCTTCATCCTATTTGATCTCTCAGCAGCATTCAACACCTGGGCTGAAAAATGTTTCCTCTGGCTTTTGTGACCTCACTCCTGGTTGGAACTTTCATCTCTTTAGCTATATTTGTCATTTGGTCTGCTCATGTTCTGCCACTTAAAAGAGTTACTCATGGTTTAGCCCTAGAGTCTCTTTATACTCTGTAGCAGAGATCAGCACACTTTTCCTGTGAAGGGCCTCACAATAAACCATTTTAGTTTTTACAGCCATAATTTGTTGCAACTAATCAGTGTTGCCACTGTGGCATGAAAACAGCCAAAGGCAATAACTAAATAAATGGGTGTGGCTATGTTCCAGTACAATTATTTACAAAAACAGATGGTGGGCTGGATTTGGCCCATGGCCTGGGGTTTGCCAACTCCTGCTCTATACTTTCCCTAGAAGAGTATCCTTTACTGTGTGCTTCCAAAGATGTATACCTTCCAAGGTATACATCAGTCATACCTTGAGGCCCTTCTGTCCACAAACCTGTATCATCAATTGCCTACTTAATACCTACATTTAGATATGTCAAAGGCATCTAAAGCCTTAACACAGGAATCATGCTCTTTCCTCTCAAATCTGGTGTCCCTCTAGTGTTCTTCCTTAGTAAAAGGCACTGTCATCTATACAGTTGCACAAAGCAGAAAAGGAGTCAACTTTGACACTTGCCCTTCTCTCATCTTCTAATTCTTTGAACTGGAGGAATATTTAAAACAGGTAGGCCTGAAAGTGGCATTACTTGAAGCACACAAATTTAACACTTCACTAACAGAGCTAAACTTTATTTCCATGTTTATTACATGTTTATAACTTGATGTTGAGTACATATTAGAATAGACTTAACATACAACTTGGGAGAAAAGCTGACATTCTCCACTGAATGGGTTAAAAAGGAATGTAAAACTACAAAATACTTAAGTGTGAGTTCTAAATTATGGCAAACAGAACAATAAATACCTTGCCATTTTTCTTTCTAATTTTCCAAGATTTCATTATAAAAATTGTTTGATAACAATTTAAGAAGGGAAAACAAGGGATACTCATAAAAAACATTTCACTTTAATTATAGGGTACAAATAAGAGTCTTAACACAGAAATCCTACCTCCTATTGAAGATATAAATACTTGATGATATAATCAATCAAGAGGGATTAATGTCAATTGAAAATCTAATGACTTAAATCCATAAATGCCATTTGCTTTTGTCTGGAAAAGTTAGACTGATTTAAGGGTGGCACACAGCAGAGTTCTAGTGGACATTCGTGTTAACCGTTTGGTGCTCAGAATGGAGATGGCCAAATACCAAGTGCTTAGTGACAAAAAGTCAGAATTAATCAGTTCCAAGTGACTAAGAGCCAATAGAATTAATCTCCATCTCCTGATTTATGGTTGCGAACAAATGGATAGCTTTTTTCACTGCAAGTTTCTAAATTAAACTCTATTCTGAAGCTGCTGAAATTCACAGAACACAGAGAATCCTGTCTGTAGTATAATTTCAATGTTTAAACACACAATTATGGGTGATTATCAAAACTATTATTGGTAATAGTTTCTTTTGATTCTTTACAAGCCCTTAGCACATTTTGTGAAGAAATGTGTTTTTCTTAATACTACTCATCTTTACTCAAATACATTAAAAAATCATTTTAAAATTATTTTATACCATGGATTACAGAAGACTCTTACTAAAAGTGAGTAATGCTTATTGTTCTCACTAAATGTTTAAAGAATCATCTGAAAAACATATTCTTTCTAATACCACTTACAAAAAACATTTAATGAAGATAACTCACTTCTAATTAGGTTATTCTAGTGATCATTTTCTCATGTAACTATTTAAAACAGATGATTTATGGCTTTTCAATTTTTAAAATTTCACATTTAATGTTAAAAACTTTTCTAAATCAATCAGTCTTCCAGTATCAGATTCTTAAGTGAGAAAAAAGAAGACAAAAGAGGAAAATTCCGTATCAATTATTTAGCCTCCTCCCTTCCCTAGAAACCAACATTTCCCTTTAAATGCAAGGCACACTCCTTTTCTTAGAACAGACATCAGGAAACTTTTTGTGTGATTTTGTGTAAAGGGCAGGTTAATAAACATTTTGGGCTTTGTGATTCTCATTTGGCTTCTATTGCAGCTGTTTACCTTAGGCTGGAGTAGTGGGAAAGCAGCCATAGACAATCTGCATTTATAAAAAGGAGTCCAAATTTGGCCTTTGGGCCATAGTTGGCCAACCGCTGCCTCAGAAGAACAGATCTACATATATAAAAGATCATTCGAAAGAAACTGGTCTCTAGTCAGATGTGATGTCTGATTCAGAATCTAGTAGCTAATCTCTCTAGAACATTTTGATGTCAAGCACTTTGAATTTAGCCAACTTAAGATTCTTCTATTGAAACACATGTCATGCTTTTCATTGGAGATAATTTATCTTCATTTAAGAATGTGCTTCAGTATTACTTATTGAGGGCATTCAGTTTAAAATTAATAAATGATGTCCATACAGTTTAATATCCAATTTAATTTTTAAAAAACTTAATAAAAAATATAACAGAATTGAAACATTTAAGGTAAGTACACTCACTACTCACTCCAGTAATTCATTTAAGTCATACCAACTATAGAATATGAAAAATAAATTCAGAAGTATAATTACTTTAAAATACACTACTTCCACTTTTGTAAGTATTTTACATTATGTATATATTCTATAGTGGAAGCAGAAATTCTCTCTAAAAACATTATCTCCTTAAAATCTTGAGGTGCATATTAGAGCCACAGGCAATCTCTGACATATAAAATTGCAGTACAGGCCTTTCAAATTTGGCATTTCACTGGTACAATACAACAACCAAGATATGTAATAACTGTACAGTGCCTAGACATTCCAGTAAGAACCATTATTTTCTTTCTTTAATGTAGAATGATTAATACATATTCTACAAGGGGCAGTAAGGTTAGTAATTGTATAGGGTATGTCCTGACATAATTTTCTAATTGTACAATAACACAAACAACTTTGTTAAGGCCATGTTTTATTTGCTGATTAATGGACAAAAGGCAATGTAATTTATTTTTCAAGTATTTTCTTGAAAGTCTGTGCTCATAAAAATCATGAAAAGTTGGAAAGACTGTTAAATCACTGAAACTTTAAATATATCTTACACAATCTTGTTTGTACAAAAATACAAGTTAAATATAAACATAAAGCAATCATGGTAATTTTATGCAAATCTGTTTTATGTGATCATCAGTTATATATAAAAGTTTCTCAGTTCTGTTATTTGTGAAAAGATCAATACCAGATTGAATGACTACCTATTGGCAAAGGGCCCTAAAAAGCTTACTTTAGCACTAATCTTTTACATGGTTAAGTGCATTTCCTAATTTGAGATCACCTAAACACTGGAAAAGAAAAAAAATGAAAGGGCAGTATGTCCATAAACCAACAAATAATTTGGCTGTAATGTATCATACAACACAAACCCCACACATCTGTACAATAAACATTATGTATTACATACACACAGGTGTGTGTGTGTGCATATACACACACGCACAACACACACCCAGTCATAAAGCCTAATGATGTGCTGCTTCCAGTTCAATATTCAGCTGTGCATTTTTTCTTATTTCATCAAATGAATAGCTTTTTGTCACCTTGCCATTCTTGAAGACAGTATGGAGAAGATCCTGCATAAATGGAAATTTCATGATTATATTACATTATTAAGCAAAATACCTGAATCCTGGTTTGACGAATTAAACTAACCAACCAGTCAAATACAGAGATGCCAATGGTGTTCAAATTGTGAGACGATTTGATGCATAAAAAATGCTAGTGGAACAAGGTACTATCTAAAATGGCCAATCACACTGAGTTGCCTGGTATGTAGAAATATTTACCTTCTATGAAAAGGAATGACCTCAATACTACATTCTTAAACCAGTTTTCTTAAAGGAAAACCAAGAAACCTAGCTGACTAATCTTTTTTTTCCTCAGGTTGAAGGAAGATGCCTGGGTGCCTAGGAGAACTGTAGCTGTCACTGACAATCATTGTGACTGTGCAGCAAAAAAGCCTGGTAAACCCTGCCTTGTTCCTGGCCAGCAAACTCAACAGCGATTAAACTTATCAAATGGAAGTTTAAGAAATTTGCTAGTACTAAATTTGGGTCTAGAAAACCCACAAAAAACCAAAAACCAATCCCAAAACAGAAAGAAAAACAAGTATTGCGTTCTTGACTAATGCATAGTGACTGGGTTAAAGATTCTGTTTATACTCCAAAAGTCTTTGACAAAGGTAATCCACTTCATCCATACAAAAGTAGCAAAGACAGACTGAAGAAATTAAATTCCCTTTGGGTCTGGTAAAGCCACTCCTGTCTCACTAAGGAGTTACCTGCTTCTGGTTTCTCTCTGAAAAATCCACAGAAGTAATCTCAATTTTCCACCTAGTCTGAAGATTGAGGTGCATATGACCTTATCTAATATTTTTGTCATTGTGTTGCTTCAAACCACAGTGCTTTAGCTGTAGGATTTTCTTTCATAAATTTAAATTTAAGGGAATACTAGTTCCTACTCTTAAATTGCCTAGATGATTATGAATTGATTTTCTAGTTCATTCTAGTATCATTCACATACTCTTAAATCAGTTTCTTTTAAAAAATCACACTTAGATTTTTACTTTTAGTTTGAAGTGACTTTAGCTCATCTAGGATAAACTAAATCTGCCAAAATCTTAGTAGGTACAAGAGTTACACAAAGCTTACTCAAATAATTGCCTAACAGGCTATATAAAGGGATCTAATTCTAAAAGTTTGATTTACAAACATAGTTTTTCATTAACGGTAACAAAGTTATTTCAATTCTGGCTCAAAACCTTAAAAAATATAAAAGTAACATGTTATAAGCAGTAATTGTGATGTAGTATAAAGAATCAAAATAGGAAGTAATAGTGCACTCATGTTTAGTATAATTTTTTCTGAGAATATGAATATTCATGAATAGTTCTGTCTAAAGTTTTTTTTGATCAAGTGGCTTAAAAACCAAAAATTTTTTAACTTGAGTTCACAAATATAAATGTACTTTTGTATGCTAAAGACCATTAGATCATATGAACTACTTCAGTATACTGTAAATTTTTCTAGTTTGGTTGATTTGAATCAGAAAACTTGGTTAAATCAAGGTTTCACCATTTATTATGTAATCCAAATCAAGTCACCTTGTTTTCATATTTTATATTAAAATAACATACTTTGCTTTTGGATAAAGTATATACAAACTTGCTGTCAATCACTATACTTATGTAATATTTCTCCCTATGTATACACAGGCCCCGTGTTTATGACGTAGAAACTTGTTTTGTATCTTATTTTGGTAGGCCAGGTCAGCAATTGGACATTTTATAATAAAATATAATACTTTGTCTTCCAGAAAAACAATAACATAAAAACCTCCTTTCTTATTAGTTTGGTGAGCCAACCTACTATTTATTGCTTAAAAAAACCAATCAGCATAGATACATACATGACCATATTCCTCAAGGTCTCCTTTTCCTTCCTCCAGTGTAACAAAATTCCCTGCTGGCGTCCTATGTAAAGATAATCGGCCCTTTTTGGACCTTTTGTTGGGATCAGCAACTGGGTCCTTGAAGACGTTAATCTGAAATCCAAATTAAGAAAGTTAGACAAATAGAAGACAAATCATCAGAAATGTCTAAACACTCCCTTACAAAAAAGCATATACATAATTTACATTTAAGTTTTAAGCACTTAATAGGTATAACTGAACCAATCCACATCTGGCTTTCAGAAACATAACACTTTAGCCTGTTTTGAAGGATGTGGGAAGTCTGTGAGCATTCTAACATGTGACGCTTAAGTTATCTCTTTTTATATTACAAACTGCCTTTAAACTGACAGTAAGCACAGCATGTACATGCTGTTGAAGAAAAGCCCAACTATACCAACTACACCAAAACCACACACACAATCTTTGGAGAGGGAACAAGAATATTACTAAGGTAAAGGCTTTCCTATTTCATAATGTATCCCTCTTTTGGTACTTTTTACTTTTGCCTTGTAATTGTCAGAAGCAAAAGACTTAGAGACCCTGACTGAAGACAGCAGAGTGTTTCTGCATCAGAAAGGTAGGCAGCAAAGAAACAGAACAAGTGGCAATGGAACAAGCAGCAACAAATGAGTCAATCCCAGAACTTTCCAAAGAAAGATCAAAGAGTAAAGCAGGGAATCAACTCAGGTGTTCTTAATTCTTAACATCCTCCTGCCTCTGTCCCTTGCTCTATAGAATCTCCAGCTCTCAAGACATTACAAAGAAGCAAGGGGGGTTGTTGTTCAGTTGCCTAGCTGTTCTATGGCTACTAGAACATGATTGTGGTATAACAATCCAAACCTCATATTCTACCTTCCTGTAACAGTTTGGTCAGTGATTATATACTTGCTTGTCTTTAATATATGATGGCTAGGTAAGCTGACATTCCCACTCAAATATTACTTTTTGATCTAAAAGTATAAATGGCAGTGGGAAATGACTGACCTGTATTATCTCTCTTAAATAATCTTTTTCCTTATTGTTCTTCCTTTTTCCAAATCTCTGTCTCCTTAGGTCTGTTATTACCTAATATCTCCCTTCTTTCCTTGTTTCTGAGTTAAGGTCAGTAGTACCCAACAACATATTAACAGTCCAGGGCCACATCAATCTTTGACAAATGCACTCAATAACCGCATTCTACCTAGATACATAAGGAAGGTACTAACACAGAAGTAATTAAAAGGTGACATACCCCAAGGCCATTAGTTACAACATAACTACACTTGAAGGAACAATTCAAGAGATCTCTTGTTAACTTCTGTAGCAAACCTCCACCAGAACCGAAGGCAATATTTTCAATACTCCACATTTTTTGTTTCATGCCTTCTACAATCTAGAAGATTAAAACAAAACAAAACCAAACTTTAATTTGGAAGAGAATGGAGATTATTTTCAAGGGACAATATTGATGAATGAAGCATCCAAGAGCTGTTTTATAACAGTCAATAAATAATTATAGCCCGCATTTTGTTTTTAAAGACCCACCCACCCCCAAAAGATGGATATGTGTGGAAGGAGAGGATTTCATGCATAGTTCCTGAATCTGCATTGCTGTCACTGTGGTTCTGGTAGGATTCGGGGAGTGAAGGAAATGCGAGAAAGTGAGAAAAAACTAGCTATAAATATCTAAGATTACTTGAGTCAACTTCTCTCATTAACCTCTTTAAGTTATTGTCCAGATCTCAGCAACATAAGCAATGGGAGCCAATTTACTAGACTCTAGGAATGACTGTAATCATCACCAATAAGTCACAATACACCATATAATTACATGTCATATATAATGGAATGTGTAAGAATCAAAAGATATTGGTGGCAAAAGAGTATAAAATACTTCTCCTATATAAAAGTTGGTATACTGGTAGAGTCATTTTATTCTGGCTGGTGCACCAGTGCCAGAAACAAAATTATGCACAGATGCTGTGGGTGTTAAGATTTATTACTGTATCATTTTTGGGAGAATGATTAGTTATAAACCAGCCAGAGAGACCTGTATGAACAGTTCTAAAAGAGTTCTTTCAAGGGACATACAACTTTAAAGATGTGTTTATTACTAATGTCATTTGTATTTCTTTCACCAAAGTCAAGTTTATTTACCTAGCATCTGCCTTCTTAATATATTCAATCACTTTGATGATAGAATGTGGCAAGTGAAGTTTGGTAACCATTTATTTCATGAGAATAGTCAAACAGCAATAGGAAAGGCTGGCTCTGTTTTAAACAGAACTTTCAGAAGTTATTTATTAGAAAATCATAAGTGTAACAGCCTTATGTGTATCAAAGTTACCACATTCTCACCAAATAGTCTCAAATTGACTTTTTTAATAGTCTCAAATTGACTTTTCTTTGTTTTCAACGCTGCAAAGGAAAAAACCCAACAAATCCCAAGCAACTTCATTTTTAAACAAATCTACATTTAGAAATGCCACTTTCTTTTTAAATGCCAACCATCTAATTTGAATCAAGATGAATCTAGAAGAATCAAGATGAAAACATATAAAACTTATTTAAAAGTGATTCTTTTAGGATGCACGCAAATCCAGTCTCATGTCTTTATTGTACCTGAACCTAAAGGTACCCAAGGCCCTTGAGTTCAGGTTTTCCTTTAAATAATTGTGAACAAAGTGAATTTCAATACAGAAGAAATACAAAGAGTGGAACAGAAAAGGGGAAGAAAAGGGAAACAGGTAGATGGAGGGTAAGGTAAAATATAGAGAAAATAGTTTCTGACCTGTCACCTCATTTTAGATATGCTTCAGAGGCAAAAACAAAATGAGGAAATAACAAAGAACAGTATCGTCTAATATCATATCACTGTATTTCAGGCCAAGTTTCTTTACCAAAAGTTTTAAAATTTAGACAATTTGGAGTTAAAGTGAATTTTGAGTCTGGGAAGAAAAACATTCAATACATGTGAGACTTCAAAGAAAGCTTCCTCTTGCCAACTCTGATAATGTAATACTATGTTAATGTTTTAATAAGTCCAATAGAAGTTTCAATGATACCCAAGAAGATTGAATCCATAACTGAAACACAATAGAAAAAAAAGATAGACACTCTGTATTTTGTCCAACACAAAAGATATTTTTGTTTTACAAAAGATATTTTTGTTTTCCTAAATAAGTAGTTTCATTTTGGTACATAGTGCAATGTGAAAACCTAGAGCTGGGTTACACTGTAAACCTCATGGGATGTCACAGGGGTGACAGGCTGAGTAGCAAAGTCCAAGAGTGAGGCTGACGTCAAGGAAGAAAACAATTGTTCCAAATAAAGCAGATTTTTCATTTTATCAAAATTACAGCATCTAATTTAGTATACACAGCAAAACTGAATTTTTCCTGCGTCTAAGAACATATTTTTCATACCAATGAATGTAAAGAAATTACAAGTACAGATGGTCACAAACATACAATGGTTCAACTTAACAATGGTGCAAAAGTGATTCGCATTCAGTGGAACATCAATAAATTACTTGAGATATTCAACACTTTACTATAAAATAGGTTGTGTGTTAGATGACTGCTCAACTGTAGGCTACTAAGTGTTCTGAGCATCTGTAGGGTAAGGGAGGCTAAACTACGAGGTCTGGTAGGTTAGGTATAATAAATGCATTTTCCACTTAACATTTTCAACTTACAAATGGGTTTACTGAGACGCAACCCCATGCTAAGTTGAGCGGTACATCTGTATTATCCTTTAGGTACACCAACAGGCCCAGCTTTTTAAGGTACTTTTCTGGCCAGGCACGATGGCTCACGCCTGTAATCCCAGCATTTTGGGAGGCCAAGGCAGGCAGATCACCTGAGGTCAGCAGTTCGAGACCAGCCTGGTTAACATGGTGAAACCCTATTTCTACTAAAAATACAAAAAATTAGGCGGGTGTGGTGGCACATGCCTGTAATCCCAGCTACCCGAGAAGTGGAGGTTGCTGTGACCCGAGATTGTGCCACTGCACTCCAGCTTGGGCAACAAGAGCAAAACTCCATCTCAAAAAAAAAAAAAAAAAAAAAGATATTTTTCCTTCCTGAGTACATCTGCATTAACACAAAACGATTCAATTCTCTAATTGTTCTGTTTAAGTTTCACTAATGCCAAAGAGTATTTATCTCAATATTCTTGTTTATGTAGTTTTTATTCACGTACAGTTTTGGGCTGATTCTCAACTATAAAGATGCACATACAGGCTGGGAATGGTGGCTCACACCTGTAATCTCAGCACTTTAGGAGGCCTGAGTCAAGGAGTTTGAGGCCAAACAGTTGAGACTGTTTCCCAGACTGGGAAACAGTGAGACCCCCATCTCTACAAAACATTAAAAAAAAAAAATTAGGTGTGGTGGCACACACTTGCAGTCCCAGCTCCTCAGGAGGCTGAGGTGGGAGGATCACCTGAGCCTGGGAGGTTGAGGCTGCAGTGAGCTGTGATCGCACCACTGCACTAAGCCTGGGTGACAGACTAAGACCCTGTCAAAAAAAAAAAAAAAAAAATCGCACAACATTCCTAAAGTTTATATAAACAAGGAAAGAAAAAAAGGAAAAGAAAGCCAAAGAGCTTTGATTTTTGAAAGGAAAGTTTGAGTACCTGACTGAACAACCCAACCTGAACTCTGTTCAACTTGCCTGAACAATCCAACAGCTGACTGCTGGAACAAGGAAAGGTAGGCACAGCAACAGGCAGGCTAATGGGATTTCTGAAACAGATACAGTACCCTGCCATGTTCTTTCACCTGCAAGGGGGAGGGGGGTGTGTGTGTCTGTCTGTGTATACACATAAGTGCTAAAGTACCTGAAAGGCACCTGGGAACAGTACTTAACTGACACCAAGGTAAGAGACTGTCAGTTCAGCTGAGCTAAGGGGAAAATGGCAATTAGGTGTGCCAGCTGAGATTGCTATGTGTAAGGTCCTCCCCCTTCTCCCTGCAGACTTTTCTTCTATTTCTTTTTTCTTTTCCACATGAAAGCGCCTATATCCCAACACCAAATGTCTTAGCTGAAGGAATTCCCACTTCTCTTAAGCAAGACAGTTTGGAAGAGGTAGTGGAAGAAACCTCAGCTCTGTTATTACAAGAGATCTATTCCAGACACCTCATATTGGAACTCTAAATACACCATCACCACAGAAATACTGTTTGATTTGCAAGTGAGAAGTATTATGCACAACAATCTTTGGAAAACTACTATAATTTGGGTGCTGACCTTACTCTTATCTCCACCAAACTCTTTCAAACAGAAAAAAACTTGTGTTTCATAGCTGTAGATACCATCTGAGATTGGTATACATCAAAATGTCAGTGGTTTCTGAATGCAAATGGCCTACATTATGTTAGTGATATTCTACAGAGTATTTTAGGTGTTATGATGAAATTATGGCCCTTAAGAACCTTATTTAGTAAACAAGGCAAAAATTTTAAGACAATAGAGGCATACTTTGAAAATACTGTGGGCTTGCTTCCAGACCAGTGCAATAAAGCAAGTCAGGAGAATTTTTTGGTTTCCCATTGCATATAAAAGTTATGTTTATACTACATTGTAGTCTATTAAGTGTGCAATAGCATTATGTCTTAAAAATACATACCTTAATTAAAAATACTTCATTGCTAAATAATGCTAATGGTCACTTGAGCCTTCAGTGAGTCATCTTTTTGTTGGTGGAGGCTCTTGCCCTATTGTTGATGGCTGCTGACTGATCAGGGTTGCTGAAGGTTTTGGGTTGACTGTGGCAATGCCTTAAAATGACAACAATGAAGTCTGTCACGTCAATTGACTCTTCCTATCATGAAAGATTTATCTGTAGCATGCGATGCTGTTTGGTATGACAGCGTTCACCCACACAAGAACTTCTTTCAAAATTGGGAGTGCATCCTCTCAAACCCTGCTTTGGTTTTATAAACTGATTTTACTGATATTCGAAGTCCTTTGTTGTCATTTCAACGATGTTCACAGCATCTTTGCCAGAAGAAGATTTCATCTCAATAAACCACTTTCTGTATCCACCCATATGAAGCAAATCCTCATCTGTTCAAGTTTAATCATGAGACTGCAGCAATTCAGTCAGATCTTCAGGCTCCACCACTTCTAGTTATCTAGCTATTTCTACCACATTTGTAGTTACTTCCTCCACTGAAGTCTTGAAGTCAAATCAAGACTCAGTTATCTGTGAAGGTTGGAATCCATTTCTTCCAAACTCCTGTTAATGCTGACATTTTAACAATCTCCCAGGAAGCATGATGTTCTTAAATGGCATCTAGAATGGTGAACCCTTTCAGCTACAGACTTAAGAATATATTTCTTTTTTCTTTTTTTTGAGACGGAATTTCACTCTGTTGCCCAGGCTGGAGTGCAGTGGTGTGATCTTGGCGCACTGCAGCCTCTGCCTCCCGGGTTCAAGCAATTCTCCTGCCTCAGCCTCCTGAGTAGCTGGGACTACAGGCATGCATTGCCCCACCCAGCTAATTTTTGTATTTTTAGTAGAGACGTGGTTTCACCACATTGGCCAGGATGGTCTTGATCTCCTGATCTCGTGATCTGCCTGTCTCGGTCTCCCAAAGTGCTGGGATTACAGGCGTGAGCCACCACACCCAGCCAAGAATGTATTTCCTAAATAATAGCACCTGAAATTACTCTTTGATCAATAGGCTGTCGAATGGACGTTGTGTCAGCAGGCATGAAAAACAACATTAACCTCTTTGTACATCTCCATCAGATCTCAGATGCCATCTGCAATAATATTTCGAAACAATTTTTTTTTTTTCTGAGCAGTCGGTCCCAACAGCAGGCTTAAAATACTCAGTACACTATGATGTAAACAGACATGCTGTCATCCAGGCTTTGTTGTTCCATTTATAAAGCACAGGCAGAGTAGATTCAGCAAATTCTAAGGGTCCTAGGATATTCAGAATGATAAATAAGCACTGGCTTCCACTTAAAAGTGACCAGCTGCATTATCCACTAATGAGAGTTAGCGTGTCCTTTCAAAGCAGGTGTTGACTTCTCTCTAGTTATGAAAGTCCTAGACGGCATCTTCTTCCAATGGAAGGCTGTTTCCTCTACACTGACAATCTGTTTAGTGTAGTCACCTGCATCAATGATCTTAGCTAGATCTTCTGGGTAACTTGCAGCAGCTTCTACATCAGCACTTGCTGCTTCATTCTGCACTCATGGAGATGGCTTCTTTCCCTAACCCACAGGAACCAACCTCTGCTAGCTTCCAATTTTTCTTCTGCAGCTTCATCACCTCTCTTAGCCTTCACAGAATTGAAACGAGGGCCTTGCTCTGGATTAGGCTTTAGCCTAAGGAAATGTTGTGGCTGCTTTGATCTTCTATTCAGACCATTCAAACTTTCTCCCTATCAGCAATAAAGCGGTTTCACTTTCTTATTCTATGCTTAGTGGAGTAGCACTTTTATTTTTCTTCAAGAACTTTTCCTTTGCATTCACAACTTGGCCTACTGTTTGCCTTAAGAGGCCTATTTTAGCTTTCAGCATGCCTTCCTCACTAAACTTAATCATGTCTAGCTTTTGATTTAAAATGAGAGGGATGTGACTTTTCCATTCACTTGAATACTCAGAGGCCATTGTGGGGTTATTAATTGACCTAATTTAAATACTGTTGTGTCTCAGGGCATAGGGAGACTTGAAGTGAGCAGAGAGAAAGGGAATGGGTAACTGGTGAAGGAGTCACAACACACACAGTATTTATCAATTAAGTTCACTGTCTTATCTGGGTGTGCTCTGTGGTGCCCTAAAACAATTACAGTAGTAACATCGAAGATCACTAATCACAGATCACCATAACAGATATAATGACAAAGTCTGAAATATTGTGAGAATTTACCAGTATGTGTCACACAGACATGAAGTGAATACATGTTGGAAAAATAGCACCAACAGACTTGCTCAACACAGGGTTGCCACAACCTTCAATTTGTAAAAAATGCAATGTTTGCAAAGCACAATAAAATGAGGTACGCCTGCATAACACTTACACTATTTGGCTAAATCTAACACTGATGACAGTCAATGCTTAATTTAGAAGAGGTGGCAGCTATTCTATAATTTCTGAAAAAGCACCCATTAATATTATGAGTTTTACAGATTTGTGAAGCTCCAGTCTATGAAAACTCAGACCTATGCCAGCAGAGTCAAGGCTTTGTTTTATATTCCAAGGAATATTTCTTGACTGACATTTTCTTGTTTCACAATGATACTTCTTTAGATTCATCATTCAGGGTGGCCAATGACAACTGGAAGAGTAAGCATGGCTTGGCTGGCACTTCTGTATTTTAAACTACTATTATTTCTAAACTTTAAGCAACGCACAGAGATTTATACCAACATAAACACTTATAAAGACTTAAAATTGAGTTTATATTGTGTTCTTTATCAAATATAAACAAACTTAATTATAAGAAATGCCTTATTGAAACTTTTAATATAAAATACATACCTCTTGTAAGGTATTAATATCTACTCCATCCCCTTGAATAACTCTAAGATAAGGTGGCAGCAACTTGTAACCCTTTGAGTTCTCAGTAACAGGAAACTTCTTACCTAAAATCTCCAAAACCTATATGGAAAAATACACATGCAACACAAATAACTAAAGCTGAAAACAAGTATAAGAGCTTTTCAAAGTTAAACGATTTTGCTTTGATAATCGAGAATATAAAAATTAACTACTTTAAAAATTTTATAACACTATGTCTATGCCTTCTAAAATTTGGTCCAATGTACTTTAAAGGGTTAAAGTACATTAAAAACAAGCATGTTATTTCCTATGAAGTGAATTCATATCATAAAGTGGCTCAAAACAAGTTTTTCCCCTTAGACCTTTCAAATTACATGGATTCAAGAAAAAAAAATCCTTAATATTAAATAAGTATATTTTAAAGAAGTATATAAAGCATTATTTAACAAACTCATGATCATACTTTTAATTTGGACTTATTCTGCTTGTGCCCAATGACTTTGGTTTTTGTCTGATATAACTCCAACATGAATCCAGTTCAATCTCAAAGTTCAGAGAAACTGTGATAGGCACACACAGCATCTAGAACCCATAGTCTCTAAGTTCTCCTTTGCTCTTAAAGCCAAATTGCACAATACACAAACCATCTTACTCATTCACTAACTACTAAAAGTTTTGTACACCAATTTAAAATTTCTCAGAAAGCTTGGTCATATAAACAAAAGAAATACTGACATTCTCTTCCCACAACAATCATTTCTTTTTCCTAAATAAACTGATTAAAGATTCTAACAACGAGAAAATTCCCCATTGATGAAATCAGTTTCTCATAACTAGCTGTGTACATTTTTTATTAGGTAACAGTAAAAACATGAAACCTATCAAGTTTGCTAAAACCAAATATTGCAGGCTAAGACAAGACTTTCAGACTGGCCTATCATTTAATAGAATAAGAAAAGACCTCCTTAATTCTGTGTTTCCCTTTCTTAAGGGGTAAGTATCATCTGCTCATCAACTGAGAAACGGTGTGGTCAAGTAGCAAGGCTGCAGCCAAAAGACCTACACTAGATATCTGGCTCCTTATCTTTCATGTTGTGTGACCTTGAGCAAGTTACTTTAACCTTTTTAAGCCTGTTTTTTTCTTCTACAACAGAGACAGTAATATTTATCACTGTGTTTTTTTTTGTAGAGATTAAATGGCGTATCTTATGTAAATCACCTATTTTTCTAGTAGTAGGCATCAAATAAGCCTGCTATTATTACTTTTTGAAGAAGATAAACCAAGTCCTTGAACATTAACAACAAAAAGTAACACTGCTACATTATGAATCAACAGTATTTCTAAAGAACCTCCACTTGAAGAGTATTTTTGAATTATTTTTATTCCACATCACCCTGTTCCTATTTCTTCTGTGCTAACAACTTCAAAGGTCTAGCAGTGACTTATGCTGAAAAAGAAAAACACTGCAAATAAGTTTGGTGCCCAAATCATAGGATTAATTAAAATGGCAATGCTGTTAATTAATTTTGCAGGTAAGCAGAAAAGAAAATATCTATTCACCTGTCTAATTGACAGTAAAATAATCCATAAGTCTTGGTATCCTTCTGTGCTATTACTGTGTGACCTCAGGCAAATCTATTACTCTCTCTGGGCTGCAACTCTAAAATAAAGGGGACTGGTCCAGACAGCTCTGAAATTGTGTGTATGTAAATGAAAAGTAGTATTGATGCAGCTGGGCTACACAGGGATTCTAATAATAAAGTTACATATGAAAATTTACCTTTAACACAGTGTCAAGAGGGTTTCCAGAATCAGGTCTGATTATTAGTGGTGCCGCTGTACTTCTTGATACTATTAAATGTCTTAGATCTTCACCCCATATTTTCTCACACGCATTATAAATGTCATAGCTATCGCTGACCACAGATACAGGCACTGATGAAAACTGTGTTACAATATGTTCAAAAGCATCTTTTTCATGGTCTTTCCCCCAAGCTGTTATGGTACTAGAAAAAAAATGAAAACACAGATTTACTTAGGCAGACACATGATCTATCCCTGAATCACCTTTAATCATATCTCATGTTTACTATACCAAACCATCAACATCACAGAGAAGGTGAGTGACTTAGTTTAACGAATATACATCGTAAGGCAAATGAAGTAGCTGGTGAACCATACCTTACCCAATTCGTTTTTAACACTGTAAGTAGCCTTACTCCTCTTCAACGGTTAAGTTTCTAACCTCGTATTTTCAACCAATTATCTGTGTGTGTGTGTGTGTGTGTGTGTGTGTTCTGGTATTCCTGAATCTACTCATTTAAAATCAGTCTGACTAAAATGCACTTGCTGAGCGCCCTTTATACTGTATGTCAAGATGTTAGAATGAATACATACTTCCATTATTTTGTTAGGCAATGAGAGCACCTGGCTCCCTTCTGTGAATTTTTGAAACTATATATCAATAATAGTACAGACATTTTGTTTTTTTACCTTTCAAAATCTTATACTTAGAGGCAATTATTTATACTATACCATACATACATATAGTCAACTACCTGTTATATTTTCAAGTGGCTAGTAATAGGAAGTCATATATTTTGTTTGTAGACTATCTACTACGAATATATGCCCAGGGAATAAGAATTCAAATACTTAGTTTAAGCAAAACATAATTAAGACGGAAAATAAAGTATGAGAGTTTCTATTGGATAAGAATGGTTATAGTGATTTTTGCAATGTCCTTAATATCAGTTCTTACGGGATAGATTTGTATTTAATATGTAATTATAGATTGGGTATCGCTTATTTGAAATGCTTGGGACCAGAAGTACTCTGAATTTCAAATTTTTTCAGATTTTGGAATATGCACATTATACTTATCAGTTAAGCATCCCCAGTTCTGAAATCTGAAATGCTCCAATGAGCATTTCCTTTGAGCAAAAAGTTTCAGATTTTGGAGCATTTTGGATTTGGGATGCTCAACCTGTGTAAATATTTGTTAATATATAATGTAAATAATTTTAAAAGATCTCAAACAACTTAATTTTGAAAATTACCATTTAATTATGCCAAGCAATTGGTCATTCTCCCTAATTTTCTAGTCTGTCTCTAATCTGTTCTCCTCAGTAAATAATAAAACGATAGCATATTCATTTATTATAAAGCCCAAGTAGGTATAAGTTTAACTCATAACTGTTTGAAGAGTCAGACTTTATGTCTGAAATAATCACTTTATACAATGTGTGTGTGTGTGTTTTTTTTTTAAAGGACTAGAGTTATAACCTTTTCCCATACTGTCAATGGTATACCTGGGGTAGTGCAGCATGTACATTTCAAGATTGTAAAGACTACTACCCAGAATCCAAAATTGAGAGAGAACCTGTTTATATAAAACTCATTAGGGAAGATTCTTCTTAACAGCTACAGAGGCTGCCAGTAGCTATGATGTCAATTCTCTACTTCATGCATCTGTAGGCTAAATGGAAAATTAAGATATGACTGAAGAGAAGCTCCTCTTCATATTCAGGTCTGCAACTTTCCTCTTTAAAAAGGAGAGAATTAAGATCAATGAATACCAATACTGGAGAACTTTACAACGTACGAATTAACTCCTACAGTTAAGGGGTCACTACTTATAACGTTGTATCAATAAGTCACCTAACGATCTACTTGTATCATGTCTAGCAAACTTCACTGTCCCCATCTTACTTGCTTTCTCCATGACACCTGAATTTTCCTGATGCTTTCTTTCTCTTGACTTCAATGACATCTCCCATGTTTCACCTTTTTTTCTCTATTTCTATGGTTCCCTTTTCAGTCCTCCCAGATGCTGTGCTCTCCTTCTTCAATCTAACCTGTCAAATGGCAATATTTCTCATGGTTCTGACTTAGGCACTTGTCTTCTGTAACACCTTGTGTGAAACACTCAAAAGCTTAAAAAAAAAAAAAAAAAGAGTCCCTGCATGAGGGTTTCCAGTATCTGTATCTTAGCCTCTGTTTCTCTTCCAGGCTCTGGATCTACTTTGTTAGATAGAAAGTTGAATATCTTCATCTCAGCATCCCACAGATACTTGCTCTGGCACTCTCTGTCTAGTCCAATCATAACCTCTATTCTAGTACAGTATGTGATATATGAAGATCATAAATAATCAATTAATTCTACCAATGCCATAAATCCTAATTTCAAGCACCAAATTAAATTTGATACCTTTCCAAAGTTTGAGAAAAAAAGCTTCTGTAATTAAATATTTCTAGGTGCAGATTCATCTATTAAGATACATACAATAATGGTAAACCTCTAAATTTATAGAGTTCTCTTATTTTAAAGTTATTTTAGATAGTAGCTCATTTATCATCAATGGCCTTGTCATGTTGGAGATATAAAACTTTAGCTCCTCCTTTTGTTTGGTTGGATGGAAGAAATGAAGAACAGAGAGATAAGTGACTTGCCCAAGGCCACCCACTATGTCAGCCAGAAGGTCACCCAGGTTTCCCAACTTTCAGTCCAATCCTCTTTTTGCTATACTATGCTGTTGTTTAAAAGACATTCTATTAAGAACATGTGAGGCATTTGAATATATAAGGAGTCAAATTTTACAAATGCAATGAATATGAGACCATAAAAATAAAATGGATTTTTATCCCATGCCCACATACAGTATCCTTTTCATTTTAACAAGAAAGTCCTAAAGAAAATAGTCCTAAAGAAGATATTATCCTTGTTCTCCGTATCATGATGTTACTACTTTGAAATAACCATCAACGAAGAGTCTAATATGTGCATACTGTTAGATTTTTAAAAGATGTATGTACATCTAAGGCCAAACTAAAAATAACTCTTAAAACTTTGTTAAAGACACTCTTATTTTCCCAGTTTCCTAGTCTTGAAAGTCGTATGTAAAAGTGTTCAACAAGGCCTTACTAATACAATGCTCATAAACGTCAGCTGAATCTATTTTCTACTGAGTCCCAACTCAAATTATCAACTTTGAGCAATTTTATCTCCCAAGCCATTGCTCATGTTTACCCATTTCTTTCCATTTATTTAGCACCTTGGTCTGGACTTCATTACTTTAAGACTGTTGGAATAGCTTCCTATAAAGACTACCTTCTGGTTTTTCCTTTTTTCAATCCATAGGATAGATATCCTGCTATAAAAAAGTCCCCTAAGTTATTTATCTCATAACATCACGTCTTTGCTCAAAAATGTCAGTGCCTGCTTCCATTTGAAAATGCCTAATTTAAAATACTTAGCATGATGTGCACATAGTTAACATTCAATGTCAAAATATGAGGACCTTTACTAATCTGAACCTGTCTTCTCAGTCTCCCCTATGCTCCCTACAAAATCTGTGTTTCAGCCCTTATTCTCTAAACATTCTCCCTCCTCTTTCATTCTTGCGCTTTCATCACAATGCTTGATACAAGATAAGCATGCAATAAATATTTACTCAGAGAATGAATAAGTGCCCAATGTTGGCTATTAAATTTTACCAATCCTTCAAGAAGTAAAGATTTTGTCTATTTCTATAAAAGCTTTCTTGATCCTGCTAGTGAAATATGATCCTTCCTTTCCTATTGGAATATGATTCTTCCTCTCCTTCCCTTGCAACACTACAGCATTTTAATTGTACCTCCTTACGAGGAATTAACCAACAGAGCAGACTATTACTAGTGTATTATTTTCATCCTGAGGATAGGGTCAGTTTTTTAAAAATATCCTTCTAACCCTTGTTGCACCCAGTAGACTGCCTTGCATATGAACACCAGTCAACTAATATGCCTCAAATAGTAGCAACAATAAAGCTCAGCTTGATTCTAAACTCACTGCTGGTTTTAGCACTCTGCAATTTTAAGTATTAGCAGAACTTAAACACTCCCTAATGATTATAGTAAATAATTTTGTTATAAAAGCCAGTGATAAGGTTTAACATTTAAAAAACCTGATTTACTTTTAATAAGTTAGCTCTAGGACCAGAGCAGCTGCAGTTTAGATTATAATTTCTTTCTTGGGTAAATGGAGATGGTTTAGTGAGAGCAGACAAGGAAGCGTAAAAAGAATCTGAACACCCTTTCTTTCCTCAATAGGTCCTGCTTTCTCATCTACAACTGAAGGTACAGTACAGATGACAATTTCTAGGGCACATATAGATAAGGTCATGTAGGAGGACAGAGAAAAGGCAAAAAGTGGCTGGTATTTACAGTGAGTGCTTCTAAATTTAATGAATAAAATCTACCTACATATGACAATACAGTAACTGAAAAAAATTCCTTAGAAGAAAACTTCTATGGCAATATAAGTGTTGGAAAAAAGCTCTTAAACTGTTTCTTCTAGGATGGATAAAATTTCTCTGCCTCTCTACGACTAACGTTTATACTTTTGTATAAATACTGAATTTGTGTTGCTCAAGTTCATGAAGATTTATTGTAGGTACCTGGCTCTGCAGTTAGGTAAAATGTCACTGAGTTACAAATATAAGAGTGAAAAAATTACTAATTTTAGCAAATGAACAGAATTTTTTACCTGTGTTCTGCTGCTGGAACAGAATAGCCTGGAACAGGATCTTTCGTTCCATAATATTTTTTAATTAGAGCAATTCCTGCTACTGTATCAGTTCCTTTGAAGTTAACCAAATGAGCAGATGCTCCTATGCCAGCAGTCTGGAAAATCAATCATAAACCAAAATCCAAAAAAGAAAAAGAAAAACCCACATTAACAATACCAGGATGCAGTCAACCACATTTCAGGAATATAGCATAGCTCCCATGAGAATTGTCTTTCTCTTAGGAAAGTATTTATTATTAGACATAACAGTTCCTAATGACAAAGATTCAGTTTTTCCTAAATATTTTAAAAAATCAACTATTATCTCCTCAAAGAGACCTATTTAACAGTGTCCCACCCCCACTTTTCATCACTCTCTCTTCCCTTACCCTGCCTTGAGCTTCTTTATGGCATTATTTCACATCTGATATATTATGTCTGTTTCTGGCTATCCAACTGTCCATCCATCTAATATATAAAGGACAGGGACATCTGTTGAAGGACATATCCCATGTACCCTGAACACAGTAGTAGGTACTGAATACGTATCTGTTGGTTGAATCTTTGGAATTTTAGAACCAAGATCAATCTCAATAACATCCCCAAAAGTTTACAGTGGTACTCTAACCAACAATCCACATTATATTAAAAGAGGTTGGTTTCTGTTACTTACCTCTTGGGAAGAGACTCCTCTGTAGCCAAAATCATGTAACTTGTATTCCAGACCATCTAAGTTACCAGAAGTTTCTAACAAATATTTGGCCAATATTTTCTTCTGCTCTCTAGAATTTGTGGCCACTGTGATTGGATACCAGGTCTGAACAAGAATAGTCTGTAGTAACAAAATTAACCACAAATATTAAGACATAAAATACTACATTCTTTCTGAGGAAAATCCTAGCTTTTTTTTTTTGGAGGTATGTCCTGAACTTCCATACTATTAACTAGACACAGAACTGCACAGCAGGATGCCTGCTGTGTGCATTCCAGATATAGTACATAGCTCAGCTCTCAAATCAGCAACAAAGAAGATAAGCACACCAGGCCCACAAAGCAGAGAACTTCACATTATCAAGTTTCTATCCAAAGCTTCAAAGAAGCAAATAATATTTTGAAAGACTATGTGATAAAAGGATCAATTTTTAGAAAGTTTCATGATCTGTCATGGATCAATAGTTTATAAAGTACACTGAAACTTGGATGTTGAGGCAATGTCAAATTGCCCCAAGTTTCTAAATGCTTACTCTTCATTTCTGTACTTAATGTGGACTTGGATCAAATAGGGCATGGACCAGCATTGGTCCATGGACTGCATTTTGGCTAGTATTGGTCTAAAGAAGTTGTTTGTTTACTCCTTGAGGTAGTCTCAGATCTAATTTTCCCTTGGATTAATATGACAACTAATACTTGAAGCACTTTAGCTTACTACTAGAGAATTCTATTTACTGAGTTATGCTTTATGTACTTAGCTTTTATCAAATATATAAGTATTTGATAAAATACTCACGTAAGTTACAGGAAACACTTCTGCATATGTTGTATAATCAAGGTCACTGTCTACTTTGTAATTCAGTGACTATTAAGTTCCCAATGAGAAAATGAAAGAATTGCTGGGTTCCTACTTTCTGATAAGAACAGTTCCTTGATTTCCCCTTTTTTCTTGGTTGTCAGGAAGCTCCACAGAAAAGTCTGTCTAATCACAGCAACCGTAATAATTATCATGGCTTAGAAATTCATTTCTTCATTCTAAGATCATAATTTTCTATTTTCATTTTATAAACCAGATAGTATGTCATTAGAAGCAGCTTCAAATCTGTTTGAAACAGAGCTGCTAAGATGATGCAATGTCTGTGCTGAACCAAAAAGATATTTAATTTAGTAACTAAATTTTATAAAGCAAGCTTTTACTGAATACCAGCTAAGTGATATATAAATAAAACAAATAAAAAGATTAACCTTGAACTTGCCAATCTGGTCATCTTTTTAAAAAACTACTTTGTAGCATTAGACTCCTGTGACTGATTAAATATGGCCTTTGCAGCTCTTCTCATCATTATCCCTTGATTCTGTGCTGTCCTTATGATTTGCTTTTCACGAACAGAATGTGGAGAAAGTAATGTGTGACTCCCAAGCCCCAGTTTCAAGAGGTTTTGCAGCTTCTACTCTCATTCTCTTAGAACCCCAAGACTACCATGCTCTGAAGAAGCCTCTTCTGGAGTGAGACCTGGTAGTCCCAGCTATCTGACCTGAGGCCCCAGACATGGGAATGAGGCCATTAAAGGCTGTCCAGCCCTGGCTGAACCCTCAGCTAAATGCAGATGCCTAAGTCTAAGCAAGACCAGCAGACGACCATTTAGTCAACCACAGAATCAGGAGAAATAATAGTTGTTTTAAGCCATTAAGTTTTGGGGTAGTTTGTTACACAATAGAAAATCAGTACAATTCTTAAACTCTATAACCAATCACCTCCAACATCTGACCATTCTGCTTCTGAAATTACTCTTTCAATTCCACTGCCAATGCCCATGATTATCCTACCTCTATTCTTTAGTCTAATTATTCTTCATATTGCCAGTGGTTATCATTCTAAAACAAGTTTTTTTTTTTTCTTTTCTTTTTTTTCCAGGTTGCATCTTTCCTTAAAAGCCATTAACGGTCATCTACTGTCCATGGGGCGGGGGTGGAGCTGATTCATACAGAATTTGAGAATCTTGCCTTGCTTACCATCTAAAGGTTTACCTTATACATTTTTCACTTTTATGCTGAAGTCCCCATAGGACTATCTGTCATTCTAAGAACACTGTGCCATTTCTTCAGCTCTTCCTTCTCCTTATTAAAAGCTTATTTATTTTCCATTTCATGATTCCTTTAGACAGAATTACCTATTTTCTGCTACCAACTTAGCACTAATTCTTAATGATATTAGTGGTTAGTTCAGAATGAATTGCCACCTCTCACTCAAAGGCCCTTTAAGTGAAACATCTTACTCTAACTTCAGTGCCCAGCATTTTTTGGGTACATAGCTGGTACTTAATCAATATTCACTTGTTGAATTTAAGTCAATCAGCTCTCACATTTAATTCAACTCAAATATTGATATTATCTAGGAGTATGAGAAAGATAGAAAACATAATGTGAAAAACTCTAGTTGAGTTATAAGGGTAGAAGATTGACCTTACCCCTCGAAAAATGCCAGGGAAGGAGAGAAATAACTATCAGACATAGTGATCCTTCACATCACCATTTCTTTTCCATAGTCCAACAAAACCAGCTTAAATTATACTCTTAATAAAATCACTCCCCTTTTAAAAAGATCACTGTAGGTGTAAGCAAGGGAAAAAAGGCAAGTTAGTTTGGGTTAATCCAAGGTCTAATAAAGTAGGCCTTGTTGGAAACTTTTCCAAAATAGCAATTTGCCCACACAAATCAAAATAAAATTATTAGTTGAAACTAAGACTAAAGGAAGTAAACCTGTAAATTTCCTTTCAGAAGTGTTTATTACAATGCTACCGTGCAGGATGCAGGATAAAGGCTTTAAAGAATGAAAAATGGTATGGTACAGCAGAAAGGGCATTGCACCTACTCTGTTCACCAGTCTGTCCATCTCTCAGGACTCAATTTCCCCATCTGTGAAATGACATTTGGTCAGTATAACCATTTTTAAAATCATCTTTCCTTTTCTTCTTAATAGTAGAAAGGTCTTGTGTTGTTTTTTGGTGGAAGAGAGGGGTAAGTTTAGCCCACTACGATGGTTCCTCAGCCCCCTTGTAAGCCTGACACACTTTTGCAGAACTCATAGGCGCTCTTAAAATTGTTAGGAAATGTGAGAGGACTAAGGTGTCTTCTGGCACCAATATTGAAATAAAGCAACTCAATAATTTCAGTATTTTAAAATTTTGTGTGCTACTAACAGGTGACTAACAATCAATAGTTATTAATAACTGTGAACATATACTGGGAAAGAGAACTGAAAGAAATACTATTTAGTGCTATTATTGAAAATGTTTTAAATCAAGATCTGTTTAAAGAATATTTTCAAATTTGTAAATAACAAGTTTGTTGGGGATGGGAACAGATTTCAAATACAAGGTGGTAAACTTAAGGTTGGGGACTGGTAAGAGTAGGATGAATTTCCTCTGTCCCCGCAAGAGATGCAAAATATCTATGAAGAAGTCTATTCTGGAGATCTGATATGCAGAATAAACACATGAAAAAAAAACAGGATCTGTCAGAAACTACAATAAGGGATAGACAGTATCAGACTATAAATATTTATGCTTTAGCTATAATTGCCTATTTAGGACTGAAATAATATATATTAGCATAAAAAAGGTAAACTCAATATAAATTGTTTCAGGTTATAAGCGAATTAAAGCAAGGGTCTATGTACTTCTTAAAAAACTGTATCAAACAGTCCCATATTAATGTTTAACAACTTTTAAAAATATTTATATATTTGCTAAACTACTGCTTTAAAATAATTGATTTTTTTTTTTTTTACTTTATGGTTTCCTAGTAGGATACACCAAAAATAATAAGTTTTTTATTAAAAATTTTATTTTAAAAAATTCACTTTTAAGGCCAGTGTTTCTTCACTTTCAGAGGAAGGTAAAGAAAACTGTGCAATGAAGCAAGGTGGAATGGTATCTAGTTCTCTACTTCCATAAATATCTGCTTTAGGAAAGTTTGATTAGACATAAGGAAGAGTACTTACTAAATCCCCAGAGAACTAAAAAGAAAAATATGAAAAAGGTTAATCCATAGATAACAAATTTTCTAAGTTAGGTTTACCTGGTTGGGATCTTTGGCATTTAAGGTAAAAGGCTAGCCTAGATGATATGAACAACTCTTCAACTCTTATGTTTTTGTAACACCATCCCCTCAAAATCAAATATTTGCCAGTACAAACACTATTTACAGCTGTACAGAAACTAGTAAGATACATTATCTTTTACAGTTCACAGTTAATTGATAGTTTTAGTATATGGTATAGACTATTTAAAACCTTTATTTAACCGTACCTTTTTTTTGAGTCTATTATTAGTTAATGGCCCATAAAAAGTCTATTAATTTCCTGTCAACTTAGCAAAATGTGTTTCAAACACACTCTTGGACCTCTTATATTTCGATGTTTTCCAATTTTTATAAGTGAGCCTCAAATGTACTATTTTACAATATAATAGCAAATTATTTTAACCAATAAACTAATTAGTCAGTTCTAAGAACTAAGTAAATGCCACCAGATAGTAAGGTGTTATTTCTATAGTTACTTTCGAGGGTATTTCCTCTCACAGATTAAATCTATTATTAAACTGTTCAGAAGCTAAGTAGAGTATTATTATCAAAACTCTGACCATGTGAAAACATATGACTACTTAGGTATACATACAAGAAAAACAAAAAAAGGCTCGCAGTATAAACCCAAAGCCCAAAATGTACCCTTCCTGAGAAATTAAACAATATGAATAGCAGATCTTGTTTATATTTAGATGAGAAACTGAAAACAGATGGTAGATCCTAGGACCTAAACTGGTTAGAGAAAAATGAAGTAGTTACTAAAAGTTGGAGTAAAGTTCCTTTAGTCTAACTTGAACATTTATCATTCACTGAATGTTGTAAGTTACTAGAAATGTGCTGTTTTTCTAAGTTTGCTCTAAGATAATACACATTTAAAATGGCAATGAATTAGATGACAGCCAACTAAGTTTTAAAAACAATCACTCGCAATAATTTGATTTAAACAAAATCTCAGAACATTCTATTCTACTAGAAGAAACCTTAAAGATTATTTAGTCTGTCATTTTATAGATGAGGAAATTGAAGCCTGGAAAGGTTAAGTAAATTATAGGAGATTATATAGCTTTATTAGTAACAAATTCTAAACTGTAATCTCAGTTCAATGGTCTTTATTCAATTAATGTTAAATAAGAATTAAAAGAACAAAAAACAATTTACCTCAATCCAATTTGTAAGCCAGTAACACTCTGGATCCGTGTTCTCCACCGTGAAGAGAACATTTCCTCTAGGAATGACAAAACCCTCAGGAACAGCTTTTATTTCTATTGGAAGATGCCCATCATATTTCTGGCAGGAGAAAATGATAAATTTATTTATTCAACAGATGATACTCAATTCCCTGCTGTTTTACTAAAGGTTCTTTACATTTTATAGAAGCTAAATTTACTGTCATAGAAATTGCAATTGTAGATGTTACTGTAATCTAGTCAGAATATCCTTATCCTTCTAAAATAAAACTAGTTAAAATTATTAACATAGGTACTGATATTAATTTTTAAGTTTAATGCTACCACATGCTTCTGCTAAGAACATTTATCACTACAAGTGGCAGAAAATTCCAAACTTATCAAAACCAAACTGTTGCTTCTTCCCTGCTTTTTCAGAAAATGAGAAAGGATGAGTTTATTCCAACATATTCTAAAAGTATTCCAAGAACACTATCTTTATTCTAAATTCATCATTTTCACAAAATAAAGGCTGCAGATGGAAAGATAAAGGATTGCTATTAAAGAACAAAAGAAAACAAAACGAGAGAGAAGGAGAGCTAGGGAAATCCCTGCAGAAGAACTGAAATAGGTTCCCTCTATTCTGGTCGTGGACCTGAAACTATGAGACAGGCCAAACACAGAATCTTGGCAATTAACACTCAAGTCTGACTTAACTGACTTCCTCTTAATGCAATAACTGCCTCCAAAATTAGGCTGAAGGTTATCTGTTATGTGACACTGTACCTCCTTTTTAAAGCTAAGAGCTATGCCTAACTTTTCACTAGGAAGGCAAGCTGTTTCAGAAATCCTGATTATTTATTTATGTGATTTGGGACAAGGTAATTAAATAAAAGAAAAATCTGTTTAATAGAAGCACTGGAGGCACAGTGTATAGCAAAAAGAACATTGCCCTACAGGTCCTAGTTTGGACTCAAAAGCAGCGGGGAGACCTTGGACAAGTCACTTGCCATCTCTAGGTCTCAGATTCTGTTTGTTTGTAAAATGGGGTTAGACCAGATTATCTCTAGAGAACCTTTAGTTCCCCAAGATTTTCTGATCATATAATCAAATGACTTATTGCCCTGGCCACTGGACAGTATAGTAATAAGCACAGTACCTAACTTATTACTGTATTTATCCTTACAACAAACCTCACAGAAGAGAAATGGAGCAAGTACAGGTGATAGCTCACAGATTCTACTGACCTTATTTAAGATACGGGAAAAGTGCAGCACAGAGTACTTACCTGACTTTTTCAAGACCCATAAGTACCAAATAGTATAGCTCAGTATTGTCATATAGGCATGAAAGTTAAAGTATTTCTAATTATTCCGTGTTTGACAGTCTGTTCAATGTAAGAAACTTTTGTTTGTGAGACTTAAAGTAACACTCAACATCAAGATATGCCAACAGATTCCATTCCCAACTGATCATTGTAATAAAAGGAAACCACCACGGGATATTTAACTCTTATAATTCTATTACCATGTCTTTGAGTGCCTTAATATTTAAGCAATGAATTCAAACATACTAGATATAAACATAATACAATCAAGACTAAAAATCAACTTTGTGGATCAGCACCAAGCCATTCTCACTATTCAGTGAGAAACTTCCCAGAATTATGTGTAGTGATAGACTCACAGCATCTATTTTCAGTCAAGAAAACAGACCTACATTTTGAAATTGCCAAATAACCATGCCCTTTCCTACCTACAGTGTATTTTCAAGAATGAATTATCTTTCTCAAAAATGTTATTTAAGTTATAATTCATTTTTATTAATTACTTAGACTTGCTGTAGATTCTATATGCTAATGATTTAACATGGGGGATGCGGGGAGAGGGATAAAATGTCAACCTTAACTTTTCAAAAGGATGTCTGAAATAGCCATTATATTCAGATCACAAACAAAAAAGAACTGTAATGATACTCTAATCTCCTATTCAAATTCTGGCCGGGGATGGTGGCTCACACCTGTAATCCCAGCACTTTGGGAGACCAAGGTGGGCAGATCACTTGAAGTCAGGAGTTTGAGAACAGCCTGGCCAACACAGTAAAACCCCGTCTCTGCTAAAAATACAAAAATTAGCCAGGCGTGGTGGTGTGTGCCCGTAGTCCCAGCTACTCAGGAAGCTAAGGCAGAATAGCTTGAACCTAGGAAGCAAAGGTTGCAGTGAGCCAAGACTGTGCCACTGCACTCCAGCCTGGGTGACAGAGTAAGACTTTGTCTCAAAAAAAACAAAACAAAAATTCCTTTGCAAGAAGTTTTGAACTAAAAGAAAAACCAAAACAGATCAAAATATGAAACCATCTTTTACCTCAAGAATGTAGTTCCATCCCTTTTCATTAAAGACATCATCTTGGAAATGTTCTTTGTAGACGTCTTTGGCTTCCTGGATTTTCTCTTTGGTTACTACTTTACCTAAAAGAATATACATGTCCTGTTTACATTTCTAAAGGTACATTCTGTGAGTTGCTGAACTGTCATAGAATTAATATCTTTGGCTATTTCACCCATTCTATGGATTAAAAATATAACTAAGAGGTTAAATGACTCACCCAGAGTCAACAGCAGAGTCAGAAAAGGAATTTGTACTTTTAATAACTCAAAGTATAAATGTTTATTTATTGTAAAAGCAGATGTGTAATAGAAAAAATTATTACTTGCATAGCTTTTAAAAATTATATTAACTTAATTTTTTTCTCTCAATTAATTTTGACACTTTTCAACTTTGAGATAACTCAAAAGCTTCTTACATCCAAATGAACCTTCTCACTTTGTTCGTAAAGAATGTGGCATCTTTAGGGTTGATAAGCCAGTAATTTCCACAATTACTAAATGTCTGCCCCCCAAACAACACACTTTTAATTAACTTTTCTTATCTGTAAATGAGGATAAAAGTCGAGTACCCACTTATATGTTTGTGAGGACAAAATGAGTTAAGACATACGAACCACTTACAATAATGCTGGCCTAGAATAGGTAATCAATACATTTTAGTTATAATTAATAATGAGTAATATTTTACAAAGTTCTTAAGTTGTATGACTAAATTAAAGTGTGCTATCAGTTGCTGGTAACTTAATACAAGATACCAGCTAAATGCAAGATACCAGATAAATGAGTTTAAACTAGTAAACTCATTTAAAATATCTTGGGGCCAGGCGTGGTGGCTCATGTCTGTAATCCCAGCATTTTGGGAGGCCAAGGCGGGCGGATCGCTTGAGAGCTCAAAAGTTTGAGACCAGCCTGGCCAACATGGTGAAACCCTGTCACCACAAAAAATACAAAAAGTAGCCAGGCATGGTGGTGCGAGCCTGTGGTCCCAGTTACTTGAGAGGCTGAGCAGGGAGGATCGCTAGAGCCTGGGAGGCAGAGGTTGCAGTGAGCCAAGATTGCACCACTGCACTCCAGCCTGGGTGAGTGAGTGAGACCCTGTCTAAAAATAAAACAAAACAAAAAAACTTTGGTATTAACTTTGGTATTCTTGCCACTTAATTACTTCTGATATCTAGCTAGGTTTTCAGTAGTATAAGACTATCTGAACTGCCTAATCTTAAAAGAGTCAAGATTATAGAAAAGAGTTATTTGCCTAAAATTCAACTTACTGTTTTCAATTCTGAAACTGTTTAATTCAAAAGGTTAGAGATAAACTTTTCCAATATGTATAATGTGTTTGGGAACTGTTTTCCCCCTAGAAACACCATTACAAAAATGGATTAGAAATGGCCTTTCAAATAAGAAAGCACAGAAATTGGGGGATTTTTGTTTTAATATGCATTTGCAACTAAGTCCAGAGACAAAGGTAGTTTTTAAAAATAGGTCTTTAAGGTAAAACTGGCTAATATAAAAATATTCTGATTGCTACCATAATTCAAAAGGAGTTTCCAGTTCATTAACAAATCCTTTACTTTGAATTAATGACTAAAGTATAACAAACAAGATTAGCCTCCAAAAATTACTGACTTTTCTAAACTTATTTCAAAACTTTTAGTTTGGCCAGGAGCGGTGGCTCACGCCTGTAATCATAGCACTTTGGGAGGCTGAGGCAGGTGGATCACCTGACGTCGGGAGTTCAAGACCAGCCTGACCAACATGGAGAAACCCCGTCCTCACTAAAAATACAAAATTAGCCGGGTGTGGTGGTGCATGCCTGTAATCCCATCTACTCGGGAGGCAGAGACAGGAGAATTGCCTGAAACTAGGAGGTGGAGGTTGCGCTGAGCTGAGATCATGCCATTGCACTCCAGCCTGGCCAACAAGAGCGAAACTCGGTTTCCAAAAAAAAAAAAAACCTTTCATTTCAGAAAACTTTTCTCATACTTAGAACATCAAACACACACACCAAATTATATGATTTAATGCATCCAAATTAACACATTTGTTAAAAATTCTAAAAGAACTCCTAAAGGAGTTAAGAGTAATAAGCAGTGTTTAAAATACACTAGGAAAAGTAATACCTTTTAAGTACTTATTAAGAATGTACTGCAACCCATAAAATACTGTTTCCTCATATTTCACCTTCCTTAATTTGGAGTTTTCTGTCTTCTTTTCACGGCATTCAAAGTAGGAATAAACTTTGCTTGTGTTGGGTGGATACTGTTTATAGTGAGTAACCTATGTAAAGAAATACACTTCTGTTAGAAAACACCGATGAGGAGACTGTAAATCACAACAGAAAAGGCTTGAAGTTATTTCAAAACCAGAGAAACTATACTTCTTGTTTGCTATTAACCAGTTTCTTTTCCTGGCTATACCAAATAAAAAATAAGTATCTAAGATATTTTCATAGCTCAGTATCTTAAAACCACAGGAGGGCGTTAAATTTTACATACAAGCACACTAAATCTACTACAAGGCCTCTAGGTTGGAAAAGTATTTCATTTGGTTTTGGGGAACAGTCCTTCATCCAGGCGGAGAGAGAGAGAAGCAGCTGCCTAATGGGCACACAAAACAAAAAAGAATGAACTGAAAGACAGCAGAATTTGGTACTGCTAATATCTCAATGTGGTATGTTCCAAAAGTCAATGACTTATCATGACTACTTTACTTGTATAATGAGGTACTGAGGATGATCACTTTTAGCCTTCATAGTGACACTATGAAAACTTGGATGACAGCAACAGCAGTGGCAGCAAAGTAAAAAAAATCCTGTTTTGTAATTTCTCTTTGTCAAATCACCCACCTAACTGGAAAATAAATTCTTATACAATGAAACATCAAATCCTTATGAGTTTAAAATACAAAGGTCTTCCTTAGCACAAATTTCTTTTCCATGAACTTGGGTAAGAGCCACCATGTTAAAAATTTATCTGCTTTTAAGAAAGAAAAAGTAAAAAGTGAGTGTTCATTATACTTTTAATATGGTTAAAACATGGAAATAAATTCAAACATTTTACCAATAAAAAATAAAGTGGAAGAATAATGTGTATTTGCCCAATTTCAAGAGTAGGAATAATAGTGCCTTAAGGTTTAAGATACAGGGTGAATCATGGCAACGGTGGAATAAATCTTTGCAGACCATTTTTCATGAGTGATCACTGTGAACATAAACCGTTTTTCCTGTTTAGCTTTGATCTCAAGCTCAGGAAAGCCAATGCTGTCTTTGGGTACAGTCTCAATCTCAGTAAAACTTGGCTCTATCCTCAAGAATCTTCATAGCTTAGTACAAGAATCCTAAGATGAATATATTTCCATTGATGTTTCTGAATGAATGTGCTGTTTCCTTGCCAATGGTAGCATACTTGCAACTCTATAAAAATAGCCCCTAATGCAACACACAGACAACCTTGGAGGTAAATCTTTATAGTAACAAGTGATCTGAGAGTTTAAGTCAAGCAGTAGACTTGGAGCTTTCTGTTTTCCTTAAGTACAACAGATAGTGATATACTAAGAGGTACAGGGAAGTCTCATCAAAAGTTGGAAGTATATGTCAGGGTTTATTAAGGTTAGAATCCTGGGACTGATCCCACTTTAATAAAATTTAAGAAGTAGCTAAGCAAGATAGCTAATACAGAATCTGCAGCAATGAAATTTATGTCAATTCACTAAAATGCAAAAACAAATATTTATGAATGAGTCTGTAGTAATAAATATGACCACTACCTCAACTACTTATGAAACTGAAGAAAAAGACACTTCTACCTAAAAACACACCCAAGATGTATGTAAAAATGAAAATGTCCAGTTTACAATGTAAATAATTCCAACTTCTTTAGTGGGACTAAGTAATGAGATAGAAAAGCGCACACGATGAAGTAAAACTTGAAAAATGGTGTGGATCTTACAGCACAAGTTTATAAGTCTGATTCATAGTTTTATTTCTCCATAGTTTGACCCTTACTGTTCAGATACTTAATGATGCATTCTTTATCAGATTTAAAATTACTAGAAGGCAAGTTATTTTCTTTTTCTGAGAAGACGAAGAGTCAAAAGCTAAATGGAAATGTCTCTAAGCTATTTAACTCTGTATCTTGGTCTAAAAGTATACTGAAAATTTTCTTTGTACAAATACAGCTCCAGTTCTGGACAATAATTATTTATAATTTTAAAGCTTCAGCTATGTTCTCTAATTATAGTACTTTAAAAACCTACCTTTACTTAGAATGCCTTCTCTGAAAATAAATACCATTTAAAATACAAAACTGTCTAAACTGCTTAATTAGAAACAAAGTATGAACTCTAAAAATCTTTGGAGAACCTTAAGAGTATCGTTTTAGAATACAGCTAACCAATCTAAGTTATCTAGGCAAACTCGCAGGTAATTAGCCAAGAAACACCATTTTTAACTATCTACTAACACCCAACAAGTTTACAGAAGAATACAGAGCATGTGTAGGTCTACTTATAGGGGCATATGTACATGTTGTTTAATGGGAAAATGTTTTTAAAGCAGAGCTTTTTAAGAAAATATTTCTAACAATATAGTCAAAAGGATTTATAATGATTCTAGTTTTGCTAGTTTACTGTCCTCTTCATTTTACTTTCTACTAAACAGGCCATTTTGAACCTTCACCAGAAAATCGGATGATATAGCATAAATTCAAATCAACTGTTATTTTATAAATACTTCATTCACAAATACATACTCTGTACCTACTTCAGACACTGAGGATGAGAAAGTAAATAGAATGACATGGTCTCTATTTTCAAAGGACTAATAAGGGCTGAAGAAGGAAGAAAAAAAATACATAAACTAAGTAATTTCCCATCAAGATAGATGCTATGAAAATGTAAGAGAATGATGGGCTAGAGGGGGCCAGAAAGACTTCTTTGAGAGGGTGACATGTGAGCAAGACCTAAATGACAAGGAGACAGGAAATGCTTTGGCATAAGGGACAGAAGGCAGGCCAATGTGGTAGGTACTTAAAAGTATGGGGGCGGGGTGGGGACTGTAAGAACACGATAAGGTCACAGGTAGGCAGAAATGAGATCATGTAAGGCTTACAGACTACCCCAAGGAGCCTGGATTTTATACCAAGTGCAATGGGAAGCCATTATGCTTTAAGCTGGGGTGAATATGACATGATTCACCTTTTAAAAGGATTAGCCTGGTGGTGGATAAGAATGGATTATAGGGTGACCAAAGAGTGCAGGAGTTAGGGGCTATTAGGTTAGATGGGAGAATCTGCCCAGTGTTTTTGGAGGTAAAGGGGAACTAGGCTGATAAATTGGATGTAGAAGATAATGAGGGGGAAGAACTAATACCTCCCACATTTTTGGTTGAGCAACTGCATTAATAAGAGTGCCACTTATAGAGATGGGGAAGGCTATCAAATGGTAGGGAAATGAAGTGCTCAATTCTAAATGTTAAGTAACACTAACAAAAAGTTTCATAGTATTCTAAAGTTAACACAGAAAGCTCTTAAATCATGTTAACTTTTTTAGCACTGACTTGACTTCTATTACTAAAAAAAATGGTTCTACAATACATACAAAATTATTCAGTAGATGTAAACGAAACAAAATACCTAATAAGATCCCAGCAAACCTTACCAGTGAAAATGCTTCCTAAACTGGCATGGCCCTCCTGCTGCCAAAAGAATACCATCTGAACATCAATACATATGTGGTAAAGAACTGGCTGGGCACAGTGGCTCATGCCTGTAATCCCAGCACTTTGGGAGGCCAAGACAGGTGGATCACCAGGTCGGGAGATGGAGACCATCCTGGCTAACATGGTGAAACCCTGTCTCTACTTAAAATACAAAAAACTAGCCAGGCGTGGTGGCACGTGCCTGTAGTCCCAGCTACTCAGGAGGCTGAGGCAGGAAAATCGCTTGAACCTGGGAGTTGGAGGTTGCAGTGAGCTGAGATCGTGCCACTGCACTCCAGCCTGGGCAACAGAGCAAGACTCCGTCTCAAAACAAAACAAAACAAAACAAAAAAAACATAAGCACAAACAGAAAAATGTAGTTCTTTTAACATAACCCTTCAGTTGTGTGATTAATTTACTTCATGAAAGGATAAACTTCTAAAAATTATTACATGCTAGATAACAGTAACTGGTATTATTTTAATGCCTAGAACAAAAACGGTCTAGCCCTAAGTCAAATGATGGACAGCTTTTTCCATTAAGGAGTGCTGGCCAGCCAACTGTATCAAAAAATTATATTCCCAAGGCTAAATATCCTTGTTCCAAGTATGACAGTTTTTTTAAAAAAGTATGAGCTATGACACATATATTTCAGTTGAACAGAATCCTTTTGGGAAAAGAAAGCCTAGTTTTCTCTAGATGCTTCTCTAGATGTCCCATAGGGCCGATTTGATGTCTTAGGGTTGATTTGAAGATCCTTCCTCCCACAATGGGATCACATGACCAAATGCAAGTACTACTATCTTACTTTTTCAGTTATACTTTTAACTGCTAAAAATCACAAGTCAACATTTAAAAAATAAGCTGTATATGTAAGATCACATGGGATAACATACCCAAGGTCACAGGGCATGTTATGTTAGCTATATAATATCTAAGGGCAATCAGAAGAGGATACACTCTGCCCAACACTGGCTAAGACTTTCTGCTGCTTCAAAGCTAATGTGCTAGAAACAGCAAAAACCGTAACCGATTCTTCTTTTCAGTATTATTTAAGATTTCTTAAACCCTGGAAATCTGTCTGCTGCCCCCAAAAATAATTCACTGCTATTTGGCTTTGAAGTAATACTCACTCATAAATATGACTTAAGGATTTTGGGTTATGTTATTTTGGGGAAGGAGAGAAATTGCAAAATCACCTATAATCATATTGCCTCTTCCCTTAAAACCTCTTGCATGGAGTTTCTTATGACTTGTATCTCTTTTGCCATACCTTTAAACCAGATTTCCTTAACTCACAACGAGAACACCAGCTCAATTATTAATGACCTAAATTAATCTCCCTATGAAGTGTATTCATGATTTATATATTTTATTTATGTTGCTCAAGTTTTTCCTATAATTTATAACAAAACATAATGGAAAAATTGAAATATATGTACAATGTCACATATATCTTTATGAATGCACAGGCAGTCTCTGGGGTACAAGCTGCAACAGTACCCCACTCATGAGGCCCAGGTTGCCTCAGGAGCCACCGTGACAATACCAAAGCATCCGCTCAGAAGCAGTGAAAGACAAGCAACAAAAATTTGTTACTTGGCCATTAGAGGAAGCAAAATTTTCTTTTTTTGAAAAAAAGCTGCCTTGAATTCCTAATCACCATATATAAATTTCACAGCTCTTTGAAACTTCTATAAAATCAACTTCTGTCCATCCTGGATTTCAAAATACTACTTTTATTTGTCTTCTTTTATAATACCCAATAGGTCACCAATATTTATTAAATGAATGGTTAAAACTATGCTGAATTCTAGATAACCAGCTTACAGGTGACCCTTTGAGAAGCAACCTACACCGGACAGCATATTTCATAACTAATGGATAATGTGGTTTAAACTGTGTCCTTACTTCTAACAAGAACCACGATGAAAATAGAGGAATCACATTCGTCTGTGTCCTTAATTCCTTACTATATAGAATAAAGTATGAGGTTACAGAAGTGAATGTATATATTTCAAATGCTCCTTTGGTCCAAATAGTTCTGGACTCTCTTGACAGGATACAAGACAAAACAAAACTCCCATTGTCATGTGCTTGGCTACCACACCATCTATTTGCAAAATAACTTTCGTAGTGCTTAGGCAATCAATTATTCTTCCTTCAGTTTTAGAAAGAAGAAATCAACAATATTTTGCTCTCTTCATCAACACATCTAAAACTACTAGAGTTCTCAACTTTGGCCAATAGTTTGTAAGCACTGATAAGGATATGTAACATTCTCGTGTAATTTCTAAGTAAGTTTCATTACTTCTAACCTCAAGATTATCATTTTTGTCCTTTTTCCTAAGATAAAAAGACAAAAATGTAAAATAGGTTATAAGGACCCCTAAAAACATAAGGGAAATGAAACCTAAGACTTAAATGTGACTGTGGAATACACAATCTATTTTAGCATACTGCGGTAAGCCACTGGTATAAAACATATCGACTTGATTGAATCCTCTAGAGGTGACTTTTGGGGAAAAAAATGAAAAATCTAAGATGAAAATATTCTGAAGTTTCATATTATAAAGGAGATAAAACATACCAATCTGACTTGAAGGTTGACAGAAGTAAACTTTATTAAATAGGTGCAAATTCTAATAGTGCAATTAAGTATGGCTCACTAGATTAGAAACCTTTAAGGTAATTCACATTCTAACTAAAAGCACCCCAGAAAACTGATGTTAAAGTAATTTTACATTCCTTATGTATAATGGTTAGAGGAACTGCAAACTAAAGGAAGTTGCACTCCTCTGTTTTTAAAATTTAGACTAATCAACCTCCCTTTACATCTGGCTAACATGTAAAAAAAAAAATCTGACAGTTATTTTAGATTTAGTTAAGAAAAAAAGTCTACAAAACTATGAATGAGGCTATTCTAAAATCACTATTTAAAATTTTGAAAACACTATGATTGAACCAAGAGAACACAAGAGGAGGTTTTAGGACCAAGTAAAGGACCATACTTAAGGTATTATCACGTATACTTGACAATATTATCAAGAATCATACTTGATAGTGTTCGGATTCTGCAATACTTTAAACTTGCATCTAAAAGACAACTTGTTGATGGATCTTGGCTCGATTTCAAGAACCTATCTAAATATCATAAACAGCATTTTAAGCTGATTGGAAAGAAACAGACAAAACTTAAGTAAAATGGAATTCTCTAAAATACTTTCTCGGAATATCGGAGGAGGGCTAAAAACAAACGAAAAAAAAAGAATCAAAACAAAAACATGAGAGTACTATGTTTTACCACTGTATTCCAAACCACTATGCTGCTGAAGTAAAATTTACTTTACCTCTTCCCTTTACTACTGCGTGCTTCATATCAACTGAATGTGGCAGCTACCCACGCAAGTGTTCAATGGGCATGTGAACGCAACGTTGTGTCATTTCCCTCTCCACAAGTTCTCTAGGATTAAAACTACAGTTCCTTTAAATCCTCGTGTTTCACTTTCCTCTTCACAGAAATCCTGTAATGACCCTAAAGCAGTCAAGAGCAGAGCGGCCTCTATACCCAGGGATAAGGAGCACGAGCAATCACTAGGTGCGAAGGAGTTTGAAACGGAGCCCGGCGGAGTGGGACAGGGGAATCCACTACGACTACCGGGCCCAGGCGAGTGTTCTCCGCGCCGGAGCCGCAGACAGAGGATCGCGGCTGCTCCGGCGCCCGCGCCAGGACTTCTCCCACCTCGCCCCCCGGGAGACTTACCTGCCCAGCCAGGGGCGAGCGCGCCGGGCTGGCCCGGCGAGGAAAGCCCCGCTCACTCTCCACTGCGGGCCCCCGGGGCCGTTACCTAACTGGTCCTAGCTCCAGGCCAAGAGGCCGCGCTTCAGGGAAGGGCATGCGCTCGCTGGCGACGCCCAAGCCCCGAGCCCCGAGCACCGGAGCCCGGGAGTCCGCTGGGGCCCGCCTCAGCCCCCCGCCGCGCCCGCGCCGCCGCGCGCCCCCAGGCCCCGCCTCCACCGCCCAGCCCTCCATCCTCCTCCAGCCACCTCCTGCCCACTGCGGCGTCTCTTCACCTGCCCCAGCCGCCGCCGCCCGCGCCTCCTCCGGGCCTCCCCGCGCCGCGACCCTAGCCCGAGCCCCAGCCCCAGCCCCAGCCCCAGCCGCCCCCGCCCCCCAGCCGCGCGCTCGTCCCCAGCGCGCCCCGCTCCTCCTCATCTGCCCCCGCCCCGAGCTTTACCTTGTAGGAGTCGGTGGCCAGGAGGATGTTAAACTCCGCTTCTGCCGCAGCATTCATCTCGGGCCGGAGGACAGGGGCCGCGCGCCGCGAGCTCCCCGGCGCGGCTGCGAGGAAGGAGAAAAATGGGCTTCACCGCGCTCCGTTGCTTAAGTCACTGCTCGGTCGGAGGAGGAGGAGGGGGAGAGGAGGGGGAAACGGAGAGAGGGGAGGGGTCAGGGGAGGGCGGGCCCGGGAGCCGTGACGCGGAGCGGGTGACGGCTGCGGCGGCTCGCGTGCTCGCAGTCTGGGAGCTCTGGCGGCCTCCCCACCTCGGTTCCCCCGCCCTCACCCCATCACCCTCGGGGGGCCGAGAAAGGGCGGGGCGCGGTAGCGCGTGCGCAGTGCGCCGGAGGCGGGGCGGGGAGGAGGACGTGGGGCACGCGCTCTTTCCCAGACGCCAGCTCCGGGAAGCTGGAGGCAGCGGGGCCGTCCCGGCGCGTGACCCGGGAGCTTACCTAAGTTCGAGTTCCCGGCATGGGCGCGGGAGGGCGGGGCCTGGAGGGGGCATTCCCAGCCTCGCCCCTCCCACGAGGAGCCGGTTCGCCCGCCCCGCCTGGGACCTTCCGTCCTACCCAGTCCTGGCCGGTTTTCTGGGTCCTCCTGAAGTCACGCCACCCGGCTAGGAGGCGAGGAGCCTCCTACTGCCCATCTTCCGGTCCACCACGCGCAGTTACTCACCTTTGTCTCCGGCCTGGATTAAGGATCCAGCCTTTCGTCTCCATCCCTCTTGTTCCTCCTGATCCTCCTGACCCTGTGTTTAAGATCCCAGGAGCTGCGGTGAGGGGTGAGACTGAGGGGCCCCTTTCATCTGACGCAGCGACTCCGCTTTCCTCTGGCGGCTCTGTCTATGGCTGAGCTCTTTGATCCTTTGAGGGATGGTTTGACTTTCCCCGAGCAAATAGCCTGCGTTGAAAAGCGGGGGTGGAATTCAGTCCTCACAGATAATGAGGGGACAAGACCTAATTGAACCGAGTATTGCCGGGAAGGAAAAGGCAACGGGCCAAGCCTTTGACAGAGTGCGAAACTGACTTTTACCATCATTATAGTCTTTAAATTCTGGGAAACGAGTTGGCAAACCCAAAATAAAGAAGTGTAATGACGTCTGATGACTTCATCCAAAAACAGACCATTCCAAGAAAGACTTGCGCAATTCTCATGCGTGGTTGCGTTTTTGCATAAAACTAAGATTCCCGTTGTCCGCATGTGTAATAGCTTAAAAATAAATATGAGGTTTTTATCGGATAAAAGTAGCCAGGAAAAAGTGATACAGTGAAAACGATTACAGGATATTTATAGACTTGTCTTTCAAGTTATTAGAAGTCTCATTCTATCTGGGGGCAGTGATGGTGGTGGTGGTAGTGGAACTTGTGAATTGAGATTCATCTCGAAACTGGAGGCACGGCTGAGACTTCTAATAAAGACAACTTCAGTCAACACTATGTCTTGAAGTCAGTACATATTTTTGACAATCACCTCATCTACACGTAGATACAATACAGGGCAAAGATCATAGAAGTGGAAGGTATCCCCAGGCACTCACCAATGTAGTAAATACTAATACAATTATTTTCAGCAACGAGGTTTGAAACAAGAGGGCTTATTTATTTATTGCTTGATCTTCCCTGTGTTTTACCGGGGAAAATTATTTGTAAACGCATTTAAACAAATTATTATTCTTATTTTGAGACGGAGTCTCGCTCTGCCCAGGCTGGAGTGCAGTGGCTGGATCTTGGCTCACTGCAAGCTCTGCCTCCCGGGTTCATGCCATCCTCCTGCCTCAGTCTCCCAAGTAGCTGGGACTACAGGCGCCCGCCACCACGCCCGGCTAATTTTTTTTATTTTTAGTAGAGATGGGGCTTCACCGTGTTAGCCAGGATGGTTTCGATCTCCTGACCTCGTGATCCTCCCGCCTCGGCCTCCCAAAGCGCTGGGATTACAGACGTGAGCCACCGCGCCCGGCCTAAACAAATTATTTTTTAATATTTGATTTTGGGAGATTTTTTATATTACTTCAAGGAGTGCAATTCAAAGAAGGAAAAAGATCATTTTTGTCCTTAATTTAGTGTTTTTTCCTTCATTTAAAATTTATATAACCTACTTTACTTATAGTACAAATTCTTATTTGTTTAGCTTCCTGGAATTCATGTATCTATAAATGACCATTGTTCTATGCTGCTTTTGATCTTGCAATCTTTGAGTTGAATTTACAGTTTTAAAATAAAAAGGTCTTATATCTGTGCAAAGAAAAAATATTATTGTATTGACATTGCTTGTTAAATTAAGGAGTGAGGCCTGCACAAGTATTAGTAATGTGAATCCTCACAGTAGTCTCCAGAGGAAAAAAATGACAATGAAGTCATGTTACCAACAGGACAATCACCATTTGCCTGAGATAGAAATAGGCGCATTCTCTATGTAACTACATGCTTAAGCTGGAGCAATTCAGAATTAATCGGGGTTTAGAACTATGAAATTATCACTGAAAACAGAGCCAAGATTTCATTTTAAAATGGCCTCCTCTGAAAGACAGTTTAACAGCTAGCATTAAGGTTGGGCGTGGTGGCTCACACCTGTGATCCCAGCACTTTGGGAGGCTGAGGCGGGCTGATCGGTTGAGCCCAGGATTTCAAGACCAGCCTGGGCAACGTGGTCTCTACAAAACCCGTCTCTACAAAAAATACAAAAATTAGCTGGACGTGGTGGCGTGTGCCTGTAGTCCCAGCTTCTCTGAAAGGAGGCTGAGGTGGGAGGATTGCCTGAGCCCGGGGAGGTTGTAGCATGTAGAGGACCTGAGAAACTTTTTCATAGGTCACAACAACATGACAAATAATAACACATAGACTCAAATGGGCCCCCTCACTTGATTCAAAGCCCTGGATTATTATACCATCCTACCAAATAGCGATCAGGCACTGCCAATTGGGCATGCAGCTCCTTGTCTCTCTCCCTCAGAGTGCTATGAAAGACCTAGGGCTCGTATATTTGTTCAGGCAAAGTGAGTGTATCTGTGCCACTCCTGTTGCCACACACCCTTGCAGACAGCCTCGGCTGCACCTTTATATTTCAAAGTTGCCTCAGATACTCCAATCTGACCTGATTTGACCTCAGTAAAAAACACTGGTAAAGTAGGTATGGAACTCACATACCTGCAACCCCTGACAATGGTCTTATCCATCTCCCTTTATAATCTCCTCTAGATTCGCTGATTAGCAACAATTGTCACAAAGACAAATGTAAAAAAGAGAGCTTTTAAAAATTAAACTTGGACTTTTTTCTTATTTAAACTTCCAAGGCCCTTTGGGAACCTCCCAGAGTTTTAATTTCCTAGGGAAAGGCCTCATCCACAGAAAGACATGGTCTTCATAGATTCAATGATGTATCAGTGCTACACTCTGTAATGACTCAGTCGGCTAAGCCCGTACAATCACACGAAGAGAGGCACAGGAAACTGTGGAGTCCTCATCTAAATGTACAAAAATGATAGAGCAACTGTCATCCACACACAGTAAGAATGAGTGCACATATATAGACTGTCCACAGACATTCCATTGCAAAATGTAATTATGCCCTTTCTATGGTGTCGTTGTGGTCTGACTGTGCTGCACTCTTCTAACCGGCAATACTGAGTCGATCATCTATCTGACGTGAAACTGTCTTCAAATCTCACACAGGGCATCTATCGCAATCTATGTTTGCTGCATGGCAAGTCTCGATTTTCCCGTCTCTATTAGTTGTGTTTTCGTTTTCCATTATATTCAAGCATACATTTTTCTAATTCCAACCAAATTCAATGGGAAATAAAGATAAACAAAAATAAAAGGTTTAAATTCACCTTTAAAGGTAAGGTAAATGTGCACATTATGATGCTACATGTGGGGATTCAGATGTCATCATTACTTACACATTTTGCTAATGGCCCAAATTTAAGATTCGCTAGCCCAAATCAATGACTGAGAGAATAAGACCGTTTGAAGTATATAGGAATGTCAAGAGCTTTGAAATCAGTGTTTTCCTAAGTGAGGTCTGCTTATCATTGATGTACATGAAATAACTATCAATGGTACTAAGATACATGTTTTTTGTCTTTAATAATTATGTATTTATCTTAAATGAGTTTTGTTTTGTTTGTTTTTTGAGATGGAGTCTCGCTCTATCACCCAGGCTGGAGTGCTGTGGTGCGATCTTGGCTCACTGCAACCTCTACTTCTCAGTTTCAAGTGATTCTCGTGCCTCAGCCTCTTGAGTAGCTGGGACTACAGGCACGTACCACTATGCTTGGCTAACTTTTATATTTTTAGTAGAGAAGGGGTTTCACCATGTTGGCCAGGCTGGTCTTGAACTCTTGACCTCAAGTGATCTGCCCACCTTGGCCTCCTAAAATGCTGGGATTACAGGCATGAGCCACTGCTTCTGGCCTCCAATGAGTATTTAAAAATATAACTAGCACATAAAACCTGATTTTTTGTGGGAGGGGTATTATTACTTAGGATGAAGCTGAAAGAGGTGGGCACTCAGACTGGTGAACTTTACTATTTCTTTTCCTTACCTTTCCCTAACCTATATGCTGTTTTCACATCCTCCATATAAGACTGGTTTTCTTGAGGAAGCTGAACATGAAAGGCTATATGTCTGATTCCATTTATTTGAAATTCTGGAAAGGGCAAAGGTATAATGAAAGAGAGCAAATCAGTGGTTGTCAGAGACTGGGATTATGAGAAGCAGAATGACTGCAAACAGGTCTGAGGAAACTTTTTGGGGTGATGAGAATGATATATGTGGTTATATGACTGTATACATTTGTCAAAATTCACTGAATTCTAAGCTTAAAGTTGGTGAATAGCATATAAATTAGATCTTAATAAAACTGAACTAAAAAAGACTGATTTTCTTGTGATCATTTTAAATATTTTCCCCTCTTCTCCCATTTTGTTTCCTCTGTTTCCATTCTCACCTTGTGTTGTTACCATGTTGCTTTTTTTGCCCTCCTCCAAGGAAGGACGGTTCTTGAAGTTGCTGAATGTTTTCAGATGCCAAAAGGAGTCTGAAAAATCCTGCTATTGAGTAGGAAGCAGAAAAGGGAACAATCTCAATATGACTCAATTCAAGAGGAATGTATGAACACCTAGTATACAGACAGTACCATACAAAGAAGCACTGGAGGACTTTAAAAAGAAATGTTATCTTTTCCTCAGCTCTTTTTTCCAAGCAAGTGTGAAATGACTGGGGTCTGGAGTGGGGAGGGGGAGACACAACAGTATAGGTAGTTAATTAATTATTCCCAGGAAACTCAGCATTTGAGTCAATTAATATAAAGCTGCACATGGACATAACCCTTGACTACAGGGACAGTGTCTCAGGAACAATTAAGACCTGAATAATCATAAACCAGTCCCCACCCAGCTTCCACAACCTGGACTCTTCTAGATCAAGAACTGCCCCACCTGTGAAACCTTGAACTGCAGCAATGCATTTCTTGATCAGTTCATCCTGCCTTTCTAGGTCACTCACTCCCCTCCCAATACACCTAACCTTAGCTCCCAAGACCTTTGTCTCTTGCTCAGCATTTGCCCACACGACTTTCCTTCCTTTCTTATTACCTAGCCAGACCGTATTCCTTCCTATTGTCAACATCATCTCTGGATCCTGTGTCTCCTAGCTCTCCGGTCCCCCAGATCCTTACCTTTTTTGCTCTTAGAGTATCCAGGAGACTGAGCACTGACAGGGAACATAGCCATGAGGTTGCCAACCATAGTGACACATGTAATGCTGACAGGCAATCCATTTGTTTCCCCCATTCAGCTTTCCTTCTCTTTTTGTTTAGTGGTGATTTGAAATATTTACGTCTCTCCTCAAACTCCTTACCTTCAAACAACCTCCTCTTGGCAGATGATGTAGTCCCCTATGCCAGTAAGAAAAACCAAGGCCATCAGGTGGAAATTCTCTAAACTGTAATATCTACAAGATCAAAGGTCTGTCTTATTTAGAGGTCTATGAGAAAAGTGTAGCACCAGGTGCAAAGTAGGGGCTTACTCAATATTTATTGAGTGAATGAAGGAGCAACTTTTTCACCGGCAAAAGCAGGATGGCCCAGTAGTAGATTATATTGTTTGCCCACAGTCAAAGCCCCTGTCTACTGGGTTATTCTCCATATTCACAGCCCCTCTCTATGTCCCTGTTCTTGTGAACTCAGACATGATCGTGGGAGTTGCTCCGGCCATGAAATGTGTACCGAGATGGTGTGTTTTCCTTCCCAGCAGCAGCTTTAAGAGCTTGTGCATGGTTTGGCATTCTCTCTTTTCCTTCTGCCACCAAGACTGCAGTATTCCAGATAGGAGCCGATCCTCTCACTTAAATCCTGAAATGTGGACAACATGGAATCAAGTCAGAGCCAACTGGTTCTGGACATGGGTATGAGGGAGAAATAAATCTTTTCTGTTGTAAGCCACAGAGATTGTGGGATTGTTGCCACAGTATGACCTGGTTAACCTTGACAGGTACAGGGCTCCACACACACTGTTTTCTTTCTTCTCCTGGCTCAGGAAGCGAAGTGTTCCTCCTTCTGCCCCAGGTTAATCTCCCCAACCCCCACCAGTCTCATTGGGTCCCTTCCCTCAGTTGTCACTTCTGTCTTCTGAACTTTCAAGCACTCCCTTTCTGTTGACTTCTCCTTAGCACATAGACATATTTGAATATCTCCCATCTTAACAAAACCAAATGAATAATCAAACTCTTCTTAGACACCACTTCCTTTTCCAGTTATCCCAACTTCTCTCTATTTTTCCAAAAAAGAGGTTTCCACCTCCCATCTGTACTTTCTTTTCTTACCTATTCTGGTCTATGTGGCTGTGGCACTGACACTTTGGCCATACAAGTGAGACAGCCAGGTGAGAGGGGGTCCCTGGAGAAACTCCAACCAGCCTGCCCACTGAGGGGGAGACTTGGGAAGTTCGCACCCTTTGCAGTGGGCAGAAGCCTGGCCCCTCCTCTTCTTGAGTAGAACCTGGGATTCAAACAGCCAGGTGGGAAGCACTCTAGCAGGGATTCTGGCCTTGCGAGAGTCCTTGTTTCCCCCTTTTCTTCCTTTTCAGCCAATAAAACCCTGTCTTATTGTCAAATTGTCTGAGAGCCTGAATTTTCATGGCCATGGGACAAAGAATGCCATCTTTAGCTGAACTAAGGAAAAGTCCTGCAACACAAGCTGGCAGACCCAATGGTTGTATTTTGCAGATATTGGCTAGTAACACCAGGAAAAAATAATAATTTGTTGTCTTTGCCTCTTCTAACCATTATTCCTCATTTTTTTCCTCTGAAACCAGGGCAAGAGAGCATTTTCTCCAAAGGAAAGCTGAACCTACTATTACTTCACAGTAGTAAAGCATGGAGCTTGGCTGTAGGTTCCAGAAGAAATCACTGTTACCTACCTCAAAATTTACACACACAACATGGAGTCCTAGGCCTAGGCTATGCACCTCTTTCTTTCCTGATGGTGAGTTTCCTATTCATCTATAACATCTGTTAATCAGAGGCTAGGGAACATTGTGTATCCCATATTTGTCTGGGGTGTTAATCATATTATACTGTCCTGGGGCCACGTATCAGTCCCAAAATACTTTTCTCTATTATTCATAGAATGTCGGGGGGCTTCTCATGCAAAGAAGAATGGCTGTGGCCTTCTCTGAAATTCGGAATTTTGGAGTTAGACACATGGACTGGATTCTCCACAGATATATTAAACTGTAAGTTGCATGTAAGGAAATTGATCTGCTCTTCAAATTTATTTAAACTCAGTAAGAATGAACATGGCACTATCCTAAAAACTGACAGCATGTCTGTGCATACTGTTTAATTAAAATAACTCAACATAATTAAAGCCCCTGGCTCTTGCCAAGGATTTTTAAATGTTCTGTTCTGCTGAACTGCACCTATGATGCTATAGACATATAGTCATCATTCTAGATTTTCTTTTGTTTCCCCAGGTCGTAGCAACTTTGTGGAATAACCAACAATTTGTGAAACAAACACAATGGTTTAGGACGTAAAGTCCTCTCTTTCCCTTCCAAATTATCCCAGCCCCTCTGATATGGTTTGGATTTGTGTCTCTGCCCAAATTTCATGTTGAATTGTAATCCCCAGTGTTGGAGGAGGGGCCTGGTGGGAGGTGATTGGATCATGGGGGTGGATTTTCCCCTTGCTGTTCTCGTGATAGTGAGTGAATTCTCACAAGATCTGGTTGTTTAAAAGCTTGCAGCACCTCCCCTCTTCTCCTCCCTCCTGCTCCAGCCACATAAGACCTGCCTACTTCCCCTTTGACTTCTGCCATAATGCTAAGTCTCCTGAGGCCTCCACAGCCATGCTTCCTGTACAACCTGCAGAACCATGAGCCAATTAAACCTTTTATTTATAAATCATTGTCTCAGGTAGTTCTTTATAGCAGTGTGAGAATGGACTAGTACACCTTCCCTTCTCACTGTCTCTAAGACAGGAGTTCCCAGTCCCTGAGCTGTGGATTGGCACCCATCAGTGGCCTGTTAGGGACCCTGTGGTGGGTGCACAGCAGGAGGCGAGCAGTGGGCAAGCAAGCGCTACTGCCTGAGCTCTGCCTCCTGTCGGATCAACTGCGTTAGATTCACATAGGAGCATGACTCCTATTGTGAACCGTGTATGCAAGGGGTCTAGGATGCATGCTTCTTATGAGAATCTAATGCCTGATGATCTGAGGTAGAACAGTTTCATCCTGAAACCATCCAACCCTCCACCCCCACCCCACCCTGCCCACTGTGGAAAAATTGCCTTCTACAAAACCAGTCCTTCATGCCAAAAAGGTTGGGGGCTGCTTCTCTGAGACTCATTTCAATGCATTGTCGCTTTTGGATTTTGGGGTCATTCTCATTGCTCTTTATTCTGATGCAGGATGGCCTCTTCTAGCCTGACTGCCATCCTTCTGTAGCCACATTTCCTACAGCTGTGCTCATCTGGTAGTTTCATGCTTTGTAAATTGTACTGCTGAATAAGGCTCTTAGTCCATCAGTGATTGTCACTCTTAAACACATTTCAAAAGTATTCTGGCTTTCATGGTTCTCTCACCTCAGATACCCTTAGGACAACTTTCCAAGAGTTTACCTAGAGGATATTTGAATGGTACCATCCTGCTTTAATAAAAAGGTCCCTCCTCACTTTTCTGTTAGGATGCTTTTGGTTGTAACACAATAGCACATTAAAGGTGGCTTAAGGAATAGAGATTTAATTTCCTCCACAACAGGAAGTCTTGAGGTAGGCTTTCCTAGGATTGGGTCAGTAACTCAAAAATATCAGGATTCTTGGCTCTTTCCTTTTCTTTTCCTTCTGTTATCCTCAATGTATTGAGGATTTTTCCATGTGTGGTCACAAGATGCCTACCATAGCTCTAAGCATCATGGCCTCACACAAAAACACAGAAGCAAGAAGGGAAACTGGTGTTTTGTTTTGTGTACATCTCTCTCTCTTTTTATTAGATGTGAAAACCTTTCCCAGAAGCCTCTAGCATATTTCCCTTGGGTCCTACTGGCCAATATTGGATATGTACCCTTGCTGTATCTGCAACGGAGTCTGAACAGGGAGAAAGGTGGCATATTTAGTTTCTACAATGGGAGGAAAGCTCTGCCAGCAAGGATGAAGGGAGTTAGGAATGGCCATTGTGTGAGCAACATCAATGTTCACCACATCACTGCCAACTAGGATCCTAGGTGCCTTGGGTGTCTCCTGCCTCAGAGTGAATTCTATGTCTAAATAAAGGAACCTGTCCCTACACTTGGCCTCCCATGTCTCCTTTGTTAGGAAGTAATAATCTCACCTTTCCAGACAGTTCCACTATTCCCAAAGACCTCTTAATAATTTCTTCCCACAGCCCAAGGCAGTCTTAGTGCAAATAGAACTCCTAGTGACTTTCCTGGTACTCCAGAATCAACCTGAGCGGGATATGTAGATTAATATCCTACTTCTTCATTCTTCTGTCCTCCCATCCCCCCACCCAATTTTTGCTAATTTAAAGCAACAGAAAGCCATGTTTACTCCTTATGCAGGCTCAGAAAAATTGTTTGGGCTAGCAAAAATATTTGTACTTTTTTCCAGGATGATCATTAATATCTCTGAGGAGTAATGACAAAGACGACTTACTCTCATATACACTTATTGACGTAATCTTTTTTCTTTATAACCTTACATCATGTGCTCATTATATCATTATACAGAATCTAACACAGTATCAGCTCTCATGTTGTCAATAACTGGTGTTAGGTACAATCTAAATCCTTTTTAAATATTGTGCCTAGATTTTAAAAACTTAATGTTGGTGAAACCCTGTCTCTACTAAAAATACCAAAAAAATTAGCTGGGCGTGGTGATGTGTGCCTGTAGTTCCAGCTACTTGGGAGGCTGAGGCAGGAGAATCACTTGAACCCGGGAGGCAGAAGTGGCAGTGAGCCGAGACTGCGCCACTGCACTCCAGCCTGGCGACAGAGCGAGACTCTGTCTCAAAAAACAAACAAAGAAACAAAAAAACTTAATGTGAGCTCTTTTTGTCATTACTACCATCTGAAAGCATTTATCAAGTATCTAATTCCATGTGGTACTATCCTGGCTGGTATATAAAACAAAGCAATGCAACAAATTTTGCCTAGGAGTTTAATATCAAATGTACACAGTGTAATTAATAGACTTAAAAACTCACAATTATCAACTTACAAAGACAGAAAGGAAGCTCAGGCTGGTCTCAAAGTGGTGGCACATCTCAGAGAGGCCTTTATGCAATTTCATTAATATCTCTTGAGTACTTACTATGCTCAAGACCCTGTTGGGCTTATAGGGATTGATGTGATAAAAATCTCTGCCTTCTAGGGGCAAATAATCTTATAGGGAAACATATATTACCCAATAATAAGTTTTCCTCCTTCTAAAGGACAGTTTTCTGTCCCCTCAGGTATACTTTAGCCTTGCTCTGCTGAAATCTTACCATGAACCATTGCTCACTTTGTCACTTCCAGCAGCCTATGATGCACAGGCTGTATTTTCCTTTGAGGTCATGATGCTATGTTTGCAAGGGCCTTCTGGCAGGGAAAGATGGGACAGGCTTTGCTTCTTTTAAGGCCATGTCCTTCCTTAGATTGCATTCCCCCTCATAAATTATGGATTAAGATGCAGTTATACTTAGTTGGCTGTCACAAAACCCAAAAACACAGTGGCTTCAATAACATTTAATTTACTTTGAGAATAAGCAGTGCAGGAATGGCATACTGGTTCAGGAATCTATGCTCTGTCTTCTTGCTGTGCCATTCTGAACTCCAGGCCTTCATGCCATGGTCTAAGTTGGCTGCTCCAAACTTTGCATGAATATGGCTGCTATGTGCAGCATAGAATACAGCAGGTAAGGGAGAAAGCATGGAAATGAGTCAAGTCATCATTGTAGCCTATGTGAGAGAGGATGGTGGCTTAGACTAAGATGGTAGATGTGGAAAGAGAAAGAAATGGACAGATCTGAGATATTTGGAAGTAGCATCAACTGGATTTGTTGAGACATAAGATGTGTGTGGGACTGTGAGGGGAGATTCATGAGGGTTGTGCAGAGGGAAGAATGCAATGAATGATGACTTTTAGGTTCTGGCTTTAACTACTGGGTGATTCCATTAAATGAGTTGTGGGAAACAAGAGATTTAGAGGATCAAATCAAGCGTTCGGTGTAGGCATTTTAAGCTTGAGATTCCTATCAGACAATTATGAGAATACCTGCTTGCCTACTGAGTTTTTGACTATTATCTGGATTTCTCTTTCTTATGTCCTAATGCCTAAACGGGTGCTCAATCCCAAAGGCTTCCATAATTAGGAATCAATCTGTGCCCTTATCCATTCTTCAGTTTTGTTGCTGGAATTTCCTGGCTGTATGTTTTCAGACCAGAGTTTGTAGCTCTCAATTTCCCCAGCTCCATTCTGCATGGTGCTGGGTTCCCGTTTCCCTCTCTCTTCCTGACCCTGTGTTTCTGCAGTTGTAGGATGCCTTGGGACCAAGTCAACACAAGTCAAGCTTTTGGGAATAGACCAATGATTTTTTCAAATGAAAGAAGATCTTGGAAATTTTTGTCTTGTATAATTTTCTTTTTTTTTTGGTGTTGTCCATTCATTGGGTATAGGCAAATTAAATAAATAAATTTTTAGAAAATGGCCAAACAGTAAATAAATGTTAATAAGTTGGGTATTTATTATTGATAATTTCCTATTTTGATAATAAATATCTATTGCAAATAAAGGCAGAAGCAAAAGGGAAGCTACTGTGTTCTTTATATAAAAAATATATTAAGGGCATCTTCGCAGCCTTAGAGCATGCAGATGTAGTTCTACCAGGTTGCTCGAAGCTCATCAAGACTGAGAAATGCTAACTAAACTGGCAAGCAACTGATTGGTCTTTTTGAGGGAAAATTTAAGAAATTGTAATGTGGGCCGGGCACAGTGGCTCATGCCTGTAATCCCAGCACTTTGGGAGGCCGAGGCGAGCGGATCATGAGGTCAGGAGATTGAGACCATCCTGGCCAACATGGTGAAACCCCGTCTCTACTAAAATACAAACAATTAGCTAGGCATGGTGGTGCATGCCTGTAATCCAGCTACTCGGGAGGCTGAGGCAGGGGAATCGCTTGAACCCGGGAGGCAGAGATTGCAGTGAGCGGAGATCATGCCATTGCACTCCAGCTGGGTGACAAGAGTGAAAAAACAAAGAAATTGTAATGTAAAATAAACCTGACGTGACAATGAGATCCTGTTATCTGTACTGAAGGTATCCTCTGAAAACCAGTTTACATATCACTAATCTGCTTGATAGGGGCAGAATAAGATGTAATATAGAGTGTTAAGTATCCTCAAAATATATGTTCATTAACCCTTGTAAGTCTGGGAAACTAGCTTTCTTTATTCCAGGGATATTTCTGTCAAGGTTAGCACTGTTGAGCAGTGGTTTGTAGTTTTCTTTGAAGAGGTCCTTCACATCCCTTGTAAGTTGTATTCCTAGGTATTTTATTCTCTTTGTAACAATTTTGAATAGGAGTTCAGTATGATTTGGCTCTCTGTTTGTCTACTATTGGTGTATAGGAATGCCTGTGATTTTGCACATTGATTCTGTATCCTGAGACTTTGCTGAAGTTGCTTATCACCTTAAGGAGATTTTGGGCTGAGATGATGGGGTTTTCTAAATATAAAATCAAGTCATCTGCAAACAGAGACAATTTGACTTCCTCTCTTCCTATTTGAATACACTTTACACTTTATTTCCTTCTCTTGCCTGATTGCCCTGGCCAGAACTTCCAATACTATGTTGAATAGGAGTGGTGAGAAAGGGCATCCTTGCGTTGTGCTGGTTTTCAAAGGGAATGCTTCCAGTTTTTGCCCATTCAGTATGATATTGGCTTTGGGTTTGTCCTAAATAGCTCTTATTATTTTGAGATACATTCCATCGATACCCAGTTTATTGAGACTTTTTAGCATGAAGGGCTGTTGAATTTTGTTGAATGCCTTTTCTGCATCTATTGAGATAATCATGTGGTTTTTGTCATTGGTGTTGTTTATGTGATGGATTACATTTATTGATTTGTGTATGTTGAACCAGCCTTGCATCCCAGGGATGAAGCTGATTTGATTGTGGTGGATAAGGTTTTTGACGTGCTGCTGGATTCGGTTTGCCAGTATTTTATTGAGGATTTTCACATCTATATTCCAGGGATATTGGCCTGAAATTTTCTTTTTTTGTGTGTGTCTCTGCCAGGTTTTGGTATCAGGATGATGCTACCCTCATAAAATGAGTTAGGGAGGATTCCCTCTTTTTCTATTGTTTGGAATAGTGTCAGAAGGAATGATACCAGCTCCTCTTTGTACCTTTGGTAGAATTCAGCTGTGATCCCGTCTGGTCCTGGGCTTTGTTTGGTTGGTAGGCTATTAATTACTGCCTCAATTTCAGAACTTGTTATTGGTTTATTCAGGGATTTGAATTCTTCCTGGTTTAGACTTGGGAGGGTATATGTATCCAGGAATTTATCCATTTCTTCTAGATTTTGTAGTTTATTTGTGTAGAGGTGTTTATAGTATTCTGTGATGGTAGTTTGTATTTCTGTGCGATCAGTGGTGATATCCTCTATCATTTTTTATTGTGTCTATTTGATTCTTCTCTCTTTTTAGTCTGGGTAGCAGTCTATCTATTTTGTTAATCTTTTCAAAAAACCAAGTCCTAGATTCATTGATGTTTTGAAGGGTATTTTGTGTCTCTATCTCCCTCAGTTCTGCTCTGATCTTATTTATTTCTTGTCTTCCTCTAGGTTTTGAATTTGTTTGCTCTTGCTCCCTTAGTTCTTTTAATTGTGATGTTAGGGTGTCGATTTTAGATCTTTCCCACTTTCTCCTGTGGGCATTTAGTGCTATAAATTTCCCTCTAAATACTGCTTTAGCTGTGTCTCAGAGATTCTGGTACATTGTGTCTTTATTCTCATTGGTTTCAAAGAACTTATTTATTTCTGCCTTAATTTTGTTATTTCCCCAGTAGTCATTCAAGAGCAGGTTGTTCAGTTTGCATGTAGTGGTGAGGTTTTGAGTGAGTTTCTTAATCCTGAGTTCTAATTTGGTAGCACTGTGGCCTGAGAGACTGTTTGTTATGATTTCTGTTCTTTTGTATTTGTTGAGGAGTGTTTTACTTCTAATTATGAAGTCAAGTTTAGAATAAGTGCAATGTGGTGTTGAGAAGAATGTATATTTTGTTGATGTGGGGTGGAGAGTTCTGTAGATGTCTATTAGGTCTGCTTGGTCCAGAGCTGAGTTCAAGTCCTGGATATTCTTGTTAATTTTCTGTCTCGTTGATCTGTCTAATATTGACAGTGGGATATTAATGTCTCCCACTATTATCATTGGGAACTCTAAGTCTCTTTGTAGATCTTTAAGAACTTGCATTACTGGCTGGGCACGGTGGCTCACACCTGTAATCCCAGCACGTTGGGAGGTCGAGGTGGGAGGATCACCTGAGGTTGGGAGTTCGAGACCAGCCTGACCAACATGGAGAAACCCCATCTCTAGTAAAAATACAAAATTAGCCAGGTGTGGTGGCACGAATGCCTGTAATCGCAGCTACATGGGAGGCAGAGGCAGGAGAATTGCTTGAAACGGGAGGGGGAGGTTGTGGTCAACCGAGATCAAGCCATTGCACTCCAGCCTGGGCAACAAGAGCAAAACTCTGTTTCAAAAAAAAAAGAACTTGCATTATGAATCTGGGTGCTCCTGTATTGGGTGCATATATTTTTAGGATCGTTAGCTCTTCTTGTTGCATTGATCCCTTGACCACTATGTAATGTCCTTCTTTGTCTTTTTTGATCTTTGTTGGTTTAAAGTCTGTTTTATCAGAGACTAGGATTGCAACCCCTGCATTTCTTTGCTTTCCATTTGCTTGGTAAATATTCCTCCATCTCTTCGTTTTGAGCCTATGTGTGTCTTTGCATGTGAGATGGGTCTTCTGAATACAGCACACTCATGGGTCTTGACTCTTTATCCAATTTGCCAGTCTTTGTCTTTTAATTGGGCATTTAGCCCATTTACATTTAAGGTTAATATTGTTATGTGTGATTTTGATCCTGTCATTATGATGTTAGCTGGTTATTTTGCCCGTTAATTGATGCCGTTTCTTCATAGTGTTGATGGTCTTTACAATTTGGTATGTTTTTGCAGTGGCTGGTACCAGTTTTTTCTTTCCATGTTTAGTACTTCCTTCAGGAGCTCTTGTAAGGCTGGCCTGGTGGTGCCAAAATGTCTCAGCATTTGTTTCTCTGTAAAGGATTTTATTTCTCCTTCACTTGTGATGCTTAGTTTGGCTGGATATGAAGTTCTGGGTTGAAAATTCTTTTCTTTAAGAAAGTTGAATATTGGCCCCCACTCTCTTCTGGCTTGTGTGGTTTCTGCAGAGAGATCCGCTGTTAGTCTGAGGGGCTTGCCTTGGTGGGTAACCTGACCTTTCTCTGTGGCTGCCCTTAACATTTTTTCCTTTATTTCAACCTTGGTGAATCTGACAATTATGTGTCTTGGGGTTGCTTTTCTTGAGGAGTATCTTAGTGGTATTCTCCGTATTTCCTGAATTTGAATGTTGGCCTATCTTGCTAGGTTGGGGAAGTTCTCCTGAATAATATCCTGAAGAGTGCTTTCCAACTTGGTTCCATTCTCCCTGTCACTTTCAGGCCACAAATCAAATGTAGGTTTGGTCTTTTCACATAGTCCCATATTTCTTGAAGGTTTTGTTCATTCTTTTTTCTCTAATCTTGTCTTCACGCTTTATTTCATTAAGTTGATCTTCAATCTCTGATATCCTTTCTTCCACTTGATCGATTCGACTATTGATACTAGTGCATACTTCATGAAGTACTCGTGCTGTGTTTTTCAGCTCCATCAGGTTATTTATGTTCTTCTCTAAACTGGTTATTCTAGTTAGCACTTCCTCTAACCTTTTTTCAAGGTCTTAGCTTCCTTGCATTGGGTTAGAACATGCTCCTTTAGCTTGGAGGAGTTTGTCATTACCCACCTTATGAAGCCTACTTCTGTCAATTAATCAAACTCATTCTCCGTCCAGTTTTGTTCCCTTGCTGGTGAGGAGTTGTGATCCTTTGGAGGGGAAGAAGAGTTCTGGTTTTTGGAATTTTCAGCCTTTTTGCGCTGATTTTTCCTTATCTTCGTGGATTTATCTACCTTTGGTCTTTGATGTTGGTGACCTTCAGATGGGGTTTCTGTGTGGACATCCTTTTTGTTGATGTTGGTTAGTTTTCCTTCTAATAGGCCTCTCTGCTGCAGGTCTGCTGGAGTTTGCTGGTGGTCCACTCCAGACCCTGTTTGCCTGGGTATCACCAGTGGAGGCTGTAGAACAGCAAAGATTGCTGCCTGTTCCTTCCTCTTAAAGCTTCGTCCCAGAGGGGCACCTGCCAGATGCCAGCCAGAGCTCTCCTTCATGAAGTGTCTGTCGGCTCCTACTGGGAGGTGTCTTCCAGTCAGGAGGCACAGGGGTCAGGGACCCCCTTGAGGAAGCAGTCTGTCCCTTGGCAGAGTTTGAGCACTGTTCTGGGAGATCCGCTGCTCTCTTCAGAGCTGGCAGACAGGAACATTTAAGTCTGCTGAAGCTGTACCCACAGCTGCCCCTTCCCCGAGGTGCTCTGTCCCAGGGAGATGGGAGTTTTATCTGTAAGTCCCTGTCTGGGGCTGCTGCCTTTCTTTCAGAGATGCCCTGCCCAGAGAGGTGGAATCTAGAGAGGCAGTCTGGCTACAGAGGCTTTGCCAAGCTGTGGTGGGCTCTGCCCAGTTCGAACTTCCCGGTGACTTTGTTTACACTGTGAGGGGAAAACCGCCTACTGTAGCCTCCCCTAACCAAGCTCAAGCATCCCAGATCGACTTCAGACTGCTGTGCTGGCAGCGAGAATTTCAAGCCAGTGGATCTTAGCTTTCTGGGTTCTGTGGGGGTGGGATCTGCTGAGCTAGACCACTTGGCTCCCTGGCTTCAGCCCCCTTTCCAGGGAAGTGAAAAGTTCTGTCTCACTGGCATTCCAGGTGCCACTGGGGTATGAAAAAAAAAAAACAACAACTCCCGTAGCTAGCTCAGTGTCTGCCCAAATGGTCATCCAGTTTTGTGCTTGAAACCCAGGTCCCTGGTGGCATAGGCACTGGAGGGAATCTCCTAGTCTGCAGGCTGCAAAGACCCTGGGAAAAGCACAATATCTGGGCCAGAGTGCACCATTCCTCATGGCACAGTCCCTCACAGCTTCCCTTGGCTAGGGGAGGGAGTTCTCCAACCCCTTGAACTTCCTGGATACGGTGATACCCCACCCTGTTTTGGGGCTCACCCTCTGTGGGCTGCATCCACTGCCTAACCAGTCCCAATGAGATGAGCCAGGTACCTCAGTTGGAAATGCAGGAATCACCCACCTTCTGTGTTGATCTCGTTGGGAGCTGCAGACCAGAGCTGTTCCTATTCAGCCATCTTGCCCGCAACCCCATCAATTTCTTTCTGTATTAGTAACATTTTCAATTTTATGCTTTCCCTGTCATATTGTCAGATTAAGCATTTTTACTGTTCTACTTTTTTCATAGATTTTTCTTCCATTCATATAAAATATTCCCCTTTTTATGTAATGATTTTTCATCTTGAATTTTATTGCATGCAAATTAACATCACAGTATTTTCTTTTTATTGGCATTTACTTCAGCTATTTTCTTTCCAAAACTTTATTTCAATTGTTCTGGGTCATTTTGTTTTAGATACGTCTCTAATAAAAAGCATATGACTGGATTTTTTAAAAAAATACTGAGTTTTTTTTCCTGTCAATAGAAGAACTTAATTCATTCATATTATTGGGGCACATCCTGACATTTTCTCTTATGCTCCCCAGTTAATATTCCCCCTTGTTAATTTTTTTCCTTTCCTCTGGAGATCAAGAGAAAATCCTAAAAGTTGCCAGAGGAAAGAGGGTAAGTTGCTTACTGAAGAATAAGAAGCAGAATGCTAATGGACTTTGCATCAGCAATGCGAAATACTGGAGGACAACAAGCAATATCTCTAGTTCTGAAGGAAAATTAATTTTAAACTAGAATTTTTAGTCAGTCACAATTGAATTCAAATATGAGAGGTGGAAATGACATTTTTGAACATGCCAATACTGTCTACTGCTTAGTATAGAGTCGAGGAAGCCATGCTAAAAGGGCAGAAGTCTCATCTGAGGTCCCGTTCTTTTTACTGCAGTCTTTCATATTCTTGCCCAAGCATGTCCTTGCATTTGTGGATCTTGAGTGTGGAGCAGGGGTCAGCCACTATGGCCTTTGGGCAAAACCCACTCTGCTGCCTATTTTTGTAAAGGTTTTTGTAAAGGATGTTTGGTTGAAACACATCAATGTTTGTTCATGTATGCATCTGTGCTGCCTTCTCCTGCCCTGGAAGAGTTAATTGCTACAGAGACTGCCTGACTCACAGGGCTGGGACTAGGTGAGGAAAGAGAGGTGGCCAGGGTGCAATATGGAGGCACTCCTTTTTAAGGCTGGCCCTGCACTTGCGTGACCCCGAGCATGAACACTGCCTTGAATTGTACTCACCAGCTTCCTCACGCCTAGTCCCTACTCTGCCCAAAATACTTTCAATGTGATCCTTAACAGAAATTGTTCCCCAACACCTGGTTTAAAGTATCACCACAATTGTTTGCATTCCTGGGATAGTTTTCTGTTGTACAAAGTATAGACCATAGTTTACTACCTTCAGCTTTCTCTCTCACATGCTTTTTATTTGTGATCCATTATTTTTTAAATACATTTTTTCTATGTGTTTTGGGTAGGAGGATGGTAGATCTATTTTACAAAGAGATCTAATGACAATTTAGTCTAAAAGATAGCATTTTAATATAAACTGCTATTCTTTTCTTGTTCCATTCAACAACCCCCCCACCCCCACAACTTTTCCTGTAGAATCTATTATTGGAAGTTTTACCTTTTCAGAGCAAATCTGACAGTTTTGCAGCAGACATGGCATGGAGTTATATATTCTTTCCCAACCACCCGCCTGTCAAGTTCCTAAAAGGTTCATAAATATGTCACTAGAAAATGTATTCATATTGATTTTTTCCTTGAGTCCTTTTGTATTTATTGCCAAGGCATAGAATTAATATCATTCTTACCCTCATATTGGCTGCCTGCCTTGCACAGTAAAACATCATTACTGACTTGTTTATGTATTCAGCATCTACTTTGTGCCAAGTACAAGTGCTGTGCAAGGGGCTAGGGCTACAATGGTGATGAGAAAACTGACCCTGTTCCCGCTCTCACCGAGCTTACAGTCTAGTGTGTGAGGCAGAGATTAAGTATTAATTATAAGCTGTGGTGAGTGGTATGAAAGAATGATACAAGAGGTGCAATAATGTCTAAAGGGTGATCCTCACCTAGTCTGAGACTGCTTCCCTGAGAAAGTGATGTGGGAGCTGAAATCTGCAAGAGGAGAAATCAACTAGATACACTTAAGGAGAAGAAAGAAGAGTATTTGGGGAGAATGAGCACTTAATGCAAGTGTCCTGAGGCAGGACAGAAATAACAGAAAGATAAAGTGACCAGAAGAAAGATAAAGTGACCAGAGCGCTGACAGTCACTTCCATGATGAAAGAGTATGGACAAAAAAAGGCTAGAAAAGTGGTCAGTGGCCACATCAATATACATGATGTAAATTTTGGCCCTATTTTTTAGAGCAATTGAAATTCATCAAAAGCTTTTAAGCTGGGAAATGGTTGATAATATTTAAATAATAATTAAAAGTCAGTATTGTAAATGCCAGAGGAGAAAAGAGAGTGGGTGTGGGTAAAATTAAGTTAGGAGTTATGGTAGGAAATGGGAAATTGTCCAGACTTAATGGCTTCCTTTCACTTGATGATCTGTGAATCAATGTCATCTGCTGAGAGCAAGGAGGGAACAGATGTGAGGAGAATGGAGAATTGAAGTCGATTTTGTGGAGCATGGGAGAGGAAGTTGACCAGAGGCATATGTTGAATTTTGAGTGGCCTAGATTTGTAGCAATTGCTACAAATGTATGATAATCAACTTTAGGTCAGGACCACCTTTTAGACATGATTGCACCTCTTGTATTGTTCTTTCACACCACTCACCAGGGCAGCATGATTTCCTTTAGCAGACCTCTTCTGGCTGAGTGTAAGCTGTTTGGATAGGAAAAATTGGCTGACTGGTCAGGGAGCCCCTTTAATTTAATATGTGCCTCAAAGCTCCTAGCACAATGCTAGGCCTAGAGTAGCTACTAGTAAATATTTGTTAACTAGTTCTTCCCAGATACTTTTGAAAAAGACCTGGTCAGCTCTACCCACCATTTCTTCTCCATTCCTCCTTGGAGAGCCACTTGGCCTCCCATATTCTCAGCATCCTGTCCATGCTCAGAAAAGTTAGGTGTTTTGGAACCTTGTTCAGTAGATGCATGTTGATGACTGTTTTTTTGTTTATTGTTTTTGGCTCAGTGAATGAAAATAAAATGGAGCAGGACCATTTAGGTCATTTGCTCCTGCTATCATTATTCTAACATTATGTACAAGGCCATTTTCTTTTTAAAATACATTTGTGGCATGTGCTTTTTAGGGGATGGAGTCCTTTAAGTCAAGGACTCTTTGCCAATGTTGTTTTATATCTCCCCTAGCTCTCTTTGTGGGATTCAATGTTTTGGCTAAAGTCTTGATCACAGCCAATTGGGGAAGATGAGGTACGGGCAGTTCTCCCTTTTCATCATTGCTGCTGCCTTATTTGGCATTACCAGTACTTCTCTGTTACCCTGAAGGCAGTGGTTTCTGCATGGACTGAAATGGTGAAAAACAACAGCATCTGAGCAACTGAAATAATACTCATGCTGTCAAGAATTTATCTTACTTCTAGGTAACTGAAAACATGGTTTTCAGAATACATTACATCTAAAGATGAGCTAATCTGTAACTGAAGATTGGTATCCCATCTTTTATCAGCCAGCAAGAAATACAAGGACCCATTGAACATTAACCAGGTAAGACATTTTACAATTAAGTAGAAAAATGTACCATTTCAAAAAAAAGGTCACTGTTGTATCTTTTTTTGCATGTTGCTTAATAATATTATTCTGCCAAGCAAAGGTGAAAAATCTAAGAAAAAGACAATGTGAGATAAAAGACTGAACTAACCCAGTAACAAAGTACTTAAAACAGATTCTTATAATCTTTTTTTTTTTTTTAACAAAGGAAATCTCAGAATGACATTTGTACCTCAGGCCTAGAAAGCAATACATCCAAATTAAAAGTCAGTGTTCTTCAAGAAGAAGAAAAATGGAATGAATTTCATGTAATATCTAGCATGAATAAGAGGCTTGACTCCATTTGTAACAGGGTCTCACTCTGTCACCCAGGCTGGAGTGTAGTGGCACCATCATGGCTCACTGCAGCCTTGACCTCCTGGGCTCAAGCTATTCTCTGACCTCAGACTCCTGAGTAGCTGGGACCACAGGTGTATGGACCTCCTGGGCTCAAGTGATCCTCCCACCCTGACCTCCCAAAGTGCTAGAATTATAGGCGTGAGCCACCATACCCAGTGGAAGATATTTCTTCTCAAAACAAACAAACAAAAAAACTAGATGCAATCGGAACTACCAGAAAAACAAAGACCTACACAAAAAAGTCAGAATCTAAATATGCGATTTAAAAATGCATAATGACTTTCAAAAATTGAGAGAGAAGAAGGAAGAAGAATCCATTTGACCTCAACTCCAAAACATTCTTCTTTGAGTGGCACAGAGGTTGTGATGTTGGCATTATACAAAAGAAACGGCACACTTGACCGTGACTGTGCTTCTTCTCTATAGAAGGTCACTGCTCCTGAAGAGCAGCTCATCTCTTCCACAAAGCTTACCCTAGAAATTCTGGCAACTACTCCTTCTGTAGTTACTTTTGGCCTAGAGATTGCCAACCATGGCTGAATCACCATACCTTGGTTTCCCTTAACCCTGCTCACACTTTTGTAAAACATCCTTCATGAAACTCTCTTCAGTCACCTCTCTTGAGAGTATCTGTCAGTACACTGACACCATGAGGAAGAAAGTGAGACAATGCTTTAAATTCCACCCAGTGATGACTGCAGGCCACGAGGTCATGGGAGATGAGAAACATGCATCAGGCCCCATGTCCTTAGGCCTCTCATAGTGTGCTCATCTTGTTGTGGCACATATGATTCCAATGTGTGTGTGTTTATAGGTACAAATGATTCCTAAACACAAACATACTATTACTGCCTTAGACTTAAGTGAATAAACAGAAAGCAGTTCTCATAGTCAGATGTATTAGTCCATTTTTACATTGCTATAAAGAACTACCTGAGGCTGGATACTTTATAAAGAAAAGAGGTTTAATCAACTTACAGTTCAGTTCTGTGTGGCTGGGAAGGCCTCAGGAAACTTACAATCATGGTACAAGGCGAAGGGGAAGCAAGGCATGTCTTACATGGTGGCAGGAGAGGGAGAGTGAAGGGAAGTGCCACACTTTTAAACCATCAGTTCTTGTGAGCCCTCACTCACTGTTATAAAAACAGCATGGAGAAAACTGCCTCCATGATCTAATCACCTCCTACCAGGTCCCTCCTGTATTACGATTCAAGATGAGATTTAGGTAAAGACACAGAGCCAAACCTTATAATCACAATTAAAGCATTTAGTACTGTGATACAAGCTACTAGAAAGCTCGTTTTCTACATCTTGGCAAACAGAGAAGGCTACATCCATCCCTGTTCATCCCCAGCTTGGAGCCCTTCTGTAGGCTGTGCACAGGCTCCTCCATCACATGCAATGGTCCTGCGTCTCTCTGTGCCAGAGGAAAAACTGGTTATGTTGGACTTACTGAGCAACTATTCAGTCTTGAACTTTATAGGCTGATAAAATAAAATGTTGAACCACAGCCAAACCTTCCAAATCAATCTTCTCATGTTGGGTTATGAGAAGGGACTTGTTAGATGTTTCTATGCGATACCAACACATCTCAGCAAAAGCCCAATCCAGACACCAGGTTCACTGACTGATGATTGAACTCTCCAGTTTTTATGAAAACACCTGTGCTTGTCCATTTTGCATTGCTAAAAAGGAATACTTGAGGTTGGGTAATTTATAAAGAAAAGGGGTTTATTTGGTTCATGGTTCTGTAAGCTGTACGAACATGGCTCCAGCATCTGCTTGGCTTCTGGGAAGACCTGACAGAAGCTTTTACTCATGGTGGAAGGCAAAGGGAGGGCAGGCTTGGCACATAGTGAAACAGGGAGCAAGGGCAATGCCAGGCTTTTAGACAATCAGATCTCACGGTAACTAGTAAGAGTGAGAACACACTCATTACCATGTGGCAGCCCCAAGCCATTAATGAGGGACCCACTCTCATGACCCAAACACCTCCAACTAGGCCCTACCTCCAACACTGGAGATCACATTTCAACATGAGATTTGGAGGGGACAAATATCCAAAACTACATCAACACCTCTCTTGGTGCTGAAGACCACCCTTGCCTCTTGCCCTCTCAGATCCCGCTTCCAAGTTGGTATCCCTTCCCTCTCACTTGGTCAGTGTAAAGGCCTTTCTATGTCTGACTCACCCCTAGCCCAGGGGTGAGTTTCTTCTGACCCTGCTTTCAAGTGCACATTTAAATTAGTGGCTCAGTTGTGAAGTAGGCAACACAGATTTCCAGGCTCCCCATTCTGCGTCATTTTCCCCTTTCTTTCTGGCTTCTCCCCCATATCAAGCTTCCAAGGTCTTTTTGTTTGGAAACATACCAATTCCACTCAAAGGATGTTTTTTTCAATTATTTATATTTGATCTGAAGGTCCATTCTAGTAAGGATGAGTCCTCACATTAAATGCATACAATTTGCCTGTGGGACTTTGGTGTGGTTATGGTGCTATCATACGCTCTCCATTCTTAGCCCATTGTGGGTGTGCCCAGACTCCACTACTGGTTGCTGATAGAGCACCATTCTCTTTCTCAATTTAAAGCAATTAAAGAGCCCATTTCTACCCAGCACCACTCTGGTGTTGTGGCCCAGTCTATGAGCCTTAATCCTATTTTACCAATAGGTGAAACCACAATAATAGCTAGCATTTTCTCGGTGCTTTACATTTATTAATTTATGTATTACTTATACAAGTTGTATGTAACTTACACTTGGTAGTTACACAAGATAGATTCTATTATCCTAATTTTACTGGTGATAAAATTGAGGTACAGAAAGGCTACATACTTGTTTAAAGTCAGTAAGAGGTGGTGGGTTTCAAACCCACTCAATCTTGCTTCAGAGTCCATATACTGCCACTCCATAAATGCCACATATCCTCTGGGCCAAGCTTAAATACTGCCCTCTCTGTTCTTTTCCTGCCTTATAGGATGGGACAAATCTCTACCCTCTGAACCCTCATTAACCTGTACATGCCTCTATAGTAGTCCTCATCTCATTGCACAGGGTTATTTTGCAAGAGTGCTTTCTAGTTAGATGTGCCTTGAAGGTGAGACCATGCTTCCTTTTGGTATCTCAGTACGGTGCATGGCAGGCTATATAAATTCTACAAATGTTGGCTGAATAAATCAAACTTTTCCTGGTTCCTTCTGCATCCTTCAAAACTCCTATTCAATATCTCTTTCTAATAGGTTGCTGTATGATTTGCACATTTTTTTCTTTAAATCAGTGCATCAGTATCAATGGCTGATTAGAGTTCAAGTTTTAATGGGGAACTTTAATGCCTTAATAGGATATAATAGCTAAGGGTGGGAAGTTTAGGCACTGTGATACAATGGCAGGGGAGAGATTTGTCATCAGCTGGTATGAGCCTGAGGCTAAAATCTTACCTTGTAACTGGCTACTTGTTCTGTCCATTCTTAGGGCGTAACTTGGTTAGAATAACTGGAAGTTAGTGAATTTATTTCCTTTTTGTAAAATGAGAGATTTGAACCGAATGATGTCAGTGTCCCTCTTCAGCTCAAAATTCTTTATTTGTAGGAAATTATAGAAGTAAATAAATATATTTTGAGAAGCTGATAAAAGTAGGTGGAATTAATGCAGGAGTTTCTAGAAAATTGTATAAAATGTTAGTGGTAAAAGTGTCATCGGAAACTACTTGGAAAGAAATGTATTTACAGAGTTAGGTATGTGCAAAATTAAATATTTACAAGGCTATGTGTAAGCATTAAAGTAAAAACATGGTTCCGAATATGGTAAGGATGAAGAACATGATTTCATAATAAGTACTGAATTACTATGCTTTCTTCTTGGGAACACCAGCCAAGGGTTAGAAATTTTAAGGATGAAGCCGTTTTAAAAATTATTGCTAGAAAGTTTTCATTTTACAAAAATTACCTAATTTGCTGTTCATACCAAGATAGAGTTTGTGTTTATATAAACAACCTAAATTTAAGTTAGATTTTTTAAAAAGTTCTTAATTGGTAGTGTAAGGTCCCTTCTGTGCGTCTTCTAAGTGGTTTACATGGAAATATTCTTGAAAAAGCCCAAATAGATGAATAGTTCCAACAGCTTTGCAGTGCTATGCAATTCAAGTTTTAAGAAGATTTGAAAAAAGATAGGGTGGGAGAAGGAAACAGACATTCATTAAGCATGCCGACCAATCGTGTTCCAAGCATTGCTTTACATATGCTGTTCCATTTAACATGCACAGTCACTTTGCCTGGTGTTTACACCATCCCCACTTAAAAAATTAGGGACTAAGTCTGTTCCTTCTTCCTAACGCTACTGTTTATTTCCTTTCTTTTCTTTTGAACACAGGCATTTTATGTTTTTAGGACAAGTTATTCTAAATAATAAAAAGAGCAACTACTGCTATTTATTGGGCATTTTCTATGTACTAGGCATTGTGACAAACATTTTACAAATATTACATAATTTACTCTTTATACCAATCCTTTGAGGTGGGGATTACTTCACAAAAACGGAGAGATTAGATACCTTGTGCTGAATTACATGTCTAGCAAGCAGTGGAGTGGGGTTTGAAACTGGAACCATTGACTCCAGCCACTCTACACTAGCATCTCCGTGGTTTCCATGTGGTCCACTCAATACTGTGATGAGCTGGTTCACAGGAACGTCAATAAGAAAGAAAAATAATGACGTAAATAACAAAGTATGTCATGAAAACCGCTTAATGTTGGTTAACTAAATTATACAACATCTGTGGAGCTGGAAAAGAAAAATTTCAGATTTTACAAATAGTGCCTAATAAAACAATTGAAAACACAGTAAGCATGATTTTATCAGAGTTGAAAGTATACAAAGTGCACACAAAAAATCAGAAGTACCTTTAGTCCACGTTGTATTTTCTTCCTGTTTAGTCACTTCCTTTAGGGAAATATTAACAAATCCCTTACAGCCCCCCATTTAAAAACAGTTTATCCAGTAGATTCTTGAAATTCTGAATAGGATCTTTAGTGATTAATTAATTGAATGCTTGGTATATTCGATTCTTATTCTCTCTTTGAGGCACAGCTCTAATGTTTATAAACCTAACTTTGTTCAACCCCCAATAAAGATAGGTTGGCCTAGTATACACGGAAATAGGATCTCTTACATTGAAAGTGCCTTTTATTACGTACATTTTATGCTGTTCTTTTCTTTCAATTTCTCTTTCTCCAGCTTTTCTCTTATACAGTTTCTTAAAGTTACTTCTCCATTCTTCTTTCTGGTTTTTCTCAAATCTTTGTTCACTTCCTCAAAAATAAAATTGAAGTCATTCTTCAAGGGTTCTTTCTGGTCCTGTGTCTGTACTTCCACCTTAGAGTCAGTAGTCTGTTATGTAAGTTCCCGTATCCTGACTCTAACTTCCCTGAACAGCCCTTAACTTTCTCCTTTCTCTCTCTCCTTTTCTTTTCTTTTTTTTTTTTTGTTATCAGTTGTCTTTGTTAGAAGTTTGCCTTTTTAAAAAACATTTTTATTCCACTCTCCTTGTCCTTTAATAGCTTCTGCCCATTTGGTTGGCAAGACTGAGTAGCCCATTTCTGCTTCTCATTTTCTGTATGCTTCAAATTAAAGAAAGCGTTAACTTTAAACCTGATCCCCTTCCTGTCAATCTCCTCATCTCCTAAGAACGGAGGCTTGGCGTCTATTGGCTTGTGGTACCCTTGTTTCTTCCTGGGTGATTATAGAATAATGGGCATCAGATTGACCTGGAGAATTTTCCCATATGTCTCATCTTCCCGTTTCTTTTACATCTACTCTGATATCCTGGGAATAGGGTGGTATAGGAGGTGAACAGCAGACACAAGGTTTTTTTGACAAAGCTCCATGTGATTTTCCTGCTGAGACCTTCTCTCTTCCAGCCTACCACTGATTGGGATCCTCTACTCCAGAAGCTCCTACTTCCTGGGTCAGAAATAGACACATGTGTTTAAGGCAGGATTCTGCCAGTTGATGAATGAGCCATCAGTTTAGCAAGCAGTGAGCAGAGTGCTTTAGGGGGCAAGACGTGAGTGGTGCATGAAAGGGATCATATGCCTCTTTTCCATTTGCTACCAGGAAATTCATGTAGGGTTGAGCCAAGATTCATTCTATTATTAAGTTGGTGCAAATGTAATTGCGGTTTTTGTTATCTAAAAAAATGGCAAAAATTATAATTACTTTGCATTTACTGAATACAATCAATAGTAATTCTGCATACTGCATTTCTGCATACTTACTTAAATTTCAAGTGAAAAACACACACACAAAATGTTGTTCTGAGTTCACATAGCCTTTGGTTTGCATACAGAGTCTGCCCTAAATTCTCCAAGAATTGGAAGTCCACTGCATCCAAAGAAATATACTGAAACAAATAATCTTCAGGCAATGCCTAGAGATTTGTCTACCAGTTTCTCTGACTTGGACTAGAGCCTTGGATAAAAGTGAAAAAGAGGCATTGTCCATTTCCAGTGAAATTGAAGGACTCAACACCAGTATCTGATGATGTATCAAGTCAACTATATCCTCCAGAAGAACGGGAAGAACTTGATTTTTTATTTGATGAAGAGATGAAACAAATAGAAGAAAAAGAAACACATTTACTGATTGGTCTGATAATGATTCAGATTATGAAATTTATGAGCTGAATTTCAACAAGGTGTTGATTTGAACTCAGCTATCATTTTACCTGAGAAAACATCCTGGATAAGATCAAACAAGCAACCATGGGTTTCAGGCAAAAATGGCCTATGTCATTATGAATAAGACTTGTGGATGGAAGAGGATGAAAACAAACATACAGCCATAAAGAAATCGACACGCTGATCTAAAATTCACATGTAAATCCAAGGGAACCAGACTAGCCAAAATAATCTTGAAAAAAATGAATAAAGTTGAAAGACTCGTACCTCCTGATTTTAAAACTTACTATAAAGTTAAAGTTATCAAGACAGTGTGGTACTGGCATAAAAACAGACATATAGGTCAGTGGAACAGAATTAAGAGTCCAGAAACAAACCATGTGGTCAACTGATTATTGACAAGGATGCTAAGACTATTTAATGGGACAGAAGACTGTAGTCTTTTCAACAAATGGTGCTGGGACAACTGGATAGCCACAAACAAAAGAATGAAATTGGATTCTTACCACACACAATATACAAAAATTAATTCAAAGTGGATCAAACACCTAACTTAAAGAGCCTAAAACTATAAAACTCTTAGAAGAAAACATAGGCATAAGTCTTTTTGAACTTGGTTAAAACATTTCTTTCTTTTATGACACCAAAAGCACAAATGACAAAAGAAAAAAATGGATTAGATTTCACAAAAATTTAAAATTTTCAGCCAGGTGGTGGCTCACGCCTGTAAATCCAACACTTTCCGAGGCAGGGGGATCACTTGAGCCCAGGAGTTCAAGACAAGCCTGGGCAACATGGAGAAACTTCATCTCTACAAAAAATTTAAAAATTAGCTGGGTATAGTGGTGTGTACCTGTAGTCCCAGTTACTCAGGAGGCTGAGATGGCAGGATCAATTGAGCCCAAGTGGTCAAGGCTGCAGTGAGCTATTATCGTGCCACTGCACTCCAGCCTGGGTGACAGAGAAAGACCCTGTCTCAAAGAAAATACAAATTAAAAACTTTTGTACTTCAAAAGACACCATCAAGAAAGTGAAAAGGCAACCCAAGAATGGGAGAAAATATTTGCAAGTCATGTCTGATAAGGGAATTAAATGCATAAACAAATTTTACAACTCAATAATAAAAAGACAAATAACTCAATTTAAAAATGGGCAAATAATCTGAATAGATATTTCTCAAAAGGAGATTTACAAGTGGCCAATAGCACATGAAAAGATGTTTGGCATCATTAGCCACCAGGGGAGTACAAATAGAAACCACAATGAGATACCACACTACTATGCCAGCACTGGCTGGCATAGCTATAATCAAAATGACAGATACTAACAAGTTTTGGCAAGGATGGAAAGAAATTGAAACCCTCATAACCTGGTGGTGAGAATGTAAAATGGAAAACAGTCTGGCAGTTCCTCAAAAGGCTAAACATAGTTATCCAGCACCTCTTATCGTAGGTATATACCCAAGAGAAATGAAAATATGTGTCTAAACAAAAACTTGTACATGAATATTCATAGCAGCATTGTGAAAGTGGAAAGAACTCCAATGTACATCAACTGATGAATGGATTATTAAAATGTGGTATATCCATGTAATGGAATATTATTTGGCAATAAAAACAAATGAAGTACTGATACATACTACAACATGAAAACCATATGCTAAGTGAAAGAAGCCAGTCACAAAGGACCACTTATTGTATGATTCCATTTATATGAAACGCCCAGAATAAGGCAAGCCATAGAGACATAGAGCTGGTGGTGGGGAGCAGGCAGAGAGGAAATGGGGAGTCAATGCTAAGGTTTCTTTTTTGTGGTGATGAAAATGTTCAAAATTGATTATGTTAATGGTTGCATAGCCCTGCTTATACACTAAAAACCCCATGGAATTGAACACTTTAAGTGGATAAATTATATCATATGTGAATTGTATCTTAATAAAGCTGCTACAAAAATTTTTTAAATTGCTGTTATGTTTATATAGAATAAGTCCCATAAAAATGTTCTGAAGACATTTTTCTGTATAGAATATTAAGCCAATACTAGTGACAGCAGGCTGATGCCAAAATATTCATATATATTAAACTAGAATGCTGGAGAAAGCTTAAGGAAAAAAGGTACATTAAACAGAGTAGAATTGAAAACTACCTCTTCTCTCTGGTTTCACATAAAGTTTCTATTCTTAGCATGCTGTATAAATTATAAGAAATCGGAAGTAAAGAGTAGAAATGCTATTCCATGTGGTTTGGGGTGAATAAAATAAACTTTTGCATCAGACAAACACATGTTCAAATCCTAACTCAGTTTATTGTGGGGCAATAAATGACAAAGTTATTTACCTAATGGTAGGGCAATGGTTGAAGAAAACTGTTGAACTGTTTCTCATACATAGTCTGGGGATATCTGGGTATTTTGTTTGTGTGTTTTTTGTCTGGCTAGTGTCCTTTTCTCCTTCTTTTGGTACCAGAATCTAGAAATATCCTTAGGAGAAACATCTTTCTCCTTCTGTCAGTTCCTGTACTTTGGTGAACTTGAATTCCTTCCTGCTTTTCCATGTAGGTGCCTGTAGCCTGGATGATCAGCACTTTCCATGGTTCAGGGATGGGGCCAAACCAAATGTAGCCAGTAGGATTAATCTTATGGCCTTTGTTTGATTGTGAAAGTGGACTTCCCTCTGCTGCTGTGGCTGAGCTCGAATCTGACAGGGTAAATGTCTGGAGTTGTTCGGACTTCCTGCCCAACTCATGAAGCCTGAACGTGTGGCCAGTGCTGTCGTGAGAGAGCAGAAACATGCAAAGGTCCTGGGTCCCAGGGACATCATTATGGCCCTTGTTAAAGGCACATCAGCATGAGCCCTGGACTTTCAGTTATATAAGCCGAGACTTTTGCTTTCAAGCTTAAATAATTATTGGAAATTACCTGTACCCAAATGAATCCTGAAGGTAACACTACTTGCTCTTCCAGTTACTATGGCTTGTAGCAAATGGACCCAAAACTTCATGGTTTAATACAAGAACACATCTATTTTGCTCACAAATCAGCAATCTGGGTGGGGATTAGAGTGGCTCATTTCTGCTCTATTCAGTGTTAGTTGTGGCTGGAAGCTGGGGCTGGACTCATCTGGAGGTTTACTCCCTTACATCTGCCTGGGCTGGGACAGCTCAAACAGCTGGGTCTGGAGAAGTTGGGGCTCCTTGGGTCTCTCTCTACGTAGTCTCCACATGTGCTCTCTCCAGTATGGCAGCTTCAGAGTGGCTGGATTTCCTGCATGTCAGCTGAGGGGCCCCAGGGCATGTGTCCCAAGGGAGGAGAGCAGGGGAGAAGCTCTATCATCTTTTTTGTCTTGCCCTCAGAAGTCACAGAGAATCACATACACCATAGTCCCAGGCCCACCCAGATTCGAGAGGAGCAAACATAGACCCCACCTTTTGATGGAAGAGTATCAATATCATACTACAGGAATTTATGAATTGGGATATATTGGCATATCCATTTTTGAAAATACAATTGGCCACACACTATGAGGTATTTGTAAAGATAAAATAAAAATTTTGTCATGAGACTATCCTGCAAAAATATGATATAAAGCTGGAGACCCAAATGGGCTGAGAGACTCTAAGGAGACTGTGTGAACTGGAGAAAATTATCTGGCCAAGCCAGGGAAATGCTAGTGAGGAGAGATCAAAGAGGGAGTTGAGTGGAGAAAAGGATTACCCAAGTTTTATCATGTCTAGCTTTAAAAGCAAAAACCACAGAGGCTTGATAAAGGAAATGTACAAATAACATTTATTTATAAATCTGTTGTTGTTTCTACATATGCTAGCGTTTCTGATTAAAGTTGTTTATTTTTGCAGTCATGCTTGCATAATAGGAGAGGATAAACGAACATGGTGCCAGCCTCTTCTCTTGGTTCAAAATTTCCTATGACTGAAGTTTTACTCTGTTAATCCTGTGACTAAAGCAGAATGCCAACATTAATATTCCTAAAATGTATCTTCAATATTTTTTTGAGAAATCGATATAAGGATTTTGGAAGCTAATGCCATAAAATTACAAATAAAGTTACAAAGTGACAGCAAATGTTGGATACTTATATTAAATATGAATCAGAATATTGCTTGAGGGTTAAGACAGAATGACAAAGTGAGTAAAGCCAAGACTAACACAAAATTTACTGATGAGGCCGTTGCAATTAAACTGAGTTACAGTAATAAAAAACCCTTTAGATTCAACGTCTAAAACAATGCAAAGGAACTAGCTCTCCAACTTTGTAAAGTTATTCTGCCCCCTCTAAACTTCAATTTCCTCATGGACAAAATGAAGCTGTCTGATTAGAGCAGGGGTTTCCAATCTTTTGGCTTGCCTTGACCCAAGACGAAGAAGAAACCAATTATTTTTTTCCAATAGGATTGGAGAAAGAATTGCCAATTCATTTTTTTCCAATAGGATTGGAAAAAGAATTGCCAATTCTTCTTTTTCCAATAGGATTGGAAAAAGAAGAATTGCCTTAGGCCACAAATAAAATACACTAACACTAACGATAACCAATGAGCTAAAAAAAAACACACACACACACACACAACAGCACCTTGCTTCCAAGATGGCCAAACAGGAACAGCTCCAGTCTATAGCTCCAGGTGTGAGCAATGCAGAAGACGGGTGATTTCTGCATTTCCAACTGAGGTACCAGGTTCATCTCACTGGGGCTTGTCAGACAGTGGGTGCAGCCCACAGAGCATGAGCCAAAGAAGGGAGGTGCATCGCCTCACCTGGGAAGTGCAAGGGGTTGGGGGAGTCCCTTTCCTAGCCAAGGGAAGCCGTAACAGATGGTACCTGGAAAATCGGGACACTCTCACCCTGACACTGTGCTTTTCCAACGGCCTTAGCAAATGGCACGTCAGGAGATTATATCCCGCGCCTGACTCAGAGGGTCCCACGCCCACAGAGCCTCGCTCATTGCTAGCACAGCAGTCTGAGAGCGAACTGCAAGGTGGCAGCGAGGCTGGGGGAGGGGCCTCCACCATTGCTGAGGCTTGAGTAGGTAAACAAAGAGGCTAGGAAGCTTCAACTGGGTGGAGCCCACTGCGGCTTAAGGAGGGCTGCCTGCCTCTCTAAACTCCACTTCTTGGGGCAGGGCATAGCTGAACAAAAGGCAGCAGAAACTTCTGCAGACTTAAACGTCCCTGTCTGACAGCTTTGAAGAGAGTCGTGGTTCTCCCAGCATGGAGTTTGAGATCTGAGAACGGACAGACTGCCTCCTCAAGTGGGTCCCTGACCCCTGAGTAGGCTAACTGGGAGGCACCTCCAAGTAGGGGCCGACTGACACCTCATATGGCCGGGTGCCCCTCTGAGATGCAGCTTCCAGAGGAAGGATCAGGCAGCAACATTTGCCATTCTGCAGCCTCTGCTGCAAAAGGGGTCTGGAGTGGACCTCCAGCAAACTACAACAGACCTGCAGCTGAGGGTCCTGACTGTTAGAAGGAAAGCTAACAAAGAGAAAGGACATCCACACCAAAACCCCATCTGTACGTCACCATCATCAAAGACCAAAGGTAGATAAAACCACAAAGATGGGGAGAAAACAGAGCAGAAAAGCTGAAAATTCTAAAAATCAGAGCACCTCTTCTCCTCCAAAGGAACACAGCTCCTCGCCAGCAATGGAACAAAGCTGGATGGAGAAGGACTTTGATGAGTTGAGAGAAGAAGGCTTCAGACGATTGGTAATAACAAACTTCTCCGAGCTAAAGGAGGACGTTCGAACCCATTGCAAAGAAGCTAAAAACCTTGAAAAAAGATTAGACGAATGGCTAACTAGAGTAACCAATGCAGGGAAGTCCTTAAAGGACCTGATGGAGCTGAAAACCATGGCATGAGAACTACGTGACACATGCACAAGCTTCAGCAGCCGATTCAATCAAGTGGAAGAAAGGGTATCAGTGATTGAAGATCAAATGAATGAAATGAAGCGAGAAGAGAAGTTTAAAGAAAAAAGAGTAAAAATAAATGAACAAAGCCTCCAAGAAATATGGGACTATGTGAAAAGACCAAATCTACATCTGATTAGTGTACTGAAAGTGACAGGGAGAATGGAACCAAGTTGGAAAACATTCTTCAGGATATCATCCAGGAGAACTTCCCCAACCTAGCAAGGCAGGCCAACATTCAAATTCAGGAAATACAGAGAACGCCCCAAAGATACTCCTCGAGAAGAGCAACTCTAAGACACATAATTGTCAGATTCACCAAAGTTGAAATGAAGGAAAAAATGTTAAGGGCAGCCAGAGAGAAAAGTCAGGTTATCCACAAAGGGAAGCCCATCAGACTAACAGTGGATCTCTTGGCAGAAACTCTATAAGCCAGAATAGAATGGGGACCAATATTCAACATTCTTAGAGCAAAGAATTTTCAACCCAGAATGTCATATCCAGCCAAACTAAGCTTCATAAGTGAAGGAAAAATAAAATCCTTTACAGACAAGCAAATGCTGAGAGATTTTGTCACCACCAGGCCTGCCTCACAAGAGCTCCTGAAGGAAGCACTAAACATGGAAAGGAACAACTGGTACCAGCCACTGCAAAAACATGCCAAATTGTAAAGACCATCGATGCTGAGAAGAAACTGCATCAAATAATGAGCAAAATAACCAGCTAACATCATAATGAAAGGATCAAATTCATACATAACAATATTAACCTTAAATGTAAATGGGCTAAATGCTCCAATTAAAAGACGCAGTCTGGCAAATTGGATAGAGTCAAGACCCATCAGTGTGCTGTATTCAGGAGACCCATCTGACATGCAGAGACACACATAGGCTCAAAATAAAGGGATGGAGGAAGATCTACCAAGCAAATGGAAAGCAAAAAAAGCAAGGGTTGCAATCCTAGTCTCTGATGAAACAGACTTTAAACCAACAAAGATAAAAAGAGACAAAGAAGGCCATTACATAATGGTAAAGGGATCAATTCAACAAGAAGAGCTAACTATCCTAAATATATATGCACCCAATACAGGAGCACCCAGATTCATAAAGCAAGCCTTTAGAGACCTACAAAGAGACTTAGACTCCCACACAATAATAATGGGAGACTTTAACACCCCACTGTCAACATTAGACAGATCAATGAGACAGAAAGTTAACAAGGATATCCAGGAATTGAACTCAGCTCTGCACCAAGCAGACCTAACAGACACCTACAGAACTCTCCACCCCAAATCAACAGAATATACTTTCTTCTCAGCACCACGTTGCACTTATTCCAAAATTGACCATATAGTTGGAAGTAAAGCACTCCTCAGCAAATGTAAAAGAACAGAAATTATAATAAACTGTCTCTCAGACCACAGTGCAATCAAACTAGAACTCAGGATTAAGAAACTCACTGAAAACTGCTCAACTACATGGAAACTGAACAACCTGCTCCTGAATGACTACTGGGTACATAACAAAATGAAGGCAGAAATAAAGATGTTCTTTGAAACCAATGAGAACAAAGACACAACATACCACAATCTCTGGGACACATTTAAATCAGTGTGTAGAGGGAAATTTATAACACTAAATGCCCACAAGAGAAAGCAGGAAAGATCTAAAGTTGACACCCTAACATCACAATTAAAATAACTAGAGAAGCAAGAGCAAACCCATTCAAAAGCTAGCAGAAGGCAAGAAATAACTAAGATCAGAGCAGAACTGAAGGAGACAGAGACACAAAAAACCCTTCAAAAAAACCCTTCAAAAAATCAATGAATCCAGGAGCTGGCTTTTTGAAAAGATCAACAAAATTGATAGACCATTAGGAAGACTAACACAGAAGAAAAGAGAGAAGAATCAAATACACGTAGTAAAAAATGATAAAGGGGATATCACCACTGATCCCACAGAAATACAAACTATAAACACCTCTATGCAAATAAACTAGAAAATCTAGAAGACATGGATAAATTCCTGGACACATACACCCCCCAAGACTAAACCAGGAAGAAGTTAAATCCCTGAATAGACCAATAACAGGCTCTGAAATTGAAGCAATAATTAATAGTCTACCAACCAAAAAAAGTCCAGGACCAGACAGATTCACAGCCAAATTCTACCAGAGGTACAAATGAGCTGGTACCATTCCTTCTGAAACTATTCCAATCAATAGAAAAAGAGGGAATCCTCCCTAACTCATTTTATGAGGGCAGCATCATCCTGATACCAAAGCCTGGCAGAGACACAACAAAGAAAGAGAATTTTAAACCAATATCCCTGATGAACATCGCTGCAAAAATCCTCAATAAAATACTGGCAAACAGAATCCAGCAGCATATCAAAAAGCTTATCCACCACCATCAAGTCAGCTTCATCCCTGGGATGTAAGGCTGGTTCAACATACGCAAATCAATAAATGTAATCCATCATATAAACAGAACCAAAGACAAAAGCCACATGATTATCTCAATAGATACAGAAAAGGCCTTTGACAAAATTCAACAGCCCTTCATGCTAAAAACTCTCAATAAACTAGGTATTGATGGGATGTATCTCAAAATAATAAGAACTATTTATGACAAACCCACAGCCAATATCATACTGAATGGGCAAAAACTGGAAGCATTCCCTTTCAAAACTAGCACAAGACAGGGATGCCCTCTCTCACCACTCCTATTCAATATAGTGTTGGAAGTTCTGGGCAGGACAATCAGGCAGGAGAAAGAAATAAAGGTATTCAATTAGGAAAAGAGGAAGTCAAATTGTCCCTGTTTACAGATGACATGATTGTATATTTAGAAAACCCCATCGTCTCAGCCCAAAATCTCCTTAAGCTGATAAGCAACTTCAGCAAAGTCTCAGGATACAAAATCAATGTACAAAAATCACAAGCATTCTTATACACCAATAACAGACAGAGAGCCAAATCATGAGTGAACTCCCATTCACAATTGCTTCAAAGAGAATAAAATACCTAGGAATCCAACTTACAAGGGATGTGAAGGACCTCTTCAAGGAGAACTACAAACCACTGCTCAGTTAAATAAAAGAGGACACAAGCAAATGGAAGAATATTCCATGATCATGGATAGGAAGAATCAATATCATGAAAAGGTAATTTATAGATTCAGTGCCATCCCCATCAAGCTACCAATGACTTTCTTCACAGAATTGGAAAAAAACTACTTTAAAGTTCATATGGAACCAAAAAAGAGCCTGCGTTGCCAAGACAATCCAATGCCAAAAGAACAAAGCTGGAGGCATCATGCTACCTGACTTCAAACTATACTGCAAGGCTACAGTAACCAAAACAGCATGGTACTGGTACCAAAACAGAGATATAGACCAATGGAACAGAACAGAGCCCTCAGAAATAATACCACACATCTACCACCATCTGATCTTTGAGAAACCTGACAAAAACAAGAAATGGGGAAAGGATTCCCTATTTAATAAATGGTGCTGGGGAAACTGGCTAGCCATATGTAGAAAGCTGAAACTGGATCCCTTCCTTATACCTTATACAAAAATTAATTCAAGATGGATTAAAGACTTAAATGTTAGACCTGAAACCATAAAAATCCTAGAAGAAAACGTAGGCATTACCATTCAGGACATAGGCATGGGCAAGGACTTCATGACTAAAACACCAAAAGCAATGGCAACAAAAGCCAAAATTGACAAATGTGATCTAATTAAACTAAACAGCTTCTGCACAGCAAAAGAAACTGTCATCAGAGTGAACAGGCAACCTACAGAATGAGAGAAAATTTTTACAACCTACCCATCTGACAAAGGGCTAATATACAGACTCTACAAAGAACTTAAACAAATTTATAAGAAAAAATCAATCAACCCCATTAAAAAGTGGGTGAAGGATATGAACATACACTTCTCAAGAGAAGACATTTATGCAGACAACAGACACATGAAAAGATGCTCATCATCACTGGCCACCAGAGAAATGCAAATCAAAACCACAATGACATACCATCTCACACCAGTTAGAATGGCGATCATTAAAAAGTCAGGAAACAACAGGTGCTGGAGAAGATATGGGGAAATAGGAACACTTTTACACTGTTGGTGGGACTGTAAACTAGTTCAACTATTGTGGAAGACAGTGTGGTGATTCTTCAAGGATTTAGAACTAGAAATACCATTTGACCCAGCCATCCCATTACTGGGTATATATCCAAAGGATTATAAATCATGCTGCTATAAAGACACATGTACACGTATGTTTACTGCAGCACTATTCACAATAGCAAAGACTTGGAAGCAACCCAAATGTCCATCAATGATACACTGGATTAAGAAACTGTGGCACATATATACCATGGAATACTACGCAGCCATAAAAAAGGATGAGTTCATGTCCTTTTCAGGGACATGAATGAAGCTGGAAACCATCATTCTGAGCAAAATATTGCAAGGACAGAATACCAAACACCACATGTTCTCATTCATAGGTGGGAATTGAACAGTGAGAACACTTGGACACAGAGTGGGAAACATCACACACAGCAGCCTGTCACGGGGTGGGGGGAGGGGGTGGGGGGAGGGGGGAGGGATAGCATTAGGAGATATACCTAACGTAAATGACGAGTTAATGGGTGCAGCACACCATCATGGCACATGTATACATATGTAAAAAACCTGCACGTTGTGGTCATGTACCCTAGAACTTAAAGTATAATAATAATAATTAAAAAAAACCCCCCACACACAACCAAAAAACAACAAAAACAAAAAACAAAAAACCAACACACACACACACACAAATCTCATAATGTTGTAAGAAAGTTTACAAATTTGCGTTGGGCTCGATTCAAAGCCATCCTTGTGCCATGGGTTGGACAAGCTTGGATTAGAGGTTCTTGACTTTTGTGGGGAGGCTGTCAGACTTTTTTCATAATCAGATGAAAGCTCTGGACCTTCATCCCTGAGAAAACACATAGACACAAAACATTTTCCATATGGTGTCAGGGGCTCAAGATGGGGGACCTACATGGTTTGTGTCCAGGTTTAAATTCCTGGGCCCATCACTTCCTCTATCTTCTTATTCTAAATTCCATGATCCAGGATGGTTGATTTTGGCACAAATTTCATACCTTCTGAGCTTTGGAAGAAACCCAAGCCATCCCTCAAGTTCAGTCAGTGCTCTGACCCAGGGCTAGCTTCATGAGCGTGTTTCCTGTGCAACTGCACATGGCCTCATGCTCGGAAGGCCTCGCACTTGCTTTACTGCTCACCTTTCACCATCTTGACATGCTGAATAAATTTTTGACATTTTTATTTTTCACTGGGCCCCCAAATGATGCATCTGGGTCCTCCTCTGGCAACCTTCTGAGTCTCAACCCTCTCTTCCCATATTCCTGAGAAGTAGTCATCCACTCTCTGTGTAGACTCATAGAGCTAAGGGGAACTCAACACTTTCAAAGCTGCCCATGTCAATTCTAGGCAGACCAAATTGTTAGAAAATTTATTCTTATGCTTTGCTGGAATCTATCTCTTTATAGCTAAACATTGATCATAGTCTTCTGTGTCTTGTGTGATAAGTTTCTTTCTACATAAGAATGTTTTACATATTTGAGGACAGCCACCATTCCCCAGCTTCTAGAAGAAACCTAATAAGAAAGACAAAGGCTGTGGTAAGCTCACATGAGATGAAAGTTCATCTGGAAGGGCCAAATATGAAAAGCAAATAAAATGATTAGGTCAGATGCCCTAGGATAAAAGTCAGGAAAAAATTAAAGGGAACAGGAGGCCTTGTCCTTCTGAAATGGAAAGAAGCCTTAGGTTTTTTGCATCACAAAAAATCCCCCAAAGAATGCACTATGCTGACGCAAGTTGCTCTCATTTTGAAATTAGTGGTGTCGAGGAATAGATCTCTTTTATTGTAAGAGAATGGCTGACTTTTTTTTAAATTACTTCCAAGGCTTTCATTTTTAAGTATCTGAAACAAGAAGATAGCATAAATAAGTAGGATTTAACATCACCATGCCAAATTATGCATATTTATTATGTGCCCTGACAGAACATGACCTTTTAGAGAGGGACTTATATTTTATTCACCTATATACTCTAGTCTATAGTGTAATGGCTAGCACAGAGAAAGCTGTCAATAAATGTTTGATTCTGTAGTATGTTTCTGTGTCCAGAGAGAGTGGCCCACCTATAGGTACAGGTGTGCAAAGGTGGTTCCCCATGTTCAGGTTGGAGTAGAGGGACCAGTCCCAGCCACCACACATCTAATCCCGTCACTGGACATCAATGCTGACAAGGTGGGAGGCCAAGCAGGGTGGGGAAGCTGGGAGGAGATCATGGGACAGCTTTAAGGACGACTTTTTCCTTTGTGTATGTTTCTCATCACAAAGAGAAAGGTACAACCTACTGTTAGTGTGCCCATTGAAATTGTTTCTAAGAATATAAATTTGGACATTTTAAATTGCACTATCCTTATATCCAGATGCTGCATTTTCAAAATAACCTTCTTTTTTTTTTTTGGTGTTGTTGAGACTGGGTCTTACACTGTCACCCAGGCTGTAGTGCAGTGGCACCATCAAAATTCACTGCAGCCTCTAAAACTCCTGGGCTAGAGGAATCCCCTTGCCTTAGCACCCCCAAATAGCTCCTTCTTTCTATTAGAAAATTTATGCATAAAGCCTGGCCGGTAACTTGGTCTCCATTCATTCTTTTCTCCAACTATCTATTAATGATCCTATACTTTTAAACTGTTTTAATTATTTTTTAAATTAACTATCATATGGGTCAAAATGTAAAGAATCTAATAGAGCATATGATGAAGTTTTTCTGTTACCACTGGAGCCTGGCTATTTCATTTTCTTACAGGCAACCAGCATTATTAGCTTCTTATCTATCCTTTCTTAGTCTTTTGAGTAAATATGAACAATTAAATCTCAAATCTCTTCTTAACTAAGAATGGGGCTGTTACTAAGGTCGTTTGTTTGTTTCGTGTGGGGTTGACATTGTAAGGATTTGGCCTTGTCTTTCCTTTTATGGTTTTCTGTTTTGATCTCCCATCTTTCAGATTTGTAAAACAAGCTCTGAGCAGCCAGTGGTCCATTCCCATGTGCTCTCTGTCCCTCTGTCCTCAAGGGCAGAGTGAGCAATGTCACTAAATCTTTTCATGAAGCCACAGTAAAGCAAATATTACTGTACTGGGGCAGGGCCTTTCGAGTTATTTTCCATCCCTCTCTCAACTTTTATTAATCTTCAGAGTCACTCTGGCAAAAGGTTTCTCTGGCTTCATATCCAGAGATGAAAATCTAAGCTTGTCCCTCATTCAAGTTAGTGGGATCTGTCTCTTTACTGTTTTCCTCGCTTCTCTGTAATCTGAAAGAATGTTGTTTTTTCAAAAGTCCATTACCAAACAATGATTCAGGGCTCCTAAACTGTTTAAATAAAGAAAATTTTCTATTTGTCATTTCTCCCATACTTTGTCCATGAGTGGGTGTGAGGGCAGGCTGGACTTGGAAAAGCATTTTAACATGGACTTGTTGACTGGATTCCATTATTTTGTGTGCCCAGAATTCACCCGTTTCCTTTTCTCTGTATTCCCTCCTCCTTCTAGGAACTGTCCTTTCTTTTTCTCCACATGCTTAATTTGGGAGCTGCTAGGTGAGTTCAAATGTAGGTTAGACCCTGGCCACAATTTGTTGGTGCAGGAGTGAACACCAGATCTAAAATGGGTCAATTGTTCCCTTCCCAGGGAATTTGGACTTTGGTCTGAGACTCAAGTCAGTCTCTTTCCAGATGGCTGAACCTACCAGTAATGTAAAATTCAGGAGCTTTGGGCTCCTGAATGCTCCTAGGTTTGCTGTTACAAGGGTGGAAGAAATAGAGACAGAAAAAATGATGTAAGAAGAGACTGAAGGCTGCTGACAGTGTTCCAGGCCCTGGATTTGGCCGTCACTGCTCTTGCTTTCCATGAGACATCTCAATCTTTGGAGTCGGGTAGTTCAGATTGGTTTTCTGTTACTTGCAAGCCAGAGTGTACCAAACACAGGGGCATACCAGCAACAGCAGCCCTGAGCTCTCCTGAGTGAGGTTTTGAAATTTCACTCACAAGATTCCCTGCAACATTTTCTCCCTTCTGCCAGTTAGAGTTTGGACTCAGATCATGTTTCTAATTGAAAATATCTAACTGAAATTAAATGTTTCTGAAATTTTTTTTCTCATAAACGTTGAATTACAGTAGACTGTCATTGATACTCTTCTCGTGGCCAGAAAAATGTTTGTAATTTTCAGTTTGTGTTTGTTTTCTCTAAGCACGTCCCCTTTCTCCTATTCAAACAAACCCTCAGCAGTATTCAGAGAACAGTTACTAAGTCTTTGGACTCTTATATGTGCAAACACCTAAACCCAGAAAAGAGATTATGTGAAGTGCTTCTGAGAAAAGCATAGCAAAATTAAAGCAGAAATCCTACTTCTGCCCCAGGGATCTAGGAGCAGAAAAAACTTTATTTACCAAGCATAGCCCTGGGGATGCAAGACCCCAGGAAAAAATGTGGAAATGTCTGGGGAGACAGGCTGTTGTAGACAGTTTTGATGAGAGTTGTATACTCCAGAGAGGCAAGGAAGCAGCAGAAAGATGCCCATGCTTGCATGCATGTCAGCGAAGTAGGATAGAGGAAGGCTGGACTTAAAGGGGCTGTGAAGACAGGAAATCTCCGCCCTGACCTGCAAGGGTCGTGTTCAAGGACTGTAAGTATAGATTTCTCAGTGAACACTCACGGAGACAGAGAACTGGAGGACAAGACGCCACCACCTCCCAACCCACCATTCAATGGCTTAACTCCATTGGAGTCTCCTGGAAACTAAGACAAACCTTTGGAAAAAGAGACCCTAAATTGACTGAGAGTAAGTTTCTACTACCCTAGCAGACTGTAAAACAGAAAGAGAAATTAAGTGGAATGATAAAAAAATAAAGCCATATTTTGTGCTCGCTTGCATTTCTGGACGAAGATTCATACATTGCTTTATTGTGTAGTTAGGGCAAACAATGTGTTCCCAAACACAACAATATTTGCTTACAGTCTATAATGACAATCTAAGAAGCTGTTGTTTGTTCTGGGTCATAATAACTAAAAACTTTTGAGCACTTCTATCATGCCAAGCATTGTGATAAGGACTTTATACTTATTATCATGTTGAGTATTTAAAACAACACAAAAGGATAGAAATTCTAATTATCAGTATTTTGTGGATGAGAAATACAAGTCATTGAGATGATAAAAAATTTTCCCATAACAGACATTATAAAGATTTCCATTTTATTTGTGATGATCGCTTCCTTCAAGGGACTATTTAGATGCGATGTCTATGCCAGAATAAGAGTTCCCTTGGGATTCCAAATTAACTACACAGTATACAAAGCCAAGATATCATTGTCTTTTAAAAATTGTTCATTGGCATGAAAAGACCTTTATTGAGGGAAAATTTGGACCAGAAACTGCCAGGAACTTGGGTTAACTTGGGTTAACAACTTCTCCTTCAAAGAAACCCAGCCATGGTGGAGTTGTTAAGAGGTTTGTTGTCAAGAGATGATCTAGATTTAATTTCTCAAGCACACTAGCCATTAAGTCAGAAAACTACAGATTTAAGAACTTGAAAGGACCACCAAAATTCAGTTCAGCAAGTGATTGCCTTAGATAAACAGGTCACCACAATCCTACATTATTGGTGGGTGCAATTAAGGCCCTGAGTGATCAGGGGGTGTGGAAACTAATTGTCTTGCCATTTAATAAATACTTTTTCATGGCAACCACATTGTCCCTCATTTCCTGCAGAAGAGAATTCTTTCTTTTATGGAAAATTCTTGAGAGGATTTAGATTCTATGAGATGACAAAAAGCAGAGAATGAAGAACTATACTACTCCATACTGGCATTTGGTTCAGCAACAACACAATACCAGTGTATTAGTCAGAGTTTTCCAGAGAACCAATAGGCTATCTCATCTATATCTAATCTATAGGTATCTGTATCTATTCATCTCTCTCTCTCTTTCTCATATAATAGAGAACTATGTGTCTCAAAGGCTGGAAACTCAGGCTGGTCTCCTACATTGCAGTCCCTTTTTTGGGAAAACCTCAGACTTTACTCTTAAGACCTCTAACTGATTGGAGGCTAATCTGCTTTATTCTAAGTCTACTGGTTTAAATGTGAATCTCATCTAAAAAAAATACCTTCACAGCAATCATTGACCCAAGAAGCTTGAAAGGCTTCTCCAGTTGAGGGTTTCACCAAAGACAGGTTGCATGGAATTTTAGTAAGCATTCCACCCAAAAAGTTTCTGTAATCAATGTTTTTTGGCTTAAACAATGTCAAACGCTTTTATTTATTAGAGAAAGCCTTTATTATGCTCAAAATGCTGGGAATTCCCCATGTGGGGGTTACGGTTTGCAGTGATCCCTGGTTTTTATACTCAATCTTTTCTGTGTGAGTCATCTCTCTGAACAAGCATTTTTGGAAGCAGACACACTGATTAAAATAAATCTCTCTATTTTGTAGCTGACAAAACCAAGGCAAAGAGAGGTGAAGGGCTCTGGCTCACAGAGAGTTGGTGGCAGTCACAGACCCAAGTTTACTGACTTCAGTGTTCTTTCCAAATGCAAAATGTAAAAAGTTGAGAATAAATGGAGAGGATTGGAGCCATTCCTAGGGAGGTGTTTGACCCAAGGCAGGCAGCTCTGGTGGGTTTTGTACCTCTCCAGCATTTCTGAATAGCTGAAGTTAGCCCTGATTCATGCAGAGATGGGAGATGGGTACATGGTAGAAATGGAAGCCCCACTGGCTCTGTTTTGATGATGGTCATATCTGTAGATTATCAGAAGATAGAGCCATCTCCTTTTCTCCCTGAGTCAAATTTCTCTGAGTAACAGCCTATTTGCCAGCAGGGGGTGGTGGGAGAAGGGGTTGAGTGAATCAGTCTTGGGGTTTGAGACAATTGCCTCCATTTGCTATACCTTGAAGATGACAATGGTAGCAATTTCCACCTAGTTGAAACAAATCATCAGAATAAAGCTTATTAATATATGAGGGCATGTCAGTCAAGGAAGCTATTTAGCATTACACTTAATAGGGGAATATCTTCAGAAGCTCCTTTCCAGGAGAGTCAAAAAGCCTTATTAGATTAATTCTTTTTCCTTGGCTATTGGCTTGGGCAGATGATAATATGCTATTTAGCATAATAGCATAAAAGCTATTATGCTAAATTTATTTTGTTATATTCTCTTTCAGGAATAGACATCCCCCAGTCTGTGTGAATTTCTTAGATTCATTTACATCTTTACTTTAAATCTTTCTGGGAACTCTTCGGTGATCCCAGGTCATATAACTTCATATAACCTCGTTCATATTTTCTTCTGTGATAGAAACATCAAATATAGGTGACAGTATCTAATTTATTAATACTGGTTTTCCCAGTGTTCTCAAGCAAGTGTGGAGGAGACTGGGACATAAACTAAAACCATAAAGTCATCCCAGGGGATGAGACCAGTATTGTAAAGATATTCATATTTTGTCTGACAATGGCCTGTGGTGGTTCTTCACAAACTAGCCTTGAAAATTAGGAGATAATCACCTGTGCACCCCCTTTTTCTAATTGTTACAGACCCAATCCTCAAATCCTCTTATTTCCCATTTTCCTCTTAGAGCTAAGAGGATCTACATATTTAATATCCATGACATAAAGCAGCTCTTGTTGGGGTTCTCACCACTGCACCCTATCTGGGTCAATCATGGATTCTGAAAGATGCAGCAAAATGGACGCTTTCAGCATATGCACTTTCTTTAAACCTGGGGTCTTAGCTTGGGTTCCCTAGCAGCAGAGCCTGCAGCAGGAATTCTAGCACAAATAATTTATTAACAGCATGATATCAGGTGAATTCAGTAAGGGAATGAGAGAAGTGGCATAGCACAGGGGAAGAAGCTAAGCAAGATGTGGTTTTAGCTGGATGATTTCAGCTGGAATTTAGGCTCAATCTGATTTAATGGGGAGTTTTGGAGCAAGACTAGTACCACGGAATTGTCAAACACTGAGGCTAGATGGGCTTTGTGTATCCCTATATCAGTCAGTTAATGGCTGCAGGTTGCCCTGGGGGGAAGGGGTAACTTCTTATCAGTTCTGGTTGAGGGAGCTACCACAGCAGTTCTTGGAGGATATGGCAGCCGGGGGTATTGGTGCATTTGTTCAGTAAAAGGTACCTGGGTAGGTCACCAAGAACAGCTATAACTAGGCAGACTTATTCTGAATCCCCACTTCCCTGTTTATTCTTCTGACTTTAGCATACATTAGCATAAAGATAACATATACTGCACTCCCTCAGCCCAGAAAACAGACCCAGCTCTTGGCATTCAGCTCCCTCCTTCACCATAACCCACATAACCTAAACACTAACTGGAGCTCCTAATTTTAAATCCCCAAATTTACCCTCACATCTTTAAGCCTTGAACTCCCTCATCTCCTCTCTGTTTATTAACCATTTACTCCATTGGCAAGAGTTTCTGCTCACCACCCAGATTCGGTTTTGGTAGGGCAGTGCATTAATTATTTATTGCTATATAGGAAATTACCTCCAAACAGAGTGTTTTAAAACAATGATAAACGTTTATTTTCTTATAGTTGGGCTTGGCTGGGTTGTTCTTCTAGCTCGGGGTTTTTTTTTAATTTTTCTTTTGACAAACATAACATCTGTTTTTCAGATGTTGGCTGGGGCTGCAATCATTTTGAGGCAGGAGAATAGGGCCTGGAGACAGGGAACCTAAGGTCTTCTTAGAACTAAATCAAATGGAAACACTTCAGCTATGATAGGAAATATCCTCTTCATTTACATTGGGCATACAACTAGTAAATGACTTCGTAATTTTACTTCATCCTCTTCACTTACGTAGGTGTACACCAAGTAACCAACGGAAACCTCTAGAGGGTATTTAAACACCAGAAAATTCTGTAACTGTGCTGTTGAGACCCTATACTCATGCCCACTCCCACTCTGTGGGTGTGCTTTCATTTTTCCATAAATCTCTGCCTTTTTGCTTCTTTCTTTCCTTGCTTTGTGTGTTTTGTCCAATTCTTTGTTCAAGATGCCAAGAACCTGGACACACTCCACCGGTAACATATTTTGGCAAGCCAGTCAGGGGGTAAGCCCAAAGTTTGGGATTTATTTTTCTCCTTTTCTTCTCTGCTCCATACAGGGGAATCTCTCTCTCTTTTCCTTTCCAACTTGGGCCCCTTGGTGGGCAGTGCCTAAACACAGAGGCAACTGCAGATTTCTGGCCAGGGCCGCTCTGAAGGAATATTTTCTATTTTTTCCGGTTGTGGTCCCTAATCCCTACATGTGGTACAGCTCAGGGTGAACTCACATGCGTTTCATGTGACTGAAACCTTCTTTTCTTATGTTAAATTCTTCCCTTACCCTACTCAAATGGCTAAGGATAGAAGAAACCCACCCAGCCTCTAGTTCCTATCATTAAAGTTCATGGCTATCACTAATGGAATGGGAAGCATGGGAAAGCATGGCGTTATCAAATTATAAGGATGCTAGAAGTTGAGGCCTTCATCCAGGGACAAAAGGAAAGCTCATAGTAGGCTATTCCCTCTGGAGGGAAAGCATGCAAAGTGGCACTGGTGCCCACCTAAGGTCAGAGACATCTGACACTGTAAGATTGGACCCTAAAGGGGGATTCCTTGGGGGATCCTTCAGACCCCAACCTCTCCAAAGTGGATGCCCTTGGCAGAGGTCCTGAGGTCTAGTGCTAAGCCCCCCTTAGAATTTTCTCCTGCAGTTGCAATACTGTGTGGACCCCATATTGTTTGGAATCTGAAGTTTGCTGTTGAATGGGAAAGTAGGATGGAGTGGAGTTTTACGTGTCTAGGCTTTTGTGCTGCTTTTCTAAGCAAGGGGCCTGGTGAACGTGTTATGCTTTCCTTTGGTACTGTTTGGCCCCAGTGTTCTTTGGAGTCTGGGGAGGTTTGGCCTCTAAAAATCAAACTGCCATGGAAACTGCTATACCCAAAATTTTGGTTCACAGCCTTCATTGGATTACCTATTGGGGCAAACAAAGTAAAACCAGTGAGCTTTTATTGCTATCTCATGGCTAGGGTTCCAAGGTAAAAGCTATCGAATCTTCATTTGTGTGTGTGTGTATATATATGTCTAGATGTGTTTATTTGTATGTACCCTTGTTATATGTTGTGTCTACCAAATTGGTCTATAAAAGAGCACTCATAAATTAAGTAAATAAGTCTGAGCAATTTTCAAGCTCACATGACTTAAGTATAACTTCACTAAACAAACTGGTTTTTAAATTATTGATGAAATAAAAATAGAAATGCCTTCAGAATTGTCGGCATGCATTTTTATCTGGATTTTATTTTTATTTTTATTTTTATTTTTTTTGAGACAGAGTCTTGCTCTGTTGCCCAGGCTGGAGTGCAGTGGCGCGATCTCGGCTCACTGCAAGCTCCGCCTGCCAGGTTCATGCCATTCTCTTGCCTCAGCCTCCCGAGTAGCTGGGACTACAGGTGCCCACCACCACGCCCTGCTAATTTTTTGTATTTTTAGTAGAGATGGGGTTTCACCGTGTTAGCCAGATGGTCTCCATCTCCTCACCTCGTGATCCACCCGCCTCGGTCTCCCAAAGTGCTGGGATTACAGGCGTGAGCCACTGCGTCCGGTCGTTATCTGGATTTTATATTTGTCTCTGCTAGATATTTTGAGGTATCAGGGTTTGGCATAGAAGGTTATAAAACTATAAACCCAGCCAAAACAAAATGATCTTGGTTTGACTGCCCTTTTTTTTTTTTTTTTGACAAATGATAGTAATTTGACGTTAGCTAAATCTTCTGAGCTGTTGGCAAAAATATCTATGTACTTAACTTTGAGGCTCTTACTTAGGTTTGGGTGAGCACCTGATGTTCACTGGCTATTAAAAATGTGGTTAACAAGGAATAACTAACTTTAAATAATAGTGTCTAATATCTCAGTTTACAGAAGTAATCTAGATAAACTGTTTAAAAATGAAATAAGTACATGTAAATGGGATAAATGTTTTAGGTGAACTTTTTGTGTAAATTAAAATCTTAAAATTATGTTTGATGCTCATTTAATATCTGGGTCATTTCCTATTAAGAAAGGGTTGTGATATGGGGAAATATGTTTCTAAATACTGTGGAATTATTCTTATCTATAAATGTCCATATCTCATAGCTCAAGATTTCTTGCTTTTTAGGATTTCACTAAAGTTTTAGGTTACTAAGGGTAAGAATTCTAGTTAACACATAATTTTGTATACAAAATGTACCAGAAAGGGTTGTGTTATTAATGAGAAAAAGAATAATTTCATCTAATTCAGAAGTTATATAAAAGTTCCAGTTACAGACTTCAAAAGGTTATTTATGAAATAATGTACTACGGAACTAGTAAGTAGGGGAGAAAGATGTGGAAAAAGTTTAGATAATAAGATATTCTTTAAAACCTGATAGGGAATTGGAGACATTTGGCTAATTAACATTTTCATAGTTAAAGCTCTTAGTCTTGACTGATAAAATAAGAAGTATTGTAAAGAAATGCATTGGCAGTTTGGCAATTCTTTTTTTTAAATACAGTTAAGCATGAAGCTGGATTTAGTGTGGAGCCAAATTTCGTATACATAATTGCATTGCTTCCCCCTATGTTTACTGTTTTGTGTGGATAGTGCTGGCACTGGAGTACTTATTGGTCATGTGCCTACAGTGAATTTCTTGGTTGCACAGGATGTATGGTGATATTGGTGGACTTAAGGATACTTAATTCTGTATCAGGAATAAAATATTCATTATGTGGGTTTTTTTGGGGTCCTGGGTAACACTATAGTCTCCAGGGTAGATTGAGTAGGAACATTAGGGTTGGTTTCCTGTTTACTTGTCTTTGCTTCCAATTTTCATTTGTTTGCTGTTTATTCTCCTCTGACTTTGCTTGTGTATGCATATATAAAACCATTTTTTTTGTTGTTTTTTAGTTTCTAGTGGAAGGCTTTTATTTGGTTCTGTGGATAGTTATTTTGTTTCCTATGCATTCCTAGCAAGTCATCATTTGTTTTGCTTATCTGGAATTCCTAGGCTACCTTTGTCAGGCCCGCAGGAATTGATGGAGCACAAGAACTTTCTATCCTTAAACTAACTTTTTGGATTTTAGGCTTCCTGATACTTTAAGGGTGTTGAGTGTAATTTCTTAAATAGAATTTTAGTCAATATTTCTCTCTCTGCCTACTTTCTCCAAAATTTGTAAACTACGTGTGACTATTCTTAATTCATGGCAATGTGTTTGTTTGCATACACAGTTGAGCAGCGTTGCTAGGGCTGCTCAGGGAGAGATAACCCAGAAACCTGGCATGCTGGCAAAAGGGTAAGAATTTCTTACCAGTCAGACTCTGGCCTCTCTCTGTCTTTCTCTCTCTCTGTGCAAACTGGTTAAATGAATAGTAAAAGTCACTGTTTATCTCCTCTGTAAAGTTTTGATTAATATAAAATAGAATTCTGAGGCTGGTCTTTAGCTGTAGTGAATCTGGTGTGCTTTATGTGTCTTTCTGTATTGTTCTGTCACAAAAAGGGGTACATCAGGATAAAATGCGTGCCTAGGACTCCATAGGCTTGCTGTTCAAGATGGCCCAGCAAACTGGTCAGTCATGTCCTTGGGAGCTTGACCTTGTAACCATGTGGCCATGCTTTCTTTCTCTTTTCACAATGGCAGCTGGGTTTAGGGTTCAATTCCTGGCTTAGGGAATGAGTCCTTTATCTTCTATGTATTTATATGTGTTGTGTGTGTAATATAAAAGAGCTTTAATTAATTGGTTTAATAATAAGAGCTTAAATAAAATATTTGTCAGAAAAGTAAAAAAGTTTAATGCCTTTTATTTAGTTCATGTGGCTTAAGTAATCTTTGGGAAATAAAGACAGTTTTAAAGATTATTGGTAAAATAAAAATATCTTCAAAAATGTAAAAATTTGGTCTAAATTATACAGACCAAATACTAGGTTTGCTAAATGTTTAAGGTCATAAACTGCTTGTTTGACTTTTAAAAATTATTCAATTTATTTTGGAGTATTAGATTCTAGGTAAGACCTGGGGACATGTGAAATTAGTCATGTCACCTAGCTATGCAAAGCAGTTTATAAAGAAAAGAAATCTTATATAAGAAAGGATCTTATATGGTACATTCTTGTCCTAAAGTAAAATAACATGTTGTTTAAAAGGAGAGATGTTTAGGACAAGTCAGAAAGTCCAAGCATATTGTAGATGGTCTGTGTAAATCATGAAATAATTTATGAAAGAGAATTTATGCAAGAAATGTTGTACAATTCAAAGGTGATTAGGCCTCCTAAATGCTTCATAAAATGCCACTGTGACTCTTAACTGTACAACTTGCCTGCTTTACAGCTAGGTAAAGCCTGGGACACATGGAGTTAGATGCTGGAAAGAGTCAGACCTTATCTGGACTTCTGGGTGGGTCCTAGGCTCCACACCTAGTACATAATTAAAATCCTAAACTTATCAAGGTTTTCACCAAAAGTAAATGTCGCCAAGAGTTAGCATTGTAACATGTAATTGAGCCTACTGAAGAAACAGTTTTACATGAAAGGTATGTAAGAAAAGTGAAATGTGTTTTTGGTAAAAGATTATAAGAAAGCATGGGAATGTGGGTTTTTTTGTTTTGCCTAAAGGTCTAAAAGATTGTTTTAAGTTAGAATAAAGCTAAAGGTTTGAACAGGTTGTGGAAGGTTTGCAAACAATTAATCTTGTAAAAAATTATGTGTGTGAACATATTGACTAAATTTAAAGGGGTATTTTCTGGTTTGTCTGTAAATTGAACATCGAAATAAAAACACAAACATGGTTTCCTTAAAGTACTGATCTGCTCTTTAACAAAAATTTATAGAGGGTTATAAAAGATTTATGAAATTCTCATTGTATTGTCAAACTGATTAAGATTGGAAAGATTTGTCTATAAGGTTTTATTAAAAATTGGGGTTGACATTAATAGTACACTAATGCAAGGGTGAAATTTGGCTTTCTCTCTTGAATAAGATTTTCATGTAATATTAAAAGACATTGAAAGATTTTTGTTTGCCTTTTGAATAAACTACCAACAAAAAAAGAAGGGAAAGACAAGAGACAGATTGTTTGGAAAGCTAAGTCTTCCCTCTTTCAATGAGTGAAGATTTTCACCTAAAAAAGAGGTATTTTGATAATCATTTTGGCTAAATGAATGACTTATGGTAACCTGGAGTTCTATTTTATAATATCAAGTGTTTTAAGCCTCTAACATATTTGATAGGCTTCCCAAAATCAAATTGCAGCTTTAAAATTGTCTTTTCTGACCTCTAACTTTGAGATGCTGCAAAGGGCCCCGAATCATCCAAAAGAGAGGTGAAAAGAATCATTTGACACGTTTAGTTACATGGGAAGTATTGACAAAAACTTAAAAAAGTTTAGTCTTCTTCAGGTTATATTTTAGTGAATGATATTATATATTTTCCAAAATTGTATGGGATTTCTAAAATTCTAAGATGTCTGAGTATATGCCATCAATCATAATTATGGTTATTATGTTAAGTGAGTGTAAACCACAGAAATAACCAAATTTCCTTGTCAATTGTGTTTTTAACTGTAACTATTTAAAGTTATTTCCACAGTTAATTGCATAATGCTGATGCAGTTTCTGAAAACTTCACAAGCACACAAAATCCCAGAATATGGTGTCTTTTAGGAAGTTGATTAAAGGATGGAAAGGACCCTAAAAAGCACTCTTGAATACAGGTTTCTATGAACTTTAGAATCATATCATTTGAACTGGGTAAGAATTCCTGGAACTTTAATGAAAAGACTGACTGGGTTATAAAACTGCTAACCTAGGTAGAACAAAAATTAATTAAATACCAAGAAAATACTTTGCCAGATTTTTATGCTAAATTGGCTGATACTGAAATTGTTTAGATATACAATTTGAATGAATTCCATGGTCTAAGTCAAATTACCTATGATAATCCATCAGTTACCAGTGTTATTCACCTAATTTGATGAAACAACTGGTATTCAAGAGCATATAAGTCTAATGTTCATTAAGCATGGATTCATGGAAAACGAGGATGGCCACCTTGTTCTTCTCGAGTCCTTAAAAATTTTATTATTAAAAGTTCAGCCAGGTGTGGTGGCTCACGCCTGTAATCCCAGCACTTTGGGAGGCTGAGGTGGGCAGATCATGAGGTCAGGAGTTCAAGCCCAGTCTGGCCAATATGGTGAAACCCCATCTCCACCAAAAATACAAAAAAATTAGCTGGGTGTGGTGGCATGCACCTTTAGTCCCAGCTACTTGGGAGGCTGAGGCAGAAGAATCACTTGAATCCAGGAGGTGGAGGTTGCAGTGAGCCGAGATTGCATCACTGCACTCCAGCCTGGGTGACAGAGCAAGATTCCATCTCAAAAAAAAAAAAAGTTCTGCATTCTGTGACTCATGATAGAAAATATAAAATGAGTCAAATTGAATATATTGATGTGGTGACTTATAAGTTGCTAAAATAGTTTATAACCAATGTTTGGTTCCACATTTCTGGGAAAACAATCAAAGCTTCAGGTACATTTGGTCACTTGATGAGCCATTTAGGCATTTTGTAAATGGATTTCATTCAATTGCTATTTTCCATGCATGTTTTCTTGTTGTATAAATGCTCTCCCATGCAAGAGGGCTGATATTATTACATTAACTTACGATGCCACAGTGTATTTTCACCAGGTAAAGAAAGCTTTTTATGGTTCACTGAGGACAATCAACCCCTTCACAATCTAGAACCCAAAGATTGGATCTTCTGAGGACGGAAGAAAAACTGTCAGAGAAAAACTGTTCTTGCCATCCACATTGCAGCAAAACTTTGGAAGCTTGAACTTTGAGTTCATAGTCTCACAACTGAGAAGGTTCCCTCCATACTCTTGGAACTATATACCTATTGGAGCCCTTAAGGTAGAGCTAACCAGAAAAGTCTCTCCCCAGAAGAAGATGGCATCTTTGATGTGAACAGCTTTTTCCAAGATCACAGATTAAGACTTCTACTATCATGAGACTCTTATCCTTGAATATTTTTTGTTTATGCCTCTACAAACAATAGAAATGAAAAAGGAATCTGTTTTGTGCACTTATGGGGTATACTTTCATTTGTGAAGGATTTTGCAGCCAGCCTTATACATGGAAAATCTTATACTCTGATAGATAAAAGATGAAGGCCCAGTGTAGGTGAGAAACTTTAATGCTACATATGTTGCCTCATAATCAGTCAGAAACAGAAGATTGGTTCACTCCTATTAACCCACTCATGCGTTAAAAAGAACATTTCCAGGAGGCCTTCACTCTTCTATAATAGAAGGGCATCATTTATTAGGTCATTTTTCTATTTGGAAGGATTTGGAATAAAAGAGGTAATGATTAGAAATGTATCCCTCACAATAGGTTCTGTAGCAGATTCTACTGTAAAGTCGATAGTTACACAACAGACTTTAAATTCTCTTGTGAAAGTTATACTAAAGAATAGAATTGGCCAAACAGAAAAGTATCTATGCAGCTTCTGGCAGTCATGGCCTATGGTGAAAATATCAGGTATTATAGAGTTTCAGTTGTAGCGGATTAACAGAGACTGTTTAGTTAAGTGAGTAGACTCCTTATCTAGCTCATTCTTTGATCTATTTGATTTTAGGTGGTTTGGTTTATGGGGACCCTGGATAAGGAACGTACTTCAAACTCTTGGTATTATCCTCCTGATAGTCATAATAATAGTCTCCCTGGTGCATTGTATTCTCTCAAAGGTGTTACATGCTTGCATGCAGCCATCTCTAGAATGTCAAATGGTCTCTTTTCAAGTGGAATGACAAAAGCTGAAAGAAATATGTGACCACAAGGACACTGTAACCTATGAATGAAATGCTGAGACCAGAAACCCAAAATGATGGTAACTGAGAGTGGTACTAAGGCTCTAAGTTTTGATCATACTCTCACCTAAGTGAGAACCTGACCAAAAGGGGGGAATTTTTAAAAACAAAATTGTGGTAGGCCATTGTTTTGGGCTGAGCTCATGCATTAGACCTCATCAGATCAAACCAAACAAAATGGAGTTGCTTGGGCTAAGACTTTAAGGAGACACATTGTATTAGTCCATTCTCACACTGCTGATAAAGATATACCTGAGACTGGGCAATTTACAAAAGAAAGAGAGGTTTAATGGATTTACAGTTCCATGTGTCTGGGGAGGCCTCACAAGTATGGTGGAAGGCAAGGAGGAGCAAGTCACATCTTATATGGATGGCAGCAGGCAAAGCAAGAGCTTGTGCAGGGAAACTCCACCTTATGAAACCGTCAGAGCTCTTCAGACTTATTCACTATCATGAGAACAGCATGGGAAAGACCTGCCCCCATGATTCAATTACCTCCCACCAGATCCCTCCCACAATATGTGGGTATTCAAGATGAGATTTGGGTGAGGACACAGCCAAATCATATCATTCCGCCCCAGCCCCTCCCAAATCTCATGTCCTCACATTTCAAAACCAATTATGGCTTCCTAACAGTCCCCCAAAGTGTTAACTCATTTCAACATTAACTCAAAAATCCACAGTCCAAAGTTTCATCTGAGACAATGCAAGTCCCTCCTGCCTGTGAGCCTATAAAATCAAAAGCAAGTTAGTTACTTCCTAGATACAATGGGGGATAAGCATTGGGTAAATACAACCATTCCAAATGGGAGAAATTGGCCCAAACGAAGGGGCTACATGTCCCATGCAAGTCCAAAATCCAGCAGGGTAATCAAATCTTAAAGCTCCAAAATGATCTCCTTTGACTCCATGTCTCACATCCAGGTCATGCTAATGCAAGAGGTGGGTTTCCATGGTCTTGACAGCTGCACCCCTTGTGGTTTTGCAGGGTACAGCCTCCCTCCCAGATGCTTTCACAGGCTGGCATTGAGTGTCTGCAGCTTTTCCAGGTTCATGGTGCAAACTGTTGGTGGATCTACCATTCTGAGGTCTGGAGGATGGTGACTCTCTTCTCATAGCTCCACTAGGTGGTGCTCCAGTAGGGACTCTGTGTGGGGGATCTGACCCCACATTTCCCTTCTGCACTGCCCTAGCAGAGATTCTCCATGAGGGCCCCACCCCTGCAGCAAATTTCTGAGCATCCAGGCATTTCCATACATCCTCTGAAATCTAGGCGGAGGTTCCCAAACCCCAGTTCTTGACTTCTGGGCACTCATAGGCTCAACACCACCAACTCATAGGCTCAACAAGCAAGATGGCTGCATGCAAGCATGGCTTCTGCAGCCATGGCCTGAGCTTTATGTTGGCCCATTTCAGCCATGGCTGGAGTGGCTGGGACGCAGGGCACCAAGTCCCCAGGATGCACACAGCACAGGGACACTGGGCTTGGCCCATGAAATGATTTTTTACTCTTAGGTCTTCATGCCTGTGATGGGAGGGGCTGCTGTGAAGACCTCTGACATGCCCTGGAGACATTTTCCCCAGGGTCTTGAGGATTAACATTCGGCTCCTTGTTGCTTATGCAAATTTCTGCAGGTGGCTTGAATTTCTCAGAAAAATTGGATTTTCTTGTCTATTGCATTGTCAGGCTGTAAATTTTCTTAACTCTTATGCTCTGCTTCCCTTATAAAACTGAATGTACTTAACAGCACCCAGGTGACCTCTTGAATGCTTTGTTGCTTAGAAATTTCTTCTGCCAGATACTCTAAATCATCTCTCTGAAGTTCAAAGTTCCACCAATCTCTACAGCAGGGGCAAAATGCCACCAGTCTATTTGCTAAAACATAGCTAGAGTCACCTTTCCTCCAGTTCCCAATAAGTTCCTAATTTCCATCTGAAACCACCTCAACCTGAACTTTTTTGTCCATATCACTATCAGCATTATGGGCAAGGTCATTCAACAAGTCTCTAGGAAGTTCCAAACTTTCCTACATTTTCCTGTCTTTTCTTGAGCCCTCCAAACTTTCAACCTCTGCCTGTCACACAGTTCCAAAGTTGCTTCCACATTTTCGTGTATCTTTTCAGCAGTGCCCCACTCCTGGCACCAATTTACTGTATTAGTCTGTTCTTACACTGCTGATAAAGACGTACTCAAGATTGGGCAATTTACAAAAGACAGAGAGGTTTAATGGACTTACAGTTCCACGTGGCTGGGGAGGGCTCACAGTCATAGTGGAAGGCAAGGAGGAGCAAGTCACATCTTACATAGATGGCAGCAGGCAAAGTGAGAGCTTGTGCAGGGAAACTCCCCCTTATAAAACTATCAGATTTCATGAGAGTTACAAGAACAGCACAACAAAGACCTGTCCCCATGATTCAATTACCTCCCACTGGGTCTTTCCCACAACACATGGGAATTCAAGATGTGATTTGGGTGGGGACACAGTCAAACCATATGACACATGGATCCTAGAAGAGAAGAGGTTTTGTTTTTTTCCTGCAAATCTCTATAACAAACATTCCTGACAGGATAAGTATCTACCTCCTGAAGTTCCCATTAAATCTTTTAACCAAATTCATTTCCTCTCTCCTAGAGACCATCAAACTTCAGATGATCATGTGACAAAGGTTCCAGTCAGTTCCAGGTGAAGACACCACCCCTGGTCATTAAGGAGCTACCCTGTCTCCATTAGGCAGAGCAGGACAAGAGTTCTGTGATCCACAATGGGTAGGGACTACACCCTTAGCCAGCATGAAGCAGTTACAGAAGAAAGACCATCAGTCCCTCTGCCTCCTATAAAGATTTATGGGGATCACATCTTTTGGGGGGAAATAAGACAGGAGAATAGGGCCTGGAGGCAGGGAACATTAGGACTTATTAGAACTAAATCAAAGGAAAACACTTCAGTGATGACAGGAAATATCCTCTTCATTTACATAGGACATACACCTAGTAAATGACTTTGTAACTTTAATTCATCCTCTTCATTTACATAGGGTGTACACCAAGTAACCAATGAAAATCTCTAGAGGGTATTTAAGCCCCAGAAAATTCTGTAATTGCACTGTTGAGACCCTATGCTTGCTCCCGCTCCCACCCTGTGGAGTGTACTTTCATTTTAAAAAAATCTCTGCTTTTGTCACTTCATTGTTTCCTTGCTTTGTTTGTGTATTTTGTCCAATTCTTTTTTCAAGACACCAAGAATCTGGACACCCTCCACCGGTAACAATTTGCAAGCTTGATTGGAGGTGGAGTGGCTTCAAAATTGGCTTAGTCACATGGCTGGCAAGTTGGTGCTTGCTGTTGGTGGGAGGTTTTCACTATTTCTCATGGGTTCTTCTCCAATGGGCTGCTTGAGCTTCCCTCCAGTATGGTAGCTGGCTTCCCAGAAGGAGTGGTCCAGGAGAACAAAGCAACAGCTGTGGTGACTTTTATGACCTATCCTTAGAAGTTAAACATGGTCTTCTTCATCAAGTGGTTGCACAGACCACGTCTGATTCAATGTAGGAGGAGACTTCAGATGATCATGAATAGTAAGAGGTGAAGATCATGCAGGCATCCTAGACCTTGACTGTGACAGGGTAGTATATTCCTATATTCCTCCCTCAATATTTTCCTGTTTTCCTACTCTGCCTGTTTGGCAAGAACACAGTGGCTCCTAACCTCTCTACTCTTAATTTCTTCATTGTGTTTTCTTGATATTTCTCAAGACTCCTACATATATTGAGTCATACAGAATGTAAAACCAACAGTTTTTTAAATTAATCAATTTTAGCAGTTTTTAAGCTTTCAGAGCTGTCCACTTCATCCTAACACTTTAGGAGTTGGTGGCCATCCCATGATCTCGCTCATGTTTATGTAATGTTCTATCTGCCTGCTCACAGTCTGTATCTCATCCTGGAGAGTCCTTATTTGTAAAGCATATCTGTCTTCTTGTACTTATCCTTCTGGTCTCTTCATGGATCTTCTTCTACCCTTTCTAGTGCTTTATCTACGTCATCACAAAGATTCCAGAATGAAATCTCCTTCCTTCAAGGTGGCAACCCTGGAGCATGGTTTTATTTGAGCCTGAGCTGGAATTGCAAAATTAGGCAGCTTGGCAGGAGAAAGCTAGAGCCAGGCATCAGTGGGCCCCAACCTCTGAAGAAACCAACGCTTTGACCAACAGCTCCCTTCTGTAATGTCATGGGAGAGTAATTTTTTGCTTTTATAGGGTTTCTTCAGACAGAAGTACCACACAAAGATTATACAAAGATCTATGCTTTTCCATGTGGGGGTTTGATACATTAATGAGAATTTGACAAATCCTGACCACTCTGCCATCTGTGGGCCTCATTCTGTTCCTACTTCTGTGATGCTTTTCATCTGTTCTGAGACAGAGGAACTCGTTCCACTGACATAGGCAATACTCCTAACCCTACCAGCTGTCTTACAAGGGTGTGTTGCTGCTCACTGGAGAAAATGAAAGAAAGGGTATATATTAAACAAAAATCCTGCCAGAAACAATTCACATTCTTCCATACAGGTAGCTTACAAAGAGGCACAATATAGGATGGGTTTATGTTAATCATATCTCATACTTTTCATGAGGTTATGTCATCTTACTGCTCAGAAACCTCCAATAGCTCTCACGACTTAATCACTCCTTGTCTTAGCATTGTAGGCCTTCCAGCTGTCATTCATGCTTCATGGCACTTTATTAATACAATATTCCTTTCCTTTCCCCACTACATGTCACCTATACTTTAGCCAAATGGGATTACATACTATTGTTCTAACCTGCTCCATAAATTTCTGCCTCCATGCATTTAGAAATTGTATTCTCTGCATTCTAAATGTTTTCCTGTCATATTGACCATAGAAGTGCTTCCCTTCTCTGAGATCTGTGGTAAGTGCTACCTCACTCATGACACCCTTCCTGATTTCCTCTATCTAGTGATCTCACTTCCCCATGGACTCTGAGAACACTTTAGTGGTAACCTGTTTATAGACTTACCACATTCTTCCGGATATTTGAGCTGTTAATGTAACAGAGTCACGATGCTAACTTCTGCACTTGATGTTTTCCAAAATACTGATGGCTGAGAGTGAGAACAATCTGTTTTAATTCTGCCAGTGATTATTAAATTTATCTTTGAAGAAAGGTAGATCTTTGATTTTTGGAGAAGAGTAAGACTTAAGGGAGTTTTGGATTATACAAATGAAAGATAATCTTTTGGAACACAGATACTCTGGTCCAATGTTTCCAATTTGGGTTCCACAAAACCTTAAAGTTCAATATGTCATCACTAGGGGTTTGTAAGAGATTTTGTTTTAAAACCTAAACATGAACTTTTGAAGTTTGCATACTTTGAGGATAGATAGTGGCTAAGCAGACATGTCAGCAATTTCATTCGGGGTCTTTCAGCCCCATTGTGGCAGTATGCAGTAGGATTGTATTTATTTGTTTGTGCCCAGTTGTGGTTTATGATGCAAGCTATGGGAGGTTACTGGTAACTGATGAGTGCTGTATTGCACAGACGAGAGGGGTGGTAGATGGATGACATGAGTTTTTCCTTCTCTAATTATTTCCCCTAAACTCCCCTTATGCACTACAGGATGACTCACAGGACCAAACAAGCTTTGCTAGTATAACTAAAAATGAGGGGAAATTTAATTTTCATTCTAAAAGCTCAGCTGCATCCTGCCCCACCTCCTGCCCCCAGTTTTGTTGTGGTTATAAACATTGCAAAACGTAGGTTGATAAAGGCTAAAAGTGATTTCTCTAGTGATTGATGAGTTTGGGGGAATTTTTAAATTTTACTATGCTCTTGTGTTTTATACTTAACTCGTGTTTGTATTTTATAAACATGTTTGATAATCCAATGTGGTAATTTTTGAAGGTGAGATATGAGATGGAAGAGGAAAATTTTAGGCCTAGGGATAACCCTGATAAGGGTAGTGATGATGAATTATAACCTTCTGAGTCATTTTCCTGTGTGATTGGAACAAAGGACACAGAAAAAGTCCATCTTTATGATGAAAGACACTTACCAAGGAGCTTCTATAGGCTGATTATCCAAATTTTCTTATTTTATTGAGAATCATCCATGTGAGGAGGCCAGCAAGATTTTTCTGTAAAGAGGCAGGTGGCAAATGTTTTAGGTTTTTCAGATCACATGTAGTCTCTGTCACATATTCTTCTTTGTCTTTGTCTGCTTGTTTAAATGCTTTAAAAATGTAAAAGCCAATCTTAGCCCTGAGGGCTGTACCAAAGCAGGCCTCTGGTGAGGTTTGGCCCATGGGCTGTCATTTGCCAATCCCTGCTATGTCAAACAACTTAGAGATGTGAGAATGGCTCCAATAAAAAAAAAAAGAAAACCCAAACAAAACAAAAACCCTTAAGTATAAGTCATAGGTATTCAAGAAGTAAAGATGCTGATTACTTTAAGCAGCTATTAGAATCTTAAAACAAACAGTAACTCTTGTTAAAAACAAACAAACAAACAAACAAACAAACAAGAAACAGGTATATTCAGTGAAAAGGACCAGGGAGCAAGTTATTTAGTAGCAGAACTTACTATCTTAAACAGGAAAAGTCACACAGTTGGTAAGACTAACAATGTGATCATGTAAAATTACTGTGAATCAAAGGCTAGGAAAAGATGCACTACAAGAAATTGAAAAGGTTCCACAGTCTCAAACAGTGTCATATGTTGAAGTATTGATGACACATCACACAACTTTGAAGAGGTTTTGTGACATACCCTGAAAAACCGCAGCTTCCTTTTCTAGGTTGATGAGTCAGGGGATTTCACCAATAAACGTCATACTTAGCATTTGTAAAATTTGCAAGTAATTGTGAAATTCAAGAAAACAAAGAGTGGCCCATAACAAGGAAAGGCCAAGATATAAGTAATGTTTGGCCTTCATATCTATAAACAAAAGGTCTAAGAACTACATTGACATGAACACTGATAGTGCTCTGTCAAAAGTTGGTTCTATGAGAGCTTTTGCACCTTATTAAATGAAAAAAGTTTCTCACATTGTCACAACACATTGGCTTCTTCAAAGAGAATGTCAAACATTCTTGGAGATGAAATCAAAGTTTTAGATAATATTACAAAATGGCTATCTTTGTTATATAAAGGCTAACTTGAGAATACTTTTAAAACTGAAAAGGTGTCGATAAAGACCACAGAAATATCCTGCTATACATAGAACTTTGGTGGCTCAGCAGAGGAAGCATTTTCAACAGGGTGTTTGAGCTGAAAGATGAAATTCAAAAGTACTTTCAATATCATACTGGGCAAGTTTCATTAAGTGTTTTGATGAACAATGGCTACAAAAAGTTGCCTTCTCAGCAGACATTTTTCATTATTTGAACAAGTCTCTGCAAGGCCCTGGAGAAAATGTTTTGACTTTGAGTGACAAGATTCTTGAATTTAAAAGGTAACTGAGAGGGACTTCTGATTCAAGTGATGATGAAATAAGACCCTTGTGAAAAGTTCCCTTGCAGTAAAACAACTATAAAACCTGAACATAAAGCAAAAAGCAACTACTTGAAGGCACTAGAGAGAGAACAGAAGCAGAAAGACACTGGCAAAGAGTAAATATTTGGAAGACGAAGCAGTATGAAGTAAGTGCCCTGTGTCTGTGGCTTCTAGCCTTGGTCTCAGTGCAACCCACTGAGTGTGCACAGTGGCAGTGTGGTAGAAGTATCAGTAGAAAACCCACCATCTCTCTGGTAGGGGAATCCATGGCTGATAGAGAGAGTTGGAGAATTCCCAAAGAGAAAGAAACAGAGAGCAAATCCCAAAATTTTCTCTAATGATTTCTCTGACTGATTCCTGAATGACATATGCATGAAACAGACCAAAGGCAGTTCAACTAAAGACAAATGATCTGAACTGAGACTAGAGTTAAGATGCAAGAAACAAAGTTGCATAAGCCAAAGAAAACCACTTGTTAGAGAAGCAATAAAATCAATAATTTGCACAGCTTGATATTCATAAAGTCCAGGGTAAATCCAAAATTTCCCAACAAAAAAGAACCAAGAAAAATGGAACGTATCAAGAAAAGAAGATCAATTGAGACCCTCAGATAAGATGTTAGACACAGCAGACAAGGATTTTAAAACAGCTATTATAATGATATTCAATGAAACAGAACAAAATATGAGCTCAATAAATAAAGAAAAATAGAAAATTCAACGGAGAAAAGCAGACAAAACTAAATTGAAATTCCAGGACTAAAAAATGTAGTATCTGATCTAAAACAATCACTGAAGAGAACAGCTGAGTGGAAGTGACAGAGGCAGGAGTAAGTGAAGTGAAAAATAGATAAGTAGTAATTGTTCCATGTGACAAACATGGAGAAAAAAATTGGAAAAAAAACCACAGAGTGCAGGGACTTGGTACATAAATATTAAATGTTCCAATATATGTGTAATTGGAGTCCTAGGAGAAGAGATTAAAAAAATAGAAAAAAGATGATTAAAAATGGCCCCCCAAATCTCTCAAATTTGATAAGACAGAAATTTACAAATAAACATGCTCAAAGGACATCAAGTAAAAGAAACATAAGCAATCCCACATCAAGGTACATCATAGTCCAACAGTTTAAAGACAAAGATTGAGGAAAGTCTTCAGACTATCAACAGAAAACACCATATATAATAGAACAATTCTTTAATTAACAGCTGAGTTTTCATCATAAACCACGGAGAACTGAGTGGTAAAATATCTTTAAGGTGCTGAAAGAAAAAAAAAAAAACATCAACCCAGATTCTATATCCAGAGAAAATATTCTTCAAGAACAAAGGCAAAATAAAGATATTTTCTGATGGAAGAAGCCTAAAAGTATTCATTACAAGCAGACCTGCACTACAAGAAATGGTCAAGGAAGTTCCTCAGGCTAAAGATAAATGATACTAGATGATATTAGTATCTCCATAAAAAGAAGAAATAACATAAAAAATTATAAGTACAAAATAATTTTTGTCTTTGATTTTTCCTCTTAACTTCTTTATGTGACTCACATAACTCTTTAAAGAAAAACTATAACAGTATCTTCTATGATTTATAACAAACGTAGATGTAATACATATAATAATTATAACATGAATCATGAAGGGCTTATGGAACCAATGGCTTCAAGGTTTTTCTAATTTACTTGAGTAGTACATTATTAAATGTAAATGGTAAAGTTGAGGATTATATTGCACTCATAAGTTAATTACTAAAATAATAATACAAATAAGGATAGCCAATTATTTCAAGATGGAGCAACAAGGACTGAATATATCCTCTTGCCTGAAACAACTAAAAAATAAGAAAAAAATATGAATATTAAGGCATTGGGTATCAGGCAATAAAATACAGTGAGATGGTAAACAAATGAAATAGCCTATCATTGCCCCAGCTTACTGCCTTGACAGAGTTTTCAGGCATTGGTGTAGGGAGGAGAAGCCAAGCTGAACCTAGGTGCCTCCCTGAGTGGAGGACTCAGAGCTGGGAGAGAGGAGAGGCCAAGGCAGCTAGGGTTTTCAGGGCAGAGCAGCAAAGAGAACTCTGGAGATCAGCAAAGGGTCCCCTGATTCTTCAGCTGGGTACTGATCAAAGCCTGTGTCTGAGCAAATTAGCCAAGGCTGGGGAAAGAACTACTCAAAGAATTAGAGAGAATAATACTCAGAGCTCACCCAGGGCCTGGAGAAGTTTCTGTTCCCAACAGCCAGAGTGGAAAAGCTCATGATTTATGGAGAATCAGGTAACATATACAGAAGATGTTTGACTCAGTAGTCAGGGAAAAGTCATTCTAGATGAAACACTGCTCTGGTTCTACAGAAGAAAGCCTAACAGCAACTCCTGAGAGGATTTAACTGTTGCCAAGTAACCTAACTGTGTTAAGGACAAAGATCAAGAGTATTTTTAGGAATACAAATTGAACAAGTTAAAATTGACAATACCTGGCATACAATCGACTATTACCAGGTGTGTTCATTTTCTGTTGCTGCCTAACAAATTACCACTGTTAGGGACTAAATGTGTGTTTCCCCCCCAAATTCATATGCTGAAATTCTAACCTCAATGTGATGGCATTAGAAGGTGAAAATTTGGGCAGTAATTAGGTCATGAGGGTGGAGCTCTTATAAATAGGATTAGTGCCCTTATAAAGGAACCCAGAAAGCTCTCTTGCCCTCTTTCCACCATGTAAGGATACAACAAAAAGCTGATAGTCTGTAACTCAGAAGAATACCCTCACTAAAACCCAATCATGTTGGCATCCTGATCTTGGACTTGCAGCTTCCAGAACTGTGAAAAATAAATTTCTGCCACCTAGTTTGAAGTACTTTGTTACAAGTGCCCAAACTGACTAAGGGAACCACAAATGAAATGGCTTAAGATAACATACGCATTTATTACCTTAGTCCAGACAAGGCTCAATTAACTTCTCTGCTCAAGGTCTCACGAGGCTGTGATCAAGATGACAGTTGGGGCTATAGTTTCATCTGAGCCACAGCGTCCTCTTCCGAGGTCATGTGATTATGGGCAGAATTCATTTCCTTACAGCTGTAGAACTCATAGAGTTGGCATCGTCCTCAAGACCATGAGGGACACATTTCTCTGGCTTTCTCTGTTTCTTCTCTCTAGCTTCCTTGTTAAGAGATCATCTGATTGTGTCAGGTCTACCAAAGTCAATTTCTCTCTTGATTAATCCAGTTGATTTGGTATTTTCATCTTTGAAATGTTATCTTGTCTTTGCACATGTAATATAATTATAAAAGTGATATTGCTTCATCAAGGCTAGGGGGTTACAAAAAAGCATCTGTCACTGAGGTCATGTTAGAGTTTTGCCAGCCACACTAGACAAGTAAAGAGGCAGAAAAATATGACCCACATTTTGGGGTCATGATGAGAAAAATCAATGGGTAGAAATCAACCTAGAAATGACACAGATGACAGAATTGATAGATAGGGACATTAAACCATCATTATAGCTATGTTCTAACTTTAAGAAGCTAGAGGGAAGATTGAGGATGCTAAGCAGCAACAGGGAAGACATAAAAAGACACAAATGTAGCTTTTAGGGATGGAAATTACAATGTTTGAGATTAAAAGTGCACTGGTTAGGCGCTGCAGAAGGAAAGACTAGTAAACTTGAAGATTATATATATATATATATATGAGATCCAAAATAAAACATACAGAGAAAAAATATTAAACAGAGAAATGGGAACCTGTAGGAGGCTTAAACCCTGGATAACTGAAGTCTCAAATTTGGAGGTGGGTAGAATAGAAAAAATATTCAAGAAAATAAGGCTAAACATTTTCAAAATTTCATAAAAACTATAAACCTATGAGTCCCCAAACCACCGTGACCCTCAAGCATAAGAAACATGAAGAAAATTACACCAAGTCACTTCAAAATCAAACTGTTAAACCTGGTGATAAAGAGAAAATCTTAAAAGCATCTAGAACAATGACATGTGTAGGGGAAACAGGATAAGAAAGACATCAGGCTTCTTGTGGGAAATAATGCATGGGAGAAGACAGTGAAGCAGTATTTTTAAAGTACTGAAAGAAAAACATCTGACAAGCTAGACTTCTATATTCAGCAAAAATCTTTCACAAATGCAGGCAAAAAATAAAGAATTTATCTTTAGCACTGTTTCACAAAAGATATTTTAAAGGAAGTCCTTTAGGCAGAAAGAAAATAATACCAACTGGAAATCTGCATTTACACCAAGAAATCTTAAGCACTGGAAAACCATACCAATACTATAAGGATGGATTTTTCCCTGACTACTGAGTCAAGCATTTTCTGCGTATGTTACCTGATTTTCTTTTTTTTTTTCTTTTGTTTTTGTTTTCATTTTTGAGACAGAGTCTCGCTCTATCACCCAGGCTGGAGTGCAGTGGCGCGATCTCAGCTCACTGCAAGTTCCACCTCCTAGGTTGACGCCATTCTCCTGCCTCAGCCTCCCAAGTAGCTGGGACTACAGGCACCCGCCACCACACCCGGCTAATTTTTTATATTTTTAGTAGAGACAGGGTTTCACCGTGTTAGCCAGGATGGTCTCGATCTCCTGACCTTGTGATATGCCTGCCTCGGCCTCCCAAAATGCTGGGATTACAGGCGTGACCCACTGTGCCTGGCCCTGATTCTCTTAAACAACAACAAAAATTAATGCAGCAAATAATTATAGTCACCCAAAGAAGAAAACAAATGGATTCATAAAATTCTCAGTCTAACAGAATATAGAAAAATTGGGAAAATGTAACAAATGACAGATGGTAAAAATTTCTAGTTTTGTGTGTATTTCTGTAGTATTAATTTTAGAAGTAGAATTTTTAGTTGAATTAGAAAATACCAAGATGATAGATTTAAAATCAATCATATTAACATTCAAATGAACGTAAATGGTCTAAACATTCTAATTAAAAGCCTGAGATAGTCAAATTGGATTTATTTTTAAAAAGATCTCTTTATATGTTGCCTAGAGGAAATCCACTTTAAGTATGAAACAAAAATAGGTTATAAGTATATGACTGGATTAGAAATGCCATTAATTAATGCTAACATTAATTAAATTTGAGCTGGAATGGCTATATTAATATAAGAAAAAGTAGATTTCTAAAGAAAAATAGTACTAGGGATAAAGAGGGTCATTTCATAATGATAAAGGTGTCAGTTCATCAAGAAAGCCTAACAATCGCAAATGCTTATGTATCCAAATATTAAGCTTGAAAATGCAAAATGTAAAAACTGATAGACTTGCAAGTGCAGTAGACAGACTTACAAACATGGTAAGTGATTTGAAAATCCCTGCCCAAGAAATTGATAAAACACTAACATCCAGCGACCTAGTTGACTTTACACAACAAGTCACCTAACAGCAACAACATATTACACATTAATTTATATATACGCACAAATATATATATAGCTTTTGGGGTACAGGTGGTTTTTGGTTACACAGAAGAATTGTCTAGTGATGAAGTCTGAGAGTTACCTGAATAGTGTACATTGTACCCAATATGGACTTTTTATCCCTCACCCCTCCCAACCTCCCCACTTCTGAGTCTCCAGTATCCATTATACTACCCTATGCCTTTGTGTACCCATAGCTTAGCTTCCACTTATAAGTGAGAACATACAGTATATGATTTTCCATCCCTGAGTTACTTTACTTAGAATAATGACCTCCAGCTCCATCCAAGTTGCTGCAAAAAAAATTTCATTCTTTATTCATGGCTGAGTAGTATTCTATGGTGTATATACACTACATTTTCTTTATTCACTCAGTGGTTGATGGGCATTTAGGCTGGTTCCATATCTTTGTAATTGTGAATTATGCTGAGATAAACGTATAGGTGCAGGTGTCTTTTTTATATAATGACTTATTTTCCTTTGAGTGCTCAGTAGTGGGATTGCTGGATTGTATAGTAGATCTACTTTGAGTTCTTTGAGAAATCTTCATACTGTTTTCCATAGAGTTTGTACTAATTTACATTCCCACCAGCACAGATTACACGTTATTTTCGAGTGCACATAGGAGACCTACCAAGACAGAACATATTCTAGACCATAAAAAGTCTTCATATATTTAAAACGACTAAAATTATACTAAATATATATTCCTATCATACTGGAATTAAATTAGAAATTAATAGAAATCTCTCAGGAAAATCCCAAAATATTTGAAAACAAAACAACACACTTCTAAATAACTCATGAGACAAAGGAGAAACAAAAAGGGAAATTACAAAGTATTTTGAATGAATAAATATGAAAATGCAACGTATAAAAATGTGTTGCATTTAGAGCAGGACTTAAAGTGAAAGTTATGGGCTTAAATACCTACCTTAGAAAAGAAAAAAGGGATCAAATTAATAATCTCAGTTTACCCTATAAAACAACTAGAAAAAGAGGAGCAAATTAAACCTAAAGTAAACAGAAGAAAGGAAATAATAAAAATTAGAGTGTAAATCAGTGACTGATAAAACAGAAAACCAATAAAGATAATCAATAAAACCAAAAGTGTGTTCTTAGAGAAGATCAATAAAATTGATACATCTCTAGCTAGATCAATCAGAAAAGAAATAAAGGACACACAAATTACCAATATCAGGAGTGGAAGTGGTGATGTAACTATAGATTTTAGAATTATTAAAAAGAACACAAGGAAATATTATCCATTATGTCAATACATTTGACAACTGAGATGAAATAAATTCTTTAATAGATGCAAATTACCAAAACTCACTTAAGAAGAAACATACTTGACTGTCCCATATCTATTAAATAGATAGAATTTGTAACCAGAATATTCCAACAAAGAAAATTCCAGGGCCATATAGCATCACTAGTGAATTTTACCAAACATTTAAGAAAGAAAGAAATCAATTATACAAAAACTTCCAAAAAAATGAAGGGACTTATTCCCAACTCATTCTATGAGACTAGAATTACCTTATAATAAAGTCAGATAAAGACATCACAAGGGAAAAAAAAAACTATAGACCAACATCTCTAATGAGAATATGTGCAAAAAATCTAAACTAAATTTTATAAATTGAATAATCTATTAAACAGGGTAATACATCATGAATGGTGGAGTTTATCCTAGGAATGCAAAGTTGGTTTAACTTTTAAAAGTCAGTGAATGTAATTCACGATAGTAACAGACTAAAAAGAAAAACTCATGATCATCATAATAGAGAATAAGTATTTGACAAAATTAAATTAAAAATCTATTCCTGATAAACTCTCAGAAAAGCATTATAAGGGGCTTTCCAACCTGATAAAGGGCATAGGAAAAATCACAGCTAGCATAATACTTAATGGTGAAAGACTGGGTATCTTCTCCCTAAAATCAGGGACAAGGCAAGGATATCTACTGTCACCACTGCTATTCAGCATTGTACTGGAAGTTCTAGATCAGGCCACAAGGTCGCAACAGTGGCTGGAGAGAACCGAACACCATATTGTGGGCGGAGGCTACAACCACAGTGGGAGTGGAATTGAGGAACATGTGATCTCTCCTCTAAGTTTCCCAGAGAAAATTAGATTTGGGAGGGGAAATTGCTAACTACCAGGACTTCATGTGGTCAAGAGGATAGGGATTCAGGCTGTCATTAACTGAGTGTTAAAGAAAAGTGTAAGTCGGACCTGAAGAAGAACTTGAACACATCTAGGTAACATTTATATGTCTCAGCTTATTGCTCTTACATGGGATAAATTCTTCATGATCAGGGAGCTTGTCTTTGTCTTTATTTCTTTCACCAAAGCAAGCCTAGTGCCTTGAACACAGCAAACATTCATTAAATATTTGTTGAATGGATGAATGAATGAATATATAAATATAACAACATGGACTCTCCACAGAAATATTGTTAAAATTCTTTAAAAAGATCAGTGACCTTATTTTAGAACACTTTAAATTGGGATGATTTTCATGTTCCTGTATCGGGGATATTACAAAATACTTTCATTACCTCTGTCATTGAAAGTTACTGACAAGATATTATGGCCAAGGGCATCTCCAATATCTGATCACCTCCAGAAGGCTGATCTAAGAAGATCAGGTTCAAAACATGCCTGGTGTACTACTTAAGAAATGCAGAGCAAAAGAAATAATTTTCTTTAATTAGAGTGATTTTCACTGGAAAGAATGCTCCACTGAAGCATGGCATTGCCAGTCTTGTATATGTATTTCTGGTTCCTAGAACAGCACCTTGAGTTGGGCCTCCAGAAATTATTTTTCAAGTGAATAAATGAGTGATTGCCCTCTAAGTTGATAAGATGAAGATTTGTTGACCTTCAGCCATTCATCCAAAACTTGTCTTTTTATTGTTCCACATGAGTGTCACAGGATAAATCCTACTGCTACAAGAAGGATTTTCACAGCTCACCTCTGATCTGGAGGTAGACCCGGTGGAAGTGGGGAACAGGAAATTTTGTTGAAATACAATTGGGAGGGCTGAAGATTATCTCTGAAAATTATTCCAAAAGCAATACACATTTATTCTAAGAGTTCAAACATAATAATAAAACTACACCAAGTAAAAGGTGAAAGGTTGTGATGTCTTAAGATTTTTTTGAAATTATTGCAACAGTAATACTTGTAAGAATTCAAATGTCATAGAACTATATCAAGTAATCTGTGAAAAGCTCCCTTTTCCCTGTTTAAGTCGGCTCCCTTGAGAAATCACTGTTACTGGCTTGGAATGTATCCTAGCCTTTCCATGGTAGTTTATGTAGATCGAATGCTTTATTTTAATGGCTGGTTACTAATCCATTGTATAAATGGTCCATAATTTACTTAAACTATCCCTGTTGGTGTGCATGTGGGTAGTTTTCTTATTTTTTTCTATTATTAACTGTGCTCCAATGAAACATTCTTACACATATATATTTTTATAGTTTTGTGGGTATTTATGTAGAATAAATATTAGAAGTGAAATTGCTGGTTCAGTTACAGAGATATTAAGGGTAAGATCCTTAAACATGAGGCAGAGAATCCCTGTGTTCTGACTATTTTCCGGAGAGGACCCTGTTTTTCTTAGCAGCCACAGCAAAGAAGAAACCATGATTGTTTACGTGATTCACTGTGTCCTGAAGGAGAGACGATGAAAGCAAAAGCGACCTTTGAGCAGAACCAGTGGAATAAGCACCAAAGAGAAGCAGCGCTCAGTCAGTTCAGGTGAGAGTCAGCCTGTGAGAAGAGACCTGACTCCTTTCCTATCTTTCGGGAATATCAGTTGCAGTTTTCTGAAAAGATCCTGAGCCAAGTGCTGAAGTACAGGATATTTCTGTTTTGTGCCAGCCTAATAGCCTGCATTCTGTTGAAAGACTTTAGAATTACACAGACCCTTTTTAATATAGAAGGTCTGAAAGTGTAGAGGTAGGAGAACAAACATGGAAGTTAGTCCAACCACCGCGTCAAAGGTGGTCACAGGAGGCATGCAACCTGATGGACTGGTTGCAAAAATAATAATGAAGTCTGACCATGGCCACATAGTGTGATATATACTTTCTGTAATACTTAACTCTCTTCATACCTCTGGCAGGAGGTATTATGCTTATTTTATAGATGAAGAACCAGCGGAACAGAAAAGTGAAGTAGCTTGCCCGCAGTCACACAGATAGGAAATGGGAAAACTGGGACTTGCATTCAGACCTGGCACTTAGAAGGCAGCTAATAAGTTCATTCCGAAATGAGATGCTGAGGCTTTTGGATTAGGAAAGAGCAGTGACTTTGACAGAGTGAGGGGTTTGGATACACAACAGCAACTTGGTAGGGGCAGGAAGTCTGAGATCCTTACTCAGTATTCACAGAGCAAGAACAGGTGTCTGTGTCACACCTGTCCAGATACTTGAAGTCTGAAAAGCTACCACATAAACTGTACATCACATGTCAGCAGCCAGGAACTGAGGATCCAGTGAAGATATTGGGCTTATTCTACTATCAATGAAAAAAGAGGGTTTGGCCCTTGGTTGACTTTCCCTCTGCAGCCCTGCCCACCTAGGTCATGGAGGGCATACACTCTGAAGGGCTCATCCCTAGACTACCACTCTGTCTGGGGATTCTTGGGCAATCCCTCTGTGTGTAGCCAAAAGAAGACAGCATTGCCTATTGAAATGTTGCAGCCCCCGTTGTTCATTTCTTAAAAGCCATGGCTATGCCAAATAATTGAGATACTTTACTAAACACTTACAAGTCTCAAAGAGGAAACAATCCCCAAAGACAATTTCCAAAGAGGAAATAATTGCAGCAAAATGGAGCTGTTTTCAAGCTACAGTGAAATGCATGCTTCCTAATTTTCATCTGTCTTGGAGATGCCTGTGATAGGATTAGAAGAGTCACTAATTTTTAATGCCACTGAAGGTAAAATTGCATAGTGTGTGATCATAACAGTCATTGCCTTATTGCTGCTTTGCTAATTTAGAAGAAAGAACAATGTTAACATAAGTTATTTTACTTTTAATTTGATGTTTTATTGTTCATTTCACACAGATTTATTGAGTGAGGGCCAGGCTCCTGGCTAAGGGTTGCAAGTACAGAAATGAGACTTGGTGCCCTAAAAATTTCACCCAAAAGATATGGCAAACCTGTGAATTCAACTGGTAGGGTGATTTGGCAATCCACAGGATTAAGTTGTGCTTTTAGTTTTCAGCTCCCTCTGTGCTGTGGTTATAAGAGATAAGAATTTCCTTTTGGACAGTTATAGAAAGTCCCTAGTTTCAGTCCAAGTCATGAGCCCACAGTTTAGTCATTTAAGTTAATCATTCCCTTTCTTTTAGCTGTTCAGTCCTTAAAGAAAGAATTCTATTATCCTCCAATTTCTCATATCCTTCAAACCATTTTATGGTGGCAGCAATTCAGTTTCCCCAAAGCCGTATCTTCAATGGACCTTTTATGCCTTGTGTCCACAGGTAATAATTCAACTAGTGGCTCCTGTCCTATATGCCATAGGATGTCAGTTGCCCATCTCTGATTAGTGATGGAATTTGCAGTTGTCTTCAGTAACTAAGATAGATAACCAGTCTTAGATATTTGGCAGCTCCTAGAGCTCCTGAGAAGACTAGAGAACTAGGTTTAGAAAATGGATAGGAATGAAGGCTGGGCAACTTAGAGAAGTGGAATCTGTTTATAATGCTCACATAGGTACAACCAACAACCACCACCCCTCTTGGTTCCTGGCTACCATTGACACCACCGGTACAAATCCTAAACCTTTCTTGCCTCTTCATATTATTCATACTCAAAATCTCAGAGAAGGGCAGCTGAGTGGTTAAATTCAGACCAAGTGCTCTAGCTTCCAGGGGGCCAAGAAAACAAATGAATGGACCCTCACCCGGATTCACACAATGGAAACTTCACACACTCAAAATAGAAGAGTGCTCAGATACAGCCAAAAAATCACAAATATCCTCTATATTTTAAAAATGTAATAAATTAAAATAATTTTTAGATGGAGTTTTGCTATGTTGCCCAGGCTGATCTCAAACTACCTGGCTCAAGCAGTCCTCCTGCCTCAGCCTCCTGAGAAATGTCCTTTAGAGTTAAGACCGGAAGTAACATGATCTTAGAAAGCAGCTTGGTTGATGAATTCTAACGATGTGAGACTAGGTGGGAACTGAGTGGAAGTCTCTTTTGGACCCAGAAGGGTGAAACTTGATGTTGTATTGGATGTGAGGTGTGCATATGAGAGAGATGGGGGTAGAATCTTGGACCACTCTCAGATTTCTGGCTAGAGTGACTAGGTGATTGGCTCTGCTGTTGATCCTCACAAAAATACCATTCAGTGGGTGAAGCCTGGTAACATCTCTCTTAGCTTGTTCTGCAAGTCAGTGGGAGGAGTAAGGCAGGAGCCTAGGTCTTCCAACTCCAGGACCAGCAGTATGGTGTAAGAGACTCCAGATACAGTCTTCTTGGGTTCAGCTCCTAGCTGACCGCTTTCCAGCTGTATGACTTTGGATGTGTGACTTAACCACTCCATGTTTCAGTTTCCCCCATTTGTAAAATGGGAGTAGTAATAATATCTATCACAAAAGGTGGTCATCATGTTGAATGAGCATATATATGTAAAGCACTTAGAAAGATGCCTGATACTATTAAGTTCTCAAAAACTGTTAAAATTGTTAGCTATTACCATTCCAATTAGTACAGTGAGTTTGGCAGGCTTCTATAAAAAAGGTGGATCTAAAACACTGGAGTGGTCTTTAGCATTTAGAAATGTAAATCAGCCATGAGAATTTCGTGAAGAATATACAAGTATCAATAGCTGAATTGATCAAGTGGAAGAAAGGATATCAGAGACTGAAGATCAACTTAATGAAATAAAGTCAGAAGACAAGATTAGAGAAAAAAGAATAAAAAGGAATGAACAAACCCTCCAAGAAATATGGGACTATGTGAAAAGACCAAATCTGCGTTTGACTGGCATACCTGAAAGTGACAGGGAGAATGGAACCAAGTTGGAAAACATTCTTCAGGATATTATACAGGAGAACTTCCCCAACCTAGCAATACAGGCCAACATTCAAATTCAGGAAATACAGAGAACACCTCAAAGTTACTCCTCAAGAAGATTAACCCTAAGACACATAATGTCAGATTCACGAAGGTTGAAATGAAGGAAAAAACGTTAATGGCAGCCAGAGAGAAAGGTTGGGTTACCCACCAAGGGAAGCCCATCAGACTAACATTGGATCTCTCTGCAGAAACCCTACAAGCCAGAAGAGAGTGGAGGCCAATATTCAACTTGCTTAAAGAATTTTCAACCCAGAATTTCATATCCAGCCAAACTAAGCTTCATAAGTGAAGGAGAAATAAAATCCTTTTGAGACAAGCAAATGCTGAGAGATTTTATCACCACCAGGTCTGCCTTACAAGAGCTCCTGAAGGAAGCACTAAATATGGAAAGGAACAACTGGTACCAGCCACTGCAAAAACATACCAGATTGTAAAGAACGTCAACACTATGAAGAAACAGCATCAACTAATGGGCAAAATAACTAGCTAGTATTATAAGGACAGGAACAAGTTCACAATAACAACATTAACTTTAAAGTTAAATGGGCTAAATGCCCCAATTAAAAGACACAGACTGGCAAATTGGATTAAGAGTCAAGACCCATCAGTGTGCTGTATTCAGGAGACCCATCTCATGTGCAAAGACACACATAAGCTCAAAATAAAGGGATGGAGAAATATTTACCAAGAAAATGGAAAGCAAAAAAAAAAAAAAGCTGGAGTTGGAATCCTAATCTCTGTTAAAACAGACTTTAAACCAACAAGATAAAAAGAGACAAAGAAGGGCATTACATAATGGTAAAGGGATCAATGCAACAACAAGAGCTAACTATCCTAAATATATATGCACCCAATACGGGAGCACCCAGATTAACAAAGCAAGTTCTTAGGGACCTCCATTAGAGACTTCGATTCCCGCACAATAATAGTAGGTGACTTTAACACCCCACTGTCTATATTAGATAGATCAATGAGACAGAAAATTAACAAGGATATTCAGGACTTGAACTCAGCTCTGGACCAAGCGGACCTAATAGACATCTGCAGAACTCTGTACCCCAAATCAACAGAATATACATTCTTCTCAGCATCTCATCACACTTATTCTAAAATTGACCACATAATTGGAATTAAAAAACACTCCTCAGCAAATGCAAAAGAATGGAAATCATAACAAACAGACCACAGAGAAATAGAACTCAGGATCAAGAAAATCACTGAAAACTGCACAACTACATGGAAAGTGAACCACCTGTTCCTGAGTGACTACTGGGTAAATGACAAAATGAAGGCAGAAATAATGATGTTCTTTAAAATCAATGAGAACAAAGAAAAAATATACCAGAATCTCTGAGACACATTTAAAGCAGTGTGTAGAGGGAAATTTATAGCACTAAATGCCCACAGGAGAAGCAGGAAAGGTCTAAAATTGACACCCTAACATCACAGTTAAAAGAACTAGAGAAGCAAGAGAAAACAAATTCAAAAGCTAGCAGAAGACAAGAAATAACTAAAATCAGAGCAGAACTGAAGGAGATAGAGATGCGAAAAACCCTTCAAAAAATCAATGAATCCAGGAGCTGGTTTTTAGGAAAGATCAACAAAATAGACCACTAGCCAGACTAATAAAGAAGAAAAGAGAGAAGAATCAAATAGAGGCAATCAAAATTGTTAAAGGAAATATCACTACTGATCACACCGAAATACCAACTACCATCAGAGAATACTATAAACACCTCTACACAAATGAACTACAAAATCTAGAAGAAATGGATAAATTCCTGGACACATACACCCTCCTAATTCTAAACTAGGAAGAAGTTGAATCTCTGAATAGACCAATAACAAGTCCTGAAATTGAGGCAGTAATTAATAGCCTACCCACCAAAAAAGCCCAGGACCAGATGGATTCACAGCCGAATTCTACCAGAGGTACAAGAGGAACTGGTACCATTCCTTCTGAAACTATTCCAAACAATAGAAAAAGAGGGAATCCTCCCTAACTCATTTTATGAGGCCAGCATCATCCTGACACCAAAACCTGGCAGAGACACAACAAAAAAAGAAAATTTCTGGCCAATATCCCTGATGAATATCAATGCGAAAATCCTCAATAAAATACTGGCAAACTCAATCCAGCAGCACATCAAAAAGCTTATCCACCATGATCAAGTCAGCTTCATCTTTGGATGCAAGGCTGGTTCAACATACACAAATCAATAAATGTAATCCATCACATAAACTGAACCAATGACAAAAACCACGTGATTATCTCAATAGATGCAGAAAAGGCATTAGACAAAATTCAACAGCCCTTCATGCTAAAAACTCTCAATAATGGGTATCGATGGAATGTATCTCAAAATAATAAGAGTTATTTAGGACAAACCCACAGCCAATATTATACTGACTGGGCAAAAACTGGAAGCATTCCCTTTGAAAACCGGCACAAAGCAAGGATGCCCTCTCTCACCACTGCTATTCAACATAGTATTGTAAGTTCTGGCCAGTGCAATTAGGCAAGTGAAAGAAATAAAGGTTATTCAATTTGGAAAAGAGGAAGTCAAATTGTCTCTGTTTGCAGATGACTTGATTTTATATTTAGAAAACCCCATCGTCTAGCCCAAAATCTCCTTAAGGTGATAAGCAACTTCAGCAAAGTTTCAGGATACAAAATCAATGTGCAAAAATCGCAAGCATTCCTATACACCAATAACAGACAAACAGAGAGCCAAATCATGAGTGAACTCCCATTCACAATTGCTACTGAGAGAATAAGATACCTAGGAAAACAACTTACAAGGGATGTGAAGGACCTCTTCAAGGAGAACTACAAACCACTGCTCAACTAAATAAAAGAGGATGCAAACAAATGGAAGAACATTCCATGCTCATGGATAGGAAGAATCAATATCGTGAAAAGGTAATTTACAGATTCAATGCCATCCCCATCAAGCTACCAATGACTTTCTTCACAGAATTGGAAAAAACTACTTTAAAGTTCATATGGAACCAAAAAAGAGCCTGCATTGCCAAGACAATCCTACGCCAAAATAACAAAGCTGGAGGCATCACACTACCTGACTTCAAACTATACTGCAAGGCTACAGTAACCAAAACAGCATGATACTGGTACCAAAACAGAGATATAGACCAATGGAACAGAACAGAGCCCTCAGAAATAATACCACACATCTACAACCATCTGATCTTTGACAAACCTGACACATACAAGCAATAGGGAAAGGATTCCCTATTTAATAAATGGTGTTGGGAAAACTGGCTAGCCATATGCAGAAAACTGAAACTGGACCCCTTCCTTACACATTATACGAAAATTAACTCAAGATGGATTAAAGACTTAAACCTAAGACCTAAAACCATAAAAACCCTAGAACAAAACCTAGGCAATACCATTCAGGACATTGGCATGGGCAAAGACTTCATGTCTAAAACACCAATAGCAATGGCAACAAAAGCCAAAATGGGATTTAATTAAATTAAAGAGCTTCTGCACAGCAAAAGAAACTATCATCAGAGTGAAGAGGCAACCTACAGAATGGGAGAAATTTTTTGCAATCTATCCATCTGACAAAGAGCTAATATCCAGAATCTATAAAGAACTTAAACAAATTTACAAGAAAAAAACAAACAACCCCATCAAAAAGTGAGCAAAGGATATGAACAGACACCTCTCAAAAGAAGACATTTATGCAGCCAACAAACATGAAAAAAAGCTCATCATCACTGGTCATTAGAGAAATGCAAATCAAAACCACAATGAGATACCATCTCACTCCAGTTACAATGGCAATCATTAAAAAGTCAGGAAACAACAGATGCTGGAGAGGATGTGGAGAATTAGGAATGCTTTACTCTGTTGGTGGGAGCATAAATTAGTTCAACCATTGTGGAAGACAGTGTGGTGTTTCCTCAAGGATCGAGAACTAGAAATACCGTTTGACCCAGCAATCCCATTTCCCAAAGGGTTATAAATCATTCTACTATAAAAACACATGAACATGTATGTTTATTGCGGCACTATTCACAATAGCAAAGACTTGGAACCAACCCAAATGTCCATCAGTGATAGACTGGATAAAGAAAATGTGGCACATATACACCATGGAATACTATGCAGCCATAAGGGAGGATGAGTTCATGTCCTTTGCAGGGACATGGATGAAGCTGGAAACCATCATTCTCAGCAAACTAACACACGAACAGAAAACCAAACATCGCACGTTCTCACTCATAAGTGGGAGTTGAATAATGAGAACACGTGGACACAGGGAGGGGACCATCACACACCAGGGGCCTGTCAGGGGGTGAGGGGATAGAGGAAGGATAGCATTAGGAGAAATACCTAATGTAGGTGATGGGTTGTTGAGTGCAGCAAACCACCATGGCACATGTATACCTATGTAACAAAACTGTACATTCTGCACATATACCCCAGAACTTAAAGTATAATAAAAAATTAATAAAGAAGGTCAGTTATATCATGTTTAACAGGATCAGCAGTAGCTTTATAAGTGACTTTACAGAGACTAATAGGGATTTGATCTTTTTTGTTATCGAGGCTTTTGAAATGTGGAACTTGTGTATTCTGCTTTGTTTATTTATTATCTTTTCAGACTCAGTCTATATTTTATGCTGAGTTTTGAAAATGAAATACTTTATGTGAACCGGCAAAACTGGTGCCAAAGGGAAACATTAACCATTTGGAAGAACATTTCTGTAAGGGGAACAGGTGACAATATACACGTGTGCTAACTATAAAATGAGCATCTTAATCCTTAAAGCACATCAGAATTCAATACGAATAATCTTTTCGTCAGTGAAATAAACACAGCTCTTTGAGAATTTGAGACTACATTTACCCTTTATTCATAGTCGCTTACAGTTTTGCTTTTCTCTGCATGTCTCTGCTGTAAGATGACTGTTGCATTGTTGAATTGTATTTTGAGTGGATATTTTTGTTTGGTAATAATTAAAATTTTAAATTCTAAAAAAAAAAGAAATGTAAACCAGCCTGAGTTCAATTATTTACAGCCTCTCACATCTGGTGAGACAGCGCAGTCCTAAGTTGAAGACAGTGTTCCAGGGCAAGTCAATCAGATATCAAAAGCATGATTTCTGCAGACCTGAGACCATGTCTTCTGCATATTCCAATTTCACTTTCAGAAACCGCCAAATCACAAGCCACATCTACTAGGGAAATGACACAACATTATGAAACCTCCACCGTAGCATGAGCAAGTCAAACAGGTTTCTTACATAATAAAAGCTTTGCCATCTCACCCAGGGCTTGACTCCTTGCCAGCCCCTCCACCCCCAGAAAAAAACACTGAGATATTTGGACAGCTGGGTGTGACCCAAGCTTAGGGCATAGGGCAATGTTCAGGTCAAGGAAATGGGAGGCCAACTTTACCGTGGCTTAGAGGCCCTGGAATATGTCGGATACAAAGGAGAGGAAATGCTTAGAGACCCCTAGTTCCAACTCCATCAGAGTGTACTTGGGGAAGTTCTGGGTCTAGACCTATCTGGATCCTGTGGAACTGCAGAACTCACTAATCTGGAATTTTCTGAACTGTCTTCAGCTCTCTATCAGGTCATAAGGGTTGGAGCTTCTCCCTAAGGACTTTCCCAATGCCCGGAACTAAGAGAAGCTGCATGTAGAGCTTTCATCCACAATAAACAACTTGCATAACAGGGCAGGTCTAAATTTCCTGAAGGAAGGAAGAACCAAGGGCCAAGAAAGATACAGATAAGTTTTCCAGCTGGAAAAGAAATATCCTTCTATGCCAGACTAAGGCAAAAACAAACTAAAAATTTACCCAAACCTTTCCACAGAAATATTTCATTCATTTTTCATTCTGAACTGCTAGGATAATCACAGGGCACTCATATTACACATGAGGTCTGGGTGAAAAGAGCTTATCAGTTCTATAAAATATATGATCTCTCTCCAGGTACAGTGGCTCATGCCCGTAATCCCAACAATTTGGGAGGCCAAGGCAGGTGGATCACTTGAGCCCAGGAGTTCAAAACCAGCCTGGGCAACATGGTGAAACCCTACCTCCAAAAAAAAAAAAAAAAAAAAATTAGCTGTGGTGGCATGCACCTGTAGTTCTAGCTACTTGGGAGGCTGAAGTGGGAAGATCACCTGAGCCTGGGGAGGTTAAGGCTGCGATAAGCCATGATTGCATCAGCCTGGGTGACAAATATACATCATCTCTCTACTTTCCTGAGTCTTCTTATTCAAATGAAACTGGCTCTTGGTCTGGACGGATCACTTCTGATATATGATCTAAAATGATGAGTGTTTTTATGTTAGGAAAATTAATCAGGATGTTATTTTTGACATTGCATTGAAAGAGACAGAATTTAAGACAAATCAAGAAGGCAAATAACTCCATTTTACAAGAGTTTGCTTTTGCAGTTTTAGTGGAAGGAGTGTTACTGAACAGGTGGATTTCTATATAAATAATGAGAACGGGTACTACTCATATCCAACATTATCCTTGGCATTTTGAACACATTATCTCTAACTTTCACAACAAATCTGCAAGCTAGTCATTATTGTCCATTGCAGAGATGAGGAAACCTGGGTTCAGAAAGGTAACTTTGGCTAGGAAGGGAGAGGTGGACTGGGGACAGGCCTGCTACCTCAAAGCACCAATTCTTTAACTCTTTTCATTACACCATGACGTTTTTCCCTAAAGGAAAGAAATAAGTGTAAACTGAAAGCATCTTCTGGTTTAGGTAATTCAGATTAGACCCAACCCTTCCTTAGAAACTTAACCCAACCCCTTGCCAAATGGTAGGTATTTTGGAGATTAAATCACACTACCTTTAAGGGTCAAAGTTTCATGTTTTATACATTTTTGGGTTTTTTTTTTCCCCTCTTGCTTCAGTGCAATAAATCACAGCAGGTCAGGCGTGAAATTATCTGCAATTTGTGAGCAGGTCTTAAACGCATGTTGTTGAGAGCAGTGCCCAGCCCACCCAGGCTTTGAGCTGAAGGATCTAGTCGAGAGAAGCTCCACAGAGAGTCTACTGCCCTCTTCAGGGATAGTTCCTGTATTTACACAGTCTTTCCTTTTGTGCAAAAAGAGCCAACTCATGGGCTAACCAGCAACCATTCTCTTCCTGTTCAGTCTATCAACAGGTAAACTCCTGGAGGGCAGGATCTAGATTTGATTTATCTTTGCCTCTCCCATGCAACACTTGCCTGAGCTCTGCTGGCTTCTGGGGCTCTTTTGCTCCAACAAGTGATGCTACACACCAGAAGGAGGTGAAGTCACCAAGTAATTCATACATTCCTGTTCTCAAGAAACTGATACTCTAAAGAGGTAATATAAAACCATCAGAAAAAAAAAAAACAGCTAATGTTTGAATCTGGGGATATAAGTGTTAACTTGTATGTGTGCCAGGGTCCTCAGGACACCTCATGCAAGAGGAGAAACTTGGAGAATGGATAGGATTGGGGTAGGTGGGAGGCATGGTGGATGAGGGGAGCAAACACAGGAAGTAGAGGGCAGAGGAAATTATGGTAGGTGGAGGAAATAGCATCTCTCTCAGCATTACTGGTGCTTTCTTTCCACCAGCCCTCTTCAGTCACAACCATTCATGTTGGGCCCTTCCACAAGTTTCCATTGTATTTCCCTGTCTTTGTACAGGAGCCCTAATGATGTGGAGGGGAAGCAGCCTGTAGTCCCGTGACTAGGTCTCAGTCTGCTAGTGACACTGTGAGTCAGGGCTGTGGCCTTCCCAGGTGCTTCTGTTTTTCCTGTTAGGTTAGACACAATAGCTACAGGGGGCTGGAGTTGGATATTTCCATTCTCCTAGGTCAGTTAGGCTCTACCAGAACCCCAGGTGGTTAGGTTCTGGAAAGTAGCTTCCCTTGAGGGAGACCCCATTAGAAGAACAGAATGCTCTGGCATATTTCAAAATGGTGACTTTCTCCTGATGTACAGGGAGTTTTGCTCAGATCTTCACTGATAATCCAGTGGCGTTCCTGGAGGTAGCACTCGCAGAGTTGTGGGGCACCCCCTTAAGATTGGCTCCTACTGGAGTTTTCACCTCCCAAACTTGTCCACACTGAGCCTTCAGCAATACGTCAATATGGTTTAGTATTGGTAGCTGGCTCCCACAGAGGTTTCTTTGGTAAACTGTGACTTTCTGTATTCACCTGTCTGCCTCTCCCTAATTTTGGGAGCATCGGTTTGCCCTGTGACCTCAGTTCTCTGTTGGATCTAAGAAAACTTGTTGAGTTTTAGTTTGTTCAGCTTTTTTGTTGTTTTGGGTACCAGAGTGATGACTCCCAGACTCCTTTTTTGCTGCACTTGAAAGCAGCACTTTCCTGCAGTATGTTCTGCAAAACATGAGTTTATCCGTAGAGTTCTACACAAGGTTAGAGTTCAAGAGCAGCAGGGGCCCATGTTCAAGGAGCTTTGAGAAATAGAGGTGTCTTTACAGCAGCTCTTTTCAGTGCCTTTATTATATCAATATGTATTTAATTACACTTTATGGGACAATCGATTGCATTGTTTCCTAAATGGATTTGACCATGAAGTTCTTTTGGGGAAGAGTGTTTCATAAAACCATCTTCCTCAGAATTGGGGAATGCTGCCTTACAGTTTTTCTGAATACCTTCTCCTTGCCTGAGGTTGCTGCTTCTTTGTGGGCCAGTTGACATAATTAGTCCTATCTATGTTCATTCATCCACAGATACTTACTAAGTCTCCATTAGGTGCCTGACAGTGTGATAGGTCTGATGGGGGATACTAAGTGTTTAAGACATGGTAGCTTTTAGAATTTACAGTCTGGTATGGAAAGTAAGACAGACATGCACAGAAATAACTAGTTCTGGAGACTTCAAAGAAAGCCTCCCTTAATATTTCTACTATTTACAAAAGATGAATCAAATTAAACTAGAGAACCAAAACAGAAAATAATTTTTTTAAATGAAAGCTGTTTACTTTCCATATTTCACTGAGGTGCCAAGTTGGTTTCAAGAGTGAAAAAGTCTTGTAGATCAGGTTTCTTGGCAGAACATCAGTCTGTACAACGCTGCCCACGACCTACCATCTTGTTCACCGATCTGTGCCCATTGCAACACCTCCTCACAGAGTTTCCAGGGGTCTCGGTGGACAGCATCAGCAGGCAGGAAATAAAGGGCTGGGTGGACTCACCCAACCAAAATCTTGTTTTCGGCAAGTGTTAGGGCTTTGTGGAGAAGTGATGCGGGATCTGTGGTACCATCCACCTGTCAGCCTCTTGTCTGCCTTTTGGACAGAGCCTTTCCTTTCCTGGCTAAAGGATTCATCCTTTCAGAACATGCCTCCAGCTTCTAATGATGAACAATACAAGAAAACAAAAGACAGCTGCCTTGGCTCCGGGCACAAGCATCCAGAAGGAACCAAAAACTGGCAATGAGTCACCAGCCCGTGAATTACCAAGAAAAGTGATTTTTATACTCAGGCAGGCAGTTTAGTGCAACCTGAGAGAACTGAGAAGATGCTGCCCCAGCTCTTCCCCTGCTTGGCCCTCACTCAGATGCAACTGGGCCTGAAATCCACCCTCAGGCAGGCATTTTTTTTTTCTCAAGCAGTTTTTCTCTGAAAGTCATCTTTTTTTAAAAGCAAATACTTAAGGGGAGGAGGATGTAATTTTAATGCTACAGTCTTCTCATGGCTGTTATCAAATGGCAACATTTTGGGATGAAAGGAACAAAAGACAAATCATTTTGTCTTATTCCTCAGTTTCTTTGTTTGTAAAATAAGGGATGAAATAAGAAAGTTCTAAGTTATGTTCCCACTTTATGACTCATTATCACTCCCAGAATTGAAACAGCATGAAGGCACTGGAAACTCAGGGGAAAGGGAGGAGAAGGCCTCACAGGCCTGAAATAAGTTATTAGTATTTATTTTCTGTAATAGAAGAGAATAGGGAATGCCCCATTATGTTGTATGCCATAAGAGTAAGTATTGTGTTTTGTGAAGCTTTTGTTGTACATATAGATGTTAGGTATAGATACAGATAAATATGTAGATATATGATATACACATATTGTATTTGTTGGAGTTCTCCATGGAAATAGAACCTATGTGTATATTTAGGTTGGCAGACTGAAGACTCAGGGAAGACTTGGTGTTGCAGCTTCTGTTTGATGACAGTCTGGAGGCAGACTTCTCTCTTACTTGGGGGACCTCAGTCTGTTTTTTCTTAAAGCCTTCAACTAATTGGATGAGGCCCACTCACATTATGGAGGGTAATCTGCTTTACTCAAAGTCTACTGATTTAAGTGTTAATCTCATCTAAAAAATGCCTTTACAGCAACATCCAGACTGATATTTGACCAAATATTGGTACTGTAGCCTAGCCAAGTTGACACATGAAATAAACCATCTTACATATGAGAGTACCCAGCACACACACACACGTGAGAGTACCCAGCACACACACGCACATATGTTCAAAGGGAGTGATAAGATAGAAGATGACTGACGCTCAGCCAGTCAGATGCACCTTTCTGGGAACAGCACTAGGGAGCAGGCACAGCAGATAATCACTGTCATGGGTGGAGGTGGCTACAGAAGCACTCCTGGTTTCCAGGGTAGCAATAGCAGTGATCCGGGCAGCAGCCGCACGTATGTGCATGTGTGTGTGCTGGGTAGTGGAACAAAATATATTCTTATAGCATATTGTGGCCAAGAAGATTGAAAACTTCTGAAAGTCCACAAAACCATTCTGAATTCTACTTCTAAGCCAGCACTGCCACCATCATAAGAAAGGGGACCATGCCTCCAGGTGTAAAGTGTCCTTTGTTACACCTGCTCTCACACCAACTAGGGAGACCTTGATACTGCTAGGCTGCCATTCCAACACCGTCTCAGAACTCCCTGCTGCTCCTTTTGCTCTAGGCACAGTGGCTCCTGTTTCTTCCTTCAGAGGTGCTCATGTATGCCCACCTCAAGACATTTGCTTCTGTTCTCCCTCTTCCTGGAAGGTTCTTCCCCAGGCCTTTTCATTGGCTGACTCCATCCCATCTTTCAGATCTCTGACCAATTCCCCCTACCTCCTCAGAGAGGCCTTCCTTGACCATCCCATTAAAGTAATCCCTGCCCACTTTTGCATGCTCCACACATATCCATACATTCCCCGGTGACCCTGTATCCTAGTACACAACTTTATTTTCTTCATTGCATTTATCACTATCTGAAATACCTTATTTATTGTCTTCCCTCCCCTGCCCCACAAAAAGATAAGCCCCATGTCTTTCCTATTTATTTTTGTATTCTTAGTACCTAGAATAGTGCCTGGCATATGGCAGGGTCTCCACAAATGGTTAGGGAATAAACTATCCATAACGGTTATGAAGTGGACATTTGTCCATGATTTGGCTGTCCATCATCTGAACTTCCTGTCTATTTTAGGGAACACCACTTTATGAGCCTTGGTGGGAGAAAGAAGCTGACAATGGTACTCACTCTCTTAGCTTCCCTTTGCGGTATGTGTGGATATGTGACCCGCTCAGCCAGTCAGATGCATCTTTCTGGGAACAGCACTAGGGAGCAGATGATCACCGTCATGGGTGGAGGTGGCTGCAACAGCACTTCTGGTTTCCAGGGTAGCAATAGCAGTGATCCAGGCAGCAACCATGCAAGCCATGGCATCCGGTGAACAGAGGCAGTGGCACAGTGTCCTCCCTGGACTGATTCTGTGGTATGACTTTGGCTTTGTTCTGGTTGTACCAGATTTCCCACACTCCTGCCCTCTTCTGAGTCCAGTCCCCAGCCTCTCAGTGACTCTGCAAGCTTTCAGATAGCCTTTTTATAAAGTCCTGTCTGCTTAACTCAGAGCAGTTTCTGGTGCTGGAAATTCTCTTGTCTTTTCCCTTCTCTTGCCTTCCTCATCTTTTATCACTCCCTTTGAACTTTCCAAGTCCTTGAAGTCATCTTTATGTCCTTCTCCCTAGATGTGATACTCATCAGTGGCTCCCATGAGTCTTGGGAGTCAGCCTTGGTTTAAAATGAATGAGGGTCTCTCTGGTATAGTTTTGCTCTACCAGTAAGGGTAGGACAGACTGAAGAACAGTGGGTGGATCCGAGTCAGTCATTGGATCTTCTGTGATTCATCAATGAGTTAAATTTTAAGCCTTTGAGTTGGTCAGCACTTACTGATGAATATTTGTGACATCCCATACAGGGTATTTGTGGCTCCTTATAAGAGCATCACACATGGTTCATCCTCAAGAAACCTGTCTAATAGAAAGGAAGAGAGAATTGTTACACAATTAAAATAAATAAAAGGATATGGTAGATGGTGCTTCCCAAAGATGGCCACAATAATACCTTCTATATGCCTTTCTGAAATGTCACTAATAGAGTTTGGATGTTTGTCTTCTCCAAATCTCATGTTAAATTTGACCCTCAGTGTTGGATGGGGGGCCTGATGGGAGATGTTTGGGTCATGGGTGGGGGGTGGATCTTTCATGAATAGCTTTGTGCCCTCCCAACAGTAATGAGTGAGTTCTTGCCCTATTAGTTCACATGAGAGCTGGTTGTAGAAAAGTATGGCACCTCACACCTCTCTCCTGTTCCCTCTCTTGCCACATGACATGCCTGCTTCCCCTTCACATTCCACCATGAGAAATAACATCCTAAAGTCCTAGCCAGAAGCAGATGCTGGAGTCATGCTTGTACAGCCTACAGAACTGGGAGCCAAATAAGCCTCTTTTCTTTGTACATTACCCAGCCTCAGGTATGGCTTTATAGCAAGATAGAGTGACATAGTTACCTTGCCAAATCCCATCAAGGCTGAGACTCTTTCTCTGCACTCTCTTGAACCTGGGAAAGCCCTGTGACTACTTAGACCAATAGAATGTAAGTAATGCTGCAGCAGCTTCAGGCACAGCCCTTAACTGGTTTGATAACATCTGCTTCCTGCATCTTGGAAGCCAGTCACTGTGTAAGAAATAGGACACATTGAGAACAATGTGCTGTGAGAAGCCCAATCCCCATGTGGAGTGGCCCTGGAGGAGGAGGTACTGTGTAGAGAGAGAGGTCAAGATGCCAGACTCATGAGTAAGGAAGCCATATATAAGGTGGTCTCCCAGCCCTGCCTTCCCTAGCTGATGCCATGTGGACCACAGACCAAGCACCTAGCTGAACCCTTCCTAAATTCCTGACCCACAGTTTTAAGCCACTGCATTGTGGGATGGTTATTGTTATGAGGCAATGGATTAACTGGATCAAAGGACAAGGACTCATATATACAGAATGCTTCTAGGCACCTGGCTGAGGCCATGTAGAGTGCTTTATGTAAGTGTGGAAAGAGTTTTGGGTGATAAGAACATCAGAGGAGATACTCCAGTCACCTGAGTGTACTCAGTACCCTTTGGAAAAGCAGCTGTCAAATAAAAGGAAACTTGTAGTTATTCAAAATTGAAAATAATCTCACAGTCAGATGTTAGTGATTTCTAGCATCAGTAGGTGGGGTCTGGCATGGAGAAACAAGATCCAGGATCATTAACAAAACAAAAGCCCTTCTTCATCTCGAGAGGCACAGCTACACCTAATGGAATCAATTCTCAGAATCCTTCTACTTCTTGGCTCTGCGGTAACCAAGGAGATTTTGCCCTAAATTTTTACTCCAATCCAAAATTACATTTATTGCAAACTTGGGAAAGTCAGACTACAATCAAACATCGCTTATAATAAGCCCATGCATTATGATGCATGTGATACAAGAAGGTTAAAATACTACAGCATTATATGTTAGATCCTTAGGAAAGCACAATTCAACAATTCAAATAATCTTACGTCCTTTATGTCCTACTTCCGTTTCTCTCAGAGACACATTCTGTAGCCTGTACTTAAAACAAAAGATTGTTTTATTTTGTCTCATCTCTGGCCTCCTTTGTGTTGGCTTTGGTAGCAGCTTCCAGGTGAAATATGACTGCCTCTGAGTTAACCTGGAAGTGGATGATCTGCAAAGGGGTCTGTGTTGCACTGCTTTGTGGCATGTGCAGGCACTATTGGACCTGAGTTTTCTTCTGGAGATAGAGAATGGTAGGTTTTGTCTGTTGTCTACTCAGGAGTCATTCTCCAATTTACTTCTTTGTTAACAGACCCTGATTTTTAAAATATATCTGGTAGTTATCTCCTTTATGGGGGAGGCCAGGTCATTCCTTAGCCCAAGGAAGTGAATTGATTAAGTCAATGATCTAAGTTCCATCCCTTTTGTCAGTGTTTAGTTCAGGAATGGACATGGGACACAATTCCAGCCCATGAAACATGATGCACAGTCAGCTGTGGGACTTTAGGTAAAGTTCTCTTATCTTTTAAGTAGGTGCCCAAGTAAGGGATAGTGTTGGTTCCCATCTTGTCATTTGGTTACTATGTGAGAGTATGAGGTCTGGAGCCACTACCTTGGCCACCATGAGGGAAGCCAGCCCAAGAGGAAAGGTCAGTGTGCTGACTAGATTGGAGAGATGGAAAGAGGGGAAAAAAAAACCTGTGTTCTTAATTGTATTATAGAGCTGCTGAATTGACCTATTTGAAACTGTCCTAACTTAGGACTTCTTGTTATGTGAAGGAATACATTTTCTCCTTGTTTAAGCCACACTTGGTTGGGTTTTCAGTTTTTTAGCTGATAGCATCCTGAGTCAGTAATTATAAATAAGAAATCAATGATAATGTGTATAGTAGAAGGAAAAACTACCTTCAGCATTGGGGAGACAAAGTATCTCATGTTTTTGGATAGGTGAGGCTACAGGAACACATATCGGGTTATGAATTACCTTTGGGGAGGTCCATATTGATTGGAAAGCAAAGGAAGACCCCTGGGAACACCTGAACTGATCTCAGTTTTGAAAAGCTTGGTCGGGCGCTGTGGCTCACGCCTGTAATCCCAGCACTTTGGGAGACCGAGGCAGGCGGACCACGAGGTCAGGAGATCAAGACCATCCTGGCTAATATGATGAAATCCCGTCTCTACTAAAAATACAAAAAATTAGCCGGGTGTGGTGGCAGGCGCCTGTAGTCCCAGCTGCTCAGGAGGCTGAGGCAGGAGAATATCATGAACCCGGGAGGGAGGTGGAGCTGGCGGTGATCAGAGATCGTGCCACTGCACTCCAGCCTGGGTGACAGAGCGAGATTCCATCCCCCCCCCAAAAAAAAAGCAAAGCTCAAAATAAAGTTGTCAAGAGCAAAAAGACACTGTTATACAGCATTTCTCCAAGGCTTCATTAGTCCACAAGGAAAATGCAGGGAGTCTGAAAGATCTGAAACCCTACGTGAGGTTGTCATAGCACCTATGAAGAAGACACATGTGTGAGCCTAGACAAGGATGCAATAAATGAGGAAAGTAGGGTTGCGATTTCTGTAGTGCATAGTCACGACACAAAGTGAATGTACCTTTACAGCAGTTCACCTATGAGACAGTAAAGGAAACTCTTTGCAAAACAGCTCTGGATGGCAGAGAGAGCTGTGTCCAACTGGCTGTCCCAGAGACTTGTCACATGCCACAGGCCTCCTGGGCACACACCAACAGCCTGGCTTGTGACTGAAACATGCACTGCCATCAGCTCCTCTGACAATTCCCAGAGTGATGAAAATCCTCTTGACACTTGGAACTGCACACATTCTAATTCGTCACAGGCTATATGTGTTGCTTGTGTGCTCTGAACCAAATCCTGATGTATTTCTTGGAATGAAGGAAACAAATTTTCTAATCTGATAAATAATAGCAACTTCTCAATAAGCAGCAAAAAAAAAAAAAAAAAAAAGACTAAAATGGAAAGTTGTCCACTTCTAGCCCCTCAGAAGGCAATTTGGGTCTATTAATGGCCTTCAGTTGATTTCTTTTAGAAGCTCCTGAAAAAGAACAAGGTAACCCTTGACATCCAGGAGCTGGCCTGACCCTCCCCACTGGGCCTGGCATTCTTTCATGGAATGTAAACAATCTTATATAACATAACATCAACATCAGACAAGGCCACTCTGTGACTGCAAAATGGATCAAGAGAGAAACAACCACATCGTAATCACATCTGAACACAGATAAAATATAGTTAATGTGATTATGGAATCTGGCAAGTCCTAAGATCTGCAGGGTTAGTTGGCCAGCTGGAGACCCAGGAAAGCCAATGGGTTTAGTTCTGTTCTGAATCTGAAGGCCTGAGAACCACGAGAGCCGATGGTGCAGTTCTTGTCTCTGAAGTCTGACAGGCTTGGGACTCGGCGAATGCTGATGTTTCAGTTTGAGTCTGAAGTCAGGAAGAAAGCCAACATCCCAGCTAGAAGACGATCAGGCACAGAGCAAATTCTCCCTTAATTAGCTCTTTTATTCTACTCAGGCCTTTGACTGATTGGATGAGGCCCACCTTCACCAGAGAGGGCAATGTGCTTTACTCAGTTCACCAATTTAAATGCTTATCTTTTTTCTTTTTGAGACGGAGTCTTGCTTTGTCACCCATGCTGGATAAAGTGAGATTCCACTTTGCAGTGGCAAGATCTTGGCTCACTGCAACCTCTGCATCCTGGGTTCAAGTGATTCTCCTGCCTCAGCCTCCTGAGTAGCTGGGATTACAGGCATGTGCTATCATGCCTGGCTAATTTTTGTATTTTTAGTAGAGACAGGGTTTCACCATGTTGCCCATGCTAGTCTCGAACTCCTGGCCTCAAGTGATCTGTGTGCCTCCGCCTCCCAAGGTGTTGGGATTACAGGCATGAGTCACCGTGCCTGGCCTTAAATGTCAATCTTATCCGAAAATCCCCTCATAGACACACCCAGAATGATGATAAACCAGATATCTGCACAGCCCAGGGCCCAGTCAAGTTGACCTGGGCCCCAGTCAAGTTGACACATAAAATTAACCATTATAGTAGCATTTTCCCCAAGATATAGCTAGTAATTGGTGGAGCCAGAATTCAAACACTGTGCTGTCTAACTCTGAAGTCCAAGCTCTTGACCACTCTGCCACAGTGCTCCCCACTTAACACCCCTATATCTCCCTTGTTTGGGCATTATCCAGAGACAATCTAAGAAGAATTCTATGCTAATTTTCACAGATCTTAGAGTTTGAACTACACAGTTTGAAACTGAGTTACGTATTATCTCATGTTTCTGCTACTGTTTCCTATATGATTTTTCTCCTCCCTCTCATTAGATTGTAAGAAATTTAGAAACAAGGACTATGTCTTATGCTTTAATAATAGCTAATATTATTAAATACTTACAATGGACCATGCATTTTACATGCATTTGTCCATGTAATTCTTACAATAATACTATAAGGTAGCTACTTTGTTATCCCCGTTTTACTACAGCCCAGATACTGATCAACTTGCACGAAGTTACAGGGGCAGTAAGTGGAGCCAGGGTTTGAACCAAGATGATTTGGCCCCAGAACTTGTGCTCTATTTTTTTTAAAAATACCATATGAGTGTATGCTCTGTTTTTTTCCAGTAGTTTAAAACTAGTTCTTTAGTTTCTTTGAAGTACAAATCCACAATTTCATTTCCATCCTATTGCAGATGTGCTTAGGGCAATCAAAGAACTCCATCTAATTTTTGGTTCTTATGAAGGTGATATTTTGGTGTAGTTGTTAAATGGGTGTCCTTGCAGCCGGCATAATTGGTGGAGCCTTCTATCCCGCTATCTTGCTCTGTTCCCCCTCTCCCCAGAACCTGTCTTAACCATTATGTTTTTTACTTTCACTTTGATGCACTTCTTGTATCTTTCCCCCCCATTCTCAGTACCCATCTAAGTGGGTGGTTTCAGAGATCAAGAGCTCCTTGGGAGGTGGAATGGCTTGGAGGTTGGCTGACTGTGTGGGGTGTAGTCTCTTCTTCAGGGTGCACCTGGTTTGTGGTTTGGCCTACACTGCTCTCTGGAACTCCTCTGCTCAGACTCCTGCACCTCCTGGGAAGCCAGAATTAACAGTTCCCAGAGACTCTCCCTCTGGAGGCACTCAGACTGTCCTCACTTGCCCAATTCCTGGTGCCAAGGCTGGGCATCAAAAATGCAATGTCACCTTACTAAGCACTGACTGGCTTCTGCCAGCGTGAGACACTGCCCCACCAGAGCTGTACAAATGTTCTTTGCATAAGGGGATATCTGCAGCCTCATCCAGAGGCTGGGTATGGTGCCTGGGGGTGGGTTGCCAGGCTTGGTCATACCTAGTCCTCTCTGGAGCTGCTGGGACATAACTTGCTAACTTAGTACCCCAGGGAGTCGGAGCAGAGGGACCCATTGCCCTCCTCCAGCACACTTACCTCCATCTTACCTGCACAGGTAGGCAATATTTACTTTTTTACATTTTTATTTTTTGGGCTGGAGTCTCCCTCTGTTGCCCAGGCTGGAGCGCAGTGGTGCGATCTCGGCTCACTGCAACCTCCGCCTCCCAGGTTCAAGTGATTCTTCTGTCTCAGTCTTCAGAGTGGCTGGGATTACAGACACATGCCACCATGCCTGGCTAATTTTTTGTATTTTAGTAGAGATGGGGTTTCACCGTGTTGCCTAGGCTGGTCTCGAACTCCTGAGCTCAGGCAAGGCAATCCACCCGCCTCGGCCTCCCAGAGTGCTAGGATTACAGGTGTGAGCCACCATGCCCGGCCTATTTTTAAATTTTTTTTGACTGCAACCATGAGAGATCTAGCAAGCCATGTTTAAATGCCCCTAAAGCAAAATTACTACCTTCAGAAAGTCCTCAGCTATCTAGATGTAGTCAAATTCAGAATGAGAGTATAGTTTTCAGCTTGGGAAGGTGCCTCTACTTGGTGCCTGTAAAGTACTAGATGTCCTGTCATAGAACCTTTCTTAGGAAGTCATTAACTTTCTCGAAGGCTAGACTGTGAGCTCTTTAAGGGCAGAACCAGCTCCTACTACAGGGCCTGGAATGTAGAAGTCTCTTAGGAACTGTTTGTGAATGATAAAACCTGTAGGACTTTCACTCGGTATATCATCATATTGCCATCATCAAAAAAGCCTTGCTATATGGGAAGAATACCTGGAAGAACACAGGAGGCTTGTGGGTATGTCCCCGCTCTGGGGTGAACCAGCTCTGCAACTTTGCCAATACAAGTTTACTTCTGGACCGTGATTTATTTATCTGAATGAATGATGAGGATGGATTAGAGAAACTCTAAGGTTCCATCTAAGTTTAGCATTCTAGGACTGTGCATGTGACATGATCTGTGTAGAGAGGGGGTTATAGGAATTTGGTTCCTGCCATATCTGAATTTACAAACCTAAAAGCGAATACACAGATGTGGACACACTGACATGGGTTCCACCAGCTCTGGAGCTAGCCTCTATAAGGGATGACTGAAAAGGGGCTGGGGATTAGGAGTTAATAGCTTTCCAAGCCCTGGCAGATGTGAAACTATAATCAGGGCACCTGGCTTATGGTCATTAGCATCTGCCTTTGCACCAAGGCCCTGCTGCCAGGGCGCAGATGTTAAAGACCTTTCTGGGAGTTCCCCATGCCTCCTCCATCACGAATCTGTGTAACCCTGCTGACAAAACATGATGCAGGCTCCCCACTTTAGGCCATATGCTTGGGAAAAACATCCTTCTGGCAGAGACTCCTGGGGGAAAGGAAAGGCATAACTCTTTGATCTTGATCCCTAACAAAGAATTTATCTTGGGATCTTTGAAATCTTGGAAAAAAAAAACAAAACCCTGTACTTTCAAAGCTTTTCTTGTTTGATGTATTATAAAACAGGGGGACAAATATTGTCCTCTGGGGCAAATATTCCTTTGTTCTGGAAAGACACTAAAATGGATATTTAGTTATTAAAAGGAAAAGTAAATATTCTCCAATACAGAAATTTAGACCCTGCCTTTCCGAGGGGTTCCGGTGTTATGTACAAAAACATAAAAGGCTGTTTTCATCGTGGATGGTGTTGCAGTTCTGCAAATTGTTTTCTACAGGAAAATGTTTAATCTTTAAAGATTTATTCTGCAGAGTCTATGAAAATTGTTTTGCTTTCTTGAAAAATATGTGGATGTCCTTTTTGGAGTGGAGGCTGGAAGCTCTTGGGGGTGAATGTGGGGCACTGGAGACCTATCCTCACTCAGGCTGGTGAAGGGATCACCAGGGGGCCCAGATTTAAAGTGGGGCTTGTTTGAAGCAGCACTATTTGCGACATGCTATACTAACTCAGACTTTGGAAAAGGACTGATGTTTAATTTACTGCCGTCTAGTTCATTGTCCAAGGTAAGACCAACCCTCCCTGAATGGGAGGGACACTTCAGCTGTTAATCATGCACAAATGGGAGAAAACAGAGAGAACATGGGGAATATTGAGACCAGGATTGCAGACAAGAACCCTATGGGCAAGAGGAAAACTGGAAGCCTCTTCCCCTGTCTCTGGTGGGAGGAAATGCAGAGTCTAGGACTGGTGAAGCTTGCTGGGAGCTGGGCTGAGAGGTGCCCAATAAAGGTCGTACGTGGAGAGGCTTGGACTGTAAACTTTATGATTCCACATTTCTAGTATCAGTTTTGACTTTCTCAGAGTGATCATTCCTGTGTGCCATTTCCAAATCTTTATTAAAGTCTTGTTACTCATTCAAGCTTAGGTTTAGCCATGCTATTGAGGGAATTAAAGGCCTCAGTGATCACAAGAACAGCTCACATGACAACTCTGGGAGGGACTGGCAGCAAAATAAATGAGATCTGAGAAGGAGCAGAAGCTAAAGATATGGATGGAAGGAATGTTGCAGGCACAACTGTGGCTGCAGATTAATGGGGTAGCTTCGTGAGATAACCCTTGTCCCCAGATATACTAGAGGGAATAGGGTCTTCAAAGAGGGAAGCCAGGACCTACTATACGTAAGTTAGTGGGGGACACCAAGTTTGCAAACATAGGTTACATTTAGTAAGGTTTATCCTTTGCATAGAACGAAAAAGGGCAAAGGCTTGCAGGGCCCTGTTCTTCAAAGGAAGAAGGGGATTCAGAGGGCTAAGTACACTGTAGGAAGGAAATAATGAGTGTATGGAGAGGGGTAATAAAAATGCCTTTTTTTGGGGGGTGGGGTAGCAAACAGCAATGTGTAGGAGAGAGAGCATCAGAGACAAGCAACTTGTCCTAACTTACCACACATGGGGTGCAGTCACTTAGCTTTCCATAGACTTTAAGTTCCCACAGTGAGCAGTTTGTTTTTTGAGGATGTTTCTGGTGTGTCCCTCTATGTTCTCTCCATGTGCAAATCTGCCACCACGATGCAGCAGTTTGACATCCCTTGTCTCCAGTCTTTGCTTTCTTTTTTTTTTCTTTTTTTTATTATTATTATACTTTAAGTTTTAGGGTACATGTGCACAATGTGCAGCTTAGGTACATATGTATACATATGCCATGCTGGTGTGCTGCACCCATTAACTCGTCATTTAGCATTAGGTATATGTCCTAATGCTATCCCTCCCCCCTCCCCCCACCCCACAACAGTCACCAGAGTGTGATGTTCCCCTTCCTGTGTCCATGTGTTCTCATTGTTCAATTCCCACCGATGAGTGAAAACATGTGGTGTTTGGTTTTTTGTCCTTGCGATAGTTTACTGAGAACGATGATTTCCAATTTCATCCATGTCCCTACAAAGGACATGAACTCATCATTTTTTATGGCTGCATAGTATTCCATGGTGTATATATGCCACACTTTCTTAATCCAGTCTATCATTGTTGGACATTTGGGTTGGTTCCAAGTCTTTGCTATTGTGAATAGTGCCACAATAAACATACGTGTGCATGTGTCTTTATAGCAGCATGATTTATAGTCCTTTGGGTATATACCCAGTAATGGGATGGCTGGGTCAAATGGTATTTCTAGTTCTAGATCCCTGAGGAATTGCCACACTGAATTCCACAATGGTTGAACTAGTTTACAGTCCCACCAACAGTGTAAAAATGTTCCTATTTCTCCACATCCTCTCCAGCACCTGTTGTTTCCTGACTTTTTAATTATCGCCATTCTAACTGGTGTGAGATGGTATCTCACTGTGGTTTCGATTTGCATTTCTCTGATGGCCAGTGATGATGAGCATTTTTTCATGTGTCTTTTGACTGCATAAATGTCTTCTTTTGAGAAGTGTCTGTTCATATCCTTTGCCCACTTTTTGATGGGGTTTGATTTTTTCTTGTAAATTTGTTTGAGTTCATTGTAGATTCTGGATATTAGCCCTTTGTCAGATGAGTAGGTTGCGAAAATTTTCTCCCATTTTGTAGGTTGCCTGTTCACTCTGATGGTAGTTTCTTTTGCTGTGCAGAAGCTCTTTAGTTTAATTAGATCTCATTTGTCAATTTTGGCTTTTGTTGCCATTGCTTTTGGTGTTTTAGACATGAAGTCCTTGCCCATGCCTATGTCCTGAATCGTAATGCCTAGGTTTTCTTCTAGGGTTTTTATGGTTTTAGGTCTAATGTCTAAGTCTTTAATCCATCTTGAATTAATTTTTGTATAAGGTGTAAGGAAGGGATCCAGTTTCAGCTTTCTACATATGGCTAGCCAGTTTTCCCAGCACCATTTATTAAATAGGGAATCCTTTCCCCATTTCTTGTTTTTCTCAGGTTTGTCAAAGATCAGATAGTTGTAGATATGCGGCATTATTTCTGAGGGCTCCGTTCTGTTCCATTGATCTATATCTCTGTTTTGGTACCAGTACCATGCTGTTTTGGTTACTGTAGCCTTGTAGTATAGTTTGAAGTCAGGTAGCGTGATGCTTCCAGCTTTGTTCTTTTGGCTTAGGATTGACTTGGCGATGCGGGCTCTTTTTTGCTTCCGTATGAACTTTAAAGTAGTTCTTTCCAATTCTGTGAAGAAAGTCATTGGTAGCTTGATGGGGATGGCATTGAATCTATAAATTACCTTGGGCAGTATGGCCATTTTCACGATATTGATTCTTCCTACCCATGAGCATGGAATGTTCTTCCATTTGTTTGTATCCTCTTTTATTTCCTTGAGCAGTGGTTTGTAGTTCTCCTTGAAGAGGTCCTTCACATCCCTTGTAAGTTGGATTCCTAGGTATTTTATTCTCTTTGAAGCAATTGTGAATGGGAGTTCACTCATGATTTGGCTCTCTGTCTGTTATTGGTGTATAAGAATGCTTGTGATTTTTGTACATTGATTTTGTATCCTGAGATTTTGCTGAAGTTGCTTATCAGCTTAAGGAGATTTTGGGCTGAGACAATGGGGTTTTCTAGATATACAATCATGTCATCTGCAAACAGGGACAATTTGACTTCCTCTTTTCCTAATTGAATACCCTTTATTTCCCTTCTCCTGCCTAATTGCCCTGGCCAGAACTTCCAACACTATGTTGAATAGGAGTGGTGAGAGAGGGCATCCCTGTCCTGTGCCAGTTTTCAAAGGGAATGCTTCTAGTTTTTGCCCATTCAGTATGATATTGGCTGTGGGTTTGTCATAGATAGCTCTTATTATTTTGAGATACGTCCCATCAATACCTAATTTATTGAGAGTTTTTAGCAAGAAGTGTTGTTGAATTTTGTCAAAAGCCTTTTCTGCGTCTATTGAGATAATCATGTGGTTTTTGTCTTTGGTTCTGTTTATATGCTGGATTACATTTATTGATTTGCGTATATTGAACCAGCCTTGCATCCCAGGGATGAAGCCCACTTGATCATGGTGGATAAGCTTTTTGATGTGCTGCTGGATTCTGTTTGCCAGTATTTTATTGAGGATTTTTGCATCAATGTTCATCAAGGATATTGGTCTAAAATTCTCTTTTTTGGTTGTGTCTCTGCCGAGCTTTGGTATCAGGATGATGCTGGCCTCATAAAATGAGTTAGGGAGGATTCCCTGTTTTTCTATTGATTGGAATAGTTTCAGAAGGAATGGTACCAGTTCCTCCTTGTACCTCTGGTAGAATTTGGCTGTGAATCCATCTGGTCCTGGACTCTTTTTGATTGGTAAGCTATTGATTATTGTCACAATTTCAGATCCTGTTATTGGTCTATTCTCCAATTAAAAGACACAGACTGGCAAATTGGGTAAGGAGTCAAGACCCATCAGTGTGCTGTATTCAGGAAACCCATCTCACGTGCAGAGACACACATAGGCTCAGAATAAAAGGATGGAGGAAGATCTACCAAGCAAATGGAAAACAAAAAAAGGCAGGGGTTGCAATCCTAGTCTCTGATAAAATAGACTTTAAACCAACGAAAATCAAAAGAGACAAAGAAGGCCATTACATAATGGTAAAGGGATCAATTCTACAAGAAGAGCTAACTATCCTAAATATATATGCACCCAATACAGGAGCACCCAGATTCATAAAGCAAGTCCTAAGTGACCTACAAAGAGACTTAGACTCCCACACAATAATAGTGGGAGACTTTAACACCCCACTGTCAACATTAGACAGATCAACAAGACAGAAAGTTAACAAGGATATCCCGGAATTGAACTCAGCTCTGCACCAAGTGGACCTAGTAGACATCTACAGAACTCTCCACCCCAAATCAACAGAATATACATTTTTTTCTGCACCACACCACACCTATTGCAAAATTGACCACATACTTGGAAGTAAAGCTCTCCTCAGCAAATGTAAAAGAACAGAAATTATAACAAACTGTCTCTCAGACCACAGTGCGATCAAACTAGAACTCAGGATTAAGAAACTCACTCAAAACCACTCAACTACATGGAAACTGAAGAACCTGCTCCTGAATGACTACTGGGTACATAACGAAATGAAGGCAGAAATAAAAATGTTCTTTGAAACCAACAAGAACAAAGACACAACATACCAGAATCTCTGGGGCACATTCAAAGCAGTGTGTAGAGGGAAAGTGATAGCACTAAATGCCCACAAGAGAAAGCAGGAAAGATCCAAAATTGACACCCTAACATCACAATTAAAAGAACTAGAAAAGCAAGAACAAACACATTCAAAAGCTAGCAGAAGACAAGAAATAACTAAAATCAGAGCAGAACTGAAGGAAATAGAGACCAAAAAAACCCTTCAAAAAATTAATGAATCCAGGAGCTGGTTTTTTGAAAGGATCAACAAAATTGATAGACTGCTAGCAAGACTAATAAAGAAAAAAAGAGAGAAGAATCAAATAGACGCAATAAAAAATGATAAAGGGGATATCACCACCGATCCCACAGAAATACAAACTACCATCGGAGAATACTACAAACACCTCTATGCAAATAAACTAGAAAATCTAGAAGAAATGGATAAATTCCTCGAAACATACACTCTCCCAAGACAGTCTTTGCTTTCTTATCAGATCTCTCCAGGGACTCTGCTTTCGGCAACTCTGATCACAGTATCTGATGGTCAAAATAGGCAAGTGCTTCTGTGGAGGTGCCCAATAAAGGTTGTACGTGGAGAGGATTGGCTTGTAAACTTTATGATTCCACATTTCTAGTATCAGTTTTGACTTTCTCAGAGTGATCATTCCTGTGTGCCATTTCCAAATCTTTACTAAAGTCTTGTTACTCATTCAAGCTTAGGTTTAGCCATGCTATTGAGGGAATTAAAGGCCTCAGTGATCACAAGAACAGCTCACACGACAACTCTGGGAGGGACTGGCAGCAAAATAAATGAGATCTGAGGAGGAGCAGAAGCTAAAGATATGGATGGAAGGAATGTTGCAGGCACAACTGTGGCTGCAGATTAATGGGGTAGCTTCGTGAGATAACCCTTGTCCCCAGATATACTAGAGGGGATAGGGTCTTCAAAGAGGGAAGCCAGGACATACTATATGTAAGTTAGTGGGGGACACCAAGTTTGCAAACATAGGTTACATTTAGTAAGGTTTATCCTTTGCATAGAATGAAAAAGGGCAAAGGCTTGCAGGGAGGGCCCTGTTCTTCAAAGGAAGAAGGGGACTCAGAGGGCTAAGTACACTGTAGGAAGGAAATAATGAGTGTATGGGGAGGGGTAATAAAAATGCCTTTTTTTGGGGGGTGGGGTAGCAAACAGCAATGTGTAGGAGAGAGAGCATCAGAGACAAGCAACTTGTCCTAACTTACCACACATGGGGTGCAGTCACTTAGCTTTCCATAGACTTTAAGTTCCCACAGTGAGCAGTTTGTTTTTTGAGGATGTTTCTGGTGTGTCCCTCTGTGTTCCCTCCATGTGCAAATCTGCCACCATGATGCAGCAGTTTGACATCCCTTCTCTCCAGTCTTTGCTTTCTTATCAGATCTCTCCAGGGACTCTACTTTTGGCAACTCTGATCACAGCATCTGATGGTCAAAATAGTCAAGTGCTTCTGTGGAGCTGCATTCTTTGGTCTAATGACTCAAATCTGGATTTGATGGCTTAGAGGAAAATGTGCTCAGGGAGCTTCACTACAATGATGTATCTCAACAGGTACAGCAGTGGGAATGGTGGGCTTCTCCGCTGCAGATACCTTTTCCAATTTTGTGTATTAGGAACTCAGATCCTACAGACATATCTGTAACTACTCGTCTATAACTCCTGGGCCCTGTTTTCCTTGTGTCTTCAGTGATAGTATTAGACTGGCACACATAGGTGCTTAAACACATGTTGGACAAATGAGTTCATGACATCTATGAATAGCTACAGGAATCATTTTCAAAGACAATCAGCCAGTCATATTGTCCACAAAGGGTTTTGTGCTATTTCCAGATGTCAGAGGCAGTGTGGGAGATATCATTTAGATTCTGAAAAATTGGAATTTGGAGACATTTGGAGATTTCTGAAGTTCTGCAGAATTTTACAAATCAAGAGCATCCTTTAAAAAAAGAGATGTGTAATCATCACATAGTACTTTAAGGTTCTTCCTGCCCGTAACATCTTAACTGCCATCTTCAAAGCCAGACTCCAAGCCTGAAAAAGCCTTAACAAGTAAAAATTATCCTTTATATTCTCTGTTGTCCTCTTGAATCCTGTCCCTAGATATTGGTGACTGTTCTCCCTTGGGCCATGCAGGACCTGTCTGCTGGTCACTCTACTTTCCTGGCACTGGCCCAGGCCTGGGAGGAGGAGGAGGAGGAAGAGGAGGAGGAGGAGGAAGAAGAGAAGGAAGAGAGGGAGGAGGAAGAGGAGGAGAAGGAAGAGGAAGAGGAGGAGGAAGAAGAGGAGGAGGAGGAGGAAGAGGAGGAAGAAGAGGAGGAGGAGGAGGAAGAAGAGGAGGAGGAGGAGGAAGAAGAGAAGGAGGAGGAGAAAGAGGCAGCGGAGGGAAAGGTTTCCTATGTCCCATCACTCCAATTTGGAGTCCTACAAATGTTCTTTGGGGACCTTCAACAGTGAAATATTCTATTGCAGCCAGAAACCTAACCATGTGCTCTGACCTAGCATTGAGTCCAAGCTTATTTTGTCTCTGTCTTCAGTATTTTATGGGATGTATGCCTCTTTCTAGGGAAGCCCGGAGAATCTGCTGAAGACAAATGTTTGTTTCCAGTATCTAGTACCATGTATTAGTAATCAGTATCTAGTAACATGGGCTTTAAAACATGTATCTAGTTACCAGTATCTAGTAACATGGGCTTTAAAAGAGTATTCATGGGTTTGGGGGCTGGAGCACTGCTGTGGCAAATGTTTGGGCCCTGGTAAACAGGGCCTAAATTTTTTTTTCACTCTGATAAAAATTTTGCATCTCACCTTCCATTACAACCTTACATAGATTAGTTGACATTCTGCAGCAGGATTTTCAGGTAAATGTAAGCAGGCCTGGTGGGATGAGAGTTAGGGAGGCAGATCAGGGGTCCTAATAAAGAGAGGGGACTTGAAATTGACAGCCTGGTTGTGAATTCTGGCCAAGGCACACAAAAGTGGGGTGCTCTTCAGGATACTCACCCTTCCTAACCCTTGGTTTCCTCATCTATAAAATAACTACTTCATAGAGCTATTTTGAGGAGTTACTATAGCAGAAAAGACTTAAAATAGTTCTTGAGTGTGATATATAAGTGACTGTTATTATTGTCCTGGGCAATCCTTGGGTCTATGCTTTTCTAGGATATTCACATGGTCCTGGGACACAAAATCTCCCAGTGGTTCCCAGTCGATGCCTTAAGGCTTATGGGGAGCCAAGGAAATTGATTGCTATTTTCTGGATACCTAAGTTCTAGTTCTTAAAACCATTTGTGCTTCATCAAGGAGTTCAGCCAGAGAAGTGTCATCCAAGGTGATGCAGGGTGGGACCAAGGAGCCTGGTACATGATGGGCTCTATTGTCACCCCTTAATCCAACATTCTCCATTCCCATGAGGGTCCCATATTTGAGTGGCTACCATTATTACTGGAGACAGAAATTACTCCAGGCCCAAGCGTTCTTGCTCTAGTAAAAAGCCTACAAGCCTTTGCAGTGCCCTGATCTTAAACAGGTGAGCCGGTGCGTGCAGCTTGATGGATGCTTCTCCTAACCTGGGGAGGTGGTAATGAACAAAGTTACTAAAGACACCCAATTGTTTTAATGTCATATGCCCTCCAAAGCCCCTGAAGTTCACAGAAAATAACTCCGTTCTTATAAGCTGGACATCAGATGGAAATGAGCTATCAAGAACTTGAGCTGAAATTCTTTCTAGTCTCACATATGTAGAGATTAAAAAGCAATTTCCTTCAAATAATGATTAGATCATTCACTTAGCAGTTCTAAGTCAGTATCTTGTTTTAGGAGGCTTATTCCATTATCTTGGCAAGGGAAAGAGCAGCAATAGGAATTGCCGAAAGTAAAAGGCAAAATTTCATATTAGGTTCATTTTTAATGTGAAAGTCAGAGCATTATTAAATCATTTGTCTAATAATAGTTATCAAGAATGCCAGCCAGGTGCGGTGGCTCATGCCTATAATCCCAGCACTTTGGGAAGCCGAGGCAGGCAGATCACGATGTCAGGAGATCGAGACCATCCTGGCTAACACAGTGAAACCCCATCTGTACTAAAAATACAAAAAATTAGTCAGACGTGGTGGCAGGCGCCTATAGTCCTAGCTACTCAGGAGGCTGAGGCAGGAGAATGGCGTGAACCTGGGAGGCAGAGCTTGCAGTGAGCCAAGATTGCGCCACTGCGCTCCAGCCTGGGTGACAGAGAGAGACTCTGTCTCAAAAAAAAAAAAAAAAAAAAAAAAAGTATGCCTTTGGTTAAACAAAGCTGGATATATCAAAATGCTTGAGATCAAGTTAAAAGGAAAAAGAATGCTAGAAAAATCAGGCAGCATAGTACAGGCATATGAGCCTTCAAAGGAGCAGCATGGGGGCACCTGTGACCACATGATCATGGCTACAGCATGCAGAGCCAGTCCAACCACCAGTAGTGGCAGAGGGTTATTAGAGAGGATGAATGTCCACGCCTGCAAAAGCTGGAGCCAGAGAGAAGTAAAAGAGTTTACTGCAATGAAGAAGTTCCTATTTTTCCAAAAGACACCCAGAGCAAACAAAAGGCAAAACATCATGCCTCTAACCTGTTCATTCCACAACCTGCCACTTTCCACACCTCAGATTAAACAAACAATAAATGATCAGATGACTTTAAAAATAGGCAGATATCCTCAAATGAACAGGCTACATCTGGTGGCCCTCAACAGATCCACATGTTGTTTTCAGCTATTAAATCCTCATCCCAACCCTATGGAGTGATACAGTAAGCAAAATTGTATCATTTAAAAGTGGACTGATTTAGACATGATTAATTGAATTCTGTCTTCACTGATGAGAAAAATCACTTATTCATTTGTCTCATTTAACAAATTTTTGTTGTTCACCTACTATCTGCTCACAACTGTGAATAGTCACATCTGATTTCTGCCCTCACAGTACAGTCTCATAGTGGAGGAGGAGAAGCAGTAACAATACAATGTGAAGAATCCTGTGATGAGAGGAGTACACGATTCTTGGAGCTGCAGAAAGGGAAACATAACTCATGTGTGGGGTGTCAGGGCTGCCTTAAGGAGAAGCTGAAGGATGAGGAGGAAGCTAGGCTAGCAGGAAGGGGAGTGAGAAGAGGAAGCAGCACAGGTGAAAGGACTGGAAATGAGAAAGGATAGCCCTTATAGGGGAGACAAGTGACTGATTGTCATAGTTGTTGGATAAATTATAGAGCTGAGTCTTGTCAAGGAACGAGACCCTGATTGTATTTAGACTTGAGACTTGTGAAAAGCAATTTTATTAGGCTCAAGCTTATTGTGAGTAACTGTTGCAGGGAGCAAGCAGTTAGAAAAAGCTATATCATATACTAGAAGTACTTGCAGTATGGTTTTTATACTGTATACAACAAAGGAATGAGCTATGATCACCACCACTGCACTCCAGCCTGGGTGACAGAGCAAGACACTGTCTCTAAAAGCAAACAAACAAACAAAAAAAAAACAAATAAATTAAAAAACACCAAAGGAATGAGCTCTGGGCAGGAAAGAGCTGCCCAGCTTTTTAATATAATAATACATGGATATAGTTAATAACATAATAAAAATAAAAAATCAATGATAAACCACAGTGATTCACTGAAAATTATTTTATTTCTGAAGTGATTAATCCCAAAACACCAGAAGGCTCTCCCTGACCATCCTCTGTACTGGTGTATTAATCCATTTTGGGTTGTTATAAAGGAACACCTGAGGCAGGGTAATTTATAAGGTTTATTTGGCTTATGGTTCTGCAGGCTGTGCAAGCCTGGCTCCAGCATCTGCTTGGCTTCCAGTGAGGCCTCAGGAAGCTTTTACTCATGGTGGAAAGCAAAGGAGGAGCAGGCATGGCACGTGGCAAGAGACGGAGCAAGAGAGATGCCAACTGGGCTTAAACAACCAGCTCTCATGTGAACTAACAGAGTGAGAACTCACTCATTACTGCAGAGAGTACAAAGCCCTTCATGAAGGATCCACACCCATGATCCAAACACCTCTTGTTAGGCCCCACCTCCACAGTGGGATCCATTACCACAAGAAATTAAGAGGGGACAAAAATCCAAATTATACCAACTGGTGAGCGGCTCCCCTGCTTTGGAAAATATGGGGCAACTTCATGGCCTGTTTGCTTGAACAGATGCTCTTTGACTTACCATGCGGCTCCAACCCAATAAACCCATCATAAGTTTGAAAATATCCTAAGTCAGAAATGCACTTAACACCCCTAACCTACAAAAAAATCATAGCTTACCCTAGCTTAGCTTGAATGTGCTCAGAACATTTACATTAGCCTACTGTTGGGCAAAATCACCTAACACAATGCCTATTTTACAACGAAGAGTTGAATATCTCATGTATTTTATTAAATACTGTACTGAAAGTGAAAAACAGAATGGTTGCCTGTGTACTTGAAGTAAAGTTCATACTGAATGTGTATCACTTCTGCACCATTGTAAAGTAGAAAAATTAAGTTGAGCCATAGTAACTTGGGACCATCTGTATTTTGCTCCTCTCCCACTTTTACTCCACTCCAATTGTTCTTGCTACCTGAGCAGAGTCAAAGTGTATACTTTTAGGGGAAGAAAGTATACTTGGAAAGTTTTGTGAAAAATTAATTTTTTAAATATAAATATTTCCCCATGAACTAATGCTACAACAAAGCTCCTCTTCTTGCTCACCCTTCATTTGTCTGTGTACCTCATTCTTACTGGTCGCAGGACAAGAACTCAGGACCCGCCAAATGGTGAGGCTAAAAGAGTTATTACAAACAGGGCTGAGACATGGCCCTTTTTCTCCATATTGTGGGTGAAGAGTAGGAAAGAAGACCTGCAGCCCTTCAGGGATCCCAGACCTGGGAGCTCCCTGAGCCAGGGCTGTGACCCCCTCTTTGGGCCCCTGTAGTTCCTGGCATCTCAAAGCTTCTGGGAGCCACCGCATACCCCAGTGCCAGCCAGGGACTTGCAGTGCACCTGGTTCAGCTGTAGCCTCACAGAGAGCTGGTGCCTATGCTGGCACCTGGAGCTGCCCGTCCCACAGCAGTGGCTGGACCCCGTGCCCACTCACACACCTCTTGCAGCTCCATGCCTGACTCACAGTCTTCCTTGGAGGCGTGGAATCCAGGCTGGCAGTTTGAGCTGAGTGCAGCCTGCCAGGCCAAGTGGGCAGAATGAGGCCAGAGGGCCTGGGCAAAACTTAGGCAAAGGCGCCACTGGCCACAGGTTTCAGGCCAGAAAAGTGACACCCCAAAGATCCCATAACATGATATTTTATTTTTCAGTTAATGTTGGTATCAGCAGTGGCTATTCCTCAAAGAGACTTCAGCAGACCTTGACTTCCACACAACCTTTACACAATCTCCCTACTCCCAGACTGGGTCCCCTACAGTCTCCCGATCAGGACATTTGCGCTCCCACAGACAAACAAATGTTAAGCTATTTTGTGGTGGTCTTTCTGTCTGCCTCACAACATTCTATTTTTGGCAATCATCATTTGTGATTTATTATCCAATTATTCGAATAACTACAACATTTTGCTTTTATCATCTTGTAAAAATGAGTAGAATATAGATATAATAAATAAGATCTAGTATTTGATAGCACAACAGGGTGATTACAGTCAACAATAACTTATCATACATTGTAAAATAATAAAAAGAGTTATTGGAGTGTTTGTAACAAAGAAATGATAAATGCCTGAGGTGATGGATACCCCATTTACCCTGATGTGAATATCACACATTGTAGGCTTGTGTCAAAATATCTCATGTACCCCATAAACACACCTACTATTTTAAAAAATTAAACTAAATAAATATGGATAAATAATAGATTTTAGTTTGTTAAAAAAATGAATGGAAGGTAGCAAAATGAAAGTGCCAATACCAGTGATAATGCAGTTAGGTCTGCTGAAGGCAGGTCATGTCTACCTTTAGTGAGATGTTCAGTGGATATCAAATGCTTGACTATGAGTTTGGTTTCAGAGGAAAGGAACCACAAGAGACTACAGATGACATTAGGAAATATCATCGAAGACAAGGAGTGTTGATGGAGGAATTAAGGAGCCTGCATAAGTATAAATTGAGAATTAGCAGTCCAATGCATGGAGACGCGCACAAGGCTTTGGAAACGACTTCTCACAGACCCCTTCTCATAGAAGAAGGTGGCTGGTGTTCAACTTTCTCTTGACAAGAAATTTAAGAAAGCTGATCTGACACCACTAAATAGAATCTCTATCAGCTCATCCTCCCCCCAGCTTTAGATAAGTTCCTTCTCTAGGCTGAGACAACCGGCAGTTGAGGTAACAAATTATTTCAAAACATGCATTTTTATTTTCTATGCTTAATGCTTATTATTTTTAACATATTCATTTACCATGTACACATTGTATACCCAAGCAAAACATTATGTGTTTAATCACAATTATGGATTTCATAACATTCTGAGCCCTCTGGAAGCAAAACCCTCTATATGCCAACTGACTTTCAGACTTTCAAATATGTTTTCAGGAATTCATTATATACAAATGTAAGGGACTTTATATACGAATTATTGGGGGACGATCTATCTCTCTCATTAAGGACGCTGTGGTGTTCTTTTGAAAAAGGATGTTCTTTTATACAATGCAAATATTGAGTCTTTTTTGTACATTTCTAAACATAAATGAAGCAGAAGTGTGCCCTTCAGCATCAAGGTAAGTCACTTGATTCCTGGCTTTCAGGCTGGGGACTGCTACCTGGAGATATTTAACAGGTGACACACAAATAATACTCCCAAGCTACTGATAGTTATGGATCTGACTATGTGCTTGGTATGTTGTTATTATGATTCAAGTAAACTGACCACTTTATTTTGAAGAAACTAAAGATCTAGGATGTGTTGTTTAATCTTTACAGGAACAATAGAGAGAGGTCCTACTCCCATCGTGATGGCTTGTCCTTCCCTGGAGTCTCAGGTTCAAACAACATCAAAACTTAAAAAAAAAAATGCTCAGTTTATCTTCTAAGTGGATAAAACATAGATTTCTTTGCCAATAGAGCTGTTTTTACTTTTCTCAAATATTTCACAGTGGAGCTTTGAAAGCATTGTGCTCAGTAGCTTGTAATGACCTATTTTTTAAAAACAGTTCTAGAAATAAAGATTTCTAAATATATTTTCTTTTCTTTCTTTATTTTTTTTAAATAGAGATGGGGACTCACTATGTTGACCAGGCTGGTCTCGAACTCCTAGTCTCAAGCGATCCTCCCTTCTCTGACTCCCAAAGTGCTGAGATTACAGGCATGAGCCACCGTACCTGGCCTAAATATATTTTCTTAAATAGTTTTTATTTTGAAGTTATAATCTCTAGTTTGTGACTAAATGTTTAGAGATATCAAAGTAAAGCTCTTTCGTATAGAGATATATCTTATTTGAATTTTGAAGACACAAAAGCAAAAATTTAAAAATCTCAGTATTTAATAATAGCCTCCACTTGATTTTTTGGGTTAGATTGTGTTTGGAAGGATTTGGTGCCTATTGGATCTGATTTCCCCTCAAAGCTTAAGGTATTCTCATAGTATACAGTGCATTTGAAACATTACCAAAGATGATGATAGAGTGTGAATTTATATAAACGATCAGAAATTTGAGAAGGTACAATACAGTATGTAATATATGAAGCCAATATAAAAAATATGCTTATCTAAATGCATGAGAAAGAAAAGTCTGGAAGGAGATACACTAAGTTATGAATAATGGTTATACCTCAGTGATGAGATTATGGATTTTATTTTTTGTTCTTTTCAAAATTTTGATAATATAGTCGTGTTTATAAGTAAAAACAATACTTTTGAAACAGAGAAAGGAAAAAATTTGAAGTGGGGAAGGAAGTACTTTTGAGGCCTTGTGACTTCCCTGGCTTTTAGGAGTTATTGAATTCAAATAGGCCTAGTAGAGGCTTAAAAAAACAACGAATTTTAAATCAACAATGTAATAATCCCACTTTGCATTTCATTCATGAAGCTTTAATACTTTTTAAAAATAACAGATATACCTGTAATCCCAGCACTTCGGGAGGCTGAGCCGGGCAGATCATGAGGTCAGGAGATCGAGACCACGGTGAAACCCCGTAGACCCCTGTGGCAGGCACCTGTAGTCCCAGCTACTCGGGAGGCTGAGGCAGGAGAATGGCGTGAACCTGACAGGCAGAGCTTGCAGTGAGCCCAGATCGCACCACTGTACTCCAGCCTGGGTGACAGAGCAAGACTCTGTCTCAAAAAAAAAAAAACAAAAAAACAAAAAAACAAAAAAACAGATATAGAGCTTAAAGTCACTAAATAGCTCAAGTCCCAAACTTTGCATGAGACCTTTCCAAACTTAAAAGTTTGAAAATTTACCAAAAACTCACAGCCAACACCTAGGTGGAGGTACTTATGTTCAGGCATAATTAGATATTAGTAGATATTTACTGTAGATAAAATAAACACTGAAGCCTAAAATGCAATCTTAAAAGATGAATGATTTGATCAGTATATCCAAGGGATACCTGCACTGCCATGTTTATTGCAGCATAATTCACAACAGCAAAGTCATGAACTCAACCTAAGTGTCCATCAATGGACAAATGGATAAAGAAATCACGGCATATATACACAATAGAATATTATTCAACTGTAAAAATGAATGAAATTATGTCATTTCCAGCAATATGGAACTGGAGGCCATTATCTTAAGTGAAACAACTCAGAAACAGAAAATCAAACACTGCATGTTCTTTCTCATATGTGGGAGCTAAAAAAGTTGATCCATGGAGATAGTGATTAGAGTAATAGATACCAGAGGCTGGAAACGGTGTGTATTGGGGGGATAAAGAGAGATTGGTTAATGGGTACAAACATACAGTTAGATAGAAAAAATAAGTTCTAATGTTCAGTAGCGGAGTGGTATAGTTAACAACATGTATGTTTCAAAATAGCTAGAAAAAAGGACTTGAAATGTTCCCAACAGATAGAAATGATAAATATTGTGGTGATGGATACCCCACCCTGACTTGATCATTACACAGTCTATGCATGATTATCACATATGTACCACATAAATATATATAAATGTTTGTAGCAACAGATTAATGATTTGTTTTATTAATTAACTGAGAAAATCGTTGTGACCTGAAAGAATTTTTTTATAGCACTTGTCTTATGAGTTAGAAGGTATGATTTGCTGTTCTTAACATTGTTTTTCATCCCTGTGAACACAAGCGAGTCATGTTTCATCCCAGTTTCTTTTAAGTCTGCTTTTCTGTAAAGCAAGGTAGATTTTCTGGTGGAGGCCCCTGGAAAAAAGCTTGCCAGTGAGTGCCACCTCCACTGGTGACTGGGGCTCCCGGGGCTATTTTAAACTGTTACACTAGCTGACACCAGGGCTCTGAGAACTTATTACATTTTTGGTTGATTTCTTCTCGCTTGTTTCTATGCTGGCCACCTCCTCCTATCTTGCTCTGCCAAAGGCAAAACAGTTCATATGCCCCATCCCTCTTAGGAAAGATTGTTACTCTATGGCATTTGATTTACTTGGTTGTCTTGTGATCTCATGATGAATTCAAGAAAATTTATGATTTTGTAAATTGCCTGACCTTTCCTCATTAGCGTGAGAGCAAGCTTCTCTTGTAGCTTTCTACATCCTATGAGCAAGCAGAACCAAAATCCTTTTAATTCTGTCTCTTACAGTTGGGATCTAGAATAAACTGGCTTTTCCAATTTTATAAGACTCTGAATTTCTAAATAGAGTCTATTTCTTTTTACTTTTGCCCGCCATTTCTTTCCTGAGCTCGTGTTTTTTTCTGTATTATCTACTAAAAGGTAGCTAACGCACACCATTTCTTTTTGTTTCTAACATCTTCCTCCAGAACTGCTGGGATACTATCCTTATACTCTACCTTCTTGAGCTCCCACAGGTGGAAACTTTAGAAAATGTTTTGCTACTACATAGCATGAATCTGTAGCATTTCAGTCTCCAATATCTATGTCTTCACTGCCTTCCAATGAAGAAAATGCCATGAAAATGCCTCAGATGTTAGTCACGCAGTATCCAAAAGGGACTGTCTTGTGGTCAGGATAAATTTTGCTATGCTATGGAATTCTTAATGGATTGACCAAGAAAGTTTATCTCGTACATAAAGTTTGGTGCAGTTTGAGTACCTCTTCTCCATAGCTGCACCATTTGGGACACATGGCCTCAAAAGTTGCTCGGTCAGGTAAAATGACAAGAGAAGGATGGAAGAAGCACATTGACTTTTAACCACCTTAGTTTAGAGGTGGCCATGTTACTTCTGCTCACAGCCCATTGGCCAAAACTACTCACATGGCCCCAGCCTAAATGCAAGGATGCTAGGAATATAGGGGAAAAAATGGACATTTGAACAGTCTCACTGTTACCCTGTATCTGTCATTCCAATATATGGCCAAAAAGGAATAAGATTGCATTTTCTCTTGTTGGTATTTTTGAAATAGAGGTAGCAAATACATTTCAGGTGGCAGCATTGTCTAGTAATGCACAGGTGGGAGTCAGGCTACCAGAGACTCCTCACTGGCTCTTGCCCTTCCCTTCCCCCACAGGTGCCCGGGAGGCTCTGATAGAACTATCCCGGGAGGATATTCCAGCTCATTCAGCACCTCCATGTTTATGAATCACTATAAATCACTTTCAGACCTGGAAAGCACCACAACCAAAGGTGACATTAGGCTGGCACACACCACTGTGGTGCACTGTTGTTTATAGCCATATATCCATTCTGATGAATCAGTGCACAGGCCTAATAATGATCAATTGTGTTGACTATCACCTCTGCTTATAATTTAAATATAGTCATGTACCACATCGTGATGTTTTGGTCAACAACAGACCACATACACAACGTTGGTCCCATAAGATTATAATGAAGCTAAAGAATCTCTGTCACCTAATGACACTGTAGTCCTTGTAACGTTGCAGTGCAACGTGTTACTCACGTGTCTGTGGAGATGCTGGGGGAAACAAACCTACTGTGCTTTCAGTCGTATGAAAGTCTAGCACATGCAATTATGTACAGTACATACTTGATAAGAAATGGCTGTTACTGGTTTATGTATTTATTGTATTATGTTTTTTTATTATTTTAGAGTATACTTCTACTTATTAAAAAGAAAGTTAACTGTAAAACAGCTTCAGGTAGGTCCTTCAGGAAGTATCCCAGAGAAAGGCATTGTTATCATAGGAGGTGAGAGCTCCATGCCTGTTATTGCCCCGAAGACCTTCCAGTGAGAAAAGATGTGGAGGTGGAAGACAGTGACATTGATGATCCTGACCCTATGCAGGTCTAGGCTGGTGTGTGTGTTTGTGTCTTAGTTTTTAGCAAAAAAATTTTTAAATAAAAAACAATTTTTTAAATAAAAGCTTATAGAATAAAGATAGAAAGAATACTTTTGTACAGCTGTACAATGCGTGTTTTAACCTAAGTGTTATTACAAATAGTCAAAATTTTAAAAATTATAAAGTAAAAATTTATAGTAAACTAAGGTTAATTTATTATTGAAGAAAGAAAAATATTTTAAAATAAATGTCATGTAGCCTAAGTGTGCAGTGTTTATAAAGTCAACAGCAGTGGACAGCAATGTCTTAAGCATTCACATTCACTCACTGCTCACTCACTGACCCACCCAGAGTGACTTCCAGTCCTGCAAGCTCCATTCATGGTAAGTGCCCTATACAAATGTACCATTTTTTATCTTGTATATTATATTTTTACTGTACCTTTTCTGTATTTAGACATGTTTAGATACACAAAAACTTACGGTTCTGTTACAATTGCCTGCAGTATTTGGTACAGTGGCGAGCTATACAGGTTTGTAGCCTGGGAGCAATAGGCTATTCCATGGAGCCCAGGTGTGTAGTGGGCTCTATCGTCTAGGTTTGTGCAAGCACAATACACTCTAGGATTTTTACACAGCAATGAAATCGCTAATGACGCGTTTCTCAGAATGTATCCCCATTGTTAAGCAATGCGTGACTGTCCAACAAATGACTGCTAGATCGTGCTGCTGCTTAGTGTTCTGTTTTTAAAGCAACTCCAGTCTAAACCAAACATCCTGAAAAATAATGGCAATATTTATGTTAGGTTTCCTGGAAAACACAGCTCAGAAGGCTCGCCTAGCGTATTACCCAAACTTTTCTGTACGTCCTCTGGCAGCATCTTTTCCCCATGTAGGCTTCATCGCTCATGGCAATGGCCAATATTTCTTCTTTCTCTCTTTCTGTGCCCACATAGTCTACTTTCTATGAGGTGGACTTTTAATTCCATATTCTTTCTCTGCCTTGCCCCCTCCTCCCTCTGCAACTGTCCCTCCCTGCTGTACAAGGCACCTTGGAAAATATATCCTGATCCCACTTGCACTGCTTTAACCATACCCGGAAATCAGGTGAATATATTCATTACTCTCTATTTTACCTAAGACTATACCAACTCCTCCATCAATACTACTCAAATTTTTGCCACAAGAAAAAAAAAAATGAAAAGATGCCACTCCCGAAATACTGTGATTGTTACCAGCAGAAGCAGAGTAGCTGGCTCACCAGATCACAACAAGCAGGTTTCTAGCTCACCAGATCACATCAACCAGCGTGTTTCCATCTTAGTCACTGCTGATGAAACCCTTCAGAAGAGGATAATCTGCCAACTTCATCACAAATGTGATGTAATGATAGATTTTCCCTGCCTCAAACACTCATGAACTGCAGATGGTAAATACTCTCCCTTTAAAAAGCAGATTTATTTCTTAGGCTGTTAAAATGCAAAAGCCCCCCAAAGAACACAGCTTTCTGACACTGCAGGTTTTCCCAAAGTCTTTGTTCTCAAGCGATCTTAAATATAACTGCCCTTTGGAAGTTATAGATACTCTTGCGATAAAAACATTTAATGCTTGTGTAATCAAACTGATTTTGTCTGTGATGCTGTCATTATAGTTTCCAAGAGAAAAATAGTGCCGATCCTGGTGGAAAGTGCCCCTTTCAAATAGGTGGTTTGGAGTTGCAATCCTTTTGTCCTCTTAAAAATAGATACATAGATATAGATAGAATTACATCATGAATATTATCAGGGATAAATAAAAACGGAGCAGAGAGCTAAGTGCGGTGGCTCACGCCTATAGTCCCAGCACTTTGGAAGGCTGAGGCAAGAGGATTGCTTGAGGCCAGGGGTTTGAGACCAGCCTGGGCAACAAAGTGAGACCTCCATCTCTACTTAAAAAAAATGGAGCAGAAATTGATATCACTCATTACCATAGTGAGTAGTTAACTGAAGGTTATGCACTTCTGTGATGGGGAAGAATTAAAGAGAGAAACAACAGTTAAATTGCTCAATTAGAAATGCTGGGAAGAACATCGAGGGAAAATAATCGCCTGGATGTCTTGATAAAGACCTGAAGTCATTGAGAGAGATAAACCAGCCTATAGGTCCGAGAATTTCAAAGGAAATCAGGTCAGCCTGATTCCAAGGATTGAGTCTGGTAAGAATTTGGTTGTCTTGAGAATCTGTTATTGTGAGAGGCTGCTTGCCCACAGTCACATAGCTGGAAAGTGGTAGAGCCAGGAATTGAACTGAGGTCCTTTAGCCACCAGGGCTAAATTATACCAGAAGGTTACATAGTGAACCATGACCTCTGAAGAGGCAAGGACTTCTGGAATGAGGTGGAAAGGAGGCAGAGGAGGAGGACAGAAAGAAGGAAGGAGAGAGAAGAAGGGGAAGGCAGGCAGGCAAGCAGGTGAGAGAGAGAGAGAACATTATAATAAAAAAGGTGGGGGAATTCCAAGATGCAATACAAACAGAAACAAATTACCAATATGAACTCATGACTTTTAATATAGATTTAAGATATAGAAGTAGATACAGATATGTGTTTATAAATTCCTATATTTAGAATCAATGATGCCCCAATACCGATGAGCACACCTCATGCCAAATCTTGATATCTAAATACCACTTTCCAATAAAAGGAACCAGCACTTTTTTGAAAGATGGTTGATTCTGAGCTAGGTCAGGGAAACTGCAAGATGAGTCTAGGACATCTTGTGGTTCCAAATAGTAAGAAAGTGCTAAAAAAAGAAAAATAACGGAATATGTCAGATGATGTAGAAGCCAGTTCAAATGGGCTTCCATTGGCTAAACTGAGGGCAAATTGGACAAAAAAGCAAAACAAAAAGGGAGTAATTGATTATAACCCATAGCATAAAATAAAAATAAGAATCCACAAAGCCATACCTATATAATAAAATTTAAAAAATAAGAGGCAGAAATGGGAAAGCCCTTCCTTATAGGAGAATTCCAACTAATAAATGTAGAAGAAATGATGGAGATTGAAAATCACCATTGACCAAGCACCACAACAGTAAATGTTTCAGGTAAGAACCATCAATGGATGCTAGACTTAGTGGGTGAAAATGTAACAAGAAGCAGGATATCTATAGTCTCAAAACATCTCCCCACAACATATTTAATCACAAAGGGAAGAATTGTGCTAGAAGACACCACCTTAACCAACAGACCACAGTTAACACTGTTAGTAAGGAGATAAATTCAAATTTTGCATGCCTGGGGTAGAGTGAGAAGGAAGCAGAGAGTGGCAGAAACTTTTTCAGAGATGTCATTGCAGGGCCCTGTGAGCTGATATAAGGAATTTGATTTTTATTACATGTATGATGGAAAACTATTAGAAGGTTTTGAATGGGGAAGAAAGTTGTCCAATACACATTTTAAAGACTGCTCTGGAACCTGGGTGAAAATTTGGTCATTAGAGATACTACAGCAGGGATGGGGAAGCTAAGTAGAGGCTGTGGTGAGAGATGACAGTGGAGTTGGGAGAAGTAGATAGGTTTGGGAGATATCTTCAAGGTCGAGCTGATAGAAATTGCTTATATATTGGATTTGGGATATGAGGGAAAGATGAACGTCACATACGGCTTCTAGATTTTGACCTCAGCTACAGGTTAAAGGATGGCATTGAAGATTAAGATAGGACTCCCTAACACTACTGCAACTGGAAGCCCTCACTTTATCTGTGATGAGAAAAAATAAAACAAGACAAAAACAAAGTGCTGCTCCCTAGCCACTACCAGTGAATCTTTACTATTTCCTTCTAATACAGTTTCCCACATCTTCCAGCCCAGATGAGATGCTAGCGCCTTACCCTCCGCAGTGAGAGTTAAGTGACTGAGCTGGCCAGAAGTGGGCAAAGAGAAGACATCTCTCTGAGTAGGAGGACTGAGGGACTGTGGGCCTGTTCTGCTTCCTCTTCCTAGATAACCCAATGCAGTGACTGACTAGGATTTCATTTTTACCAAAACATTGCAAGCAACAAATGGTGAAGAATGACCATAATGTAAGCTGAGATCAATCCAATGATCCAATGACACTTCTCCCAAAATTCAGACATATTTTGTGCTATGCATAATTCTTATGCAAAACACTAGATTGGCATACCCGCAATAAATTTTTGTTATTAGGATTGCAAACAGTCAGGCTGAGCAAGTATCCAATCAGTTCTGGCCTGAGGTCTGAGATATGTCCAGTGGAATCTTAGGAAAAGAGGAGCTCTAGAGAACATAATCCTTTTTCTATTTTTTTTCCAAGGAGGGAAAGGAGGAGTAATTTCAGAGAAGGGCTGTGATCTAGAGAAAGAAGAGGGAGTAGATGAATGATAAAGGAATTACTTCTTTTTTTTTAAAATTATACTTTAAGTTTTAGGGTACATGTGCACAACGTGCAGGTTTGTTACATATGTTTACATGTGCCATTTTGGTGTGCTGCACCTATTCAGGAATTACTTCTTATTAAGCACCCCCTAAGTGCCAGTCACTGGATCAGTTGCTTTGCATATATTTTGTCTAATAATGACAACCACCTTACAAAGAGGATACTGCCATCCCATTTTATGTATAAGAAGACTGAGACTTAGATAAAACTAGTATTATTTCCTCAAGGCACTTGGGCCACAGAAAGAGTACTCACAACCTCATCCAAGGCAGCTTTGAGTCACTCTGAGCAGGCCAGTGGCAGGTGGAGTGGTGCCGCAGAGGAAGCATGACAGAACGATTTTTGTCTCAAAGGTGTTTGTAGACAAATGGTCACGAATCACCTTCATATTGGGGATCTTGTGCGCGCAGAACCTGCTAATCTCATCTCTAAACTCTCCTACTTCTGAAGAAAGGAAGATGTACTAGATCCCTCCTCCTCTTCCATGGAGTCTGTGATCTTCTGACTCTACCAGTCTACAACTTCTTTATTCCTAAGTCTTTCAAAGGTTTGGTAAAACCATCTACATGGTGGGTGGGGGGAGAAAAAAAAACCCAGGTGCCCTGATCTTTAAGGAGAGGAGGAGAGGAGAAAGAGTATTTAGGAATAAGCAGTGGTGGTGACCCCCATGGAGGCTTTGAAGAATTCCTATGATCCTAAGCAGCAGGTGGCACTTTCATAAATGGGAAGCCATGGCTGAGCCCCAGCAAAGGGCACTGGGAAATCTCTCTGACTGTCTTCATTGTTGACATATCAAGAGCAAAGCTGGGAGGTTTGAGCACAGAGCTCTATGGTGAGTGTCTGTGAAGAAGACATGATGGAGGAGAAGTTTCTACCAGACATGAAGGAGACTAGAGTTCTTCCATCATGAAAGAGAGGATACAAGGAATTAAAGATATTCTGGGGGATAAGACTGAGGTAGAAGGAACTTTGTACCCCATCTCCCGGAGGTGGGTGACACTAGATGACAGAAACTCCAATGTCAACTTCAGGCTGGTTGAGAGAACATCCTAGAATATATAGACTTGTGATCCAGTTCCTTCCTCTTTGTTATGGGTGAAATTGTGTTTCCCCCGCAAAATATCCCCTGATGATTGTTAATGTGGTCATATTTGGAAATAGGGTATTTGCAGATGTAATCAAGTTAAAGTGAGGTCATACTGGATCAGGGTGAGCCCTAGTCCAGTTACTGGTGTTTTTATAAGAGGGAAATTTAGACACAGAGACACTTATGGAGAACACTACATGAAGACAGAGGCAGGTATACCTGCAAGTCAAAGATATGGGATTACATTAACCTGAAATGGACTCTAAAGCTAGAAAAGATCAGCTTGCCTTGAATGGGCAAGACTCAATCATCCCACCACTACTGTCTGCCAGCACTGAGCAGGGCTCCAGGGCAAGGTGAGATTCCTTCATTCTTTTAACTCGTGTGTGTTGATTGGCTACTAGGAGCATTCAGAATCCAAGATCAGTTTGAGGAAATAAAGACAGGTACATTATTTCTCACATTTAGGTTGTAGAGCATGCATTTAGACCTTGCCATAACCTAGTAAATCAATCCAGAACGATCTTTCTCTCATCCTTGAGAGAGGGACTGGTCTGGGGTGGTGGTTGTGGGACACCGAGTGACAGTGTAGGCTTTCAGTATGTATCTATTGTACACTTTCCCTGCACACGGTACTTTGGCAAGGAGATTGCAAGGGAAGACAAGGTCGAGGGAATAGGGAAGAGTGAGGCAGGACTATGTCAGCAGAAGTATCTTCCTTTTCCTGTCCCCTCTACCTTTTGCAAAAGGCCTTCATAAATACCTTTACAAATCTCAACTGAGTGTCAGGAGGAGATAGATATTCTAGATGCTAAGGACCAGCCTTTTGATGGCTCTGAAAAAGAAAAAAGATTCGAACTAAATCAGACTAAGGAGTCCCTCCATCCCTCTCTCTGAAGTCCCCTGGATCTTAGTGGGCCTTTAGGATGGGCTGCAGAGGAGAAAGGAAAGCACATCGTTAACTCTAAGACACAAAAGAATAAAGGAAACCTTCCTTGCTCATCTCTTCCCTGAAGAAATGTTGAGAAGCCCTAAGCCATCTTTGCGTTGGCAATAATCAAGCCTCAAGTTTGCAAGTCAGCCTGCTGAAGTCAAGTAGCTTATTAGAACTGTTTGCACAGCTAAGAGAAATAAATCATCAGCAAAAAGCAGCTCAAAATAAGTGAAGATTCACTTAATTCACAATCAGGTGAAAAATGACATGGAAAGAGAGTCAAAGAATAATCCTAAATGAGTTTTTAGCTCTCTAAAGTTAACCAGATGATAGACTTTTGTACAGCACTATTTTACTCAAATTCTAAATTGAAGATTTTTCCTCTTAAAGGAAAATGTGCATTTCACTATAAGGATAGAACCCAATATTTGTGGTTTCTTAGAAAAACATGTTCTTCAGCTTATATGATAAGTACAGAGTGTGATAAGTCTATTTTTAGGCCTGGCAAATATAAGCATCCCATATATATATAATCAGGCAGAAATGTGAGACAGCCAACCTTTTTGCTATATGGGTGGGCTACATTCACAAAGAATATAGGCTAATATTTCAAAACTCCATTTCACCAACCACAAATCTGATGGGATTAAAGTAAGTGAAGTGAGAATAAGCAATGATAACATTAAATGTCACGGAGAAGAAAGGGCTAAGTCAGGATTGGCCATTTCTTGGATTCTCGCTTTGGGAAACATATATAACCCAAGGAGAACCTTGATCCTCATTTCTGAAGGAAGTATAACAGAAGAAAAGAAGATTTATTCTAAGAATGTCCTTTCAAACAGATAACTTTATAATAAGTAATAATACTAGCATTGTTAAGAAGTTTGCTAATGATATAGAGACACTTTTAAATTTGGATGGACAGTATTAGGTAAAAATAAGCTGTGCTGGAGACCCGGTCATATTTTAGATAGGTACAAGCTTTCTCAGATTAAATAGATTTTTCTAAAATCTAAAATTGACTCTGATCATATGTAAGAGGGATTAAATTTATTCAATGTCAGCCCAGAGGTCAGAATAGAATCCAAAGTTTCAATAACAAAAGAACTGAGCCGATTAAATGGCTTTACAATGCAATAGGTAGCTTTTAAATGTAGTGAGCTCCTTGTTCCTTGAAATCTTCAGGAACTCTATATAAAATGTGTGTCTTTTGGTCATACAAATCTGTAGTAAAGCTTTGATCATTTCTCAGAAGTAGCATCTTTCCTCCAGAGGATTGTGTGATCATTAGTGCAAGATACGTTGTCAAAGCGACATGGCTGTTATTGTCAAGTAGCTGGCTCTGCACAGGATCTAATCATTTAAATGCGTCAGATTTTGCCTTTTGTCTTTAGACAATGTGTCAAGAGTTCCTATTACAGTGGTGGGATTGTGACCCCTGCCCCTTTGGTTCATGGTAAAAGGCAGCCCCACATGACAGATTTTCCTGGTTTTGAACGCTCCAGCTAATGACCAGGTGAGAGGACAATCATCTTGTTAGTGTCTATGTCAAGTTTTGTTCTGTGATAGAATTATTGAACCCAGACCCTCTCTTCCTCATCTCAGCTCCCACCTGGAGAAGAAACAGGAACTTTGTGGGTGGACAAATGGGAAGCAGGAACCTGGGATCAGGGGGAAATAAAGGCGTCATTTGGCTTTTACAAAAACCAGGTACAATAGAGAAGAACTGTTTTATTATCAGAGTTGGAGGTGCTTTAAAGTCTTGACCCAAAGACTTACAAGCTGCAGAATTATTTTTGCGTATATCTCTTAAAAAATAAACCCACAAAATAATACTACACAGTTTTTGTAGGTGCATATATTTTTGTAAATACAAAGGAACATTTGGAAGGATTTATTCTAAGTTGATGCTAGATTGCCAAGTGGTTACATTTGGAAAGAAACTGGGATTAGAGAGATGATCAAGGGACCTGAGCCTACCTTGTATTGCTTTAATTTGTGTGGAGAAGTAATGTCCATGCATTGCTTATATAATCAATTTCAATCATATACATGCACATGTGTATGTATAAGTCATATATTAATACATGCATAGAATATCTCTGAAAGCTCAAGAAGTTAAGAGTTTTTGACTCTGGGAAGGAAAACTCAGTGGCTAGGAGGTAGGGGTAAAAGGGAGACTTACTTTTGACTACAAGCCCCTTTGTACCCTGTGAATTTTACATCATCTGCATCTATTACATAAAACAAATCAATGTAACTTAAATCATTTCCAATCATTTAATTTGAAAATTTTAAACTAACAACAAGAAAGTCTAAAATGAGCTAAAATTCTACTCTAAACATTTAGCACATAGCTTAGAATTAGAGTTGAAGGGCTGAGTTTTGCAGAAGAGGCAAATTTTTTACCAAGAGGAGGGAGATCCTTTTAGGACCCTAAAGCTCGGATAGGTTGGGGTGTAATGACACCTAAAGGTCTAAGCCCAGGGGCAGAATTCTTGAAGCTGGGTAGAAAAAAAACACTTGGTATCAATACCAACCCCAAGTACCTTAGTTAAGAATCAGAATAGTTTAAGATTAAAAAGAGTTGAGCCAAAAAAAAAATATTAAAAAACAAAAGTATAGGAGAAGAAAGAGAGAATGGGGATGACTTTGGCTTTTTCATTAGAGTAGGTGATTCATCATGGTAAATGTTCTACTAGTTTGCCTCTGTTTTTTAACTTTAATTTTTAAATTACCTGTTAACTTTTAAGGGATCTGTTAACATCTAAGTCATAATAGCTGGAGGTTCATATATCAAGAGACCTCTTTTTGGTCTGACCATTGCAACAAAGTGTGTGTGCTGGAAAAAAGGGGGTGGACCTGAGATATATAGAAAAATAGAAATAAAATAAGTAGAAAAAAATAAAAAAATAACACTATAGCAGTGGAGGTGGGATAGTAAGAAAAGGCAGCTACAATTGGAATTCTGCATCAGATTTGAATTCTAAAATCTTAGTCAAACCAAATAATTTTCCTGAGTAGTGAAAAATTTACCTCAAGGCTGGAGAGAAGCAAAAGATGATGGCAAATGCATTGGCTTTTCCAAGGAGTGGCTTAATTGACATTCCCTTTTACTGCCATCCTTCCAGACTTGACAACAAAAGTCAAGGGATAGGATGTGTGTGGTTGACCATTTCACTCTCCAGGGGCCCACTTAGCTTCAGGGAAGGAAACAGACTCCAACATCTCCATATATGGTAGGACTTTCCATTAGAGGTCAGTGTTCTTGGGAACATGGGCACTCCTCACAGATTTTCAAATTGAAATCTGTCCACTAGGTTGTGTCATCTTGGGATAGCTTGCTAGACACCTTTGTCCAGTCCCTTAGGCCTAATCACGACATAACTGGAACATCTGTAAGTTTGCACTATCTCACATCCTCAGCTGGGCTGGAGGATATGGTGGGAGATGATTTCTATCTGTCCCATATACCTAAGGGGCTACCCTATCCATCTTCTCTGTATTCCCCTTCTTTGATAGATGGTCTTCGTTCGGTATCACAGAATTTTATTCTGGGTATTTTCTTCGTCCCCACCTTGTACTTAACATTTAAAGGTATCTCCTTATCTGCCATCAAGTTAGATGGTGTCCAGAAAACTTGAAAGAGTAATGGATGACTTGGAAGGATTAACAATGCAAATTGCTTTCTACTTTTTAATAACTGCACACAACATTTATACTTCAATTCATCTTCACAGCACACCTGAATCAAGGAAAATGTGAGTTGTCGAATGTGAGGATTTAAATGAGAGAGGATGTTCCTCCAAGCCTCTCTGTATTGGCCATTGTTGTATTGCTATAGAGAAATACCTGAGACTGGGTAATTTATTTAAAAGAAAGCTTAATTGGCTCAGTTATACAGGCTTTCCAGGAAGCATGGTGCTGGCATCTGCTCAGCTCCCAGGGAGACCTCAGGAAGCTTACAATTATGGCAGAAGGTAAAGGAGGAACAGGCATGTCACATGGCCAGAGGAAGAGCAAGAGGGTGGGGGTGAGCAAGGAGGTACCACATACTTTTAAACAGATCTCCTGTGAACTCAGAGCTCACTTAACAGAGGATGGCCCAAGCCATTCATGAGGGATCCACCCCCATGATCCAAACACCTCCCACCTGTCCCCACCTCCAACATTGCAGTTTACATTTCAACATGAGATTTAGATGGGGACAAGTACCTGAACTGTATCTCTCTCTACCTTACAATATCTGGGGTTGTATATTATAAGTGATTGTTTCTTATATTTTGTCAAAAAAATGAAAATATTTTCCAATTTTGCAACTTGCTCTGACTTTTCCTGTTTCACGATCTTTTTTCCTGTTTTCACGATCTTTGGGAGGGATGGGATATGTTCAGGAAACAACCATTTGCTTAACACAAGGAATCTCTGAACTGGTCACAGATTTGAAGAACAGAGAAAATAAGGAGGCATGCAGCTCTGGGGTGTTCTTTTACCAGAGACAGAGTGGTGATCCCAGTGACTGGTGGGACTCAGAAAAATGCCCAAGTCATGTGGCTAGATGGCATGTTATCATCCAGCCTGAATATGGAAAATGGGTTTTACCAACTTCGAGCCTGCAGAAACTGGTGTGCTTAGGAGTATGAATTGGGTTTGAAACTCCTTGGATTTAAAGTTTCTACTTCATTTATAAAATCTGAAGTTCTTAAACCATCAGAAGAAGGACTGAGTAGGCATGGATTTGGGAAAAGGTATATAAAGTTCTGGAGCTATTAGAAATCTTTAGATTGTTTGGAATGCAGTCACCTAGACCAGACAGAAAAGAGGTGAGGATTAATTTGCCTAATAATTTATAAGAATGCCATGCAATTTTGTATTTTTCTTGCAAGGAAGGGAAAACTGCAGTCCAAGTTGTCAGTAGTGTGCTAAAGAATTTTCTTCAGATGGGTTCCAAGCCCTTGGGTACTTTACCCACTTCACTTCATTTAATCCTCACCATAATCCAACCAGGCAGTATTATCTTTCCCATTGATTATCTAGGAAATAATATTAATTGGCAAGGCTAACTGCTGTAACAAGCACCCCCCAAATCTCAGAGGTTTAATACAGCATAAGTTTTTTTCTTGCTCAGAAAAAATTCCAATGTGGATGTTTCTGATTGGGTAGGTATCTTGGGGGCCCTCCTCCAATCTGTAACTCAGGAATCCAAGCTGCTTCCATTACAAGGCACCATCTGCAGGTGTAGGGACAGTGAAGAGAGGGAGCAAGGAGAATCATGTGGCATGATATGGCCAGGCCTGCAATTGATGTACAGGCATGCCTCAGAGATGTTGCAGGTTCCATTCCTGACCACCACAATAAAGTAAATATTGCAATAAAAGGAGTCACACAATTTTGTTTCCCAGTGCATATAAAAATATTTGGACTATACTGTAGTTGATATAGTATGCAATAGCATTATGTCTAAAAACAATGTGTATACCACCTTAATTTAAAATACTGTATTGCTTAAAAAATGCTAACAATCATCTGAGCCTTCAGAGAGACTTCACCTGCATCAGCACTCTTGGGTGACAAGGTACATTGTCAATGAGAAATAATATTATGAAAGGAGTATTTTTGCTGCTGGAGAGTCTTGCCTTGATGTTGATGGCTGCTGACTAATCAGCGTGGTGGTTGCTAAAGATTGGGGTGGTTGTGACAATTTCTGAAAATAAGACAACAATAAAGTTTGCCACATTAATTCCTTTTACAAAAGATTTCTCTATATCATGTGATGCTGTTTGATAGCCTTTTACCCATGGTAGAGCTTCTAAGTTAGAATCAATCCTCTCAAACCCTGCCACTGCTTTATCAACTAAGCTTATATGATATTCTAAATTCTTTATTGTCATTTCAATATTGCGGCTGGTTTGATTTTCTATCCAGACCACTCACATTTTCTCCATATCAGCAATAAGTCTGTTTCACTTTCATATCATTTGTGTGTTCACTGGAATAAGCACTTTTCATTTCCTTCAAGAACTTTTCCTTTGCATTCACAACTTGGCTGCTGGGTACAAAAGGCCTAGCTTTTGGCCTTTTTTGGCTTTTGATATGCCTTCCTCACTAAGCTGAATCATTTCTAGTTTTTGATTTAAAGTGAGAGATGTGTGACTATTCCTTTCACTTGAACACTTAGAGGCTGTTATAGGATTATTACTTGGCCAGTTTCAATACTCTTGTGTCTCAGGCAGTAAACGCCCAAGGAGTGGGAGAGAGATGAGGGAACTGTCTGTCAGTGGAGCAGTCAGAACACACACAGCAGTTATTAAGTTCACCGTTCCATATGGTCATGGTTCTTGGTGCCCCAAGATAATTTCAATAGTAAAACCAAAGGTCACTGATCGTAAATTACCCTAACAGATATACTAATAATGAACAAGTTTGGAATATGGAGAATTAGCAAAATGTAAGAGACATGAAATTTGCTCAATGCAGGGCTGCCACAAAACTTCAATTTGTAAAAAAGGTACTATCTATGAAGTACAATAAAGTGAAACAAAATAAAACAAGGAATGCCTGTCTATTGTTTGTACCCACTATCAATCGGATAGAGCAGTTTCATGCACCCATGCAGATTCAAGAGTGTGTTGGAAATGCACATTAACTATGTGTCTAGAGGGAAAGGAAAGCTGGATGCTGGTGAGTATTTGAAGTTTCTGCCACAGCAACTGACAAGAAAGAGGTTAAAGATTTATTATCGATTTTCTGCCTCCTTTCCAAAAGATCTCAGGCAGTGCATTTAAGGCACATGCCCAAAGTCACATGGCTGTTAAGTGGCACAAGGATTTGAACTCATGTTCCCCTGGCTCCAAAGCCTATCTGCATTGGTACCACTAGCTTCTCAAGCAGCATTGCACCCAAGGGGAACTGGGTAGTATGCCTTTTTAGATACTTAATAGCCTGGAGCATGTTTTGCATGCTGGAACAGGATATTTTCCTTTCAAAAGCCTATTAAAGAAGACCAAAGACAAATTTAGTTGAAAAACAGTATGTTTTTTACAGCGGGTTGGGAGGGACAAGTTTGAAAGAGCAGAATGACAGTCTGTTTTGTTTTCTTAATTTTAATTTAATTTTGTTTTATCAGAAGTTCATCTCCTCCTGTATGCATACACCACTTAGACCTGTGGGCTTGCTATCTCTTTCCATTTTCATCCAGGCATAGAGAGGAGATTGCTTCCAGAAAGAGTGCATAGGCCCTTGAAGTTTTACTCTTCATATAATTAAAGGCTTAATTCCAGCCCCAGGTCAGCCATACACAATGCCAACTTCCCCATACACCTGGGAGAAAAAGCTTGCCATCAAAGTAAACAGTTCTCTCTCATCTCAGTTCCAAGAGTCATTTGGAGAATATACATCCTGAGGCTAGAAAAGGATGCTCGCTCTTTCCTTTTTTCCCGGGGCGGGGAGGGGTGGGGGCATTGATTATTAATTCAAGGTCAAGTTGAAAACATTTGGGTTTAATAGATACCTTCCCTCGCCACCCCCAATAACCCTTTATTTACCAGAGCTATGCAGAGGGAAAGAGGAAAGAACTAAAAATTCTTCTCACTTCTCTACCAACTCTTTGGCAAAAGAAAGTTAAGCCAATTAGTTTTTCTGTAAAAGGAGTGCAATAAATATTAGTTTTTGTGGAAGAAATCAGGTGGTTGAGAGTGTTTCAAAGCTGATATTCATGAGAAATTATGGAGACCAGAAGAAGGTGGAACATCTTTAAAGTCTGAAAGAAAATAATAAAACCAACAAAATCCCTGTACACCCAGAATTCTACATCCAGCGAAAACAGCATCCAAGACGGCGGATCATGTAAAGATATTTTCAAATAAAACTAAAATAAGAGAATTTATTGTAAGTAAGGTCTATATTACATGAAATCCTAAAGGAAGTACTTCAGGCTGGAGGAAATTGATGTCAGATAAAAACAGAGTCTAAGAAAGGAATGAAGAACATCAGAATAGTAACTATCTGGGTAAATACTAAAGACTAGTTGGTTTTTACTTTCTTCCTCTTAATTTCTTTATTACACACATAACTGTTTAAAGCAAAAAAGCATGCTGTGGACTTTGAAGTATACAGATGTAGTACCTATAATAGCTATGACATAAAGGATTGGAGGTGGGGAATAGGTGGACCTATATGATTTCAAGATTCATATATGTGTATTATATGAAATGGTATAACATTAACTACTGGGGACTATGAAAAAATAAAAATATATATTGTAATTTCTAGAGCAGTCATTAAAAAATATAATGCAGAGACTTATGGCAAAAAGCCAGTAGGAAAACTAAAATGAATTAGAACATCATTCTAAAAATCCAAAGAGACAGGAAAGAGGGAACAGAACAGAGATGAGTAAAAAACAAACAAAATGTCAGACCCAACTTTAACCATATCAATAATTGTGTTAAATGATAATGAACTAAGCACTTTAAGGTAGAAATTGTCAAAATGGATAAAAACATACATATGTGTCACATAAAAACACATGAGGCTGGGCGTGGTGGCTCATGCCTGTAATTCCAGCACTTTGGGAGGCTGAGGCGGGTGGGTCACCTGAGGTCAGGGGTTCGAGACTAGCCTGACCAACATGGTGAAACCGTGTCTCTACTAATAATACAAAAATTAGCTGGGCATGGAGGTGGGTGCCTGTAATCTCAGCTACTTGGGAGGCTGAGGCAGGAGAATCACTTGAACCTGGGAGGTGGAAGTTGCAGTGAGCCAAGATCACGCCATTGCACGCCTGGGCAACAAGAGCAAAACTCCGTCTCAAAAAAACCAACCAACTAAACAAACAAAAACCCACACGTGACATATGTGTTTTTATCCATTTTGACAATTTCCACCTTATAGTTATGTGCAGTATATAACAGATGTACTTTAAATACAAAGACCCAGATAGGCTGAAGCTAAATGATTGGGAAAAGACAAACCATGTGAACAATAAACATAGAAAGACGGAACAGTAAACATAAAAAGCAGATAAAATAGATTTCTATGTTACAAAGAATTACCAAATATTTTTTAATGATAAAACTGTTAATTTGTTAGGAAGAAAACATAATCATAAATATGTGTGCACCTGATATACGAACTTCAAAATACATGAAAGAAAAATTGACAAAATTAAAAGGAGAAATAGACAAACTCCACAATCAGTTGGAAATTTTAGTACTCCTCCCTCAGCAAAGGCCTGAACAGCACTATTCGTCTTTTAGCTTAATTGGTATTTACTGAATAGTACACAAAACAATGGAAAAAGAGGCTGGGCGTGGTGGCTCATGCCTGTAATCCCAGCACTTTGGGAGGGCAAGATGGGAGGATTGTTTGAGCCCAGGAGTTTGAGACCTGCCTAGGCAACATAGAGAGACCCCCATCTCTACAAAAAAATAAAAAATTAGCCAAGCATGGTGGCGCGCACCTATAGTCCCAGCTACTTGGAAGGCTGAGACAGAAGGATCACTTGAGACTGAGAGGTTAAGGCTGCAGTGAGCTGTGATCATGCCACTGCACTCCAGCCTAGGTGGCAGAGTGAGACCTTGTCTGTACAAAAAAGGAAAAATACACATGATTTTTCAAGTTTACATGGTAATTTCACCAAAATAGACTATACGTGGTGTAATAAAGCCTTAATATACTAATTTATGAAAAACTCCTATCTTAGAATGGTAGGCAAATTCCTCAACCTGATTAGGAATACCTACAAAAACAAAAATAAAAAACCTAAAGCTGAATTCCTACTCAGCATTGAGTATCTCGTTATTTTCTAATTAAAGTTAGTAGTAAGGCAAGGATGTCCACTCTGACTGCTTCTAGTCAACATTGCATTGGACGTTCTAGTGGTGTAATATACCAAGAAAAGGAAATAAAACACATAAAGATTAGCAAAACTAAGTTTCTATTTGCAGATAATATGATAATATATGTTGAAAATTCTAAGGAATTTACTAACAAACTCCTAGAACTAATAAGTGAATTTAGCAAGATCACAGAATACAAGGCAAATATCTAGGAATCTATTGTATTTCTGTACACCGGCAATTAACAATTAGAAAATGAAATTTCAAAATTTTATCTACAATAGCATAAAATGTATTTGAGAATAAAGTTATCAAAAAATGTGCAAGACATGAACATTGAAAACTATAAAAAATTACAAAGAGTAATCAAGAAACCTAAATGAATATATCATGTTCATGGATTAGAAGATTTGATATTGTTAAGCTAATTTCCTTTAAATTGATCTATAGGTTTTATGCAGTCTGAATCAAAATATAAGTTTTAAAGAATAAACTCACAGATGCTAAAAAATTGTATGCAAAAGCAAAGAACCTAGATTAGCCAAAATAATTTTGAAAAAGAATAAAGTAGGAGGACTTACGCTACCAGGTTTTAAACCTTACTATAAAGCTCCAGTAACCAAGGCAATATGTTATTGGTATAAAGATCAATGGAACATGGTAGAGAGGCAAAGATTTTTTGCGGGGATTCATGCAGGGAAACTCGTGCATGAAAGGAAAGAAGACAGACCCAGGGAAAGCTGGGACAGCCATCATACCAAGATGCAAGGCATGGTTTGGCAATTGATAAATATTTATTGAATAAATGAGGATCTTCTTTAAGAACTTAGAAGTCAGTGGTCAACATAATAGACATATTCATACAACTTGTTAAAAATAATGGCATTAAAGAATTTTAAAGCAGAAAAAGATCTTAGGTATAAACTAATCCTGGATCATAGATGTGAGAGCCAAAGAAAACTTGTCAGGAACACAGGCTTCATAGGGTCCATGCTGGGAAGAGCCACTGGGCCACGGACAGACAAATTCTAAGAATGTGAGTGCGAGGTGCATTTGTGGAGAAAAGCCACATCAATAAAATGTTGATGCATCAAGTCTAAGAAGTTGTAAATAGGAATGAGTCAAGAAATCGGTAGTTCAGAAAATAAAGAGAAAGGAAGTGCTAGGTAGACTGGAATGAAACAATTCAGTGCACAAAATATTCAAATTATCAGAAAATATTGCCAGAATATGTTTAAATTCTCAGATTGATGGAGGTACCATTATTCCTAATTACTTTATTCAGGTGAATAAGGCAAAGGTTTTAGAAGTTTGGGGTTTTGTTTAAAGATGGTTTTATGGCACAAGAATAAGCCAGCTGGACCCATGTTACAGACGAATTCTAGGAAGATGAAGGATGTGCTTAATTTCGTGTAAATAAACACCCTTTGGATAGTTGGTGTGATGAACAGTAGCCACAGTGACAGTTTTATTAAAGCCCGGCCAGTGGGAACTACAATCAATTCTATGAAATGTGTCTAAAATATGTGCGCTTTATGCCATATATTTTAAAGACTTTCAAGGGCTGATCTGAGTAATGCATTTCAATGTGAGTGAAAAAATTAAGATGAAAGAGAAGAAGGCAGTAACCTTTAAGGGCTGGCACAAAACACAAAGGGACTAAAAATTAAGCCTAAAAACCATTTTTATAATAGTGATTTGGTGCAGTAGAGAGTAGAGCATTAATTGTAACTCAATACAAGGGTAATTAGGACTAATGGTGCATCCATCAATCTAAGAATTTAAACATATGCTGGCAATATTTTCTCATAATTTGAGGTTTTTTTTTTCTTCCTGGAAAATAAAATGCATGAATCTTCTCCCATTGGTCAATCAGATTTTTAAAGATGATGATGATTCTGGCTGAAATGTAGAGAATGGATCAAAGCAGGAAAAAAATGGACACAGTTGGGGCAATCAAGTAGGAAGTTGTTTAAATTCATAGAAGAGATTATGGTAGTCGAAACGGGAGACATTAGCAAGTGTCAGTGAAATGGAAAGGAGTGAGTGACTTGAAGACATGTAGGTGGAAAGAACATCAGGACGTGATTGCTTGGGAGGAAAAAGGACAGGAATGAGGGTTGCACACACAGACAAGTGATCTGGGCAGCCACATGGGTGGCAGACCTCTAGGGCATCACATGGAGGCACTAATGGGCAGCGGACTGCAAAGGTCCAAATCTTCCTTCCGATGGAAAATTGATCATTTTATTTCCTTTGCCTGAAGTTTTTTCCCTGAGCTCACATCACTGGAACCCACCCTATAACATGTTCCTCTACTCTTCCTTATGCTTCATGATCACATTATATTATTTTCCAACACTTCAGAGGCATCCATAGCTCATGCACATCTCCAAAATCCTTACAAAATCATCACTCTCCACTTTTCTCTTTTCATCTCCTTTTAGCACACCAAGTAAAATGGGCCACCTACAAACACTGACTTGCACAAGACAAGCCATGATACAGACACAACCTTGTCTTCATTCATTTCTCCATGAAAGCACCTCTCTCTCCTTCCTTTTCCAACCCCCCTATCACTTAAAACCATTGCAATAACAGTCTTAAACAACAAACAGAAGCCCAGAGACATTGGTTCAACTGTATACAACAAATTCCATTTCCAAACTAGAACATTTCAAACAATGGGAGGGTTCTAATTTTTTACTTTTGTGCACCTTAAGAATTCTTTATGGTGATTTTTTTTTTATGTTTTATTTTGTTTGAAATACAGTCTTACTCTGTTGCCCAGGCTGGAGTGCAGTATTGCCATCTTGGCTCATTGCAACCTCCACAGCCCACGTTCAAGTGATTCTCCTGCTTCAGCTTCCGCAGTAGCTGGGACTACAGGTGTGTGCCACCACGCCTGGCTAATTTTTGTATTTTTAGTAGAGATGGGGTTTCACCATATTGGCCAGGCTGTTCTCGAACTCCTGATCTGCCCATCTAGGTCTCCCAAAATGCTGAGATTACAGGTGTGAGCCACTGTGCCTGGCCAAGGGTGATCTTTTTTTTTTGTAAAACAAGGTAGTCATCTTTCACAAAAGTGAATTGAAATCATGCTCTTTAAAGAGAGACATTGCTTGCAACTTTTAGAAGACAGCTCCCATTTCCAATCTCCCATTTCATTATATAAAAATATTTGCCCATAAGTATATTTTAACAAATTATTATACTACATATAGGAAAGAAGAGAAAAGATTAAAGCCATGGAAGGAAAATATCTGGCCTATATGAATTAGGATTAGATTTAGCAGAGACCTGAGAGAACTGGCTTGAGCATGAAGGAAACTTATTTTTCTCTTACCTACAAGTTTGAGTGAGCATTCCAGGGCTAGCATGGGGCCTCTGCTCTTTGATTTCTACAGAGACCTTGACTTCGTACAGCTCATTACTCTCCCAGCTCTAGGCTGTGACTTTCATCCTCATGGTCCAAAATGACATCTAGAGCTCCAGCTTTCAAACCCATGTCCTTGACAGAAGGATGGAGGAAGAATCTAAAATAAAAGGAAAGTACACATAACACACGGAAAAGCTCTTGGAAGCTGTCACATGAATTTTGCTAGCCAGAACTTAGCCATATGCCATGCCTAATTGTAAGAAGTGCTGAGAAAGGTTTTTTTTTTTCCCCTGAATGGCCATGCACTACCAAAAATGTAACTTTCCATTGCTAAGGAAGAAGGGAAAATGAATTTTGGGGGACAACTACTAGGTCAGCCACAGACTGAACTGAATATTTCCTTAAAACAAATCCCTAGATTACTGAGTTAAAATGCATGTATTTTAAGAGCTTACAGCTGAAATGGCTAGCCACTCATCAAAACTGACATTCTTCTTTCTGGGCACACAGTTACACGCTGTTCCCTGTCTCCCTTACAATCTGGCATGGTCAGTTACTGAATTTTGGCTAATGGGATTTGAGCAGAAGTGATGTGTGCTGCTTCCTAGACTGGCCCTAGAAAGCCTCCCATGTTCCTATCCTTTCCAGCTGGTCAGAATGGAAATATGCCTTGTGCAAAATTGGAAGTCACATATTAAAGATGACAGAGCCAGCAGCAGCTGGTCTCCCATCTAGTATTTATTATGTGTGCAAGAAATAAACTCTACATTATCCATTTGAGGATCATTTTGTTACCTACCCTAGACAAGGTTCTTAACAAATACAGTGAAATAATTTCCAGAAAAGATTCTACTACTTTCCATCCCACCAAAATGAGAGGTACATGCCTGTCTTCCTTAACACAGTGATTATAATTTTTAAAAAATATTTACCAGTTTTATAGAAAAAACCAGATGGTTTGACATATATTTCTTTGTTTTCTGGTGAGACAACATATTTTAAATATTTACTAGCCTTTATGTAACTTTGCTCCCACCTCTTGGTTGCTAATTACAAAGCTAATATTTTTATATGTTTTTATTCCAAGATTAAGATGATTACCAGTAAAGGGGGATACCACATTGGACAAAGCCAACATATGAACATACAAATTAATATGAGATAAACTAAAGAGTTATTTGTTTTGTAAAGCAAAGAGAAATTACCAGCCTAACAGAGAGAGCAGGAATTTTGCCAGAGATCAAGAGAATCACTTTCAATTCAAAAAGTAAATGGCCAACACAGCCCAAACTCATATGCTTCTAGCAGGGTAGATTTTAAAAGCCTTCATTCACTGAAGTAAGTGATAGGAAAGATTATTTTCTCACCCCACACTTAGTAACAGGGCTTGAAGTTCATCTGGGGGTCTGTCTAGCACTGTGTCTTATCTACCAGCTGCTAACAGTTTGAGGAAAAACTATTGGTTACTTTAGACCAGAAGTTGGCAAAATATGGCCCATGGGCTAAATCCAAATTGCACTTGTTTTTGTAAATAAAGTGTTACTAGAATACAGTCATGTCAATTTCTGCAGGTATTGTCTATGGTTGTTTTCATGCTGTAATAGCAGAGTTGATAGATTACATTACTTGCAAAGCTTAAAATATTTATTTGGCCTTTTACAAAGTTTGCCAGCCCTGCTCTAGACCTTAAGGCTGTTCAGGTTTTACGTTTCTTCTTGAATCTGTTTTGGAAATTTCTTTCCCGGGCTTTATTTTATTAAACTTGTTGACTTTTTTGGCATACAATTTTTATACTATCTCCCATCATCCTTTTAATATCTATAGAAATTATAAAGATGTTCCCTCTTTTATTCCTAATATTGGTAATTTATATCTTCCCTTGTTTTTTTCTTATTAAGTCTAGGAAGATGTTTATAAACTGTATTTATCTTTAAAAAAAACCCCAGCTTTTAGTTTGTTTTTTCTTCTATAGTTTTTTTTTTCTGTTATGTTGATTTTCATTCTTATCTTTATCATTCACTGTACTTTGGGTTTAATTTGCTCTCCTTTTTAGCTTCTCAAGATGGAAGCTTATTCATTTTGATAACTTCTTCCCTAATATATGTAGTTAGAGCTATAAATTTCCCCCAAATCACTGCTTTAGCTACAGACCATAGATTTTTATATATGTTTTTATTATTCAATAATTTTTCTAATTTTCATTGTGATTTTTGTCTGATTCATGAGTTATTTATGAGACTGCTGTTTCATTTCCAAATATGTGGGGTTTTTGTAGATATCTTACTGTTACTGGTTTTGTCAACATAAAAAATACAGAGAAATGAATCTCTAAAAAGAGTTTTTTGGAAATATACAAAAAGTAGGATTGCAGTCCAGGATATACATACAGATCAGATGTTATGTCCAGAGAACAAAGGAAAGGTCAGGGTTTATCAGGGAAAGAAGTGGTTACGCAAGCTGTTTTGAAAGAAAGCTTATTGGCACTGGCAGCATGTTATAAGGGCTGGTGGGTTCTGATTGGCAAGTGTCAGTAGCTATTAGATAGGACTTATAAACTTGGATTTATGGTTGGGTTCTTGCAGTTTTGGACTGGGCTTGTGAGATGGTGTGTCCAGTAAGTATTCTTGGATAAGCAGCTAGCTGTCCTTATGTGACTCATTTAGGAAATTGTAATTTGGAAAAAACTGCAGCTTCCAACTCCTGCTTTTGGATTTTTGTATCTCTTTCTTTAGATGTGTTAATTTTAGCTTCATGTATTTTATTTGTGATACTGGTAATTAGTGTCTTTGGTTATCTCACTTAGATATTTATCAATTTTATTGCTCTTTCTGTACAGTCAATCTGATTTTTTCTATAATTAGTTTTTAGTTTCGTTGATTTCTGCTCTAATTTTTATTTCTTTTCTTCTGCCTTAGACTTTTTTTATGTTAAGATACATATATAGTTTATTGGTTTTAGATCTCTTTTATAATAGCATTTAATGCTATGAATTTCCCTCTAAGCACTACTTTTACTGCATTTTACTAAACTTGGTAGGTTGTATTTTAATTTTGTTCAAAATATTTGTCTAATTTTGTCTTTATTTGTAAAGCATAGCTTCTTTGAATATAAAATTCTGGGTTGACACTTTTTTCCCCCAGCACTTTGAATATGTTTTCCAGTGACTTCTGGCTTCTACTACTTCTGATATGTCACGTTTTAATTACATTGTTTCTCTGTATATAAGGGTTGGATGGGATTTTTTCCCCCCAAGATTATCTCTGTCTTCGGCTTTCAGAAACTTGACTTAGGTGTGGACTTTATATTTATCCTGGTTGGGTTTTGCTAACATTCTTGGATCTGGAAGTTAATGTTTTCCACCAAATTTGGGGAGTTTTATCTATTTCTTTAAATATTTTTTTCTTCCTTTTCTTGATCTAAGATCCCAATTTCATCTATGTTGGACTATGTGATAATATTCTGTAAGTCTCCAAGACTCTATTATTCTTCTTCATTCTTTTTACTATGTCATTTAGATTGGATAATTTTTATTGCTCTATCTCAAAGAGCACCAATTCTTTTGCCAGTTACTGTGCTAATGAGCTTATCTAGTAAATTTTTCATTACAGTTATTATATTTTTCAACTTTAGATTTCCCCTTTACTTTTATCTAGTTTCCATTTCTATGTTGAGATTCCCTATCTGTTCACTCATTAAGATTATGCTTTTAATTCTCTGCACATATTTATGATAGCTGCTTTGAAATTTTTTCTAGTAAATCCAATATCTGAGTCCACTCTGAGTTTCTACGTATTACTTTCTTCCTGAGTATGGGTCAAACCCTCCTGTTATTGGCAGGCCTGAAGAGTTTTGGATGAAAACAAAAATTTGATGATACTTTGTAGCAACTCTACACTGTTATGTTCTTCTGAGGACCAATTTTTTTGTTGTTGTATTTGCTGCCTGGAGTTGCTTGGACTCAAACTATCTCACCCTATACTGTACAACAGCTGATATCTCTGTTCAGTTCTTTCAGCTTTAAGCCATTTATTTTTAGCCTGCTTCCCAAGGTCACCCTTCAACTTGTGTAGCTTAGCATTCAGCCAAGGATTTGGGTAAGGTTTGAATCAGATTTTGCAGTTTCCTTGCTGTTCTGTTAGTCCAGAGCTCTATCCTCTAATATTAGAAGTGCGTTGGGGAAGGCACTCAATCAAAAAAGCAGCAAACTCACAGACCTACCCAGTGCAACTCTGTTTTTCAAATGTGATCCCCTCACTGGGTCTTGCTTTGTGCAAAATAACTTAAAGACCTTGGTATAGTTGCAAAGGGTGGGGGATGGGATGTTGCTATCAGTTTTGTCAAGCTCTTCCTGATGAGTCGAATTTGGATGAATCACAGCCTGGCCAACACAAAGCACCTGCCCGTCCCTTCAGCGTCTTGATCAAACAGCATTTAATAAACACCACATACACTTGGGCTTCTGCTGAGGACAGTTGAGATGAGGTTAAGCTCACACTGGCCCTGATAACCTACAGCTTGAAGTCTCTGGAGTGTCTATCTCTGGGGCTGTGTCTGTATAACAGGCTCATGAATAGAGAAGGAAAAAGGACCTAAGATATCTTGGATCCTAATCCCTTTATGACACTCATTGTTTGGCTTATCCCCTGGTTGTGACTTATTGGAATACTCCTCTTGCTGGGTATATGTATGTGTTTTTTGTTTGTGTTTTGGAGGCTGTATCTGAATCTCAGCTATAACTGACATCTCACAATGATGTGTGCTACAGAAGGCCCCATTTAAATTGTTCGGGTTGCTGCAAAACAAGTGGTTATTTGGAAACTTAGAAGAACCAGGGAGAAGCAGAAATTTATATTTCTAAAAATGAAGTAACAAATTCGTTGATTTATTTCACACTTTTGGTTGAACATTCATATTAAGCTGTTTTTTGTAAACATATTACTGAGAAACTATTCTAATACAGCTTATTCTCCAGTTAACTTATGTGCACACATTAATTCATTAATATATCATGTCTTACATTTGTTTTATAAATATATAGACATGCTTCAGTCCCTGAGAAATTCTAAGATAATTAAGTGACCCCAAAAAGCAGTCTAACTAGTTAGTTCACACCACAAACAATGAATAAACTGTTTGCTGAATTTCCTGTGTTCCAAGTGGTAACACTTGCATCATAGTTACAAAACTTCAGTTTCCTGGTTTATTCACTTATGACGTTCATTTAACAAAACTGCTAGGCCAGACACTGATAGGCTCTACAACATTGCTTCACACAAACAGAATAGTCTCTGCTCTCAGGAACATAAATAAGATCAATGATAAGTAAATTAAAAATAAATATTTTGAATAATGATAAATGGTTCAGGGAAAATGAAGGTGATGGGGTGGAGAGTTCCTGGTGGACTTTTCAGGAATTCAGCCATGTGAAGATCTGTGGGAGCAGAATTCCAGACGAGTGAAAAGGGAAAGTGATGTTTTTGAGGCAGGAGTGCATGTGGTTGAACCAAGCCTCCAATGGAAGTCTACTGGCCTAATTTGTTTATTCATATTCATTTAATCAAATAGAACAAAGAGAACTAAGCACCTGTCCTGGAGCCTGACCCTTCTGTTTAGAAATTTAGGGAGTCACTCTCTTCTAACCCCACAGCCTTCAGCCACAAAATGCCTGTGGTCACACCCACTTCTCCAACTGGGTTCTTCCAGCTCCTCAATGAGAAATCGCTACATAATTAGGGCTTCCTTTGTTCATTCCCCACATATTTGGAAATGAAACAACACTCTCATAAATAACTCATGAATCAGACAAAAATCACAATGAAAATTAGAAAAATTCTTGAATAATAAAAACATATACACCGAGAGCAATAACTTAAGCATACCCTGAGAATGACCCTATGGTCTAAAAAGAATGTGTGTTTGGATTTCCAAGCAAAGAAATCCAGAAATAGCCAGCCCAAAAATTCATTCCTTATCTATGAGAAACATCTAAACCTACAGGCCAGCCCATGGAATGCAGACCATACAGGGAATCAAGGCCCTTTGTTTTGGGTTAAATGAAGGTTGCCAGGTGGAGAATACTAGGGGGAGGGTGCTAACTAAAAATACTATATAAACTGCATGCTTTTTACAAGAAGTTAGTGGTTCTTCTGTCCAGACCACTGCCACCAGGACAGTGTCCTGTATGTAAGTCCCCTCAATAAGCTCTGTGTCTCATTTGCAGGCTCTGGGTCTCTTCTTCAGCCTCTTAAACATCCTACTGGGGATGCCATCCCTATTGGGGTCAATAGGGGTCTGGCATGAGAACTCTGCAACCCTCTTACCTTCCAAGAAGGGCTCTGTGTTTATGCATTTCAACACCTGGCACCAGTTGGTTTTTGGGTTTTCCACTTGCTATACCCTCAACCAAGCTCTGCACTTAAATTTCTCACTCTTTCCTCATAAATCTATTATTGCTGCCAGTTAATTTTGACATAGATTATGTTAAACGCTGGGAATAGAAGGGATTAAAGCACAGACCTGACTCGGGGGGCAGGAGTTGGTATTGTCCTTCGTGAGGCATACAGTTTCTGTGATCAAGGCCCCCAATGCTCTCCTATAAGGATGCCAGACAGAAAAGAGGCCAGGAAGCCATTGGGGCGGGGCGGGGGGGGCGGGTCTCAGAGCTTCCAGTCTAATTCCAAGGGTTTCAGGTTGTGCAGTAGTCTTCAGTTGCTCACTGCCTAGATATTTCTGAAAAGTTTGCAAAAGCACAAACCCTTTTCCGATAATTCTTAGGGAGTTTCCCCAAGAATCAAAGACCAAGATTTGTTCTTTGGTCAAATGCAGGCCATGGGGTTTCTTCCTTTGTCTTGGCTGTGTGACTTTTCACCACGTCTCCTCGAAAAGTTGAAAAGGAGATGCACTTATTTGTCAAGACCCCGTTAAATGGAAACAGATGCTTGCCTTTTAAACATCTCTAGAATCCACCCACTTCATTCCATCACCACCACCTGAGTCACCATGTCCTCTCACCTGGACCACAGCATTAGACTCAAAACTCATTTCCCTTTATGTAATTCATTCTCCACTTAACAGCTAGAGTGTCCTCTTTAAAAGGCAAGTCTGACTTTGCCCTGCCAGTGCTTAAAATCCCTCAACAGCTCTCATTTGCTCTATGAAAAAGACAAAACTGATCAAATCCTGCATGCTCTGGCCCTCCCCACCTCTCCATTCTCTGTTCTGTTACCTCAGGAAACTTCTAGTGCTTTTTCTAATACTCTGAGGATCTTAGAAATTCTTGGAAATGTTTAATTACAGCAGTTTTGAATTTCTAAAGAGCCAAAGGAGACCACAGGTGAGCTGGCATTTTCCCAGTACTGTCCCCACTGGAGGAGGTTAGCACTTCATTTGTGCCTGTGGGTGGGTGTGAGTGTGGGCACGGACAGGTGTTGAGGGGGTGGCCCTCTCACACAGGCGTGGGCTGTGATGTGCTCTGTCCACTCTGGACATCTGAATTCTGGCTGCAGTTGTCAATGGGATCCATCTAGTGGTTTAATTGACTTACAGTTCTGCATGGTTGGAGAGGCCTCAGGAAACTTACAATCATGGTGGAAGGGGAAGCAGTCACCTTCCTCACAAGGTGGCAGGAGAGAGAATGAAAGTGCAGGAAAAACTGCCACTTTTAAAGGCATCAGATCTCATGAGAACTCCCTCCATATCACGAGAACAGCACGGGGAAAACTGCCCCCGTGATCGCATCACCTCCCAGCTGGCTCCTCCCTCAACACCTGGGGATTATAATTTGGATTACAATTCAAGATGAGATTTGGGTAGGGACACAGCCAAACCATACCACTCAACGTCTCCTGGCCACAACTCCTTCACCTATACGATGGGGATAATAATGCCTATCAGCAAAGGAGATAATGTGTGCACAAGCTCAGCATATCTGTGAGACAGAAGCAGCACAGGGAAAAGAGGAACACTGAGGATGTGGCTAATTGTGGTAATGGGACTCCTTCAGGCTCTTTCTTCAGCTCTATGTGGTTCCTCATCTCAGCACACACTCAGAGTGGAGCAGCCATTCCTCCCGGGGCTGACGACCCAGCTCACATGGAACATCTCTGGCCCACATGTTCTGAACCCCTGGGTTTTTATTATAAATCCCCGGTTCTGCTTTGTCTCCCTTGGGAAGCCACGGGGAAGCCCCTGCCCTGGACCAGGCCTCAGCATTTCTCAGACATAAGCGGTGGCCCAGGCTGCTAAGCGCTCTCCCTGAGGAGAGAGTGTGGGGCGGTGAGTGGAAGGCCTGGCCATCAGCCCACTGCTTATCCGCCTCATGCCTCCAGCCTCCAGGGGGCCTGGAATGATCCTTCAAACATAGTCCTCAGGCCCTGAGGCTGACCAGTCATCTTGGTGCCGAGAGTTATTATTTCTTGCCATGTCAGATAGTGTTGATGCATTGCCAGGCAGCCAACGCTGTTTCAAGGATGGCTGAGTCTGAGCTACTTATCAAGGATGAGTGCTCTGATCTTGGGTGGACACGTTTCCTCTGGCATCTTCTAGCCTCCAAGTTACTGCTTTCCCCTTTTTAGTTTATTGTAAGCTGGAGAGATGGATTGGCTCTAACCCAAGGAATAAGCACTTCCACTCACATAGAGGCCCCACAGAGTAAAAGTGGGAAGAATGAGCTCTCAGCCAAGCAGCCAGCTTGCCAGCAGACATGTGATCTGGGCAGATGACACAATTTCTTTGTCCTTCAATTTCCTCTTATGCTAACTGAAAATAATACTAGTACTTATTTCCTAGGGTTGTTGTGGGTATTAAATGAGTTAATATTTGTAATCACTTAGAACAGAACCTGGAACTTATTAGATGCCGCATTTGTTAAGATACATACTGATATACATGCATATGGATGCAATAGGGAGGGCATGGACATTTGTGCCTTCAAAGACCTGGGTTTCAAGTCCTGGTTCTCTTTTACTGTCTGGGTCACTTTGGATGAATTACCTGCCCTGTCCAAGCCTGTTTCCTTACCTGTAAAATAGAACCAAAATACCTACCTAGAGTTATTTAAGAATGAAAGCAGGTATATATGAAAGCACAGAATCAGGCACATATGTGGTACTTAACAAATGTCATTTCTTCTCTATTCCCTTGTAGGCCTCTTCCCAGTAGTCTCACAAAGGCATAAGCCAATTTCTTCCCTCAAATCGGTGCTACTGTCTTGCCTACAACGCTCTGTTTTGTCTTCTTCCCCTCACTATTCTCTGTTTTGTTACCTCAGGAAACTTCTAATGCTTTCTCTAATACTCTGAGGGTCTTAGAAATTCTTGGAAATGTTTAATTACAGCAGTTTTGAATTTCTAAGGAGCCAAAGGAGACCACAGGTCAGCTGGCATTTTCCCAGTACTGTCCCCACTGGAGGAGGTTAGCACTTTATTTGTGCCTGTGGGTGGGTGTGAATGTGGGCATGGGTAGGTGTTGGGGAGGTGGCTGTCTCACACAGGCATGGACTGTGATGTGCTGTGTCCACTCTGGATGTCCAAATTCTGGCTGCAGTTGTCAATAGGATCCATCTAGTGCCAGTCCCTCTCTCAGTACAGTCGGATGGAACCATTTTACTTTGGGCTTATAAAACAACTAAAGGGATGAAGCAGAAAGAACTACTGTTCTGCGATACGTGCGCCAATTCATCTTCAGGCTGTGTGCTCCCTGTTCAGAGACCATGTCCTTTTCTTCTTCTTCTTGTCCTCCAATCACCTTTAGCCATCAAATGCCCAATATTCATCAACCTCATCTAACCTGTTTCCTTGCTGTACCATCCTGGGCAATTTACTCAATGTATTAGCCCGTTTTCGTACTGCTATAAAAAAATGCCTGAGACTGGGTAATTTATAAAGGAAAGGTTTAATTGACTCATAGTTCTGCAGGGCTAGAGAGGCCTCAGGAAACTTACAATTATGGCAGAAGGGGAAGCAGTCACCTTCTTTACAAGGTGGCAGGAGAGAGAATGAAAGCTCAGGAAAAACTGCCACTTTTAAAAGCATCAGATCTCGTGAGCACTCCCTCACTATCATGAGAACAGCATGGGGAAAACTGCCCCCATGATCCATTGAGTCTTCAGTGGAAGTGGAGACAGATGGTGTTGGGGTTAAGAGTCCCACATTTCGGTGAGCATCAGAATTTCCTGGTGCTTGTAAGAAAGTCAGGGTAAGTTACTATTCCAGACCTATGTTCGGGCAAGGGCCCATGCAGTTGGGATTTGAGAATCAGAGCCTCTATTCTGACACCAGCCCTGCACCTAAGTATGGTCTTGGACAACTCTCTGACTTGTGGTTTCTTCACCTGTGGAGTGGAGATAATGGTACGGGCCCTCCTATCTCCCTGCATCATTGTGAGGGTAAAACGAGAAGGACAGGTGCAGGTGCTAATCATGAGTACAGGACACTTCCAGCTCCCTCAGCTGTCTGTGTAATCCCCAGCTTGACATGTAGGCAGCTGCATTTTGGGGTCATTTGTGGCCTTGGCGACACAGAACTAATAATCAGAATTTTCCAACAATGTATTCAAATAAAGTCTGATGACTTCTGGCAGCTCTCTAACCATGAAGAATTATAGAACTTTCCTGTTTGGTACAGTAATACATTAAGAAAACAAAATAGAATCGCCATCTAAATAACTGAATTTCATTTTTTTTTCAGGTCTTGATTAGGCATAGAGTTTGTCTTCTTAGGAATTAAGCCCAGAAGAGACAGCAGTTCCAAACCACGCAAAAACATTTGTTTGACTAGGCTTTCTAGTAAAACACCTCTCTTCTTTCCTTCCTTCCTTCCTTCCAGTCTTTATTTCTTGACTGTGATTCATCTTCTTTTTTAAAAAATTATCCCCTTTATATTGAGGCTTTCTATAAAGCTTCTACAAATGCTTTTTGGAAGTAAGTTGGATTTAAGACACGTGTAAAAGCCTGTGTCTCTCAAATTCCTCTGCCTAGAGTGAAACAGAATCTTAGTGAGAGACACAAAACAGCATTCTCTGGATTTACCAAAATCCATTCTGCAGCTGCTCCAACCACACACATCCTCACATCAAACTCATCCCCTAAAGTCTGGGATTCTCCAGGGATTATCTTACAGATACTGAGCACGACTGCCCACTGCTACGTGTGGCACCTGCTACCTTCTTCCTCACCTGCCTCTGCTTACGGGACTGAGGTCTCCATCGCTGCAGACAACCAAGGCAGCCTTAGAGAGCAGCACCTCTATGCTGGAGCCCAGTGGAGGTGCCCACCACCACCACCCATGCCACAGCTGCATCTGCACAGGGTCGAGGACACTGACATCAGCCTGGCTTTTGGGGCTGGCTGGTGCTGCTGTTGCTTGCTGCTTCCTGTAACCTAGGGATGCTTTTGTGATGAACTATTTTTGTTTATACTTGTTTTTTTAATTCCAATATCCTCATCTCAGGACCCAGGCACAGGACTTCCCAGGACTTCTGGCCCTGGGAGCTGGGCCAGAAGACATCAGAGTGACAGGCACTGTGCTGTTCCTCAAACCCCACCAGGACCACCCCAGTCTCCATTCCAGTCCTGGCCCAGTACAGGAATGAACCTAGTAGGTGCTTCTATTTCCCCCTCCTGTGGAGAGAGTCTTTCCTAGGAGACTCCATCACTCAGGTATGCAGACCCACAGGTAGGTTGAGCCACACATCATCCTGGCATTCACAGACTTACATCTAAATCCTAATCAGGGAGAGGAAGAGGACACAGCTATCTTAAGCTCAGGATCCAGGTACAAAGTAATGAATGGATAATTGGATAAATTACTGAATAAAAGAGGGAGAGAGAAGTGGAATGAAAAGAAAAAGGGAAGGAAAGTAGATAAGTAGAAAGAAGAAAATAAAAGATTCTGGAAAGTAGTCCCTAACCCAAGTTCCAATCTCTCTCTCTCTCTCTTTCTCAATCATGATGCGTTGGGGAGGACAGAGGAATATGTTAGGAAAGACTCCTCCACTTCCGTACAAGTACCAATAACTAGGTGTAGAAAGAAACTATGCAAATTAGAAGACTAATGTTCTAAAATGAGTAAGAGCCTATTTGCTCACTCTTGGCTCTTAGGAAACTAGAGAACTCATGGGGAAGGCAGGCAAACAGAAGCAAGATTTCATCAGAACACTGGCCCCTTGTCAATTTATCACTCTGGTGAAAGAGCGTGACGCTTGGGATTTCCCCAGAATGTCAAACTGCAATTTTACATATGCTGCTTGGAAGCTGTGTAACTTCCTGTAATAAGGATTTCAAGTATTCAAGCAATAAATCTGAGATGCCAGAGCCTCTCTTAACACTGTCCTGTAGCTCAGCAACTCCAAATTAGCACAGCTCCACACATCCAAAGCCTGGAAAGGGTGGAAGATGAATATGAACAAACAGATCCCTCATGCTCACCCTTGGTGGTGAATCGAGTCATCAGCTGAGTGTGGAAAGGAATGGGGAACAAGTTCACAGGCTCTTTGTCTCCTTTGACTTTTGTTTCACATTTGCCAGGAGGTAAGGCCCTCATACCTGCAGCTGGGTCAAGTATCTGGAAACACGTGTGCTGCCAGCAGAGCCACTCCATGTCAGCATCAGAGTACAAAGTGAGTGTGAGACTGAGTGAGAATGTGAACTGCCAGGGTCTTCCTACCCGTGTGGCCCAGGCCTGGCTGCAGGGAGGGCAAAGGTTGGCTGCAGGGAGGGGAAAGGTCAGCTACAGGTCCCACCACACCTCTCCTCCAACTGCGCTTTCCTTGTTCTAGCTTGGCATCAGCCCATCTTGCTGTGTGCCTTGCATGCCTCCTTCCTCTTCCTTTAGGAGGGGATAGAAGGGTCCAGCTGAGGATAAATACAACAATCAAGTCTTAGATAGCATTTGTCAGCTATTTGATGAATGAATAAATAATAGATGCATAAATAAATGAATGAACAAATGAGCCAACAACTGGGTGTCAACAGGCAGACATGCACATTTTACAAATAGATATTTCCCTACTTCTCCAGCATGATAGAGTGGAGATCAATGGCTTTCACAATATCTTGTTAAACCTGAAAGTTTAAAGAAAATATTCTCTTTTACCGAGTCCTTGTTAAATTAAAGAAAATTAGAAAGAGCTATATATAGCCAGGGTAGGGGAAGGGGATGGTTGGGTAAGAAACCAAGAAACTTGAAGAAGGGGAGCAGATCATTCTGGTGGAGTGGGGACGCCTGCCTTACCTGCACTCAAACATTCCCAAGTGTCGACTCCCAATTCCCAGTGAAGGCTGGAGGGGTGATGCTAATACCTGATACTGATAATCCACAGTGCCTCTCCTCAGGGTCTGCTGACTCTGAGCACCTTTCTCTTCACCACTCTCCTCCCTCTTCCCTTCTAGCTCAAAATTTGGGCGAGACTGAAAAGCCAATCTGGCTCCCACTTGCAGAGGAATCAAGGCCCCCGGAGTTTCAGAACCCAGAGGGCCCTTTGCTTAACACAGCACCTTCCTGAGAACTAGAAACAGGCGTCCCTATGGTAGTCACAGCTTCACAGGTGCATGGGGAATTGAATGAAGATATTGCCTTGTATTAATTAGAAAAAATATTCAACATCAGTCCTGGTGCTGGCAGGAAACAGATGACACAGTCAAAGTGGGTAATGAAGGAAAGTATGAGGGGAAGGCACCATTTACAAAGATGTGGGTGGGATTTAGGCAAACCTGCAAGGAATGGTATGGTATCCTGGGGCTAGCAACAGTGGGGAGCCCTGAGAGACAAGGAGAGAGAGAGCCCTGTACTCAGACGAAGCAAGAACTGTAGCTGTGGAAGCTGTGACCTTCAGAAAGGGAGAGAGACAATCAATGGCCCTCAGTAAGGAGAGGAGCCAAGAGAAACACTCTTCCCTTTGCTCTCCTGCCAGCACCCCCCACGGTGGAACTGAGCCAGGTGCTGGAGGTGGGGGGCAATGTCATCCACACAGGCCAGCCAGCCAGGGCACAGAGGAGGGTGGGAAGTGGATCCAGAGAGGTGATGGGAAGCATCCTCATGGGCACCCCTTTCCCAGGCAGATGCAACCCTGTCCATACACTACTAAGGAGCCTCTCACAGGCTGCAGGTCAGCCTCGCTCCCCCACTGGCCAGAAGCCCTTTTGCAGGGCAAGACTTGCACAGTCATATGTGACAGTCCTAACAGCCTTTGAGGACTATACCCCTTTTCATGTGTACAAATATTACAAAAGGATCCCATGTCCCAAAGTAAATAGATAAAAACAAAACATTGCAAGCAGATATCTCCAACAACCATGTTTCTATTCTTCCAATTTGGCTCCACTTTCTCCACCAGCCTTTTCTTCTCTTCAGCAAATGGCACAACCTTCCACCTGGTCACCTGAGGCAGAAACCTGCTATTGCTTTGACTATCTCCTCCTTTATCTTCCACATCCAAATGAATGGTCACCAGCATGTTGGGTCCCTGCTGGAAGTCCATCACCACATGTTTATCCCTACTGCATTGCCACAGGCCCTTATTGATCTTCCTGGATTCAACACTATGATCATTTCCAAGCTGAGCTCCAGCTTCTGCATGTATCCAGCCCCACTCGGTCTTCCACTCTCTCACATCCCGTGGCCAGAGGTATCTTCTAGACAGAGAACATTGATATAATCTCATCACTCCACTGCTTAACATCCTTCTGTGGCTTGCCTTTTCCCATAGGCAAGTTCAAATGCATGCATCCAAATGGAAGGCTCTTTATGGTCCTGCCCCATTAGGTCTCGCAGCTGCAACCCCCTCTCCCACCATATCCCTGCCCCCTTCACTCCCCTTGCTCCCTAACACTGACCTTGCAATTCCTCCAAAGTATCAGGCCTCCTCCCACCTCTAGACAAATGCCCAGGCTGTTCTCTTGAGCCTGAAATACCCCCGCCCCTCCACTCCATCCAACTAATGTCTGCTTATCCACCAGACTTTTGATGATGCATCTGTTGTTTTTGTTGTTTTGAAAACTGCATTGACCCTCTTTCTCTTCCCCTGCAAGCGGACTCAGGCACTTTTCATTTGCACCCATTCTCTACACTCTACGAACACTCTTGTGTGCCTCTCTTGATGCCACTGTGTTCTTACTGTTAATCTCCTTGTCTGTCACCCTCACCATCCCTGTAACCCCATGGCCTAGCACATGCCTGGCTCTGCCTATCACAGGATCTGTAAGGGCTTACTGAAGTGAAGTAAGTTATAATGAAATGAAAGCTTCCTAGGTTGGTGCTGCCTGACCTCTATCCAGTTAATCTATGATCAGGGTGGCTGTTGATTCTGTGGCATGCTACGCCTGTTTGATTCTTTATGACAGAATGTAATTTGCCTTGCTCTATTTTCATCACAGTTTACATGCTTTTAAGGCAAGAGAACCCCATTTTCTTATTTCTAAAGATTTCCATGGTGTATATGTGCCACATTTTCTTAATCCAGTCTATCATTGTTGGACATTTGGGTTGGTTCCAAGTCTTTGCTATTGTGAATAGTGCCGCAATAAACATACGTGTGCATGTGTCTTTATAGCAGCATGATTTATAGTCCTTTGGGTATATACCCAGTAATGGGATGGCTGGGTCAAATGGTATTTCTAGTTCTAGATCCCTGAGGAATTGCCACACAAATGATGAGTTCATGTCCTTTGTAGGGACATGGATGAAATTGGAAATCATCATTCTCAGTAAACTATCGCAAGAACAAAAAACCAAACACCGCATGTTCTCACTCATAGGTGGGAATTGAACAATGAGAACACATGGACACAGGAAGGGGAACATCACACTCTGGGGACTGTTGTGGGGTGGGGGGAGGGGGGAGGGATAGCATTGGGAGATATACCTAATGCTAAACGGCGAGTTAATGGGTGCAGCACACCAGCATGGCCCATGTATACATATATAACTAATCTGCACATTGTGCACATGTACCCTAAAACTTAAAGTATAATAATAATAATAAAAAAGATTTCCCACCCAACTTCTGTTCAAATATTTTGTCAAACAATGGAAAAAGCCAAAGGCGATTAAGTTCATGGATGGGGTTACGTTACATAGGCAAATAAATCTTCCCCTAGCTCTCTCCTTTCAAAGGCATGGCCTCAATAAATTCTTCAAGTAAGCTACTTTAAAAATATCTCTTCTGCCACTATTTACCTCATTTGAATCTATCTGAATCTGGAACAGAATAGGAACATGTGAAATGTATTAGGTAAATGTTACATTGGTAGGAACCTCGGGTAAAGAGTTTGGGATACCTCTGTATTTGCTCCTTCACTCTTCTTACTTAGGAACTCCCATAAATCACATTTATTTTTTGTTTAATAGTGTGTTAGGCACTTTTCTAGTTATATAAGCCAAAGGTCACTTTAACAGCAATAACAATTAGAATTAGCAGTTTATAGAACACTTCCACATAAAGCATCTCACGTAACTCTCAAATGCCTACGAGGCAGATATTGTTATTGTCTCTGTTTTGTAGATGTGGGTTTTAGACACTTCAATTTCAAACACTCTCATCTCACCTCTTACTCCAGTCATGGCCTCATCAACTTGTTCCACACAGGATTGCCGACCTTCACACAGGGCCAGCTGGACAGTGTGTGGACCTGGTCCACACTCCTGCTTCTTGCCCTGAGGTGTTCCTGATACTTCATGTAGGCACTTGTTGCATCCACTGGACACTCATATCTTGTACAACTTAGAAATGGAGAGGAGTCGTGCCCATGTGGGCTTCTTTAATCAGTGGAGGATGGGCCAATATATAAATGTTTTCCTCTGTTATCTGAGGCCCATTTCACATGGTTCCTTCCAAGGCCAGTGGCCCCTCTGCCTATAGCGGCGGCCAACTCCACGGCACATCCTTGCATTGCCTCCTCCCCCTTCCGTGTTTCACTTCCCACCCCTCACTCCTACTCCTTGGGATCTCTTCCCAAGTAAACTACTTGCATACAAGCCTTAACACCTCAGGCTCTACTTCCAGGTAACTCAGATTGAAATATCTGCCAAATATCCCAGAGTTTAAGTGGAACACTGGCATTCATTTTAAGATTTTTCTGACTCCAAATTCCACATGCTTTTCTCTTTATCCTCCTTGCATTGAGAGAATTAATAGTCTGTGTGCATATATAAACAATAGATATATAAACAACTACAAAAGAGAGGTGTCAAGTCAAAACTAGAAGCTATAACTTTGGAGCACAAAGAATAGTATTGATTCAGTTGGGGTGGGTGTGTGGGCTGGTCAGAAAATGTTCTACAGAGTAGGCAGGTAACTAGGAGGCTTCTCGGAATCATAGTCTCTACAGCCAATGCCGTCTGTTATTTCCTCTCAGAGTCATTTTCTTCTTAGCACTTATGACAATGTGTAAGTATATATTTATTTCTATTTGTTTATTGTCTGTCTTTCCTGTGAGGGCAGGGAGCATGTCTGTTTTGTTCACAGACACGTGAACACGATATCCACAGCACCTAGCGCAGCACTAAGGACATAAGTGGCAATCAATAGATCAACAAGTCAAAAAATGAATCATAATTAACAAATAAGAAATTTGTTCCTGAATAAATGAATAAATGAACAAAAGGCATTACAAACAGCCTAAACAAAGTCATAAAAGAATATGAAAATATGGCAACCTTCAGAGAATGTCAGTGGTTGGTTATTTTGGTTTTCTTTTGGTTATTTGTTTAGAAGGGCGAGGAGACAGGGAGTGGCTGTAGAAAATGCATCTTACAGTAATATTGAGGTCGTAGAAATAACCTAGCCACATTCTTTGTATTGGGAGATAACATGGCTTCTGTGTGGTAATTGGTTATATAACGTGAGTTCTCAAGTATCTGCCATGCCTGTATTAAGTGTGCTTTCTTCTCCACTAGGGAGTTGGGATGGGTGTTGGCAAGGCCTGACCTTGTTTACAGTGTGGGACCTTGAATTCCAGGTTCATCTTGATGCGACCTAAGCTTGGATTATGAACTGCTATTGTCACCTGTTGCATCTTGTGAGGTTGAATATTGGCAGATCCTGTCCTGTCACACTGGCCATATTTCTAATTCTGCCAACATCCAAGTATCAGTTTAGGAGCCTTGCTGCCCTTCACTTTCTGCCTTGCCTTTCTCATCTGAACTCTTAGGCATTTAACATCACCCTTCAGAGCCTTCATAACAATACAAGCCAGTATGGGATACTTTTTTATTCATTTGATCATGCATATATTAATGGTATATTATGGACCAGGTGCTATGCCAGGCACAAATCTCTCTTGGTTGACTTGTGATTCTAGGAACTCTGCACTGTTCACATGCTTTGCTCATTGGCTGATGATTGACCAATTCATCATTGCATTCTCTCAGCCCTGGTTTGCTGAAGTGGGCTCATGAAGCCTCAATTCCATTCCTGTGGACTATATGTGCTTAAGGACCCTGAAAGAAATCTATTAGACAATGGAAGAACTATTTCCCTGCTGTCCTGCTTTTAGCACAACTTAAAAAAATCAAGATATGATTGCTCTCCAGCAAGCTGCTGACAGTTTCTCTTTGCATTTGCAAAAGCCCAGTTATAAGTACATAGCCACCTGTTCCTTCTTGGCTCCCTGAGAAATAAGTTTATACACTTGGTGTACTGACATTTCAGGAACCAACAAAACTCACCTTTAACACTTTATTTTTAGTGTCTCTGCATTTATATTTAGAAGGAAGGAACTGCCATGTCTGCAGGAGCATCATTCCTGCAATGTTTACTGGATCGTGTCGGGGCCACGAGGCGGGAAAATGAGCCATGTGTGTAACTCCTTATTTATTTCCTGGAACTGGTGACACTACACAAGTGCATGTACCACAGGATACAAGGACAGAGTGAGAATCAGGGTTGGCCTTCAGTTGTTTAGACCTGGCCATCCACCAAGGCCTCCTAGTTGGCACATGTCTGCTCCTCGATTTAAGGGTTCCTAAGAGAAAGGGCAAGTAGAAAACTGCAAGGACAGAGATGTTCACTGAAAACTGAAGTAAAATTACTCCCACCCTAAAACCTGACACATTTTTTTCCAGTTTCTACAAAACATGTAGATAAATATTTTGTGTCTACATGCACTTAACACTTTTAAAAATAAGCAATACATGCATGTAGTATAAAATGCAAAGGGAAGCTAGGCATGGCGGCTCACGCCTGTAATCCCAGCACTTCGGGAGGCTGAGGTGGGTGGATCACCTGAGGTCAGGAATGAGACCAGCCTGACCAACATGGTGAAACCTCATCTCTACTAAAAATACAAACTTAGGTGGGTATGGTGGCACATGCCTGTAATCCCAGCTACTTGGGAGGCTAAGGCAGGAGAATCACTTGAACCCAGGAGGCAGAAGTTGCAGTGAGCCGAGACTGCACCATTGCACTCCAGCCTGGGTGACAGAGCGAGACTCTGTCTCAAAAAATTTAAAAAAATGCAAATGGAAGAATTTGTAGCATATAACATAGGCAAAGGGCTAACATTTTGATTACAGTTTGAGTAAATCTTATCCAAAATACTTGGGACCAGAAGTGTTTCATATTTTGGATTTTTGAATATTTGCATATACATAATGAGATATCTTGGGAATGGAACCCAAGTCTAAATACAAAATTTATTTATGCTTTATATACTCTTTCTATGCATAGCCTGAAGGTAATTTTATATAATATTTTTAGTAATTCTGTGCACCCAGCAACTAAGTCAGGTGTAGAATTTTCTACTTGTGCGGTCATGTTGGCACTCAAAAAGTTTCCAAATTTTGGGGCATTTCAGATTTTGGATTTTCAGATTAGGGGTGTTCAACTTGTGTTTAAAAACTCTTTAACAAAAGCTAAAAGTAGATCTACCAATCAATTCAGCAATTCCACTACTGGGTATCCACCCAAAGGAAAAGAGATCATTATATGAAAAAAATACCTGCACACTAATGTTTATAGCAGCACAATTTACAATTGCAAAGATGTGAGACCAGCCTAAGTGCCCATCAACTAATGAGTGGATAAAGCAAATGTGGTATATACATATACCACGGAATACTACTCAGCCATAAAAAGAAATGAAATAATGTCTTTTTCAGCAACTTGGATGGAGCTGGAGGCCATTATTCTAAGTGAAGTAACACAGAAGTGGAAAACCAAAAACTGTATGTTCTCATTTACTAGTGGGAGTTAAGCTATGAGTATGCAAAGGCATACAGAGTGATATAATGGAGTTTAGAGGTTCAGAAGTGGGATGGTGGAAAGGGGACTAGGGATAAAAAAACTACATATTAGGTGCAGTGTACACTACTCGGGTGTCAGGTGCACTGAAATCTCAGAATTCACCACTATATAATTCATTCATGTAACAAAAACCACTTGTACTCCAACAGCTATGGAAATAAAAAGTTTTAAAACAACTCTTTAACACTGAAGGACAAAGGAGGAAAACTTGGTTTAAAAAAATAGGCAAAAGACATAAACAATTCAACAGATATAAATATATCTTTAAACATTACAAGATGTTCAAACTCTGTCATTACTAGATAAATGCAATTTGTAATACCACCTTTAAAAAATGCTACCTTTGAATGTTACCATTTCATAACTATCTGTGAAAATTTAAAAAGCATGAACAAGAGCTTTTGGTGAGACTGTGGGGAAACAGATATTTTCATGCATTGGGATGGCAAATTGGTAGAGCCCATATGAAGGAGAAGATGGCAAGATCGAATAAAACTACATATGCACTTATCTTTGACCCAGAAATCTCACTTCTAGGAATCTATGCTGAAGATACATTTCTAAGAGAAGAAAAACACATTTGCACAAGTTTTTTCATCTCAGTATTACTTTAAATTATAAAATATTGAAAACAACCTAGATGCCCATATATAGCAGATTAGTGGAATACACTAAGAAAAATTCACACAAGGGAGTACCATGCAGCTGTATAAGTAAATATAGGAGATCTCAATGATCCGATATGGAGAGAGTGCCAGAATACATTGCTAAGTGGAAAAGACTGGTTTTACTAGTGTGCTACCGTTTATGTAAGAAAGCAGAAGAAATAAGAACGTATATATGTATTTGCCCAGGTATGCAAAAATCAATACAGGAAGAATACATTTGAAACTAAGATTAGTCACCTACAGAGGGTAGATGGGAACATAGTGGATAAAAACAAGAAACGGCAATACAGTGTAAGGGATAAAGGGGTTCCACATCTGAGTATGCTTTTCTGCCAAGTTCTGACTTTCAGAATCATAATAATGTTTCACATACTAAAAATTAAAAAATTAATAAACAATAAAAATCAAAATGAAAATACAGTAAAAAATATTGTAGAGGAAATCCCAAATGAAATACATCAACAAATAAACCTAATTGAATTACAAATGAATAAAATAATCAAACAAAGAGGTGGGAAAGAAAAAAACTAACTTAAGTAACTCTGGAAAATGGTATTTGGCTGTATTTTAAAAAGGTAAATTACAAAAGAACTGTACACAAACATTATATATTCTAGTTTGTAAGTCTGCTTTTCACAGAACTCTGGATTAGCAATTCTGAAGCTATTTTGAGTATTCTAAGATTGAGCAAATAAATAAAATAGTATGAATAACAAAAGCCAATTTTCTCACTGTTACAGAATGGAATAAGGCTAGGGGGAATAAGAGAATAAACTATTGTGAGATTAGAAGTAGAGATATCAATTTGAACTTGAGATCAATATGAACTCAAATCTGTGTGTGTGTGTGTGTGTGTGTGTATGTGTGTTTGTATGCATCTATATTCTTAGCTTTATCTATGTTCTAAGGACTAGGAGTAATGACACTCCAGTACCAGCTAGCACATTCAGTAACCATATATTGGTTTCTAAACATCATTCTCCTGTAAAAAGAAACAATGATCCTTGGAGAAATAGCTAATTCCAGGTCTGAGTAGGGAAGATGAGCCTGGAATATCTTGTAGTGCCAGAAAACAAGGTAAGGAAGTACTCAAAATATAATAAGGACATGTCAAAAGGATACACTGGCCAAATTCAAGGGGCTCCCAATGGTCAAATATGAGATAATCTGGGTAACAAAATAAATGTCAGTAGTAAGAGATTGTAACAAACAGAATAAAATAACTATCCCTGAATCCATACTGATATAAATAATTGAATAGGTAATTAAAGTTGGGAGGAAAATCTCTTTCTCACAATTGAATTCTTTTTTTTTTTTTTTTTTTTTTTTTTTTTTTTGAGCCAGAGTCTCGCTCTGTCAGCCAGGCTGCAGTGCAGGCTGGAGTGCAGTCCAGTGGCACGATCTTGGCTCATTACAACTTCTGCCTCCTGGGTTCAAGTAATTCTCCTGCCTCAGCCTCCTGAGTAGCTGGGACTACAGGCAAGTGCCCATCAACTAATGAGTAGATAAAGCAAATGGGGATACTATGCCCAGCTAATTTTTGTATTTTTGGTACAGATGGGGTTTCATCATGTTGGCCAGGCTGGTCTTGAACTCCTGACCTCAAGTGATCCACCCGCCTTGGCCTCCCAAAGTGCTGGGATTACAGGCGTGAGCCACCAAGCTCAGCACTCACAGTTGAATTCTAATTTATAACTGTAGAAGGAAAGATGAAAATAGAAATTACTAGTTGACAAACACCACAGTGTTAATTGTAGGCAAGAATCATCAATAGATCCTAAAATTACTGGGGTTAATATTCTGAGAAAAAAAATATTTGCATAGCCTCAAAGTATATCCCCATGAAAGAGAGAAAGTAATAACTTCGTAGGGGAGAAACCGTACCTTAACTATGTGATCAAAGATAAGATCATGAATAACAATATATATTGACATCACATACCTCCCGGTATGATGCTCTGAGAAGATACAATGCTGCTTTTGTGGTATTCTTGCCAAATACATATAACCTGAATTTCATCAGAAGAAAACATCAGACAAACCCAAATCAAATACATTCTATACAATAACTAAATAGTATTCATCAAGGTTATGAAAGACAAAGAAAAACTGAGGAATTATCCTAGATGGGAGGATACTAAGGCGATATGAAAACTTGATTCTGGAACAGAAAAGGACATTAGTGATTCAAGTGGAGAAATCTGAAGAAGGTCTGTAAATAGTTAATACTATTAAGGTTAATTCCCTATAACGTGGTTATGAAAGGTGTTAACATTAGAAAAGGGAGCTATAAGAATTCTTTGAGCCTGGTGCAGTGGTGTGTGCCTGTAGTGTCAGCTACTTGAGAGACTGAGGTGGGAGGACTGCTTGAGCTGAGGAGTTCAAGTCCAGCCTGAGCAACATAGCAAGACCCCATCTCTAAAATTTAAAAAAAAAACTCTGTGACATTTTTTGCAACTTTTCTCTAAGTTTGAAAATGTTTCAAACTGCAAAGTTAAAAAGTAAAAAAATGTATTCCTTTTTAAAGGAAAAAAAGGTTTACAATATTCCCACCAACATATTCTCCAGGAATTGAGTTTTCTTTCCAACAAATAGCTACTCAACAGTTTCTCATACATTCTTTCGAAGGTTTTCTATATAAATACATGTATGTTCATCATATGTGTTTATACATATATATATTAGAGATCCTCCCATAAAAGTGTATCTCGTTTTTAATTGCTGTATTATATAGATTCTCTATATTACACATATTAATTTAATTAGCAATACTTATGATGTTTCTAATATTTTGCTATTATAAAAATACTGCAATGAATGCTTCATTTCCTATATGAACAGTATTTGCAGTTGTAGTACAAACTTCCAGAAGTGGAATTTCTGATTCAAAGTGTATAAAAATTTTAATTTTTGTTGACAAGGCCAGTTGGTCTCCATGGGTGATGTACCAATTCATATTCCTGCTGCCAGTGTAGGAGAGTGCTTTTCTTCATGCTGTTATTAACACAGCGCATAAAATGATCTTTGCCAATATGATGGGTGCAAAACATATCTTGTAGTTTTTATATGCATTTCTCTTATTGTGAATCAAGTTAAGGCTTATTTCACATATGTAAACTCCATTTGTGTCTGCTTTTCTGTGAACTGTGTATTCTTTTCTATATATATATTTTTTATTATACTTTAAGTTCTAGGGTACATGTGCACAACGTGCAGGTTTGTTACATATGTATACATGTGCCATGTTGGTGTGCTGCACCCATTAACTCATTATTTACATTAGGTGTATCTCCTAATGCTATCCCTCCCCATTCCCCCCACCCCACAACAGGCCCCGGTGTGTGATGTTCCCCTTCCTGTATCCAAGTGTTCTCATTGTTCAATTCCCACCTATGAGTGAGAACACGTGGTGTTTGGTTTTCTGTCCTTGAGACAGTTTGCTGAGAATGATGGTTTCCAGCTTCATCCATGTCCCTACAAAGGACATGAATTCATCCTTTTTTATGACTGCATAGTATTCCATGGTGTATATGTGCCACATTTTCTTAATCCAGTCTACCATTGTTGGACATTTGGATTGGTTCTAAGTCTTTGCTATTGTGAATAGTGCCACAATAAACATACGTGTGCATGTGTCTTTATAGCAGCATGATTTATAATCCTTTGGATATATACCCAGTAATGGGATGGCTGGGTCAAATCGTATTTCTAGTTCTAAATCCTTGAAGAATCACCACACTGTCTTCCACAATAGTTGAACTAGTTTACAGTCCCACCAACAGTGTAAAAGTGTTCCTATTTCTCCACATCTTCTCCAGCACCTGTTGTTTCCTGACTTTTTAATGATCGCCATTCTAACTGGTGTGAGATGGTATGTCATTGTGGTTTTGATTTGCATTTCTCTGGTGGCCAGTGATGATGAGCATCTTTTCATGTGTCTGTTGTCTGCACAAATGTCTTCTCTTGAGAAGTGTCTGTTCATATCCTTCGCCCACTTGTTGATGGGGTTGTTTTTTTCTTGTAAATCTGTTTGGGTTCTTTGTAGATTCTGGATATTAGCCCTTTGTCAGATGAGTAGTTTGCAAAAATTTTCTCCCATTCTGTAGGTTGCCTGTTCACTCTGATGGTAGTTCCTTTTGCTGTGCAGAAGCTGTTTAGTTTAATTAGATCCCATTTGTCAATTTTGGCTTTTGTTGCCATTGCTTTTGGTGTTTTAGACATGAAGTCCTTGCCCATGCCTATGTCCTGAATGGTATTGCCTAGGTTTTCTTGTAGGGTTTTTATGGTTTTAGGTCTAACATTTAAGTCTTTAATCCATCTTGAATTAATTTTTGTATAAGGTATAAGGAAGGGATCCAGTTTCAGGTTTCTACATATGGCTAACCAGTTTTCCCAGCACCACTTGTTAAATAGGGAATCCTTTCCCCATTTCTTGTTTTTGTCAGGTTTATCAAAGATCAGATGGTTGTAGATGTGTGGTATTATTTCTGAGGGCTCTGTTCTGTTCCATTCGTCTGTATCTCTGTTTTGCTACCAGTACCATGCTGTTTTGGTTACTACAGCCTTGTAGTATAGTTTGAAGTCAGGTAGCGTGATACCTCCAGCTTTCTTCTTTTGGCTTAGGATTGACTTGGCAATGTGGGCTCTTTTTTGGTTCCATATGAAGTTTAAAGTAGTTTTTTCCAATTCTGTGAAGAAAGTCATTGGTAGCTTGATGGGGATGGCATTGAATCTATAAATTACCTTGAGCAGTATGGCCATTTTCACAATATTGATTCTTCCTATCCATGAGCATGGAATGTTCTTCCATTTGTTTGTATCCTGTTTTATTTCATTGAGCAGTGGTTTGTAGTTATCCTTGAAGAGGAAGAGGTCCTTCACATCCCTTGTAAGTTGGATTCCTAAGTATTTTATTCTCTTTGAAGCAATTGTGAATGGGAGTTCACTCTTGATTTGGCTCTCTGTTTGTCTGTTATTGGTGTATAAGAATGCTTGTGATTTTTATACATTAATTTTTTATCCTGAGACTTTGCTGAAGTTGCTTATCAGCTTAAGGAGATTTTGGTCTGAGACAGTGGGGTTTTCTAGATATACAATCATTTCATCTGCAAATAGGCACAATTTGACTTCCTCTTTTCCTAACTGAATACTCTTTATTTCTTTCTCCTGCCTGATTGCCCTGGCCAGAACTTCCAACACTATGTCAAATAGGAGTGATGAGAGAGGGCATCCCTGTCTTGTGCCAGTTTTCAAAGGGAATGCTTCCAGTTTTTGCCCATTCAGTATGATATTGGCTGTGGGTTTGTCATAAATAGCTCTTAGTATTTTGAGATACGTCCCATCAATACCTAATTTATTGAGAGTTTTTAGCATGAAGGGTTGTTGAATTTTGTCAAAGGCCTTTTCTGCATCTATTGAGATAATCATGTGGTTTTTGTCTTTGGTTCTGTTTATATGATGGATTACATTTATTGATTTGTGTATGTTGAACCAGCCTTGCATCCCAGGGATGAAGCCCACTTGATCATGGTGGATAAGTTTTTGAAGTGCTGCTGGATTCGGTTTGCCAGTATTTTATTGAGGATTTTTGCATTGATGTTCATCAGGGATATTGGTCTAAAATTCTCTTTTTTTGTTGTGTCTCTGCCAGGCTTTGGTAGGAGGATGATGGTGGCCTCATAAAATGAGTTAGGGAGGATTCCCTCTTTTTCTATTGATTGGAATAGTTCAGAAGGAATGGTACCAGCTCCTCCTTGTACCTCTGGTAGAATTTTGCTGTGAATCCGTCCGGTCCTGGACTTTTTTTGGTTGGTAGGCTGTTAATTATTGCCTCAATTTCAGAGCCTGTTATTGGTCTATTCAGGGATTCGACTTCTTCCTGGTTTAGTCTTGGGAGAGTGTATGTGTCTAGGAATTTATCCATTTCTTCTAGATTTTCTAGTTTATTTGCATAGAGGTGTTTATAGTATTCTCTGATGATAGTTTATATTTCTGTGGGATTGTTGGTGATTTCTCTTTTATCATTTTTTATTGCATCTGTTTGATTCTTCTCTCTTTTCTTCTGTATTAGTCTTGCTAGCAGTCTATCAATTTTGTTGATCTTTTCAAAAAACCAGCTCCTGGATTCATTGATTTTTTGAAGGTTTTTTTGTGTCTCTATCTCCTTCAGTCCTGCTCTGATCTTAGTTATTTCTTGCCTTCTGCTAGCTTTTGAATTTGTTTGCTCTTGCTTCTCTAGTTCTTTTAATTGTGATGTTAGGGTGTCAATTTTAGATCTTTCCTGCTTTCTCTTGTGGGCATTTAGTGCTATAAATTTCCCTCTACACACTGCTTTAAATGTGTCCCAGAGATTCTTGTATGTTGTGTCTTTGTTCTTGTTGGTTTCAAAGAACATTGTTATTTCTGCCTTCATTTCGTTATGTACCCAGTAGTCATTCAGGAGCAGGTTGTTTGGTTTCCATATAGTTGAGTGGTTTTGAATGAGTTTCTTAAGACTGAGTTCTAGTTTGATTGCCCTGTGGTCTGAGAGACAGTTTGTTATAATTTCTGTTCTTTTACATTTGCTGAGGAGTGCTTTACTTCTAACTATGTGGTCAATTTTGGAATAAGTACGATGTGGTGCTGAGAAGAATGTATACTCTGCTGATTTGGGGTGGAGAGTTCTGTAGATGTGTATTACATCGGCTTGGTGCAGAGCTGAGTTCAAGTCCTGATATCCTTGTTAACTTTCTGTCTTGTTGATCTGTCTAATGTTGACAGTGGGGTGTTAAAGTCTCCCATTACTATTGTGTGGGAGTCTAAGTCTCTTTGTAGGTGTCTAAGGACTTGCTTTATGAATCTGGGTGCTCCTGTATTGGGTGCATATGAAATTTCCATAGGAATGATCAGACAGCAACATTTGCTGTTCGGCAATACTTGCTGTTCTGCAGCCTCTGCTGCTGATACCCAGGCAAACAGGGTCTGGAGTGGACCTCCAGCAAACTCCAACAGACCTGCAGCTGAGGTTCCTGACTGTTAGAAGGAAAAATAACAAACAGAAAGGACATCCACACCAAAACCCCATCTGTACGTCACCATCATCAAAGACCAAAGGTAGATAAAACCACAAAGATGGGGAAAAAACAGAGCAGAAAAACGGAAAATTCCAAAAACCAGAGTGCCTCTCCTCCTCCAAAGGAACGCAGCTCCTCACCAGCAACAGAACAAAGCTGGATGGAGAATGACTTTGACGAGTTGAGAGAAGAAGGCTTCAGATGATTAAACTTCTCCGAGCTAAAGGAGGAAGTTTGAACCCATCGCAAAGAAGTTAAAAACCTTGAAAAAAGATTAGACGAATGGCTAACTAGAATAACCAATGTAGAGAGGGCCTTAAATGACCTGATGGAACTGAAAACCATGGCACGAGAACTATGTGACGAATGCACAAGCTTCCGTAGCCGATTTGATCAGCTGGAAGAAAGGGTATCAGTGATTGAAGATCAAATGAATGAAATGAAGTGAGAAGAGAAGTTTAGAGAAAAAAGAATAGAAAGAAACGAACAAAGCCTCCAAGAAATATGGGACTATGTGAAAAGACCAAATCTACATCTGATTGGTGTACCTGAAAGTGACAGGGAGAATGGAACCAAGACGGAAAACACTCTGCAGGATATTATCCAGGAGAACTTCCCCAACCTAGCAAGGCAGGCCAACATTCAAATTCAGGAAATACAGACAACGCCACAAAGATACTCCTCGAGAAGAGCAACTCCAAGACACATAATTGTCAGATTCACCAAAGTTGAAATGAAGGAAAAAATGTTAAGGGCAGCCAGAGAGAAAGGTTGGATTACCCACAAAGGGAAGCCCAACAGACTAACAGCTGATCTTTCGGCAGAAACTCTAGAAGCCAGAAGAGAGTGGGGGCCAATATTCAACTTTCTAAAACAAAAGAATTTTCAACCCAGAATTTCATATCCAGCCAAACTAAGCTTCATAAGTGAAGGAGAAATAAAATCCTTTACAGACAAGCAAATGCTGAGAGATTTTGTCACCACCAGGCCTGCCCTACAAGATTTCCTGAAGGAAGCACTAGACATGGAAAGGAACAACCAGTACAAGCCACTGCAAAAACATGCCAAATTGTAAAGACCATTGATGCTAGGAAGAAACTGCATCAACTAATGAGCAAAATAACCAGCTAACATCATAATTACAGGATCAAATTCACACATAACAATATTAATCTTAAATGTAAATGGGCTAAGTGCTCCAATTAAAAGACACAGACTGGCAAATTGGATAAAGAGTCAAGACCCACCAGTGTGCTGTATTCAGAAAACCCATCTCACTTGCAGAGACACACATAGGCTCAAAATAAAGGGATGGAGGAAGATCTACCAAGCAAATGGAGAACTATGTATTCTTATACTTTGATTACTGAAGGGGGGTTGATTATTGATCTTCCTTTGCATTATTTCCTAATTTAAGAACAAACTGGAAAAAAATCCATTTATTGTATCCATTTAGCAGATAAATAAATAAAGGCTCAAGAGGGAAAGAAAATTTCCCAAAGTTAAAATGTTATTTGTAGAGGAGCTGAGATTCTTATATATAAAGTATATGAACCACCACACCTGCTACCCAAAGTGTGACCCCTCAGACCAGCAGCAATGGCACCATCTAGGTGCTTGTTACAAATGCAGAATCTCAGGTCACTTCCTAGGCATAGCAATCAGAATCTGCATTTTAACACAGCTCTCAGGGGAGAGAGAATTGTACATTCTTCATGTGTACATTAAAGTTTGAGAAGCTGCTCTAGAGTGAATCAGTAAAGGATAGGAAGCACAGACTTTTTTATTGGGGTAAAATGGACATAAACTGTACATATTTAAACCATGCAATTGGATAACTTTTGCATATGATTTTATCCATGAAAACATCCTCACAATCAAGCGAGTGAACATATCCATCATCCTCCAAAGTTTGTGTCTTTATAGTTGCTCCCTCCTGCCACTCCTCCAAACCTCTTCATTCCCAGGAAATCACTGATCAGCTTTCTGTCATTATCATTTACATTTCCTAAAATTGTACATAAATGAACTCATACAGTATGTACTTTTTTTTTTCAATATTTGCTCTTTTGTATCTGGCTTCTTTTACTCAGCATAATAATTTTCAGATTCATCCATATTGTTGCACATATTAGTAGCTCATTTCTTTTTGTTGCTAATTAGTATTTGTTTGGAAAAATCAAATTTGCTTATCCATTCACCTGTAGATGGACATTTTGGGTTGTTTTTGGCTTGGGCTACTACAAATAAAGTCTCTATAAGCACTTGTTTGTAAGTCTTTGTACAGACATATGATTTCATTTCCTTTGGGTAAGTAGCTAGGAATGGAAGGGATGGGTCATATGATAGGTGTATGTTTAACTTAAGTGCCAACTTACCTAAGTAATTTTGGAAATAAATGGAGTCTATAAGACTAAAAACAAAAAGAATTGCACATAAGCACTGTATTCTGCTTGATAAAGTTATCGCCATGGGTTAACAATTTGGATACTGTCATGCATATATACTGGAATTGGACGATTAAGCAATTGGATGGTGGATGGTGGCAGCCAAGTTTTTCACTGTTGAGAAATTTGAGATTAGAAATTTAGAGATAAGCAAGGGAGGAGGCTAAAATTATCTTTGTGGTAAATGATTAGAGTTGGTGATAGTAGCATAAATTCATATTAAACTTAACACAGATACAGATGGTTACATATGAAAATATTGATATGTATATATACATGAGTTAGCATATAATCAGAAATAATTTGAGCAACAAAATAAAGTAATAGTGGATTATAACCCAAAGAATAAATATCCATGAGTCCCCATATATATAGACTATTGAATAAATAAATAAATGAGGGAGAAGAGAAAAATCTCCTGTGCAAAAGAAATCCAAATAACTTATGCAAATATTATACCCTCAAGGAGGTGGCTCTTCACTCTAAACGTGGGCTGCACAGAGTGACTTCGTTCCAGAGACTACAGTATGGGGAAGGTGAGAGAGGAGTAACTTTACAGTGGAGAAACCTGACAAACTACCTCAGACGAACAGGGCCAATGTCAACCATAAGTCATGTCAATAGCATGTATTCTTGATATAGTGTGATAGGAACGGCACTTCACCTCTGCAAGATTCCTCTCCAAAACCCCTATCCCTACTCTAATCATGAGAAAAATATGAGACAAAGCCCAATTTAGGGACATTCTACAAAATACGTGATCAGTACTTCTCAAAGCCTCCAAGTTCATCAAAAACAAAGAAACTCTGAGAAACTGTCATAGGCAAGAGGAGCCAAAGGAGACGTGATGACTAAATGTAATGTGGTGTCCTAGATGAGATCCTGGAACAGAAAAAGGATGTTAGTAAAAACTAAGGAAATCTGAATAAAGTATGGACTTCAGTTAATAATGTATTTATATTGCTTCATTCATTATAATAAACGCACCATACCAATGTAGATGTTAATAGTGGGGAAACTGGGTTTGGGATATATGAGAAATTGCTGTACTAACTTTCTTTGCTATAGATCTAAAACTATTCTAAAATATAAAGTTTATTTTCAAAAAGAAATAGAGGGGAAACAGATTTAAAAAGGCATAAGAGATAGCAACCGAATTGAAATGTGTAGACCTTGTTTGGATCCTGATTCAAGCAAACTGCTTTTAAACACATTTATGCAAACAAAACATAACAAAATAAAATCATTTATAAAAGAATTGGAAATATGAATACTAATATTTAATGATATCAAGAAATTTACTGTTACTTTCTAAGGTAGAATTATAGTTATTTTTAAAATAGAATATTTATATTTTTGAGATAAATAGTGAAATACTTGCAAAAGAAATGATATGTCTGGAATTTGCTTCAAAATGACTAAGGCAAGGGGTTACTGAGGGTATTGTTGAAACAAAGTTAGTCATAAATTGATAGTTTTTGAATATAGGTGATGGTTACAGGGGTCAACCAAACTATTCTGTCTAGTTTTGTAAAAGTTTAAAAATGTTCATTGCCAAAAAAATTGAGAAAGAGAGAAACTTGAGTAACTGCAATTCCAAGAGAAACATGTAACACCTTCTGAGGATATCAATGTCCTAGCTCCCTCCTTGATCCATCTAATATAAGGTTTTTCTGATTTCAAACGCTACTCCCCAAGATCACAGTTCCATAGCCACATCCTCGATGCCCAGGGCTGCCTCCAATTTCCACATTTTGTATAATAGAGATTCAAGAAGTGGCTTGCCAGAGGAAATAGGGCAGCCTTTGCCAGCATTCTAAGAAAGATCTGGAAATCTCCATATGCATTATGGGGCTAACAGGAGCAGATGCTTGATTAATTAAAGCTCATCCTAGAGTTTTCAATGCCAGTATGGCCTTGCAGCTCCATAGAACCTAGTTCACAAAAACCGCCTTTGTCAAAGGTGACATAAATCCATCTCCATGCCTTACTGCCAGCAACATATAGAGCTATACTTTTACTGGTAAAGAAAGAGGGAGAGACAACGAGAAGGAGAGAGGAAATCAGAGGGAAGGAAAAAAAAAAGTAAGAGAGGGAGAGAATACTTTTCATACTTTCTCCTTGCAGATCAGAGTCAAATGAGTATGAACAAACCTAATCATTAGCAAATGGACACCTCCAGCAAGTTCAAAGGAATTGTGAAAGTTAATTAAGGGCTTAAGTGCAGTGCTCATGTAGTTGCTGAGATCATGAAAGTACTAAAAGAATGCTTTCTTAAATTCTTTTTAAATGTATTGAGATGTAACTTAGATACAGTACAACTCATTCTTTTCATGTACAGTTGTTTTTTAAATTTTTAATTTCTGTGGGTACATGGTAGATGTATATATTTACGGGGTACATGAGATATTTTGATACACACATGCAATGCATAGTAATCACATCAGGGCAAATGGGGAATACGTCACCTCAAACATTTATTCTTTTTGTTACAAAACAATCCAATTATACTCTTTTAGTTATTTTAAAATGTACAATTAAGTATTGGCTATAGTCTTTCTGTTGTGCTGTCAAATACTAATTCTTATTCATTCTTTCTAACTGTCCTTTTGTATTAACCATCCTCACTTCCATCCTACTTCCCTACTCCCCTTCCCAAACTCTGGTAACCAACATTCCCTTCCCATTAACCATCCTCACTTCCTCCCACTTCCCTATTCCCCTTCCCAGCTCCTGGTAACCATCCTTCTACCATCTATCTCCAGTTCAATTGTTTTAAATTTTAGCTCCCACAAAAGAGTGAGAACATGAGACGTTTGTCTTTCTGTGCCTGGCTTATTTCACTTAACACAATGACCTCCAGTTCCACCCATTTTGTTGCAAATGACAGGATCTCATTATTTTTTATGGCTGAATAGTATTCCATTGTGCATATATATTGCATTTTCTTTATCCATTCATCTGTTGATGGACACTTAAATGTGTGTGTATAGTTCTGAATTTGGACACATGCATCCAGTTGTGTAACCATCACCACAATTAAGATACAGAATGGCTCTATCTTCCCCTAAAATTTCCTTGTGCCTTTTTATAGTGAACCCCTTTCCCACCCACCAACCCATGGTAACCATTGACCTATTTGTTTTCTTCCTTTTCTAAAATGTCACAAAGCAAGTAGCCTTTTGAGTTTGGCTCTGTTCACTTAACCATAATATATTTGGGATTCAGTTATGTTGTTACTTGTATCAGTAGTTCATTCCTTTTTATTATAGAATAGTATTTCATAGTTTATCCATTTACCATTTGAGACTTAGATTGTTTTCAGTTTGTGATAATTATGAATAAAATCAATATGATGGAGATATTGTTAGACATATAGATGCCCAATTGTTCCAGCACAATTTGTTGAAAATACTTTCTTCTCCATTGAATTACTTTGCCACATTTCTCAAAAATTAATTGACTATATATGTAAAGGCCTGTTTCTGGACCTTCTACTCTGCTCCATTGAACTATAGGTCTATTGTGAAGCAAACGCCTCACTGTCTTCGTTACTGTAGCTTCATAGTTAAGTCTTGAAATCAGGTTTTGTGAGCCCACCAACTTTGCACTTCTTTTTCAAAACTGCTTGTCTATTCTAGAACTACTGGCTTTCTGTATAAATTTTATAATCAATCTATAAATATATACAAAAAAGCCTGCTTGGATTTTTATTAGAATTGCATTGTATCTATAAATCAATTTTGGAAAAATTAACATTTTTAACAGCATTTTAGCAGTTCTCTATCCCATGAACACAGGATATCTCTCCATTTATTTAGTTATTTTTCCTCTCAGCAAGGTTTTGTAGTTATGATGCATATAAGACTTGCATATAGTTTACTAAATTTATTGCTAAACCCTTTTTTTTTGATGCTCTTGTTTTTTTCTTGTAAATTTGTTTGAGTTCATTGTAGATTCTGGATATTAGCCCTTTGTCAGATAAGTAGGTTGCGAAAATTTTCTCCCGTTTTTTAGGTTGCCTGTTCACTCTGCTGGTAGTTTCTTTTGCTGTGCAGAAGCTCTTTAGTTTAATTAGATCCCATTTGTCAGTTTTGGCTTTTGTTGCTATTGCTTTTGGTGTTTTAGACATGAAGTCCTTGCCCATGCCTATGTCCTGAATGGTATTGCCTAGGTTTTCTTGTAGGGTTTTTATGGTTTTAGGTCTAACATTTAAGTATTTAATCCATCTTGAATTAATTTTTGTATAAGGTGTAAGGAAGGGATCCAGTTTCAACTTTCTACATATGGCTAGCCAGTTTTCCCAGCACCATTTATTAAATAGGGAATCCTTTCCCCATTGCTTGTTTTTCTCAGGTTTGTCAAAGATCAGATAGTTGTAGATATGCAGCATTATTTCTGAGGGCTCTGTTCTGTTCCATTGATCTATATCTCTGTTTTGGTACCAGTACCATGCTGTTTTGGTTACCGTAGCCTTGTAGTATAGTTTGAAGTCAGGTAGCGTGATGCCTCCAGCTTTGTTCTTTTGGCTTAGGATTGACTTGGCTATGTGGGCTCTTTTTTGGTTCCATATGAACTTTAAAGTAGTTTTTTCCAATTCTATGAACGAAATGAAGGCAGAAATAAAGATGTTCTTTGAAACCAACAAGAACAAAGACACAACATACCAGAATCTCTGGGACACATTCAAAACAGTGTGTAGAGGGAAATTGATAGCACTAAATGCCCACAAGAGAAAGCAGGAAAGATCCAAAATTGACACCCTAACATCACAATTAAAAGAACTAGAAAAGCAAGAGCAAACACATTCAAAAGCTAGCAGAAGGCAAGCAATAACTAAGATCAGAGCAGAACTGAAGGAAATAGAGACACAAAAAGCCCTTCAAAAAATCAATGAATCCAGGAGCTGGTTTTTTGAAAGGATCAACAAAATTGATAGACCGCTAGCAAGACTAATAAAGAAGAAAAGAGAGAAGAATCAAATAGATGCAATAAAAAATGATAAAGGGGATATCACCACCGATCCCACAGAAAGACAAACTACCATCAGAGAATACTACAAACACCTCACGCATATAAACTAGAAAATCTAGAAGAAATGGATAAATTCCTCAACACATACACTCTCCCAAGACTAAACCAGGAAGAAGTTGAATCTCTGAATAGACCAATAACAGGCTCTGAAATTGTGGCAATAATCAATAGCTTACCAATCAAAAAGAGTCCAGGACCAGATGGATTCACAGCCGAATTCTACCAGAGGTACAAGGAGGAATTGGTACCATTCCTTCTGAAACTATTCCAATCAACAGAAAAAGAGGGAATGCTCCCTAACTCATTTTATGAGGCCAGCATCATCCTGACACCAAAGCCGGGCAGAGACACAACAAAAAAGGAGAATTTTAGACCAATATCCTTGATGAACATTGATGCAAAAATCCTCAATAAAATACTGGCAAACTGAATCCAGCAGCACTTCAAAAAGCTTATCCACCATGATCAAGTGGGCTTCATCCCTGGGATGCAAGGCTGGTTCAATATACGCAAATCAATAAATGTAATCCAGCATATAAACAGAACCAAAGACAAAAGCCACATGATTATCTCAATAGATGCAGAAAAGGCCTTTGACAAAATTCAACAATACTTCATGCTAAAAACTCTCAATAAATTAGGTATTGATGGGACGTATCTCAAAATAATAAGAGCTATCTATGACAAACCCACAGCCAATATCATACTGAATGGGCAAAAACTGGAAGCATTCCCTTTGAAAACTGGCACAAGAGAGGGATGCCCTCTCTCACCACTCCTATTCAACATAGTGTTGGAAGTTCTGGCCAGAGCAATTAGGCAGGAGAAAGAAATAAAGGGTATTCAATTAGGAAAAGAGGAAGTCAAATTGTCCTGGTTTGCAGATGACATGATTGTATATTTAGAAAACCCCATTGTCTCAGACCAAAATCTCCTTAAGCTGATAAGCAACTTCAGCAAAGTCTCAGGATACAAAATCAATGTACAAAAATCACAAGCAATCTTATACACCAATAACAGACAAACAGAGAGCCAAATCATGAGTGAACTCCCATTCACAATTGCTTCAAAGAGAATAAAATACCTAGGAATCCAACTTACAAGGGACGTGAAGGACCTCTTCAAGGAGAACTACAAACCACTGCTCCAGGAAATAAAAGAGGATACAAACAAATGGAAGAACATTCCATGCTCATGGGTAGGAAGAATCAATATTGTGAAAATGGCCATACTGCTCAAGGTAATATATAGATTCGATGCTCTTGTAAATGGTTGTGATTTTTAATTCAATTTCCAGTTGTTCATTGCTTGTATAGAAATATGCAATTAATTGGCTGGGTGTGGTGGCTCATGCCTGTAATCCCAACACTTTGGGAGGCCGAGGCAGGCGGATCACGAGGTCAGGAGATCAAGACCATCCTGGCTAACACGGTGAAATCCCATCTCTACTAAAAATACAAAAACAATATCAGCCTGGCATGTTGGCGAGTGCCTGTAGTCCCAGCTACTTGGGAGGCTGAGGTGGGAGAATGGCGTGAACCCAGGAGGCGGAGCTTGCAGTGAGCCGAGATCGCGCCACTGCACTCCAGCCTGGGCTACAGAGCGAGACTCTGTCTCCAAAAAAAAAAAAAAAAAAAGCAGTTAATTTTTGCATATTACCCTTTTATCCTGAGAGCTTAATAAACATTAGTTCTAGTCACTGGGTAGATTGTTTGGATTTTTCTACATAGACGATCACATCATCCACAAATAAATAAAAAGACAAGTCACAGACTGGAAGAAAATATTTACAAAGTACAAAATTTAAAAAGCTGACCATAACAAGTGTTGGTGGGGATGTGGAATGCTGGAATGCTCAGACATTGCTGTAGGGAATGTAAATTGGTACAGCCACTTTGGAAAACAGTTTGGCAATTTCTTTAAAAGTTAAACACATACCTAGATATGATCAAGCCATTTCACTCAGAGGTATTGACTCAAGGAAAGTGAAAGCATATATCCATGTAAAGACTATAGATGAATGTTCATAGCAGCTTTATATGAAGTAGTCATAAATTGAGACAACTCAAATGTTCTTCACCAGGTGAATGAATAACTGTGGTACATCCATATAATGGAATATTACTGAGCAATAAAAGAGAATGAACTGTTGATATATGCTACAAAGTGGATGAATCTCTAAATAATTAAGCTGAGCAAAATAAGCTAGACAAGAGAGACAAAATAATGATTTCTGTAAATAAAATTATAGAAAATGCAAACTAATCTGTAGTTTGACAGAAAGTAGATCAGTGACTGCTGGAGAGGGGGTAGAGCATGTGGGCAGAGGTGGGAGAAAGGGATTACCAAGGGGCATGAGACACCTTTTTGGAGTGACAGATATGTTCATTGTCTTGATTTGGTGATGCATTCACAAAACTTATAAAATTACATACTTTAAATATGTGCACTTCATTTTATTTAATATCTCAATAAAGCTATTAAAAGGAACAAAAAATGAAAACAAAAACATCTCAATACCATACAACTTTTTATTAAAAATGCCTTTTTTCATGATTCTTCATACAACTTTTCAGTGTCTGACTTGTGTTGAGTAAATTCTGTAACCCTACCTGGATTACAATAAATTATTTTACTACCTAACTTTCACTGAAGAGAATGTACCCTCTTTCTCTGTCTCAAGCTCCACCATTCTACTTTAGTTTTACTGAGACAATGAAGGAAAGGACAATGGGGGATGTTTAGAGGCTGTTTCTAGAATCAGTCCATAAAATGCAGAACATGTGGCATACGGCGATACACAGTTTTTTTCATCCAGATTATAAAGTTCTTCCGTTGGGTCCAGTATAATAAACATTCAGTGAGAATCTACTTGTTCAGGCCATAAGTTTGGTCTGCAGGATGCACTGATGAAAAGACAAGTTTCTGCCTTTATTTCTATACTCTCAAGAGTAGAAGCATATGGGCAAAAAGATCATATAATTATCACATGGTCAGTGCTATGATAAAGTCAGCAGAGAAGGACACTTAAGCTCATAGGGCAGGGTATGAGGCTTCCTAAAGGGCAGAATGCCAGGGCTGAGTCTTACAGGATAAGTAGGGAATGGTCACATGGGGTGGGATGGGTCTGTTGAAAAAGAGGGGAAGAGCAAACATCTGATGCAAAGATATTGAGGCATGAACAAGATGGGGTGGGCAGGATTGCAACCTTAAACATTTCTATCCTGATCCAAGTGTCAATAGCAAGGCAGGATGTGACAGTGTCAGAGGCGTGTGAACCAGAGCAACCCCATCTTGAATAGAGCTGGGTAAAATAAGGCTGAGACCTACTGGGCTGCATTCCCAGACCATTAAGGCATTCTAAGTCACAGGATGAGACAAAAGGTCGGCACAAGATAGAGGTCATAAAGACCTTGCTGATAAAACAGGTTGCAGTAAAGAAGCCGGCTAAAACCCACCAAAACCAAGATGGCCACAAGAGTGATCTCTGGTTGTCCTCACGGTTACACTCTCACTAGCACCATGACAGTTTACAAATGCCATGGCAACGTCAGGAAGTTACCCTACATGGTCTAAAAAAGGGGAGGCATGAATAATCCACCGCTTGTTTAGCATATTATCAGGAAATAACCATAAAAATGGGCAACCAGCAGCCCTCAGGGCAACTCTGTCTGTGGAGTAGCCATTCTTTTATTCTTCTGTTTTCTTTTCTTTTTTTTTTTTTTTTTGAGATGGAGTCTCGCTCTGTCGCCCAGGCTGGAGTGCAGTGGTGTGATCCCGGCTCACTGCAACCTCTGCCTCCCAGTTTCATGCCATTCTCCTGCCTCAGCCTCCCCAGCAGCTGGGACTACAGGTGCACGCCGCCACGCCTGGCTAATTTTTTGTATTTTTAGTAGAGACGGGGTTTCACCGTGTTAGCCAGGATGGTCTTGATCTCCTGACTTTGTGATCCGCCCGCCTCGGCCTCCCAAAGTGCTGGGATTACAGGCATGAGCCACCGCGCCCAGCCTATTCTATTTTCTTAATAAACTTGCTTTCACTATACGTACTCGCCTTGAATTTTTGCAGAAGATCCAAGAACCCTCTCTTGAGGTCTGGATCAAGACCCCTTTCCTGTAACAACAGGAGGTGGCAGCACTCAAGGGTACAGAAAATGCTGGGGATAAATTATGGGGGGCATTTAAGTCATGCCAAGGAGTTAAGAGGCTTGGACTTTATAAAAGGTGAGCAAACTATTGAATCATTTTAAACCATAAAGCTCCGTATCAAACTGTGTTTTAAAGAATACAGTGATGGTTATGAAGAGAATAGATTTGCCTAGAAGAAGGTAGGAGGGTGACAATAAAATGTTTGAGACAGGAAGATTATTTAGGGACATTGTTAAAATAATTCAGGAGAAAAGATAAGGCATGCACTAAGGAGGATGAGGGATGGGAAGCTGGGAGTAGATTCCTGACACATTTGAGGTGGAATCAGTTGGTTTTGGTGTCTCTGCACTCAGCTGCCAGTCTCTCCTCATTACCCAAGAGGACCCCATCCACACGTACACAATAATATCAACTCTCCAAAAACTCACTAATTTTCATAATTCTCTGTTGTCTGTAATTTTCTTTTAAATATTTTAGCATACGCACTGTGTCACATATAGGTGGGTACACTGCTTTTAATTCAAATCCTAGGGACAGTTGGTTATCATTTAAAGAAACCTAATCAGAAATAAACATTGCAAGGCGGTTAGCTAGCATTTGAGAGATTTTAATCAAGAGTGAACTCTCCAAATGAAATGGCTACCTCAATACTCTCCTGGTGAATCTGCATTCTAACTAAAGGGAATTAGATATACTGTTTCAGGCGGCTGCAGTGGCTCATGCCTGTAATCCCAGCACTCTGGGAGGCCAAGGCAGGCGGATCATCTGAGGTCAGGAGTTAAAGACCAGCCTGGCCAACATGGTGAAACCCTGCCTCTACCAAAAAAATACAAAAATTAGGCAGGTGACTGTAATCCCAGCTACTTGGGAGGCTGAGGCAGGAGAATCGCTTGAACCCGGGAGGTGGAGGTTGCAGTAAGCTGAGATTGCACCATTGTACTTCAGCCTGGGCAACAAGACCAAGACTCTGTCTCAAAAGGAAAAGAAAAGAAAAGAAGACTGTTTCATTGACTTGAGTACTTAAGCTTTGGTTAGAATCTTGCTCTTATATGAATTAAGAATTTAAGAATTTGGTGAACACTGTAGCCTAACTCTCTTTGTGAGGGACATTCCTGGGCTAGGACTCCCTTTGGGGTTGTAGTTTATAACTCAACGGAGAGTTCTGTCTCCTGATTCAACTAAAAGTCTAACATATTCTCCTGACACTAAAAGGCTGTTACATCTATTTTGAGTGAAACTTTCATGCAATGCACTTGTCAAGTACCCAAAGATTAGAGAGCTGGAAGTGTTTACCAGGAAAGGTGTGGCCATGGTTGTCCTGCCTGGTAAGACAGGCTTGTCTGTGAGGCCAAACTCCCCACTGCACTTTCATCATAGCCCAATAGTGAGTTTGGGGGAGAAGGGACCTAGAATTCCGATTCACCTCTAAGCACTCCGTGTGTATAATCTAAGCCCAATCACCTTAGATCAGTTATCAACACTTCTCTTCCCTCAGAAACCTTCAAACTCACAATACTGTCCCAGCCAAATTCTGCCTGAATGGTTGGTCCCCTTGCCAGCCTTTCCTAGACAGAGCTTTGTGGCCTTTCAGTCCCCAGGCAATCCATTTCCAGCTCACACCAACTCAGCTTCTGTGGGTATCTTGAGATATCAGAATGTTACAGCTATCAGTTTAGTTGCTTCTCATTCTCAGATTATTTCATATGTGCTACTCTGGCCTCCCCAACTAGATGAAAAGCTTTTAGAGGATCAACATTCCCCCTGTCCCTCCTTTCCTTCCATATTTTAAATACTTACTGATCTGGCACTACCCCTTGCACTGGGATGCATAGTACTGGTGAAGAAAGCAGACACAGTTTCTGCCTAACAGAATGCCCAGTTGAGTTGGGGAAAACAGACAAGAAAATGGGCAATTACAACAGACCATTATAAGTGGTAGAAATTCATCCATGCACGTATTCACTCACTCATTTGCCCATACCATAAATGTATGTTGAGTTTCCACTATGTTGGCCATTGAGGGACACAACTACTCAAGATGGACCCAGTCCTTATGGATCATAGTCCAGGAAAGAGGAAACACTGGATAGGAGAGCTCAAGGTAGATCAACTGTGATGTGGACAAGAAGCCTTGCAGGAGGGGTAAGGTTCATGCTGAGTAACTCTTATAGCTGCTGGGAATCTGCAGCTCCCCCTTCTCTTTATATAGCTCGGATTCATGCTTTATTACTGGAGAAAAATAAAACCAAGAAACAAATGACACAGCATTAGCATAGATGTCATGTTGCATCCATAGTGAGAGGCACCTCCCTCTCCAGGAGTTCCCCCAGGAAGCAGCTTCTGATGTCAGAAATCCCCAGGGAATTGGCCACCTTGGTAAGGGGCAAGATCCTAGTTTTCCCTTGAATAGCTGGGTGTTGTTTTTTTCCTGGAACCTGCTAAGAAGCTGTAAACTACATTTATATTTAACCCCTGGGAGCCCCTTTCTCTCTGAAGAACTTATTGGACAAAACATATTTCTCAGTGGGGATGAACTAACACTGAAAAATGTTACAAGACCAGTGGATTACCCCCCCAGTCCCCTACCACTATTGTTAAAATAAAAACCTTAGGCAAATTAAATTTAACATCATTTAATTGAGCAAAGAACAATTCACAAATTGGGCAATCCCCAAATGAGAATAGTTCAGAGAGGCTCTGGGGGTGCCACATGGTGGAAGAAGATTTATGGACAGAAAAAGGAAATTGACATACAGAAAAAACAGCCAGATTGGTTACAGCTCAGCATTTGCCTTATTTGAACCTGTTTGAACAGTTGGCTGCCTGTGATTGGCAGAAACTTAGTGACTGGCACAAGAGCAGGTTACAGTCTGTTTGCACATCCAGTTAGGTTACAGTTCACTATGTACAGAGAAACCTTTAAGCCAAACATAAAATATGTAAGGAGGCAGCTTTAGGCTAAACTTAATCTAACACTATTTTGCAGCCAAGTGGCTCCATGCTCCTGTCATGTTATATGGTGGGGGAGGGCAGGGTGAACAACACCTGTATTCAGGCCCTAGCCCTGACCACTGGCCACCCAGAGGCTAGGAGCTCTGCTCAGCCTTCTACCCAGCTTCTTCTCCCTCAGTAATCTGGCTGTTCCCAGAATCAGGTAAGAATTCTGCTGTGTGAGGATGAATCGGCAGAATTTTGCCAAAGACTGAAGTGGAAGGAACCGCCCATGCCACTTCTGTGTTATGCCTGGGGAGCCAGGGACTCATCTCCCCACTTGGCCAACTCTCAAGGTCCTTGGAGCTCTTTGCCTGTGAATTGCCTTCTGGAGGAGCTGAGCATGAAGGCTCCATCCCAAAGTACCTTGATCCAAACCATCTTTCATCTCAGTCTTAACTACAGGCACTGCTCAGGAGAAAGAGTGGGGCAAGCTCTTTATCTAGAGGAAATGAGTTGCATCACTAACTTGACATCTACAAACCTACTCATAAAATGATGGGCATGGAAACACATAACTACCCAACACCAAATGAACAAATAAATACCTTACTTACATTTTCCATAAAATAAAAATGAATTTTTAGAGGTGGTGACACCTATTTAGAGAGGGTGAAGTTAGCTTGAGGATACAGTATGGTGGCCTAGTTTTACAAGTCATTTCTCTCTCTGTGGCTGATCTTACGTAACTTAACACAAAGTCTTTGTGCTTCTGCAGTTTAGTAATTAATCTTCTGTTTTTGCTTTATGTAGAATACATTTGGAAGGGCAATGAAAGCCACTGACAATCCTAGCATCTCACTGGAGACCATAATTTCAATCTTCTCTCATCAAGGTGGACTATCAAGTAGATATTTTAATTCCATCTCCTTTATTTTATTTTATTTTCCATTTCCTCCTGGTGGTGGTACTAGCAAGCCAATAAATTATGCTCTTAAAAATACATAATAAAAATAAAACCACCATCTATTGGTATGACACTGAATACTTAATAGAGTACTTTTGAAAATGTGTTTCTCATGTTGGGCCTTGCAGCATCCCCACTGTGGTAAGCAAGGCAAGCATTACCTCCATTTTTCACATGATGACACCAAGGTTCGGAGATGTTGCATCTCTTAGCCAAAGTCACACAAGTTGAAAGTGGCAGAGTCAGGTCTCAAATAGTTTTACTCCATGCTCCAGATATGTTTTGTTAAAATGAACAACAAAAATGAAAAACTGAGTGCCTGGATTATTCACAGTGAGATCATTAGCCCACTAAAGAGGTTAATAGTTTGTTCACTTTTAGTTTTTGATGTTTACTTCTATTAAAATCACAATGGTAAGTAACCATTTTTGTTTGTCCAACCAATGACTTTCCACACCCAAAGCCATTGTTTCCCATGCATTCCCTTACAGCCTTGTGGGTGACTGGCCTGTGCACCAGTGAGACACTATAGCTCCTCTCTTGATGTTTTCTAATCATTTATTTGGAAAATAATATCCTACCAACCACTCATTCCATTCCCTGAACATTCAAAAAGATCACATTTAATGGGAAGGACAGACATGTTGTAACTGTTCTGTGGGTTCACCTTGTCCACTGTCTAGACAGAGCCAATTTATCAAGGCAGGAGAATTACAGTAGAGAAGGAGTAATTCACCCTGAGCCAACTGTGCAGGAAACAGGAGGTTTATTATGACTCAAATAAGTCTCCCTGGGCATTTGGGTTTCATAACTTTTATGGATAATTTGGTGGTGAGTTGGGGTATGGGGAGACAGTGAGTCAAGAGTGCTGAATGGTTGGGTGGGAGATGAAATCATAAGGAGTGAAAGCTGTCTTGCACTGAGTCAGTTCCTGGGTAGGGGCCACAAGATCAGATGAGCCAGTTTATCATTCTGGGTGGTGCCAGCTGATCCATCAAGTGCAGGGTCTGAAAAATATCTCAAGCACTGATCTTAGGCTTTACAATGGTGATGTTATCCCCAGGAGAAATTTGGGGAGGATAATTTCTAATCTTTTGGCTAATTTGTTAGTCCCCAGGAAAGAAGGGGGTTCATTTTGGGAAAGGGCTTTCATCGTCTTTGTTTTAAACTATAAACTAAGTTCCTCCCAAAGTTAGTTTAGCCTACACCCAGGAATAAACAAGGACAGCTTGGAGGTTGAAGCAAGATGGAGTTGGTTAGGTCAGATCTCTTTTACTGTCTCAGTTGTAATTTTGTGATGGCGGTTTCAATCATTCCCTTTGGGTTTTATAACACCTTAATCTTAAGGTGTTGGCTAATAAAGATGGAAAAAGGTCGAAGACCACTCTAACTTCTTCCCACTGACCAGGAGCATCATGGGGGTAGGTGTTGACCCCAAGGTGAGGGGTAGAACTGCTTTGCAACTATCTGAGTGTACCAATGCAGGCTGGGATTTCCAGGCCTGTATGACAAAGACATTAGTATTGTCATCTACAGTTTTAGTACCACATTTAAGTGAACAGTGTACTATAAGGTAAGTAATGAATACTAGGATAACGAGTGCAATTCCCAGTTTTAAAGGTAAAGGTTTGAAAGCATTAGTCTGGGGTCTTGTAGCCCACCAAGAATTTAGGATTTAGTCCAAACTGCAGAATAAAACTCAAGAACAGCTAACAACAGGTGTACTAAAGTTTTTTGGAGGAGTAACTTTTCTCTCTGCAGTCTCCATTTTTATTAAAAGCAAATCATGATACGACTGATTTGTATGCAAAATAAACTTTAGTCTTATTATACTTGACCTGATTATTTGCATAAAGGGCAGCAAGAATAATTATTTTTCACATAGGCTTTTTAATTGGCTTGGATGGAACTCTGTTCCATAAGAAATGTCAGATAAGACTTTTTTTTAAAGCTGAGCACAGTGATGGGTTTGTACCCTCAAATACCTATGAGTTGAGTAAATTCCTTTCCTCTTGAGGTCCCAAGGTAACTTGGGGCTCCTGGGCCTGTCAGAACATGACATTCTTTACTTATCACATACCAGGAACCCTATGCAGGGACTGTATAGACAAGGTATGAGGTCACCTTTCCCAAGGGGTTTTTATTAGCTCTATAAGTCAAGTTTGATTTCTTAAAGGAAAGCACACCATTCCAGTCAAAGCCTTGGTAAAATAACCAATTTCTCCAATTGTGTCCTGTTACAAAAGAAAACAGATTCTTACTGCATTTAAGCAAATAACTATATTGCCATAAGTTAGGAATACTCACAAGTAGTTTCCAAATTCTGGAGAAATCAGGTAGAGAGAAACAAATATGCTCCAAATTTTGTTCACAGGCGTATACGTTACTCAATTGTTAAAAGCTGTAAATAGCTCAAAAGAAAATTTTTCTTGACTCTGAAAAACAAAACAAAGGATCAGCAACGTTTTAAGCAAAAAGTAAAAAAGATTACTTCAGTTTTCTATTAGTTCAGTCCATGCAGTTAACTCCTGTTCTGTTTGATATTCATGAACATTTCAGCTCTCCATGAGAATCCTGAAAGTTTTTTTCTCTATTCTAATGTCACAATTTCCAAAGTTATTAGAAACCTGCATTCAAGAGCATCTATTAAAGTCTTAAAGCTGATTATAAGCCACCTTTTGAAAAGGATCAAAACAAGACAATAATTGTCTGTGGATGACAAAAACTCTTAGGACAGCCATTATTAAAACCACAATTGACTAGGAATTTTAGTTACTTCTGTGGCATACAATAATTTTACGTAACAATTATAATTATTAATAACACACAGTAAGTCTTATCAGAATTATAGGAGTTTCTCATAATTTTGGAACACATACCAATAACACATTTATACAAATTCAACCCAAAGAAAGCCAAATACCATTTCATATTCAACAATGCTTCCTATACGATTTTTATACCAAATAACCAAAATATGTCTTTTTTGGAATTCAGGGCATTAATATAAAAAAAATTAATGTGGACCCAAGTTAGAATTTGACTTTGGAAAGTTTGTCAAATATAAAAAGTTTAAAATGCTTTATATCACAAAATAGGATCACAGGTCATTATAAAATAAGTCATGAATTTCACCAAAGTGATAACTCAAAAATATCCCAGAAAAGATTAAAACCTTGATTCACTGAGAGAGGAGAGACTTAATTTCCCAAATAATAAGCCCTAATAAAAACAACATGAGGCCAATTAAATGTTTTTCAAAATTTTACAAACAACCTATAAAATTTTAACCACATTTACCATAAGATATAATTTCCATAAGCCTTTTTATAACCTTTATAATTTTCATTAAGGAGTAGATTAATGCTCCAAGAAAACCTTGTTAATCTGACACAGGGACTCATATGCTGGTCTTGCGTCAGTGTGCCTTTAACATTAATGGTTAATTTATAGAGAAACTGAACTTATTTTATCTCTCAAAATCAGCCCTTACAATCTCAAGTGCCCACCTCTTCTGCAAGGTGCTTGGGCCTTGAGGAATTGAATAGTTTTAATTTCTGCCCCTGTGTCTCCTGAAGGCAGTTTATTTTGACTGCCGTCTTCTACCTGGCCTAAAGATGAGGCTTTAATTGCTGTCAGTGTTTAAGACTTAGCAGGATTTGGTGTCCTTTTTAGACCCAGCAGTCGGAGCCCTGTAACTCAATGGCACAAGGTCTGTAAAATCACATACAGAAAGATACATAGATGTAATAACATTAATTTAAAAAACATTTTTTTTAAATCTTAGTTTTTTTCTAAGCAAACCAAAACAGAATAATAATGACATAGGAATTATTTCCATAAAACATAAAATCTGTTAGGCCAGTTACCAAAAGGCAATAGAAAAGACCTTCTGCAGTGCATAGAATATTATTTTGGAAGAAAACATTTCCTTAGACCTTTAAGAAAACATTTTTAGCATCAAGCCACAATAAACAGTTGGAACTTGAGGGGGAAAAATCTTACATGAGCTGAAAATGAGTTGAACGTGATCATTATTATTTCGAGTCTTTTAAAAAAGGGGAGAGAAAACTGAAAATGGTGACACAATAAAAGTTGAAATTTGGGTTAAAAAAATTAAAATCTCTTATAATTTATTAAGAGTTAATCAATCCCTTAAGAAAATGTCATTGTTCTAACCAATTCTTTAGTGTATAAGTGTTTGTTAACATTGAAACCCAATCTCTAGAAAAACTATTATAACTAATTTCCCTTTAATTATAAACAACTTGATAGAAATCAATTGTGACATGCTTGGACTTCCTGTTTTATCCTAGACATCTCTCTTTCCTAAATAATTATTTTATTCTAGGACAAAATTTCCCTACAAGATTCTTTCTCATTAGAATTATTATCCTTTTAACATTTCCTGTCAAAAATACCTCTTTGTATTTATAACTTTCTTTATATTGTTCTTATTCATGGATTACCATTACCTAATTTCATGAATAACTCTTAAATAACCTTTGAATTAAATAAAAACTATTTTCCTTTAAATAAGAACACATTTCTTGTTTTTGGAAAAATGTTTTCCTATAATTAAAAAAATGGAAATGACCCAGAGATTTAATGGATATCTATTATTTAGCTTAATATAACTTTAGATTTTAAATTATATGACAAGATTATCTACAAGCATTTATTCTATTACATTTACCTAATACATTAATTTATAAGAATAGTTTACTCAGATTACTTAAGAAAACTCTGATAGTTATCACTTAAAGTTATTTCCCTGTTAACCATTTTTATAAGCTATGAATTTCAGGTTTTCCTAAGTAAGGACCTTAAGGTTAGATAATTGGGTTTTTTTTGTTTGTTTATTTGTTTTTGCCAATACCTCAGGACTTAGCTGTTTTCATTAACTGAACAAAAAACCTGCCTTATTTATTAAATTTTACATAAACAAAGATAATTCTCTTTTGAGCTGCATTCATAGCTTTATAACCCTCATGGCAAATTTTGACATTTAATAGAAATAAATAAGTTGACAATCCTTAAGCCATTGCTAATTCTACTCCACCAACATTTTTAAACCAACATATTTATTAAAGATTTACTTAAGTAACATGAACTTGAAAAAGCATTTGGCTTCACATCTATTTTTCTGATAAAGTATTTAAGCGTTTCTAAAGTCAATTAATTAGAGCATTTTATACATTTTTAGTGGTGAAACATCATGTACATGACAGATGAACACATAGACGTGTTAGACCCATAGATAGAAGTAGATCTTACAGATCTGTTACTGGAAAAGGGTCCCCATCCAAATCCTAAGAGAGGGTTCTTGGATCTTGCACAAGAAAGAATTTGGAGTGAGTCCATAGAGTTAAGTGAAATCAAGTTTCTTAGGAAAGTAAAGGAAGAATGAATGGCGACTCCATAGGCAGAGCAGCCCCAAGGGCTGCTGGTTGATCATTTTTATGGTTATTTCTTGATTATATGCTAAACAAGGGGTGGATTATTCATGAGTTTTCTGGAAAAGGGGTGGGCAATTCCTGAAACTGAGGGTTCCTCCCCATTTTATACCATATGGGGTAACTTCCTGATATTGCCATGGCATCTGTAAACTGTCATGGCACTGGGGGGAATGCCTTTCAGCATGCAAATACATAATAACTATTGTATAATGAGCAGTGAGGACAACCAGGTCACTCTCATCACTATCTCAGTTTTGGTGGGTTTTGGCCAGCTTCTTTACCATAGCCTGTTTTATTAGCAAGGTCTTTATGACATGTATCCTGTGCCAACCTCCTATCTCATCCTGTGATTTAGAACGCCTAACCTCCTGGGAATGCAGCCCTTATTCAAGATGGAATCACTTTGGTTCAAATGCCTCTGACATATTTCCCCGCTCCCTTTAATAAGAGAACCCTTAATCTTAAGGGTTGTTGAGAGCTGAAGATTCATCTTCCATAAATTCTCCAGGCTGAATAGGGGCAATGATATTCCTGCCTAACTATTAGGGTCTCTTATATTTGGTGTAGAGAGAAGCTCAGTCAGAAAGTGTCAATATGATGAGGGCCATTCATGACTCTGAGTTCTGATAAGTGATATCTGGAAGATTAATAAGTGTTCAATTTAAGAAAACATTGAGTAAACTTATCTTGCATTCCTGCAAAGAGTATAAAAGCAAATACATTCCACAACAGTAAAGCAAAATAAGCAAAATTATCCCAAGTAAACTAAATAAGAAGGTATTCCATGAACTGGGCAGCTGTTGGAACCAAGTTGCTATATGTGTTACACATTTCAATATGGGCCCAGAATTTGAATATTGATCCAGATTTTTACATTACTCATCCTTCTCGTTTATTCTGAGCAGCAGCCAGAGATCACTGCTTGGGTCACAGGAATAAACAGGGTTAGTTTAGATTGCAGAAAAAAATCTCAAAAACAACAGATGAGACTAGAATCTAATAACAGGTGTACCATAGTTTTTGAAACGTAATTTTTCTCTCTCTGGTCTCCTATTTTTACAAAAGACAAATCATGGTAAGACTGGTTTGCTTTATTATACTTGGCCTGATTATTTGCATGAAGGACAGCAAGAATAATTATGTTTTACATAGGCTTTTTAAATTGGCTTTGATGAAACTCTGTTCCACAGAAGGAATCTCAGATAAGACTTTTTAAAAGCCGAGACCAGCCATGGCTTTTTACCATCAAATACCTATGAGTTGGGTAAATTCCTCTCCTTTGAGGTCCCAAGGTAACTTGGGGTTTCTGGGCCTGTCAGAAAGTGATATTCTTTATTTACAACAGATCAGCAACCCTGTACAGGGACTGTGTAGATGCTTAGGAGGCCAGTTTTCCCAAGGGGCTTTTGTTGGCTCTACAAGTCAAGTTTGATGCCTTAAAGGAAAGCACTCCATTCCAGTCAAAGCCTTGGTAAAATAACCAGTTTCTCCAGTTGTGTCCTGTTACAAAAGAAAACAGATTCTGGCTAGGCATGGTGGCTCATGCCTGTAATCCCACCACTTTGGGAGGCCAAGGCAGGTGGATCACCTGAGGTCAGGAGTTCGAGACCAGCCTGGCTAACGTGGCAAAACCCTGTCCCTACTAAAAATACAAAAATTAGCCAGGTGTGGTGGTGTGCGCCTGTAATCCCAGCTACTTGGGAGGCTGAGGCAGGAAAATAGCTTGAATCCAGGAGGCAGAGGTTGCAGTGAGCCAAGATCATGCCACTGCACTCCAGCCTGGGTGACAGAGTGATATTCCATCTCAAAAAAAAAGAAAGAAAAGAAAACAGGTTCTTATTGCACTTAAGCAAATAACTATATTGCCATAAGTTAAGAGTACTTGGGTTGGCACAGTGCCTGATACTTGTAATCCCAGCATTTTGGGAGGCCAAGGCGGGCAGATCGCCTGAGGTCAGGAGTTTGAGACCAGTCTGGCCAACGTGGTGAAATCCTGTCTCTACTAAAAATACAAAAATTAGCTGAGTGTGGTGGTGGGTGACTGTGATCTCAGCTACTCAGGAGGCTGAGGCAGGAGAATCGCTTGAACCTCTGAGACGGAGGTCGCAGTGAGCCAAGATTGTTCCACTGCACTCCAGCCTGGGCGCCAGAGTGAGACTCCATCTCCAAAAAAAAAAAAAAAAAAAAAAAAAAAAAAAGGAATGCTTACAAATAGTTTCCAAATTCTGGATAAATCAGGTAGAAAGAAACAAATATGGTCCAAATGTTATTCACAGGAATTTATTTTACCCAATTGTTAAAAGTTGTAAATAGTTCAAATGTTTTCTTGACTTTGAAAAATAAAACAAAAGATCAGCAATGTTTTAGGCAAAAAGTAAAAAAAATATTACTTTATTCCTTTATTAGTTCAGTCCAGGCAGTTAACTCCTGTTCTGCTTGATATTCATGAATATTCCAGCTCTCCATGAGAGTCCTGAAAGTTTTTTCCCGTATTCTAATGTTGCAATAGCCAAAGTTATCAGAAACCTGCATTCAAGTACACCTGTCAAAGTTTTATAGCTGATTATAAACCACCTTTGAAGAGGATCAAAACAAGACAACAATTGTCTATGGATGACAAAATGTCTTAGAGCAGCCACAGTCAAAAATATGACAAAGAAATTTGGTTACCTCTGTGGCATACAATAATTTAACATAACAATCATAATTATTACTGATAATGTACATTAAATCATAGAATTATAGCAGTATCTCATAATTTTGGAACACATACCAATAACACATTTATACAAATACAGCCCAAAGAAAGCCAAACACTATTTCATATTTGATAATGTTTCCTGTATGATTTTTATACAAAATAAGCCAAATTTCTCCATTGCATTAGTATACTATTAATGTCAATCCCAATTTTAAATAAAACCTTATAGACAAATATATTCAATCTTAAGCAGTTTAATCATAAGGTAAGATTATTATAAGCCTTCCATAACCCTTTACAATATTTGTGAAAGTGCAGATCAGTGCTCTAAGAAAACCCTGTTGTACTTTTATTCCAATGTTCAATTTACAAAAAAACTGAATACTCCTTTAACTTTAGCCAATATGTTCACACACTTAATTTCTCTTACAAAATTAATTTTTCAGAAACCTTCTACAACTTGCTCAAAGCTTCAGCTTTTCCCTATCTAATTTGAAACAATCCTTTAACCCTTTAATCTAGGGAAAAAAATCCACATTCCCATTCCCATGCCTTTTCATAATCTTTACCAAAAACACATTTCACTTTCTTGTACACCTTGCATGTAAAACTGTTTTTTCAGTATTCTCAAGTACATGTTATGCTGTTAACTCTCAGTAACTTTTGGTGAAAAACCTGGTTAGTAAGCAATTCTAATTATGAACTAGGTGTGGAGCCTAGAGCAGCCAGTTTTGAGCTTGCAAAGTCTTTTAAGTGCTCAAAATAATTTTTAGAGCTAACCATGACATGAACCCCAAAATTCTTGTCCTCCAGAAGGCAGATACTAAGAGAAAGCATGGCCCGGGTGGTAACAAGGTCAAGCTCCCAAGGGCATACAAGACAAGAGAGAAAGCTCATTCAGTAATTTTTTTTTAAAGAGACCTGCAGCAAACTTTGCAACTGACCAGTTTGCTGGGCTGGCTTGAACAGCAGGCTTATAGGGTTCCTAGGCCCACATTGTATCCTAAGGTACCCCTCTTTCATGACAGAACACAGAAAGACAAATTCATAGCACAAGGCACAGATTTGATACAGCTTAAGACTGGCCTTATAAATCCTTTTTCCCGTGAATCAAAACTTTGCAGAGGAGATAAACAGTCATTTTTACCATTCATTCCAGCAGTTTGTGTAGAGAGAGAGGCCAGCATTGTGAGTGGTAAGAAACTCTTACCCTTTTGCCAGCATGTCAGGCTCCTGGGTTCCCTATCCCTAAGCAGCCCTAGTGACCCGGCTCACCCACCATATCCCTGGGGGCTAAGCCACAACACAAAGGAAAATCATGAAACCATAAGCAAAATCCTCTCAATTTTGCAAGTGGCTGCCCAACTGGCTGCCTGGAGGAACAGAATTAACATTTTCTATTCCAGCCAGAGCAAAATACCTGTGACAAAACACAGACACTAGCCACTCCACTTAGGACCCAATATTGAACTGGCAAGACTCAAATTTGTCCCCAGTTGGACTCATCACCTTTGATCCATTCAAAGTGTGGTGGAATGATCTTCTACCAGGGGTTTCAACATGCGGTCTCTGGGCAAGATGGTTGCCCTGAGTAACAGAAAAGATAACAAAGAGAAAGTTGAGAAAGAGAGAGAAAAGCATTGCCTGCGGCAGGGTAGGGAAGGCAAGGCACTCAGGGAGGCCAGAGAAAGACCCCCCATTGCACTGAATCAAAAAGTTCAGGTGGCTGCTTGTCAGTCAGAAAGGGATCTTTTCCAGCAGTCCCATCGGCTCTCAAGTTTCCTCCATCAGGGAGGAAAAGGCTCCCAATGTCCCATGATCCTGTACATGCCTAATCCTGTCACCCACAGCCATCAGCAAAGAGTGCAAGGCAGATTAATCCAGAGAATAGCGTATAACACCCTGTAGTGCTGAACCCATTCTTAGCAGGGAGGGATTTTACTGGGGGGAGGGGGCAGTTTCTAACCCCTTAATTCTTAGGAAGGACTCTAACCTTCCTAAGTTGGGCTTCCAACCCAAGTTTGGTCAGGTGTCCTTGCCCTTATTAAGAGGGGCCTTTAACCCCACTCTGTCTTGGGAGAAACTCTAACTCCCCTAAGTTGGGCCTCTAACCCAATCCCATCCTTTACCCAGATACCCCACCACTCACCCAAAGTCAGCTGATTGGTGTTGCAACCTATTTCCTTTGTTGCTGGGGGGGGGGTCTCCTCAGTATCACCCCTTCGAAGTTCGCCAGGAAGATGTTACCAGAAAGGGGTCCCAATCTAGACCCCAAGAAAGGGTTTGGATCTCACACAAGAAAGAATTTCGGACGAGTCCATAGAGTAAAGTGAAAACAAGTTTATTAGGAAAGTAAAGGAAGAATGAATGGCTACTCCATAGGCAGAGCAGAAGCATGGGCTGCTGTACTGATGATGCTTATTGCTACTTCTTGATTATATGCTAAACAAGGGGTATATTATTCATGAGTTTTCCAGGAAAGGGGTAGGCAATTCCCAGAACTGAGGGTTTGTCTCCTTTTTAGACCATACAGGTAACTTCCTGATGTTGCCATGGCATCTGTAAACTGTCATGGTGCTGGTGGGAGTGTCTCTTAGCATGCTAATGCATGCTAAGCAGTGAGGACGACCAGAGGTCACTTTCATTGCCATCTTGGTTTTGGTGAGTTTTGGCTAGCTTCTTTGCCACATCCTGTTTTATCAGCAAGGTCTTTATGACCCGTATCTTGTATTGACCTCCTATCTTATCCTGTGACTTAGAATGTCTAACATCCTGGGAATGCAGCCCAGTAGGTTTTAGCCTTATCTCACCCAGCCCATATTCAAAATGGAGTTGCTCTGATTCAAATGCCTCTGACAGTTTGAGCCATAAAGATAACTCAAGCTTGTACCAAGTGGCCATAGAAGATTTTCCAAAGGCCAGAGCCACCTCCATTCCGAGTCACTTATGTTGGTCACTAAATTATTAACTCAAAGTACATGAGACAGGTCTTCATCAATTTAGAAAGTTTAGTTTGCCAAAGTTAAGGATGCATGCCCATAACACAGCCTCAGGAGGTCCTGACGATATATGCTCAAGGTAGTCAGGGCATAGCTTGGTTTCATACATTTTAGGGAGACATGAGACATCAATCAATATATGTAAGACGTACATTGGTTCTGTCCAGTAAGGTGAGGAAGTTGGGGGTGGTGCTTCCAGGTCATAAGTAGGTGAGAGACAAATGGTTGCACTGAGTTTCTGATTAGCCTTTCAGAAGGAGGCGATCAGATATGCATTTATTTCAGTGAGCAGAGGGATGACTCTGAATAGAATGGGAGGCAGTTTTGCCTTAAGCAATTTCCAGCCTGACTTTTTTCTTTAGTGTAGTGATTTGGGGGTCCCAAGAGTTATTTTCCTTTCACAGCAGCAACACTGCGGGTCCACCTGAGAGGTTAGGCAAAGCATCATGCAGGATTTAGGGTTTGCCAGATACAGACAGGGAAGAACATTCTAGATAGAGAAAACAGTATGTAGAGTTGTGAAAAATCAGGCATGTTTGGCGAACTGTAAATGTCTGTGTTACTGAATTAATAAGTATGTGTGTATGGGTGTGTTTGTGCAAGTGTGTGTTTGTGGGCCAGGTTGGAAAAGGCTTGTGTGTCAAGCATTGAAGGTTTCATTTTGTCCCATAGCCAGTGAGATGGGCTTTTAAGCAGGAGAATGGCATGACCGGCTCTGACGTGTAGGAAGGCAACTCGAGTGGCTGTAGGTTGGAAGGCTGGAGGCAGGGAGGACAGTTAGGAGCACTTGCAGTAGTCCCAGAAATTGCAAAGGACATCAGCCTTAAGGTGGGCCCAGCTCAACAGTGACAGGGCTTATGGGCACTAGAAAAGAAGATACCAGCCATAAATGGTTCAGTTGATTGACAGACGCAGAAGACTGAAAATTCCTCAGTGCTGGAAGTCGTCCCTGGGGCTTCCACATGAGGCCTTTTCCAGTAGGACTCAAGCAAGCTGCGTGTTCAGGAAGATCATTAGGAAGTAGTCAAAGAGATTTTTTTCTTTCTTTCAAAGAAACAGTAAAACATGTAAGAAATGCTCTTAAACCATTGGGTCTCTTAGCAAGTGTAACTTCTGGTCAGACAGGTGTACCACACAGGGGTATTAGGTGGAGAAAGGATATTTCTTTATTTCCTTTTAGCTGAAGAAATTTCTGTATTGCTTTTATACTAGAATTTTTTTTTTCTGCAATTGATCTGCCACCTCGTGGCCTAATGAGAAATTTCAATTTCCATAGCTTGGAGAGGGAGGATTGAAGAAGCAGAAGTCAATACTTTTTCACTTAATAGAAACATCGACATACTACTGACTGCCAGCACAGGAGTGCTTTCCTCTAACTATATAATACCCTTGTTACCTGATATTCAAAGGGTGCTTTGTGATTTCCCAAAAACTCAAAAAATAATGAGGAAGTGCTTGACTCATAGACACTTCATACACGTGTATGTTTTTGACTCCACAAAATGAAAACTAGAATATGGTTCTTGTATTTTAATGGGAAAAGAAAATGTCCTAAAAGCTAAACAGCTTTATAAGATTAATTTCAACTTCTAAAATATTGCTTAAAATAATAAAGTGAATTTGCAAATATAGATAAAACCTGGACACTGAGCAAAACACCCATTACACTAAAATGAAAAATGAACACAAGCAGATTAATGGGACTGCTTTTCTGTGGCTGAGTCATAAACCTGTATGTAATAATTGATCTTCTTGAGAAACTGAGAGGGCTGCTTTTGTGAGAGATGGGTGATCTTTGAATCAGATCACTTCTTAGATTCTACACAGATCAAATAAGCCATCCTGAAATGTGTCCCTAAGTCAGGAGTGCAGTGCAGCAAGGAGGGTAAGAAGACCAGCACTAGGCTGGACTGTCACCTGCTGGGTCAGGCCTTTAACCTTTTAGTTGCTGGATAATAATAGGGAGGTGGGGAGGGGAGTCCCAGAGGAGGATGGGGGCGGGGCGCTAGAAAGCCAGACAAGTGCAGATGCCTGTTGCTCTTAGTTCAATCTATTCTGGCCCTCAGAAAGACTGTCTAAAGAAGATGTCTTTTAATAGGTACATTCACCTAGTACAATACTTAGAGTACAAAATCATTAACATAAGACGTGGTCAGAGTTTATTTTTGCTCTTTTGTGAAGCAGCGGTGTGCAAAGCAAATTAAAAGCATAAATACAACTTTAAAAGAATATTTAAACCATCTAGGTACTAATGGATTTCCCTAAGTTTCCATTTCTGTGTCTTTCTGTAATGATTTTCCTAAGTTTTCATTTCTGTAATTCTGACTACACCACTGTCATTAATTCTTTAAACAAGTCAATCATTTTGTTTTCTAGATCCAAACATATTGTTCGTACATAGTGTTAATTTAGTGTCCTCCTTTCTAATGGTAATACTTAGAATTTGTTATGTATCTTAAGTAATTGGCAGGTAAACTTCTTTCTGAATAGAAAACTATTTCTTATAGGATTTACTTGGTAACAGTTTGTTAGCAACAAGTCTCAATGACTCTTTCACATAAGAAAGAAATGCAATGTCTTTGAAACATTGTATGCTTCTACCTTTTAAAACTAATATAAAATACTGGCTTATCCCAGTCCAGATTTTATTATTATTGTTATTGTTGTCATTTATTTTATTAGCAACGTATCAAAGAAAGTGAGAGCCAGAAGAACAATGAAAGGTAATTGAGTATACTCAGCTGCTATTTGAGTCAACTCACGTCCTGAAAACCTAGTTTGATTTTGATCCAAATTGATGAAAAGGTAAAGGAAACCAACTAATCTATGCAGGATCATGTGGAGAGTGAGTGTTACACAAATCACATGGAAACAAAAGTGATCACTCTTGGATCCTTCCAGAGAGAGAAGCTGATGCAGCAGGCATGGCTACAGGGCCAATCAAGATGGCAGATGCTAGAGTTGGGTCCAGGAGGCAGGAATGAAGGTAAGTGGGGCTGTCACAAGTAAATAGAGGGAAAGAACAGTGCATACCCAGGAGAGAGAACCAAGGAACACATGGTTTAGCTTTGGGAAGGATGCCAGATAAGTACATGACCCAATCACTTCTTTCAGAGGGAGGATGGGGGCTGTGGGAAAGGATTGTGCTGGTGAGGGAGGAGGTCACACAACTTCTGTTTTCAGCCATGTAGATGAAGTGAAAATTGGATGGTGACCTGAAAAGTGGTAGAACGGTAGTTCTCCACCTTAGCTGCATGTGAGAATTACTTGGGGAGCTTTGAAAAATCCTAATGCACAGATTCCTCATCTTACTCTGAGAGTGGGACCCAGGCATCCTATCTTCTAGAGCTGTTAAGGTGATTTCAATGTATAGTGACAGTTGTGAATCACTAGTGTAGAAAACATACTTGTGAGATTTCTAGCCCTGAGCAGGCAGAAAGGCTATGTGACCTCAGAAGAGGAGATGAGACCTAGCTATTGGCCTGCCTTCCTCAGCTCCATAGAAAAAAACTACTCCAACTTGGAGGCTCAGCTTTCAGTAGCACTTCACTAATTCTGACCAGGCCCAGGGCTATATTAGGAGCTCAGTTCTCATTGGCTGGTGGGGAAGCTGGAATTAATTTTGTTGCCCACAATTCTACCCCGGGCAGCCCCATTCTCAGAGAGCTGTAACCTTTCCTTCTGCCTCCTGACTTTCAGATTTTGGGTTTCATTCCTCTACCTGCTGGAACTAGAACTAAGCTAAGCCTTCCAGCCAACCGTGCTGGGCCTCCCTCCTCCCTAGAGCTGGACTGTGACCCCTTATCATGGCTGCTGGCTAAAGGCCGGCCTGCACCCTGGTGGATCTCACCATCGGCTTACCATCTTGAACAACTGTGGTATCAATTCTAGCATGGAAAGAGTTGAGGTCACAGAGTCCTTGGGGACAATGGGACTTGCACCACTGGCCCTCTCCCACTGGTGCCAGTCTTATGGCTAGGTTACTTTCTGGAGACTGAACATCCCAGTTGTTGGCCACTTCTCCTTTCCCACTGTCCACTGTTGCTTCAACACTGAAGACAAATGGTCAGAGCTCAAGCAGCCAGATCAAAATTGTGCCACCCCCCTGGTAGGAGGATAACATCCTCTCAATCCTCAGGGCATTCAGATGTTTTGGAGATTGAGAAGTCTGTTGAGAATCTATTTAACACACAGTATTCCTCCATGAACCCATCACCTGGAATCATCAAGAAGGCTTCTGAAGGAAGGAAAGGGATGGGATAACAAGACGTGAGTTATGAAGGTATTTGGAAGAATTGGAAAGGAGAGGGGTGCTCAGCTTAGAGAATTGTTTACAGCAACATTGGCAAAAGCATGGCAGTCGAGGCTCTGCTGCATCTTCCCATACCTACAGCACATGTCACCCATCAACTTCAACATCCTCACCTGCTGCATTTGGCCTGGGCTTTAAATCTCTCAAACTAGCTTTCCAGGTTTTGCTACCAATCAATCAGAAAACCATCAGCCATCCCGGGTCTAAATGAAGAAGCACATTTCTTCATCAGGGCCACCAACACAGTGTAGGCGTTAATGGTTGAGAGGAGATCAAAACAGGAAACCAGAAAAGAAGCCTGTGTTATGGAGAAGTAAACTCATTTCTCAAGGTCTTGTAGTAAAATTTAATACTTTATTTAATTATGCCCAATTCACACAATTCTCCTTTTTGCTAATTCCTCATTTTCCCCAGTGCCATTTCCCTTAAGTGTGGTCTCTCTCATAATCCTCCCAACCTCTCTTTCTTTTTTTTTAAATTGACTAGTGTGCTATTGAGGTGAAAATAAAAATGGCTGCCTGGAAACCCCTCCTGAATCCAGGCAACCCGCCAAGTTGAGACCAAGGACAGAAAAGGCAACTGGGGAGTCATGTGACTTAGGAGTGCCTCTCCATGCTGAGTAGCCATTTGTCCCCATTTGAATCTAATTTGTGATCATTTTCCAACCCCTGCAAATACTTTAGATTCTGCAGGCACCAAATGTTCCCTGGCATGTCAAACAAAAACACAAGAATAGAACAGAAGGTTGACATTTCACCCAACCCTATGGAACAGAAAAGAAAAATATTAGAAGCTGAAAGATTGCTTTCAGTGCATGCAGTTCTGGGAAGGTTAAATCAGATTAAATGTTCTTACCTCCCTTTAAAATCTACCCAAGTACAGCATGGTTTCTATTCCTGATTAAAGCTTGTCCCATATCTCCAAATGTTGGCAAAACACTTGGAAGCACTTGGATAGTCTATTGTTACCTATGCATGTTATCACTATTCTCCTAGTCACCCCGAATCGAAACCTCAGAGCCATCACTGACGTTCTTTTCTTCTTAATCTGTGGCATCTAACTGCATCAATGTCCAACAGATTCTCCTCTCAAAATGTCTGTAGATCAACTCTCTTTATTGCTTCATTCTTAGATTACTGCAGCCACTTGATCTGACAGCCTCCAACTTCAACTCCCTCCATTGCTAAACCAATAGTCCTAAAACTCAACTTTCCCCTTTCTAATAACCCTCTCAATAACCTCCCATGGATTCCCAAGCTGACATACAAAGCCTAAAACTCCTTAGGCTGTTATGCAAACCCTTGATAATAGACCACTGTATTTCCTATCTTCATTATTTCTAATGAGAAAAGGAAGGAACTGTTATCTGAGGAACACAAGTCCTTTTAAATGATCAGGCCCAGAGAGTCATTCAAATGAGACAGCAATCGTGTCCTACTCCTGTCCCTGCGCCCTTTGAGCTCTGTATTCATCTCTTGAAACTGCTTGCTATTGCCACAAGTGGCTCTAAATTAACCTCATAATCCTGCACCAGACACTGTAACTCACACCCTATGCCTTAACAGCGTGAAGCTAATCAATTGCTTATGTTATTTTAATATAAATTCTTGGTAAACGACTCAGGAACTGCTTCTTCTTTCCCTTCAACGATCCACTTGTAACTGCTGCTAATCAGAGATTACGTTGAAGGCAACTTGAACCTGTGCTTTCAGGTTGCAATCCTTGAGCCTGGCCCAAATAAACTCTCTACTTATATTAATTTTGCATTTCTTCCTTTTAGGTTACCACTGACTATTTCCTAACAGTACACATGTGCTCCAAAAATCATGTTTTCACCCAGAGTGAGTCCCTTGTTAGGTACTTGAGTGGCCTTTTGGTTTGCTTTCCTCTTAGCCTCTAGCAGAGGGTCAATGGAGACCCCTAAAATGCTGGGTGTTTCTAGGAACATTTCCCCATTCTCACCTCACCACTACCATTGTATTATTCATTGTATTATTTCAAAAAGAAACAGACCAATAGAAATATATATAGGGAGAGATAACTAGATATGTAGACAAAAGGAGATTTGTTATGGGAATTGGCTGCTGTAATTACTGAGGCTGAGAAATCCCATGATGTGTCTGCAAGCTGGAGAACTAGGGAAGCTGGTGGCATAGCGCAGTCCAAGTCTGAAGGCCTGAGACCCAAAGGGTCACAGGTGCAAATCCTGAAGTCTGAAGGCTGGAGAACCTGGAGTTGTGATGTCCAAGGACAGGAGAAGAAGAGTGTCCCTGCTCCAGAAGAGAGTCAATTCACTTCTCCTTTGCCTTTTTTGTTCTATCCAGGCCCTCAGCCAATTGGATGGTGCTTGCCCACATTGGGTGAGGGTGGATCTTCCTTACTCAGTCCATTGATTCAAATGCCAATCTCTTCCAGAAATACCTTCACAGACACACCCAGAAATATGCTTTATTAGCTTATTAGTCTGTTCTCATGCTGCTAATAAAGGCATATCTGAGATGGGTAATTTATAAAGAAAAGAGATTTAACTGACTCACAGTACCACACGGCTGGGGTGGCCTCACAATCATGGCAGAAGGCAAGGAGAAGCAAGGAGAAGCAAAGGCACGTCTTACATGGAGGTAGGCAATGAGAGAGCTTGTGCAAGGGAACTCTTATTTATAAAACCATCAGATCTTGTGAGACTTATTCACTACCACGAGAACAGCATGGGAAAGACCTGTCCCCATGATTCAATTACCTCCCACTGGGTCTCTCTCATGACACATGGGAATTATGGGAGCTAAAATTCAATATGAGGTTTGGGTGGGGACACAGTCAAACCATATCAATTAGCTATCTGGGTATCCCTTGATCCTGTTAAGTTGGTACCTAAAACTAACCATCACAACCATCAAGACTATTTTTATCCTTTCTTTTAGCATTGTTTGTGGATTTTCCCTCAAAAATCCCAGGTTTCCTTGTTTATCCTTTATGTTAGTCCGTTTTCACACTGCTGATAAAGACATACCCCAGACTGGGCAATTTACAAAACAAAGAGGTTTAATTGGACTTACAGTTCCACGTGGCTGAGGAAATCTCGCAATCATGTCTTACATGGATGGCAGCAGGCAAAGAGAGAGAGAGTTTGTGCAGGGGAACTCCTCATTTTAAAACCATCAGATCTCATGAGACTTATTCTTCACTATCATAAAAATAGCATGGGAAAGAGTTGCCCTCATGATTCAATTATCTCCCACCAGGTCCCTCCCACAACACATGGGAATTCAAGATGAGATTTGGTTGGGAACACAGGCAAATCATATCACCCCTCATCTCCCAGATTCTAATACCCATAGGACCCTACCCACCCCTTTTTCTGATTCTATTTCCCACTTCCTCACTTCCTGAAACAACTTCAATGTGCCTGTAGGAACTCTTTATTCATCAGCAGCAAAATTTCTTTATGCTTGGCTTCTCTTCTGAATGTTTCCTTTCTCTTCTTTCTCTCCCTGAAAGTTGACTCTCCCCTGAGGATACAGCTGCCCTTGCAGCTTTCTCAAATTGTGGCTTCTTTCTCGTCCACATTCCTCTAGTCAACTGGTTAGTGTCCTCCTTGTTCTTCTTTGCTGCTTCTAGACCATTCCCTCTCCTTCCTCTTTAAAAGTATCCACATGTGATATTATGTCATTATATTGTACTACCTGCTACTGTTCCTTGTGACAGTCACCTATCAACCCACTGGTTACATTCCATCATTCCTTGAAAATTTTATCTCCTGACTCATTGTCTCATTCCCCATTTTTTTCCTGTTATGATTCTTGATTATGTCAATATAATTAATCCTCCCAACACAGTGACTCCTCAGTTCCTTGACCTCATTTGCTCCAAAGGTCATACCATCGTTCTCATTTTTAGCAATAACTTTTTTTTTTGAGACAGAGTCTTACTGAACAGAGTCATACTCTATTGGCCAGGCTGGAGTGCAGTGGCACAATATCAGCTCACTGCAACCTCCGCCTCCTGGGTTCAAGAGATTCTTCTGCCTCAGCCACCCCAGTAGCTGGGATTACAGGTGCATGCCACCACGCCTGGCTAATTTTTGTATTTTTAGGAGAGACGGGTTTTTGCCATGTTGGCCAGGCTGATCTCAAACTCCTGACCTCAGGTGATCCGCCTGCCTTGGCCTCCCAAAGTGCTGAGCAATAACTTTAATCTGCGATATTATCCACTTCCAATTATCACTATCTATTTTGCTCTTTTACTTTCTGTAGCACCTGGACACCAAGAATCCTCTAAGACACCAAAATCTATAATTTATAGTTTTCATCACTTTTTACTGACCCTTGTGCCCTACGTTTTAAAATGTCCAGTTTTTAAAGGTATAATTGACAAACAAAATTGTATGATTTTAAGATATACAATGTGATAATTTGTTATGCATGTATTTTGTGAAATGATTATTGCAAAATCCAGTTAGTTAACACACCTATCACTTCACCTCATTACTCTTTTTTGTTTTGTTTTGCTACGAGAGCATTTAAGCAAATTTCAAGTATAAATTCAGGATTGTTAACTGTAATCATCATGCTGTACACTAGATCTCCCAAACTTACTCATTTTATAACTGAAAGTTTGTACCCTTTAATCAATATCTCCCTACAGTAATAGAAGAAAAAATAAAATACATGGGTACACATGCAGATAGGTGGCTACCTATGGTGGTGGCTTTGTAGAAGTTTTCTTCTTAGTGCTTATATTTTTTCAGTGAAATAAGATGCAAAATCTTTGGGTTAGATTAGAGATAGGACAAGGTTCCTCCACATTGTTGCTAATGCCCTGTGCCTCTCTTCTCCTCATTTACCTCCTTACTCAGGTTAATTCTATGGCCAATCATTACATTTCTGCCCTTGCTTACAACCTCAGCTCTCTTGCCCCTCTCTCATTTTGTTGTGCTGCTTTCTGTTAAAGTATAATTTGAATAAAGTTAAACCTGACTCTGATGCAAATATTAATAAGCGTAGATTAAATATTTTATTCAACTCATTAATTAATGAGGCAATTAGTAAGAAGTTATAACTGGTTCAAAGAACATTTAAGTAATTAGGTATATACAGGCAGTGCTAGGATAAAAATTGCTAGGTTAGATATAAAACTGGTTAAAATCCAATAGGGCCATAAACCATGTGTTCCACTAGGCAAAAATTATTTGCATCTCTACTGGACAAAAAAAACCTACAGCTTAATATGCAACTTCACATATTACCTGGGGCCTTTAATCAATAGTTAACAGTGAGTTCAAGTAAGTACATTCCACAGGATAAGCCATGGGTGGCCTTCATCCCCATATGACAAAGAAGGATACGGGACTCATATTTTTGCCTTATTTAAATAAAAGCCTTAAAATTGCAAGCCTGGCTAAATTCAAGTTCTAAACTATGCTACACTTGTACTGCACAAATAAACGTGCCTGGAGAAAAACAAATGTTCTCACTTCAAATTCATGATCACTAGTTTTTGGTTTGTTTTTTCCGTACCTCAGTGGGTGCAAAATGATCACTAGTTTTAAGAAGACCCTTATTAACCATGATGTATTCATTGATTCCACTTGCCCTCCCACTCTCCTAGATGACTATGTCGCACTTTTTCTACCCTCAAACCTCCTACACTTCTTTTCCTATTTCTACTCTAAGCCAAAGATTTTGCATCTTATTTCACTGAAAGAATATAAGCCAGAAGAAAAATTCTACAAACTGCCACCTCCACGTGTACCCACCTATCTGCATCTGTATTCATATATTTCACTTTCTTTTCTATTACTATGGATGAACTGTCCTCCCAGAAAAGATCAAGGACTCACCTTTAGGCTTCTGACCATGGGTTAGATTAGAGATAGGACAAGTTTCCTTCACGTTGTTGCCAATGCCCTGTGCCTCTGTTTTCCTCATTTACCTCCTTACTTAGGTTAATTCAAGATGATGGGTTAATGGGACTGGACTTAAGCTTTTACCGTAAACAACTAGAAAATGAGACAAAATATATTTTAAAAGGTTTCAGGCAGGCATTTGATAACAGGAAGCACAGGACAGTGATCTCTGAAAGAAGGGAAACATTTAAATACGATGAAGCCTACAGTTGTCTGCGCTTACAGTACAGAGGAGTTTCCAGGCCACAGTACCAGGAGGAGAATACCAAATGAGCCTAGCAGTCTTGCTGGGTTGAGGAAACATACACTGAAATTTGGAGATGCAAAGAGAAAGAGCTCTGGGAATCTGTAGAAAAGTCCCTTAAGTCTTGGACTCAGCACTAATTTAGACATTTGTATGTGAAAACCAGCCGAAGTTTGGGAAAGAAAACACAGGAAAAGAAGAGATGGGACAATCCCTGGGACTCACACAGCATTTAGAAAAATTTGTGTTTGCACCAGCCAGAGAAGAAAGGTCTCCTAATATGTGAAACATTTGGTAATGTCCTCAGAAGTGTATTGCCTTAGTAGTAGACTAAATTAGCCCTAAATTAAAGCTTTGAAAGGATCAAACTAATTCCAAGTCACTCAACACGTCTCAGAACAAATCTCAAAGATATTAAAAGCAATACATTAAATCTGACATCCAATAATGTAAAATTCACAATGTCTAGTATCTAATAAAAAAACATAGCGGGAATACGAAGGAGCTGGAAAACATGACCTATAACCGAGAAAAAAGATACAATAGAAACGACTCAGAAATTACATAGATAATAGAATTAGGAAACAATGAAATAAAAACAGCTATTATAAATATGCTCCATATCCTCAAAAACAAAAGAAGAGCATGAACATGATGAGAGAAAAGAGAGATTAAAAAGTCCCACATTAACTTTGTAGAAATAAAAATAATACAGTATCTGAAATGAAAATACACTGGATGGCATTAATGGCAGATTAAATGCTGCAGAAAAAAATAAGTGGACTTGAAGACATGGCATTAGAAACCACCCACATTGAATACACAAAGAAAATAAATGAAAAAAAACTAAGCAGAGAATCAGTGACCTTTGTAACAGTATCAAGCAGTCTTATATGTATATAATTGAAATCTCGGAGAGGAGGGTTAGGGGAGACAGAAAAAATATTTGAAGAATAGTCAAAAAATTTCCAAATGTGATAAAAATGGTAAACCTACAGATCCAAAATGCTCAATAAATCCAAAACATGAAGAAAAACCACACAAGGCACATCATAATCAAATTGCTGAAATTTAATGAAAAAGATAAAAAAAATTTAAATCAGCCAGAGGAAAAAAGATGCTTTATATATAAAGGAATAAAAATAAGAATTACAGCAGACTTGCCTCAGACTTACAAACCAGATGATATCACAAAGATACTGAAAGAAAAATGCTCTCAATTCTAGAATTCTACACTGGTCAAAAATATCTTTCAAAACTTAGGCAAAAACCAAGAGAAATTAAAGCATATTTCTAAATAAAAGCATGCACACAAAGGTTCACAGAACTTTTATTTGTAATAGCTAAAACCTGGAAATGACCTATATGTCCATTAATAGATGAATAAACATACAAATTATGTCATATGATATATTGATGCTGCAAAATGAATGAAACTCAAAGTAATTATTCTAAGTGAAAGAAGCCAGACAGCTGGGCATGGTGGCTCATCTGTCATCCTAACACTTCAGAAGGCCAAGGTGAGTGGATCACTTAAGCTGAGGAGTTCAAGACCAGCTTGGGCAACATGGTGAAACCCCATCTCTACAAAAAAATACAAAAATTAGCCAGGTGTGGTGGCTGGTGCCTGTAATCCCAGGTACTTAGGGGGCTGAGGCAGGAGGATCCCTTAAGTCTAGGAGGTGGAGATTGCAATGAGCCAAGATGGTGCCACTGTACAGCCTGGGTAAAAGAGCAAGACTCGGTCTCAAAAAAAAAAAAAAAAGGCCAGACAAAAATGAGTGCACACGATATGATTCTATTTACGTAAAATTCTAGGAAGTGCAAACTAATCTGTGATCATAGATTAGTAGATCAGTTCTTGCCCAAGGAAGTGGTAACATGGAGAAGTGGAAAGAGGGATTACAAAGAGAAATGAAGGAACTTTGGGGAGTTATGGATATATTCATTATTTTGATTGTGGTAATGGTTTCATAGGTGTACACACACATCAAATTTTGTTAAATTATACACTTTAAATTTGTGCAGTTTATTGTATATCAATTATATCTCAAAAAAGTGGTTTAAAAAATTAAAGCAAAACAAAAAATTTTGAGACAAGCAAAAACGGATAATTTATTGCTAGCAGAACTATGCTATAAGGAATATTCAAGAAAATTCTTGGGGTAGAAGAAAAATAACACCAGATGGAAATTTGAACCTACACAAAGGAATTGAAAACAAAAAAAAATGATAAGTATATAAACAAATACGAGGGTTTTTTTCTAAGTTAAAAAAGTCTTAAAAATGATGTCTAAAGTAAAAACAATAACAATATAGTAAAAGGTTCATTCATATGTGGAAGTAAAATGTATGATAACAGTTGCATAATGGATGGGAGAGAAAATAAAACATACTTTGGTAAGAGTCATATGTGAAATAATACAATATTTGAAGGTAAACTTTGATAAGATAATGATATATATTTGAAAGCTTAAAGAAATTATGCAAAACAAACTAATGAAATATAGTTAATAAGCCTACAAATGGAATATTTTCAAAAAACAATTCAATCCAAAAAGGGAAAGGGAGAAACAAAGAACAGATAAGATAATTGGAAAAAATAGCAAAATGGTAGATTTAAATTCAACTAGATTGAAAGTCACATTAAATGTAAATTGTCTACACATTTCAATGAAAAGGCAGAGATCTGTCAGACTGAAAAAAAACACAAGATCTAACTTTATACTGTCTACAGGAACACTACTTTAAACATAATGACATTTAGAGGTTAAACATAAAAAGGAAAGAAAATGATATGCCACCATAATATTAATTTAAAAAAAACTGGAGTGAGTGGCTATATTATCCTCATAAAGTAGACTTCACAACAAGGAAAGTTGTTAGATTATTTCATATTGATAAAAAGGTGAATTCATCAAGAGGATGTAATGATCCTTGCAAAGTCAACCTCATACCTATCAACTAGATCCCATTCCCATTAACTTATTCAAGGACAACACTTGAGCAAATATTCTGTCTCCTATAGCACCATTTTTTTTTCCTGTTTACTAGAACGTTTGCATTAGCATATTAAGAAGCTGTCATTTATTTAAAAACAAATTAACCCTTTTGTGACCACAGATCCTTCAGCTAATATTCAACTCTTTTTTCTTTAGATAAAATTTCTACAAAGTGTTGTTTATACTTGCTTTTTCCAAATCCTTTCCTCTCATTCTCTCTTAAATCCATTCTCATAAGACCTTTGCCTAACAAATGTACTAAAGCTGCTTTTGTCAAGCTCACCAATAACCTTTACCTAATTAGATACAATAGTCAAGTCTCAGGCCTCACTTCCTTGATCTAACAATAGGATTTGATGGAAGTCATCACTCCCTACTTCTTCATAAGCTTTCTTTTTTTTGGCTTCCAAGACTCCATACTCTGTTGGTTTTCTTCCTGTTTCCTTCTTTTTCTTTCCTGATTTATTCCTGACCTCTTACTATTACAGTGCTCTAGGGATCAGACTTTGGCCCTTTTTTCCCCTCTATCTACACTCACATCCTTGATGATCTCACTGGGTCTCACAGCTTTAAATACCAAACATATGCTTGCTAATGACTTTCAAAGTTATGTCTCCAGCCTAAACCTCTCACCTATGGTAGAGACTTATATACCTACTTGCCTATTCCAATATCTCTAACTAGATGTTTAATGGGGATCTCAAATTTAACATGTCAAAAACTGAACTTCTTATTCCTTCCGGCAAAATATCTACCACGCCCCAAGGCTTCCCCGTGTTAGTAATGGCACTTCCACTTTTTGTAATGATTTGCCAAAAACTGTGGTGTCCTCCTGTAAGCCTCTCTTTCTCTTATGTACTACAGCCTAGTTCCTATGCTATAAGAAAATTCTATCAGTTACATTTCCAAAATATATCCAGAAGCCAACCATATCTTACTTTCTCCACCACTGCCACCTAGTTCTAGCCACAATTATCTTTCACTTAGATTACTGCAAGAGCTTCCAATTTGTCTCTCTGTGTCCACCCATGACCCTCTTCCATTTTTCAACACCAGCAGGCAAAATAATTTTTTCAAAATCTAAGTTATTTCATTGCCCTTCCTTCTCAAAACTCACGACCAGCTACCATATCACTTAGAATAAAAGCCAATAAATCACTTTCACTGAAAAATCTTTATCTTGGGCTCTGCTGCTATGAAATCCAACCTAAGACAAGCCAGAGGTTATCGGTAAGGTACTGACAGAAGAAAGTTGTCAATTTAAAGTTCTACACTGAAATAAGGAGATATTGAGAAGAGTCTTATGCATGGACCTATGAGAATCTTTGTATTAGATATTAATGCCCACCAGATAGCATCTATTGCAGAAGTAGAATTAAACAACCAAGTGGGCAAGATGATTCATTCAGTAGGTGTTAGCCAGCCTTGGTCCTTGGCAATCTCCATGCTTGCTAATTAATGGAGTAGCTATGGTGGCAGAGTTGGTGTCTATTAATATATGTGCACCCAAGTGCACTGGCTTTAGTTCACTGAGATTGGTGTGGCCATTACTATTTCTCAGTATTGACCAGACAGTGGCAGGGTCCAGTGCTGAGCTCTCAATATGGCACCACCCCTTGAGAAGTTCAACCAGCCACCTAGGGGCAAGATTTTTTTTTTTTTTTTTTTTTTACATCTAACTCCTTTAGCCTGAAAAAGGTAACACTTCCTAACTGGGATTGACATGTCAATCAATCCGTGGCATACATTTGCCTTTCTCTCCTCCAGTGCCTCAACCAGTATTGCTAGCTAGTGGCTCATAGTTTCTAAACTGCTGGCAAGGGAACCCACATAATACCATCTGGGACCAAGAACCTTTTTCAGCAAAGAAGGTGATGCAGGGAGCACTTTTCCTGTCACATTCTGCATTATCCAGAAGCTGCCAGCCAGCCTAATAAAGAAGTGAGGCAGTCTCCTGAAGGCACATTGAAATACTGGCTTGGAAATGCCACTATCTGGGGCACTATCTTTCAGGACGTTGGGTATGTCTTAAACCAATACCCATAACATGGTACCATATCCCCAGAATGTAGAATACATGGATTTGAGACCAAGGCATGGAAGTAGGAGTGGCCATATTTATCATCACTTCCAATGACTCACTTGGGAAACTGGTACTTCCTATTCCACAGTGTTAGCCTCTGTAGGTCTGAATTCCCTGGTTTCCAGAGGCAGATGCTTCTACCAAAAGGCACTGTCTCACTAAATTTAGTTATGGCAGCTACCTGGTCACTTTAGGTTTCTCATGCCAGTATATCAGCACTCATAAACAGCAGTTATCATACTGAAAAGAATAATTGACGCTGATCATTACAGCAAAGTGGGGCTCTGGATACATATGAGAGAAGGGAAAAATATGTTTGATGCTCAGACAATCCATTGAATCATTTCTTGGTACTCCCATGCTTAGTTCTAATTGTAAATGAACTATCTGGGCATGGTGGCCTGTGCCTGTAGTCCCAGCTACTCAGGAGGCTGAGGCAGGTGGATCACTTGAGCTCAGGAGGTTGAAGCTGCAGTGAGCTGTGACTGCACCTAGGTGACACTGAACACTGAAGCCTGGGTGACAGAGTGAGACCTTGTCTCTAAAAATAAAAATAAAAAAAGGTAAATGAGCAAATACAGGGACCACAACTTGACAAATACATGGCAACTAGGGACCCAGTCCCCTCAAGGATGAGGATCTAGGCCCACCAGGTATACTAACTAGACCAGCAAAAGTGCTTGCCAAAGTTAAGAATGGGTGGTAGAGGGGAGAGTTGATGAGCATCAGTTTAGGCTGCAGGACATATTGAAACAGTTGTATCCTCCAGCATCCAACATGTTATCAGATGTAATGTTTATGTAAAGGGATCAGACAGTATATTAACTTCTGGGCTGGACAAACACTTACGGGCACTCTGCACAGGGTAATAGAGTGTTGTCTCTTAAAATCTATATTCTTTAAATACATTTAAATCTACAGTCTTTATATAAATTTAAATCTATAGTCTTTATGTATTTACTTAGAAGGGATACTGAGCACTATGTGGATGGATGTTAGAGATGATGACTGATCAAATTACTTAATATTCCTATAGTTTCATTAGGGTTTTCTCTGTAGACAATCATGTTAATAAAATAATGGAACTTTTGTTTCTTCATCTCTAATCCTCATATATGTTCCACTTTTTTGTTGTCTTATTTGGTACCTAGGCATTCCAGTATAATGTTGAATAGAAATGGGGAGAGTAAGTACCCTCGATTTGTTTCTGATTTTAGAAGAAAATCTCAACATTTCCTCCATCACACATGGTGTTTGCTGTAGGCTTTTTGTAGATATCCTTTCTCAGATTAAGAGAATGTTCTTCAATTTCTAGTTTTAATAAACTAGATAGTTTTTTAAATCATGAAAAGCTGTTGAATATTAGATTTTTATAAATATCTATCAAGATAATCATGTAATGTTTCTCCTTCAATCAGTTAATGTACCAAATTGCATTAATAAGTGCTCTCACATTGAGGGAATATTGTATTCTTGAATAATCACATCTTGCTTATGATTATCTATTACTTGGGTTGATTTATTCATATTTCATTTGTGATTTTTGCATCCATAATCATAAGTGTGATTGACCTGTACTTTTTCTTCTTTATCACATTTTATTGTTCTGCTATCCTTACATTTATCCTGTTTGGTTTTGATATCAAGGTTATTCTAGTGTCATAAATAAATGCTTAGCTCATTTATTTTCAGTATTTGTGTTCTTTTGATATCATTTAGTTTTAATTTTCCCCTAATTTCCATTATATTTCCTTATAGACCCATGAATTATTGAGAAGGGTATTTTTTGGCCTTTTTGATTCCTGTATTTTGGAGCTCTGTTGTTGAATATGAAAATATTTATATTGTTATATATTCCTGATGTATTAATCCTTTTATTATCATGAAACACCCCCTTTATTCCTACTATTTTTTTGTTTTGAAGTCTACCTTGCTGATATTTGTATAGTTACTCTGGCTTTCTGGCTACTATTTGCATGATATATCTTTGCTCATCTTTATGCTTTGAACCTATTTCTGTCTTTAAATCTAAAGTGTGTCTCTTACAGAAAATGTATTGGATCATGCTTTTTTTTAAAAAAAATCCAGTCCAACAATCTTTGCCTTTGAAGTCCATTCACATTTAGTGTAATTATTGACATGTCTGTTATTTCCCATTTTTTTTCTGTCTCATGTCTTCTTTTCTGCCTCCTTTTGTGCTAAACAAATATTTTTTAATGTACTATTTTGATTCATTTGTTGACTTTTTGACTCTATGTTTTCAGTTATTTTCTCAGCGGCCAGGATTATAATGTGCATCCTAACATCATATATGTCAGGTTAATACTGACAGGATTCTCATAAAAATTTGCCCCAATGTAGATTCATTGCCTCCCTCCTTCTTTGTAATTATTGCCATATATGTTATATCTCTGTCTGCTGTAAACCAATAATACAGTATTATAAGTTTTGTTTTATGAAACCTATGTTTTTAAAAGAAATTAAGAGACTTATCTAGGAATGTCTTTATTTTGAATTCCTTTATAAAGGCTATTTTTGCTTGATGTAGAATGTCTGCTGACAGTTTGTTAGCTTTTTGAATGTCATTTCATTGCCTTTGGTTCCCCATTGTTTATGATGAGAAGTCAGCCAAAACCCTTTGTCTTTTCCCTATATATGATAAGTCATTTTCTCGTGCTGCTTTTAAGATTTTCTCTTTATCTCTGCCTTTAAGCAGTTTGACTATGATGTGTTATAGGCATTGATCTCTAAGACCACCTAGTGACTGTTTCATATTGGTTATTGTATTTTGATTCTGGAATTTCCATTTTGTTCCTTTTTCTAGATTCTGGATATTTGTTGAGATTTCCTATTTGTGTGTCATTGTCAGCATATTTTCATTTATTAATATTTATATGTTTATTGTAGAGATGTTGCCCAGGCTGGTCTCAAACTCCTGGGCTCAAGCAGTCCTCCTGCCTCAGCCTCCCAAAGCACTGGGATTACAGGTGTGAGCCACTGCACATGACTCATTTAATTTTTTAAATGTGATTTCACTTAATTCTTTGAACATATTTATAATAGCAGCTTTGAAGTTTTTGCTACTAAGTTCAACATGACAGTCAATTTCTGTTGACTGATTTTTATCAGGACTATGGGTCACATTTCTTGTTTCTTTGTATGTCTCAGGCTTTTGTGTTGGAAACCAGAGATAATTTAAATAATATATTACAGCTACTCTGGATTTCACTTTCTTGTGAAAGTTGTGGTTGTTTTAGTAACTTGCCTAGGCTTAACCTGAGGAACCTCTCTCCCCTACAACATGCAGATGCTGATGTCTCTGCCCAGTTTTTTTTAAATCTTTACATTAGTTTTTTAACATCCTGGCTTCTCAGGGGTCACACCTGTCTGTGCATAGTTTAGTGGTCAGCCAATGGTTGGTCAAAGGTTGTGTTTAAATGTCTCAATTTCATAAGCTTTCCACCCTCTGTGAGGATACCCAACTGTGCATAAGTTGGAGAGTACATCCAAAAGCCAGACATTTTCAAGTATATTTCAACTTTTACTTCTAAGAGACTGATTTGAATCTCCTCTGAGTGGGCGCATGGTTTCCCCGTTAGCCAGGGAGATACAGAGAGTTTGTCTCGTCCCTTCATAGCGCTCTCATTTTAAGTACCTCCCTACATATTTCTGGCTGGTTGCCACTCACCCTAACCAGACCACACTTTAGTCTAGCAGAGTTAGGAGTTTTTCCTGTTTGTTTCCTTACGGGTTTTCTACTTATACTGACAATGATACTGTCTGTGGATTTTTGCTCTCTGCTCCCAACCAAGTCATTTCCTTCTGGCTGTGAAGCTACTGGTTTCCACAGCCAGCTCTTCTCTGGAAAAACTATCTTTCTCACCAACTGAGCTGAAGGCGATGGGAGTAGCCCCAGACAAAAAGGTGGCAAACTCACACTGTTCTTCCCCAAAGTAAGTGCAAGCAGTTTTCATGAATAAATGCTTCTTTAAATGTTGTTTGCCTCTGGTTAATTTCCGGGGCCCTTAAGTAATTGTTGTTTTCACAATTTTGTCTAGTTTTATATTTGCTTTTTGCCAACAGAATTTTCTAATCTCTTAACTCCACCATAGTTGGAAGTCCTGCCTCTAAATATATTTTAACCACAATTTTTCATTAAATCAATATTCAGCATACACTGTAAACACATAAATGATTTTATATCTCAGGTCAATAGTAAACTAGCATTATTTGTTCACTTTGGTTTTTCTTAACGTTAAAAAAGATTTTCTTCTTCCTCCCCTTTTAAAAAGTAGATACAGGGTCTTGCTTTAGTCGCCCAGGCTAGTCTCACACTCCTGGGCTCAAGCATTCTTCCCAACTTAGCCTCCCGAGCAGCTGGGACTATAGGCATGTGCCACCACTCCCAGCTTCATATTTTCATTTTAAATTAAATTTTCCCAGGCCATCATCTCAATATAGTTTTATTTTGGTCCAAACTTTCAGACAAACTATCCCTTTTTTATTCTCTCCTGGAGATATTTTTCTTAGAGTTCCTCATTTCTTTATTCCAATCTTGACCAATTTTTCTCTGGGTCTGCAGTATAGGTGCTATTCTGAGGATCTCCTTTGACTGTCTTCTGTGTTGGGTGCATTGTTTAGTGAGTTAAATGTGATTGTTGTAGAGCTCATGGAAAATAGTGCCTAAAAACATGGGCTCTGGAGTTAGAATAAATTCAGAGTCCAGCTCTATATCATTATTTGTGCCACCTTGGAGACATTGCCTATCTATGCCTCAATTTTCCAGTCTGTAAACTGGTAAAAAGAACAGTACTTGCCTTATTTGGTTGTTCTGAAGATCAAATGAGCTAAAATATAATAAATATTTACTACTCTCATCGTGTTGAAATATGTTTGGTGGAACACATGCAGTTTTTTGAGAAATGTGTTAGAGTGTAATTTTTGAGACTTTGCACAGGTAATAATTCTACTAACACTTGATTGTCTGATCGGGCATAGAATTCTAGGTTGAAAATTATGTGTCCTCAGAATTTTAAAGGCATTGTGCTGTTATCTTGTAGTTCCAGTGCTACTGATAAGTCTGATGACATTCTGGTTGCCATTTTTTTAATAAGTTTTTTGTTCATTTGTCTGGTTTTTTTGGAAGCTTTTTGAATCTCTTATCCTTGGTGGGTGTTTTTGTTTGGTTAGTTTCTTTCTGAGACAGAGTTTTGCAATTCTCTTGCCTCAGCCTCCCAAGTAGCTGTGACTACAGGGGTGTGCCACCACACCCGGCAAATTTTGTATTTTTAATAGAGGTGGGGTTTTAACATGTTGGCCAGGCTTGTCTCAAACTCCTGACCTCAGGTGATCTGCCTGCCTCAGCCTCCCAAAGTACTGAGATTACAGGCGTGAGCCACCACACCCAGCCTTTGGTGTTTTAAAATGCCATTCTAGTGAGCCTTCAACTATTTCTTCTTTTATTCATTGTGCTGGCTACTCTGTTGATCCATTACTCTAAGAATTTGTATTGTGTTATTTCTTTGATAATTTCCTCCTCTGTTCTTTCTGTTCAGACTCCCTGGAACTCATATTAATTAGAAATTACATCCTGGGGATTGATCCTTTTCTTAGTCTGCTGGAGCTGCCGTAGTAAAATGCCACAGGCTGAGTGGCTTAAATAATAGAACTTTATTTCTCATAGTTCTGGAGGCTGAGAAGTCCAAGATCAAGGTGCCGGCGAGGCAGGTTTTATTCTGAGTTCTCTTCTGTTAGCCAGTAGGCAGCTGCCACCTCACTGTGTGCTCACGTGACCTTTTCTTTGTGTGTATGTAGAGAGAGAGAGATCTTTGACATACGCTCTTCTTATGAGGATACCAGATCTGCTGGATCAGGACTGTACCTTATGACCTGATTTAACCTTTATTACTTCCTTATAGGCACTATCTCCAAATACTGTCACAATGGGGATTAGAGCTTAAACATGAATTTTGGAGGGATATAATTCAGCCTGTAGCAATCTTCTAATCAAATTACCTTTTCACTTCTATTCTCCCTCTTTCTGAATTTTTTCTTTATTCTAGGTGAGTTCCACTTTTACCGAATCATTTCGACATTTCTTGCCATCATGTTTTTTATTTCTAAGAGCTATTTTTCAATTTTTTGATTATTTTCCTTTATTTCAGTTTTTTTATTGATAAATACATTTTATCTTTCTGAAAATATGATAGATTTTTTTAATCCCGCTACATGAATTACTTGTATTTTTTACTAAATGACTTCTTTTTCTATTTAATTTGTACTTGGCCTCTCAAATTGGAGGCTTTTTCAAATGTTTGGTAATCTTTGGCTATCCCTTGTCATATAAAAATGAGGCACAAAAAAAATCTTAGAGAGAACGAGGCTTGTTGACCAACTAGCAAGAAGACTTTTTTATTATGTGATCTCCAGATGTCAATATTGATCTTTTCTCTGGGTCTGCTTAGTGTTACACTAGTTAGTTTAGCTAGGATAGGCAAGGTTAGCTACAGGAAAAGAAAAAATAAAAAGAATAAAACAACTCTGTGGCTTAACACAATAAATATTTATCATTCCCACTATATGTCCAATGAATTGGTGATGGGCTCTGCTCCAGTCACAGAATTACTCTAAACCATCTTATGATGTCACTGTTTTACCAAGATACCTCATTTGTCATAGCAGAAAAAAAAGCAAGCATGGAAAATTGCACACTGTCTGTTGAATGTGTCCACCTGGAAGTAGTATACATGACTTGTACTTTTACTTAATTGACTGAAGCAAATTGTAGGTCCACACCTAGCCTCAAAGAGTGGGAAAGTGCAGCCCTCCCAAGTGTCCAAAAGGAGAGGGTAGCCAGAAATACTGGAGAGCAGCACCAATGTTTACCACAATGACTGATTCATTCTCTTAAAAATAGTATGCTTGCACGCCTGTAATCCCAGCATTTTGGGAGGCTGAGGCGGGCGGATCACGAGGTCAAGAGATTGAGACCATCCTGGCAAACATGGTGAAACCCAGTCACTACTAAAAATACAAAAATTAGGTGGGCAAGATGGTGTGTGCTTGTAGTCCCAGCTACTAGGGAGGCTGAGGCAGGAGAATCGCTTGAACCCAGGAGGCAGAGGTTGCAGTGAGCAGAGATCATGCCACTGCACTCCAGCCTGGGCAACAAGAGTGAAACTCCATCTTAAAAAAAAAAAAAAAAGTAAGCTTGCAGTCCTCATTCCTCCTTAGCAGATATTATTCAGATACTCAACATCCACTTGATGAAATATTGATAAATTGCTTCTTTTACTATTTTTTTTTCTGATGAAGTATGTTGACTAACTTAAGGAGAACTTAAGAAAAATTAGATGAAAACAAAAGGATTCCTCTGCCTGCTAAACTTTTTATTGTTGTAAGAAAGCAACAAAAAAGCACTGAATTTCTATTTTTCCATCATCTTGTGTCTTCCTAAAGTCATCCTTAATTTCATCACGGCACCACTGACGAGGCAAAGCCAGGGTGGAAATGAAGGTGACAGTATGCCGAATTGTAACTTGGAACTGGCTGGGGCCAGCCTCCACGTGACCAGTTTCGTAATTTATTATTAACTTTATGCAGCTACACACAAAAGGGAGTGAAGATTGCACAAGAGGCTCTGCTAATAGCAAAGTCTTTTAGGACCCAGAGCTGTGAACTACAGTTTATCTTCAAGTGCCCAGGAAGTGATGGCAGAATTCAGGTTGCCTGACAGAAGCAGTTTAGATTCTTCAGCAATAGAGGAGAGTTTGAATGTGAAGACATTCTCCTCTCAAACTTATAACACCTTGAAGAGTGGACAAATCCCAAGCATTACTGTTTTGGGTTACCAGGCACAAATGTGATTGCAAACCAGACAAAAGTGTCCCCACAAGTTCATGAGCAGATTTTAAAACCAACCTGTTTCTCTGCCTCTGGTTTCAAAGAAACTAATTGCTCAGGATGCACACAGATGGTGTCTGACTCATTGTTTCTTTCCTTCATGTTACTGGATGTTAAATTAGTAATGGTAATAAACAACCACATATATTCAGAGCAAATGTATGAAGCTAAAATTAGAATCTTTGTCATGCAACATTGATGTGTTCCAGAAGTTGGAGCTAGACTGGCCAGCAAGTGAATGTTTCAGCTTTGTCACTCCAAGTCTTTTTGAGCCCTGAGCACAGACAACCCTAGCGTCATTGACCTTTATAAATGGAGAGTCGCTGAGAAAGTTTCTAGTCCACTGCCAGGCCTCCAGCTGTGGCCTTCCAGTACACATGCCCCTCCTCAGCTGAGACAACTTAGTACTCTATGCACTTGCTGCTGTGCAGGGGACCTCAACACTTCTAGAACGCAGTACAAAAGTTGCCATTTACATCTTTAAGGTCCTAGACATGTGGCAGCTTATTTGCTAACTGAAGTTGCCACACTGATCAGTCATTGGATGCAGGCCACCCTGGGAAAGGGTGAGACACTGGAGGAGGTAGCTTTCTGCAGAGGGGACAATCCATAAAGGGGCTGACAGTTGAAGGCTGTTGGCCCATGACATTCTCAGGAGCTGGGGCAATGAGGCTTCACTGATGGGGGAGCTGGGCAGTGCATCCTTGCATCTAGCACACGGCTACTTCAAGTCATTTTTCCCAGAAGACTCTTCTATCACAATTCAAACTTCTTCACATTTCTGCCTGAGATAAACTTTCTCCACAGTTTTCAGACCAACATCACTTGCCCCAAACTCTCCACTCCTTCTCATGATCAGTCTCATTGTTTCTCCACTTTATCTCTGATTTGTCACACTGTCTCATGGATATCTGTCTGTAGATGGGTAAGCTTACTTCTACATTTATGGTTATGTTCACTTAGTAGCTTTTCTCCACTGTTTACAATAGTCAGCTCTGTCTCTACAAAGAATCAGTCTCCAAATAATGAAATGTTGGCTGAACATGTCCTACTTTTCATCTTCTGAACATGTAGAGTACACAGGGTTCCAAACTATAGTTTGCTCCCACAGTGTTGGCTTCCTTTGTGTTTTTCATGAACCAAACTCAATCTAATTTACTACAAAAAGTGTGTTCCTGTCAGTTCACTCCAGTCACATGAGAAATCGATTGGCCTTTCTAAAGGAGAGGAGGAATCATTTCCCAAAATAATAAGAGAAACAAAGCCAGCCAGGGTTAGAAGACTCCTTTTAAATCTCCTCCTCCTGACAATAAATGAGAAGAGTTGATAAACTCATTCCCCACATTCCACATAGTAGCCTCAGCAATATTATGCTTCACTGGGCAAAACAGCTTCAAAGTGTCTGCTTTTACCTAATAGCCCCTAAGTGCACTCTGAGTGCCTTCATTTCGATGATTAATCAAGAAAAAACCCAGTGATTAATCATTTCAATACTCTGTGGCTGCATTCCTTTGGTGCTCCATGTACAATAGGACAAATTAGGTAATAAACTTTCTGGCGTTTATTCCATTCAATTGAATACCCCTCCACTTTTTTAGCTGTAATCTCTGACGTTATCTAGCATAAGTGGTCTGCAGGGGAATTGTGATTTTTTTCCTAACCTAGTTTCTTTTCCAAGTAAAATTACATCCTTAAAGGTTCATCCACTCCTCACCAGGGCACTAGACAAAAACCCAGCCTTGATTTTCTCATCTTTGAACAAGTTGTTTTGTTACCTCCAGTTCCTGGTGAAATCCCCCTGCTGTTTGTTCATAAGGCTTCCACAGTACACATGAACAGAACCTGCATGGAGAGACTCCAGAAGAAAGTGAGATCCAAAGTGACTTGCAAGCAATGCTTGGGGAAGAGAAAAGGGGGAAGAGATATTTGAAAAGTTACATTAACAGAAGAGGTATATATGCTATCCAAATTATCTCTGTTTCCGTGTGCTTTGCAGGGAGGGAAAATCAGATTGACATTTGGAACTTTTCTTTCTTAAGAAGATAATTACCACTAACTCTTCTTCAAAGAGGCATCATTTTGAAATTTTTTTCTGGCTGCCAGGATTAGTTAATATGATAACACATGCAGTTTCTTTCTTTCTCTCTCTCTCTCTCTCCTCCCTCCCTCCCTCTCTTTTTCAGTCTCCTGCAATCAAAAACATACTTGATCAGCACATCCAGCTAGGGTTTAAGGTGTAGTGTGGAATAGGACAGCAGTTTTTCTCTGGGATGCTACTTCATGCATGGAGCACAAAACAGAGTGTGGTCACTTCTAATAAGCTATTTGACTTAGCAAAAGCTAATAATGAGAAAAAAAGATTTTGTTGTTTTTATTGTGGCTGTTATTCAGTCACTGTAAGTTATCATATTATTATGTAGGGCCTTAAAAGTTATTGAGAGTCTACAGACAATGGAAAAGACACTGAAAATGTAAAGTAGTTAAGTCATGTTCCTGCCTTTGAGAAATATAACATAGATTTGGAAGAAGTTGAGGTTGAAAGAAAATTTAATGCTTTTTGGGGTTGGCAGGATCTTTAGAGATCTCTCACTTCAGTAGAAGAGAATGCAGCACTGAGAGCAAAAGTGACTTGTGGTTTGTTTAGAATCACTGAGCAGAAATGGAACCAGAAGTTGGATCTTCATATTCCTAGCTCAGTGTACTTTTTATTACTCAAATTGCCTTCATGGTCTCCAGTGAGAGTCTATTCACCCTAAGACAATTTTTTTTCATCTACTTTCATTTAAATGTCAAGAAAAATATTTCAGACATACAGAAAAGTACCAAGAACAATATACTGAGACTCACGTACCTACTGCCAACTTAAATAAAATATTATAGTCATAAAGCCCTTTTTATATCCATTGTTAATCCCTTTCCTCTCTATCCCCCCAAGATGTAATCAGTATCCTGAATTTGCTGTTTATCATTTCCATGAATATTTTAAACTTCACTACATATGTATATATTCACAAATAATATATTGTATTACTTTGCATGTTTCAAAGCTTTATAAATGATGTCATACTGTAAATGGTATTCTGTGCCTTGCTTTTTTCACTCAACCTATTTTTGAGATTTATGGATATTAATATATGTATTCTAGTTCTGTGTTGTTGCTATATATTGAAATAATATACATGTATTTATTTTTCTGCTATTTTTTGTTCATTGACATGTAAATTGGTTCCAAGTTTTTGTCATTTCATGAACATTTGCATACTGTCACCTTGGACACACTGAGGATATATACTAGGAGCCAAGTTACTTGGTCACATAGTATGAGCATCTTTAAATGTACTGGATTCCAATGTCAGATCTAGAAACCTAGCTTCACTGGGTTTGGTCTTCTAAATCTATCTGCTTACTTGCTGTATTAGCCAGGGTTCCCCAGGGGAACAGAATAGAATATATCTGTACATGAAAGGGAGTTTATCAGGGAGAATTGGCTCACATGATAGGCTGTCTGCAAGCTGAGGAAGAAAGAAGCCAGTAGTGGCTCAGACCAAGTCCAAAAGCCTCAAAAGCAGGGAAGCCAACAGTGCAGCCTTGGGTCTGTGGCTGAAAGCCCAAGAGCCCCTGGCAAACCACTGATGTAAGTCTAAGAGTCCAAAGGCCAAAGAGTCTGATATCCAAGGGCAGGAGGCATCTAGCACAGAAGAAAGATAAAAGCCAGAAGACTCAGCAAGCCAGCTTATCCCACCTTCTTCCACCTGCTTTGTTCTAGCCGAGCTGGCAGCCGAGTGGATGAGGCCCACCCGCATTGAGGATGGGTCTTTCTCTCCTAGTCCACTGACTCAAATATCAATCTCCTCTGGCAACACCCTCACAGACACACCTAGAAACAATCCTTTACCAGCTATCTAGGTTTCCTTCAATCCAGTCAAGTTGACACCTAATATTAACCATCACACTTGCCATATTGCTGACTTTTCAGCTAAGTGCAAGTTTGAGATTTTAATGATGGAAGAGCTTGACACACGTAGCTACCTTTTGAAGACTGAAGATGCAGGGTTAGTTTGCCTACAGTTATCACCGGTTGGAAATGCAAGGAGACAGAAGTCTTTGTATTGAGCTGGTTAATTTCGAGGCTTATAGTGAGCTCCAAAGAGAGAATCAAACATGTAGCTTTGAATGGGAGATTGTCCCTTTGTGTCATCCTGTGGACATGGTAGGGGATACAAGTAGAGCCAGGCTTCCAGGAAATGTAGTAAAGATCAACCATGTGACACAAGTTGGTTGGTGCTGCAAAGGTCCTGACAAAGTCTTGCCCTGTGGTTGTTTCTGAAACACCACCATTCATTAATGCAGTCCTCCACTAAAATGCAAACAACTGGACAGGGGGGTTCAAGTAAATTATCAGTGTGTTATTTATTTAAATCTTAATATGAAAGCAATAGTGGTGGTGGTGGTAGTGGGGGGTATGTGTAAAATCTCCTGAGGGAAATGGATATCTACAGATGACAATAAACTGGGCTGAGTCTTTAAAGCCCATTTCAATTACCATCTTCTCTGTGAAGGATTCCCCAATGCCTCTGCCTGCATGTATTTTCCCTGTTCTGATCTCCCTCAGTATTTTATGTCTTTTCAGTAACAATTATCACACACACTGAATTTTATTTTAAATGTGCAAAATCAGGGATCCATGTATAGTAGAGCAAATATTTATTATTGCAAAAGAAACCACCCTCAAACTTTGTGGCTTAAAGCCACCGTGTGTTTGCTCACAATTCTACAATTTGGTCAGGGCTCAGCAGGGCCAGTTCTTCTCAGCGCTAGGTGGTGTCAGCTACAATCCTTCATGTGGTTGCACTCAGCTGACTGCTTACCTAGGGCTTGAATGTTCAAGGTGCCCTGTCATTTTCCAGGATTCTTCTCCACGCAGCCTCTTCAGCAGGAAAGCTGGATTTTAAGAGAGCAAAAGTGGAAGCTGCCAGGCCTGTGAAGAGCTGGGCCCAAACTGGCACAGTGTAACTTCTGCCTCATTCTGTTGGCCAAAGTAAACCACAAAACCAGCCTGATTTTAAGGAGAGAAAAGGCAGATTCTATGTCTTGATGGGGAAGGTAATATAAATGTACAGGAAGGACTTGCTGGAAGACATCTTTAGAGCCAATATATCATGCATAGTATTTTAGATATAATATTTGATTTCATGAATATGTGAACAAAAGTGCCTGCCTGCCGGCTCTGAAGAGAGCAGCAGATCTCCCAGCACAGAGGACTGGTCAAAGAACTACAGAAGAAAACATTCTTTTGGGGCCACCAGTGAATGAAAATGTGAGTCTAGCTATCTCACGTAGCACAGAACATAAATATAGAACCATCAGTGCATTGTGAAGAACTGCTCACTCAGCTGGCTTGACTGGGGCCTAGTGGCCACTTGAGCATAGTCTGGTACTCACTGTTCACAAACATTTCCATCTTACTCTTTGCACAATTACACTTATCACTCACTCTGAAATTAGGTATGGCTGTGTGATTTGACACATCTGTCAAATCATGATATCTGTTACATCTAAACAGAAACTGTGGGTACCAATGTGCAACTTGTCACATTGCCTTTTTTCTGCTGTTATGATGGTGGAAGTACCTGTTGAGATGGAGCATCTGTCAGTTTGGATATCTGAGTGACTACAATGCAAAGAGCTCTGGAATGTGAGGTACAGAGAATCACCCCAGGAGCTGCAGAACCAAGCTTGGGGCCAGGCAGCCAAAACCAAAGCCAATGCTTCACAGAGTGTGAGAAATAAACTTTTGTTGAACCACTATCATTTTAATTACTATAGAATAATTACTTTATTAGTTTGCTAGTATTGCATGATATGGTACCATAAACTTAGTATGTGTATTAGTCCATTTTCATACTGCTGACAAAGACATATTTGAGACTAGGCAATTTATAAAAGAAAGAGGTTTAGTTGGACTTACAGTTCCACATGGCTGGGGAAGCCTCACAATCATGGTGGAAGGCAAGGAGGAGCAAGTCACATCTTACGTGGATGGCAGCAGGCAAAGAGAGAGAACTTGTGCAGGGAGACTCCCCCTTGTTCTTGAAAAAATAAAAACAGAAGCTCAGATTTGTATGCAAGAATGGTTTCGAGGTTATTTATAATAAAATGACAATACATTTTACATTCAACCTTAGAGGACTAGATAATAAACGAAACAGGTCTGTACTGTGGACAGTTATATAGCCATTAAAAATGATATTTTTGGAGGTGGCTGGCAAATGGGTGGCCAAATAGGAACAGCTCCAGTCTGCAGCTCCCAGCGAGATCCATGCAGAAGGTGGATGATTTCTGCATTTCCAACTGAGGTACCCGGCTCATATCACTGGGACTGGTTAGACAGTGGGTGCAGCCCATGGAGGGCGAGCCGAAACGGGGTGAGGCATAGCCAAAGCGGGGTGAGGCATTGCCTCACCCAGGAAGTGCAAGAGGTTGGGAAACTCCCTCCCCTAGCCAAGAGAAGCCTTGAGGGACCGTGCCATGAGGAATGGTGCATTCCAGCCCAGATACTATGCTTTTCCCATGGTCTTCGCAACCCGCAGACCAGGAGATTCCCTCAGATGCCTACACCACCAGGGCCCTGGGTTTTAAGCACAAAACTGGGCAGCTGATGGGCAGACACTGAGCTAGCTGCCGGAGGTTTTTTTTTATACCCCAGTGGAACCTGGAATGCCAGTGAGACAGAACCGTTATAAATGGGGAGTCGCTGAGAAACCTTCTAGTCCACTGCCAGGCCACCAGCTGTGGCCTTCCAGTACACATGCCCCTCCTCAGCTCAGACAACTTAGTGCTCTATGCACTTGCTGCTGTGCAGAGGACCTCAACACTTCTAGAATGCAGTACAGAAGTTGCCATTTACATCTTTAAGCTCCTAGACATGTGGCAGCTTATTTGCTAACTGAAGTCGCCACACTGATCGGTCATTGGATGTAGGCCCCCCTGGGAAAGGGTGTGACATTGGAGGAGGTAGTTTTCTGCAGAGGGGACACTGGAGGCCATGAAGGCAATTTGAGTTATTAAAAAGTACACTGAGCTAGGAATATGAAGATCCAACTTCTGGTTCCATTTCTGCTCAGTGATTCTAAACAAACCACAAGTCACTTTTGCTCTCAGTGCTGCATTCTCCTCTACTGAAGTGAGAGATCTCTAAAGATCCTGCCAACCCCAAAAAGCAGTTAAATTTTCTTTCAACCTCAACTTTTTCCAAATCCCATGTTATATTTCTCAAAGGCAGGAACATGTTTTAACTACTTACACTTTTGGTGTCTTTTCCATTGTCTGTAGATTCTCAATAAATTTTAAGGCCCTACATAGTAATATGATAACTTATAGTGACTGAATAACAGCCACAGTAAAAATAACAAAATCTTTTTTTCTCATTATTAGCTTTTGCTAAGTCAAATAGCTTATTAGAAGTGATCACACTCTGTTTTGTGCTCCATGCATGAAGTAGCATCCCAGAGAAAAACTGCTGTACTATTCCACACTACACCTTAAACCCTAGCTGGATGTGCTGATCAAGTATGTTTTTGACTGCAAGAGACTGAAAAACAGAGAGAAGGAGGGAGGGAGGGAGGGAGGGAGAAGACAGAGGAAACTCAGTAATTATGTTAGTCTCTCTCTCTCTCTCTCTCTCTCATGAGAAGGGGTGGAGAGTTTGGGGCAAATGATGTTGGTCTGAAAACTATGGAGAAAGTTTATCTCAGGCAGAAATGTGAAGAAGTTTGAGGTGTGATAGAAGAGTCTGCGGGGAAAAATGACTTGAAGTAGCTGTGTGCTAGACACAAGGATGCACTGCCCAGTTCCCACATCAGTGAAGCCTCATTGCCCCAGCTCCTGAGAATGTCATGGGCCAATAGCCTTCAACGGTCAGCCTCTTTAGGGAGGTTTTTTTATACCCCAGTGGAACCTGGAATGCCAGTGAGACAGAACCATTCACTCCCCTGGAAAGGGGGCTGAAGCCAGGGAACCAAATGGTCTAGTTCAGCAGATCCCACCCCCATGGAGCCCAGCAAGCTAAGATCCACTGGCTTGAAATTCTCGCTGCCAGCACAGCAGTCTGAAGTCAACCTGGGACGCTTGAGCTTGATGCAGGGAGGGGCATCTGCCGTTACTGACGCTAGAGTAGGTGGTTTTCCCCTCAGTGTAAACAAAGCCACCAGGAAGTTCGAACTGGGCAGATCCCACCGCAGCTCGGCAAAGCTGCTGTAGCCAGACTGCCTCTCAAGATTCCTCCTCTCTGGGCAGGGCATCCCTGAAAGAGAGGCAACAGTCCCTGTCAGGGGCTTATAGATCAAACTTCCATCTCCCTGGGACAGAGCACCTGGGGGAAGGGGTGGCTGTGGGTGCAGCTTCAGCAGACCTAAATGTTCCTGCCTGCTGGCTCTGAAGAGAGCAGCTGATCTTTCAGCACAGCACTCAAGCTCTGCTAAGGGACACACTGCCTCCCCAAGTGGGTCCCTGACACTCGTGCATCCTGATGGGCAGACACCTCTCAGCAGGGGTTGACAGGCACCTCATACAGGAGAGCTGTGGCTGGCATCTGCTGGGTGACCGTCTGGGATGAAGCTTCCAGAGGAAGGAATAGGCAGCAATCTTCGCTGTTCTGCAGCCTCCACTGGTGATACTCAGGAAAACAGGGTCTGGAGTGGACCACCAGCAAACTCCAGCAGACCTGCAGCAGAGAGGCCTTACTGTTAGAAGGAAAACTAACCAATAGAAAGGAATAGCATCAACATTAACAAAAAGGATGTCCACACAAAAACCCCATCCAAAGGTCACCAACATCAAAGGTAGATAAATCAATGAAGATGAGGAAAAACTAGCACAAAAAGGCTGAAAATTCCAAAAACCAGAACACCTCTTCTCCTCCAAAGTGTCACAACTCCTCTTCAGCACAGGAACAAAACTGGACAGACAATGAGTTTGACAAACTGACAGAAGCAGACTTCAGAAGGTGGGTAATAACAAACTCCTCTAAGCTAAAGCAGCTTGTTCTAACCCAATACAAGGAAGCTAAGAACCTTGAAAAATGTTTAGACTAATTGCTAACTGGAATAACCAGTTTAGAGAAGTTCATAAATGACCTGACGGAGCTGAAAAACACAGCACGAGAATGTCGTGAAGCCTACACAAGTATCGATAGCCAAATCCATCAAGCAAAAGAAAGGATATCAGAGACTGCAGATCAACTTAATGAAATAAAGTGTGAAGGCAAGATTAGACAAAAAAGAATGAAAAGGAACGAACAAAGCCTCCAAGGAATATGGGAATATGTGAAAAGACCAAACCTATGTTTGATTGGTGTACCTGAAAGTGACAGGGAGAATGGAACCAAGTTGGAAAAGACTCTTCGGGATATTATCCAGGAGAACTTCCCCAACCTAGCAAACAGGCCAACATTTAAATTCAGGAAATACAGAGAACACCACAGAGATACTCCTCAAAAAGAGCAACCCCAAGATACAGAATCATCAGATTCACCAAGGTAGAAATGAAGAAAAAATGTTAATGGCGGCCAGAGAGAAAGGTTGGGTTATCCACAAAGGGAAGCCCATAAGACTAACAACAAAGATCAAAAGAGACAAAGAAGGGCATTACATAAAGGTAAAGAGATCAATGCAACAAGAAGAGCTAACTATCCCAAATATATATATAAGCAGCCAGGTTCATAAAGCAAGTTCTGAGAGACCTACAAAGAGACTTAGACTCCCACAAAATAACAGTGGGAGACTTTAACACTTCACTGTCAATATTAGATAGATCAACAGGACGGAAAATTAACAAGGATATTAAGGACTTGAACTCAGCTCTGGACCAAGTGAACTTAATAGACATCTACAGAACTCTCTACCCCAAATCAACAGAATATACATTCTTCTCAGCACCACATCACACGTATTCTAAAATTGACCACATAATTGGAAGTAAAACACTCCTCAGCAAATGCAAAACAGCAGAAATCATAACAAACAGTCTCTCAAACCACAGTGCAATCAAATTAGAACTCAGGATTAAGAAATTCACTCAAAACCACACAACTACATGGAAACTGAACAACCTGCTCCCGAATGACTGCTGGGTAAACAGTGAAATTAAGGCAGAAATGAACAAGTTCTTTGAAACCAATGAGAACACAGCATACCAGAATCTCTGGGACACACCTAAAGCAGTGTTTAGAGGGAAATTTATAGCACTAAATGCCCACAGGAGAAAGCAGGAAAGATCTAAAATCCACACCCTAACACCACAATTAAAAGAACTAGAGAAGCAAGAGCAAACAAATTCAAAACCTAGCAGAAGACAATAGATAACTAAGATTAGAACAGAACTGATGGAGATAGACACACACACACACACACAAATCCTTCAAGAAATCAATGAATCCAGGAGTTGGTTTTTAGAAAAGATTAATAAAATAGATAGACTGCTAGCCAGACTAATAAAGAAGAAAAGAGAGAAGAATCAAATAGACACAATAAAATATGATAAAGGGGATATCACCAATGATCATACAGAAATACAAACTACCATCAGAGAATACTACAAACACCTCTATGCAAATAAACTAGAAAATTTAGAAGAAATGGATAAATTCCTGGACACATACACCCTCCCAAGACTAAACCAGGAAGAAGTCAAATCCCTGAAGAGACCAATATCAAGTTCTGAAATTGAGGCAGTAATTAATAGCCTACCAACCAAAAAAAGCCCAGGGCCAGGCAGATTCATAGCCAAATTCTACTAGAGGTACCAAGAGGAGCTGGTACCATTCCTTCTGAAACTATTCCAAACAATAGAAAAGGAGGGACTCCTCCCTAACTCATTTGATGAGGCCAGCATCACCCTGATACCAAAACCTGGCAGAGACACAACAAAAAAAGAAAATTTCAGGCCAATATCCTTGATGAACATCAATGTGAATATCCTCAATAAAATACTGGCAAACCAAATCCAGCAGCACATCAAAAAGCTTATCCACCACAATCAAGTTGGCTTCATCCCTGGGATGCAACGCTGGTTCAACATATGCAAATCAATAAACATAACCCATCACATAAACGGAACCATCAACAAAAACCACATGATTATCTCAATACATGCAGAAAAGGCCTTCAACAAAATTCAACACCCCTTCATGCTAAAAACTCTCAATAAACTAGGTATTGATTGAATGTATCTCAAAATAAGAATAGCTATTTATTAAAACCCACAGCCAATATCATACTGAATGGGCAAAAACTGGAAGCATTCCCTTTGAAAACCAGCACAAGATGAGGATGCCCTCTCTCACCACTCCTATTCAACACAGGAGTTGTGAACAGGGCACACTGGAAGTTCTGGCCAGGGTAATCAGGTAAGAGAAAGAAATAAAGGGTACTCAAATAGGAAGAAAGGAAGTCAAATTGTCTCTGATTGCAGATAACATGATTGTATATTTAGAAAACCCTATGGTCTCAGCCCCAAATCTCCTTAAGCTGATAAGCAACTTCAGCAAAGTCTCAGGATACAAAATCAGTGTGCAAAAATCACAAGCATTCCTATACACCAATAACAGACAAACAGAGAGCCAAATCATGAGCAAACTCCCATTCACAATTGCTACAAAGAGAATAAAATACCTAGAAATACAACTTACAAGGGATGTGAAGGACCTCTTCAAGGAGAACTACAAATCACTGCTCAAGGAAATAAGAGAGGACACAAACAAATGGAAAAACATTCCATGCTCATAGATAGGATGAATCAATATCGTGAAAATGGCCATACTGCCCAAAGTAATTTACAGATTCAATGCTATCCCCATCAAGCTACCACTGACTTTCTTCACAGAATTAGAAAAAACTACTTTAAATTTCATATGGAACCAAAAAAGAGCCCCTATAGCCAAGACAATCCTAAGCAAAAAGAACAAAGCTGGAGGCATCACACTACCTGACTTCAAACTATACTACAAGTCTACAGTAACCAAAACAGCATGGTACTGGTACCAAAACAGATATATAGACCAATGGAACAGAACAGAGGCCTCAGAAAGAACACCACACATCTACAACCATCTGATCTTTGACAAACCTGACAAAAGCAAGCAATCGGGAAAGGATTCCCTGTTTAATAAATGGTGTTGGGAAAACTGACCAGCCATACGCAGAAAACTGAAACTGGGCCCCTTCCTTACACCTTACATAAAAATTAACTCAAGATGGATTAAAGACTTAAACCTAAGACCTACAACCATAAAAACCCCAGAAGAAAACCTGGGCAATACCATTCAGGACATAGGCACGGCAAATACTTTATGACTAAAACACCAAAAGCAACGGTAACAAAAGCCAAAATTGACAAATGGGATCTGATTAAACTAAAGAGCTTCTTCACAGCAAAAGAAACTATCATCAGAGTGAACAGGAAACCTACAGAATGGGAGAAAATTTTTGCAATCTATCCATCTGACAAAGGACTAATATCCAGAACCTACAAAGAAGTTAAACAAATGTACAAGAAAAAAAAAAACCGTCAAAAAGTGGGTGAAGGCTATTTACAGACACTTCTCAAAAGAAGACATTTATGTAGCCAACAAACATGAAAAAAAGCTCATCATCACTGGTGATTAGAGAAACGCAAATCAAAACCACAATGAGATACCATCTCATGTCTGTTAGAATGGTGATCATTAAAAAGTCAGGAAACAACAGATGCTGGAGGGGATGTGGAGAAATAGGAAAGCTTTTATACTGTTGGTGGGAGTGTAAATTAGTTCAGCCAGTGTGGTGATTCCTCAAGGATCCAAAACTAGAAATCCCATTTGACCTAGCAATCCCATTACTGGGTATATACCCAAGGATTATAAATCATTATACTATAAAGACACATGCACATGTATGTTTACTGTAGCACTATTCACAATAGCAAAGACTTGGAACCAACCCAAATGCCCATCAATGATAGACTGGATTAAGAAAATGTGGCACATATACACCATGGAATACTATGCAGCCATAAAAAAGGATGAGTTCATGTCCTTTGCAGGGACATGGATGAAGCCGGAATCCATCATTCTCAGCAAAGTAACACAGGAACAGAAAACCAAACAACACACGTTCTCACTCATAAGTGGGAGTTGAACGATGACAACACATGGACACAGGGAAGGGAAAATCACTCACTGGGGCCTGTCGGGATGTGTGGGGGTAGGGGAGGGATAACATTAGAAGAATTACCTAATGTAGATGACAGATTGATGGGTGCAGCAAACCACTATGGCCCGTGTATACCTATGTAATAAACCTGCATGTTCTGCATATGTGCCCCAGAACTTAAAGTATAATAAAAAAGGTATTTTTGAAGAGTAAGTAAAGATATAATGATCATTATCTATGTTAAGCTATTAAATAGGATATAAAATTATATATATAATCATTTCATTCTAAAAGAAAATAAATATATGCCTGAAGGTTACCTCAAGAAAATATGACAAAACATTTCAATTATTTAAAGTGATAGAAATAAGCAATATTTTTTGTTCTTGCTAAGTTTCTAACTTCCCAAATTTCAGGAATGAAATTGCCTTGCTTATAAAACCAGAAAAAACAATCCATATGTATTTTTTTTTTTTTTTGGAGCTCAGAATATTGCTTTCAAGTGCTTCTAGCATGTTCATGGCAGCCTTTAATAAGTATTACTAGTACACAATAAAAAGTTCTTATTTTTTGTGAAAAAAGGCATAATTTGTTGGTTTGATTTGTATGTCTGCCTGGATCTGAAAGTTGTAGAATTTATAAAATAATTTAATCATTCACACTTTGGACCATTTTAGACCACATTCCAACTTGTCTGCATTTTCTGAATCATCAAAAGTTTGTGTGGATCTTGTTTGGATCCTGATTCAGTTAAAACAACCAGAGAATGATATTGTTGAGACCATTATGGAATATGTCCTGTACTGGCTAGTATGTGATGTTAAGGAATTATTATTTTGTTAAATGTGAAAATGACATCTTTAATAGTGTTTTTTTTTTTTTTTTTCGAGACAGTCTTGCTCTGTCACCCAGGCTGGAGTGCAGTGGCGCGATCTTGGCTCACTGCAACCTCTTCCTCCCGGGTTCAAGTGATTCTCCTGCCTCAGCCTCCCGAGTAGTTGGGACTAAAGGCGCGTGCCACAATGCCTGGCTAATTTTTTGTATTTTTAGCAGAGATGGGGTATCACCGTGTTAGCCAGGATGGTCTTGATCTCCTGAACTTGAGATCCGCCCACCTCAGCCTCCCAAAGTGCTGGGATTACAGGCATAAGCCACCGCACCTGGCCTGTAGTGTTTTTTTTCTTTTTTTTTTTTAAGGGTCACCTCTGAAAAATTTACAGATGACATGATGTGTTGTAAGGTGGAAGATCAAAAAAATTGGCAGAATATTGGTGATTGGTACATCAGTATGTGGAGGTCATTCTATCACTTGTTTGACTTCTGTGAATGATTAAATTTTTTCTGTAATAAAAACAATTAAAAATAAATCTAAAAACAGAGTTTCACTAGGTTTGGGTGTCAGACAATCTGGTGCATTGAAAGTAAACAAAAAGACAAGGGGCCTGCCCAGAGGGACTAACTGGGGAGGGAGGCAGGAAACAGTGAGAGCACATCACCTGTCTGCTCATCATGTATCCTCTCAGCCCTGGGCCAATTTCCCCCAAGGACCATAGGAAGTTTACTGCTTAGAATCCCCAGTGAGCTGCCTCAAATTTGGGATTAGGAAGAACAATGTTTTCCCATTAGTGTGGAAAGTAATTTCTATTCTTGGTGTGTGGCATTTTCCCCTGTCATTGCAAGCACCTCTGCTTTAGGCCTTGGTCCCTGGAATTGCAGCTTTGTTTGCCTGTAAAGCAAGGAGATGAGCCAATAGAAATGAATTATGCCTATCATTACTGAGAAGTCAGCAAAATCTAGAGGAGCCTCGAAAAAGGAGACTGTCTATCTATGGTTCAGCTATATGGGTCAGCAGGCATTTGAAATCCAACACACAGATGAAGGAAATCATAAAGGCTGAACTTAGGGGGATAATAGGGAATCTGTCTAATGGATGCAGTCTTCTTTGTTACAGTAAGGTTAGACTCCCTATGGTTGCTTATTTTCAGGTTTATTTGTTTTGAAAAAGACTGATGAGAGTTAATAAGTTAAATAAAGTAGGTACAATTAATTTTTTCAAAGTTCTTTGCAAAGTCAACAAAACAGGCAAACTACTTAAAAGAAATAAAAGGAGAAAGCACAATTACACCAAGTAAGAAATGACAAAAGGGAAATTTCTATTGAAAAAAAGGAAATCTTTAACACTTAAAAGATTATTTTAAACAATTCTATGGCAATAAATAGAAAACCTAGATGAAATGGATAATTTTCTAGGAAAATATAATTTCTCAAAATTGAATGTAGTAAAGGTCAAAGAGAAAACATTATAGAGAAAATTATGAAGGAGCTAAAACTCCCCCAAAGCACCAGGCTCATATGATTTCACAGAGATTCTACCCAACTTCCAGAGAGCATGTACACCCAATGCTGTTTGAATTTTTCCAGAGCAGAGGTAAAGAAGGAAAACTTCCAATACTTTTAATCAAATGAATAAAGCATCAATAGCTAAACTCAATAAATATTGCTTTAAAAAGTACATGTGGAAATTTCATATTTGATAAAGATGACATGTCAAGCCACTTAGGAAAATAGCATATTCAGAACAAGTACTGAAACAACTGATAAACCATTTGGGAAAACTTAAAATAGAATCCATACTTTACACTACACACTAAGATAAACTCCAGACAGATCAGCAACCTAACTGCAAAAAAAAAAAAAAAAAAAAATAGAAACCATGCAGTACTTGAAAAAAACATAGATGAATTCATCTATTAACTGGGAATGGGGAAAATATATAAATAAAATAATATTATTAAATCAAATATATTGAAATAAAAATATTTTGCATAGCAACAAACATCATAATCAAATTGAAAAGAAAAAGGTTCAACTGGGAGTAAATACTTGCTATTTACACTACAAAAAAATGACTGTTCTCCCCAACATATAAGAGCTCTTGAAAATCTAGAGGAAGACTGGAAACCTATGAAAATATTGAGCAAAAGACCTGAGTGAATACTTCTGACAAAAATAAATGTAAATAGCAATTAAATGAACCAAAGATCCACAAACTTCATTCAGGTGGGAAATATAAATAAAACTTCACTGATAAAACATTTCTCAGATTGGCAAAGAATTCAAAAGTTTGGCAATATGATTTGTTGTTGAGGGAATAGAGAGGCATACATGCTGTTTGGAATGGAAAACTCCATATGAAGATGAATTTGGCAAAATCTAGTAAAATTATGTGAGAATTTAACCTTCAACTCAGCAATTCCACTTTTAGACTCTATTTGGTAGATATAACCCCAGAAAGACAAAATAACATATGCACAATGTTATTCATGATGGTATTTTTGTAATATCAAAAGATTCTAAACAACTCAAACGTCTACTAATATAGAACTGGTTGAATAAACTATAGTTATTTCCACACAATGGTGTACTCCCTAGCTGTAGAAAAAAGAAAAAAGAAAATAATCTCTATGTACTAATATGGAGTATTTGGCTGAAAACAGCAAGATGCAGAATGACGTATGTAAGTATGCTTCTTCTGTGTTACAAAGGAAGCAAAAAATGATAGATGGATGATAGATAAATAGTAGAGAGCAAGATTTACTGATTTGCTTATTATTTTCCAAATGAAACACTAGAAAAATAAAACAGAAGCTAACAAAAGAAACTGTCTTATGTGAGAAAGAGAGCAGAAAGAATAAGGATGGAAACAGTACTTCTCTGGGGATTCTTTTGTATATGGTTTTGAACCACATAAACATGTCCCTGGGCTAGAAGACCTCACTTAAAGCTCCATGATGTGCTGCCTTGACATCTGATAAGATCAGGAGGGCCTTGCACCGTAAGTTCCCCTCCTGACTCTGCTTCTGCAGATAAGTTCCTCTAGCCAAGCAACCCTTCTTATGAAAGGGACAGACACAGTTCCTGCTTATTCCTGAGAAGAGGGTTTTGGTTCCTCACCAGTCCACAGAATTATTCAAACACACATCTTCCTATGGGAACCCGGGGCACTTTGCCCGCTTGGTACTACAAAGCCTGCCTCCCACAGCTCCTGGCTGCTCACTCTATTCCTGAGTACTATCCCTGTGTGACCCTCCCTGTGTGGCCCTGCATGGTGTGCTGTGGCCTGCTCCCCCAGGCCATGAGTATACATCACTAATAAACTGCTGCCAATCTCCTTTGCCCGGGGTCAGATCGTGTGTGTTCAGCCACCCCATAACTCTACAGTGGGAGTGTCTCCATCACCAATGGGGTGAATAGGAGATGATTAAAGCATTTACATATTAAAAGCAAAATAGAACTTTAAAATAGCCAAACTAGCAAACTGAAAACAAACTAAAAAAAGGAACCTGAGACTATAACAAATTGGTAAGGTAAAGAATTACTTCAGTTGACTTTTCACTGTTCATTTTAGTGGAATATGTTCCAAGATTTAATGGTATTAGCACTATAATTTTGAATTAACTTATGTTTTTGTAGGACAGAGAAAGCTAGGAAACATATTATTAAGGTCCAAGATTTTCAGTGGGAATGAAGAGATACAAAGAAGTTTAGAAAAAATGTAATATTAAATTTTAATTAGAAATATCGATGAAAATTCATGATTTTCAAAATGACATATACTATATATATAGTGTCTCTGTCCATTGAAAGTGTTTCAAGCAGTGTCATTCTGGTAGTAGTAAGCACTGATAGTCCAATTATCTTGATTTTCATATACTATTCTCCAGTTACAGGAACCAAGGCTTCTTAGAGAAATGGCTAGAGTAAGTACAAGTACAGAACATTGTATTGTTCCAGAAAGCACAGAAGTCCTCAATTATCACATGCATGCCAACTGAGAGGAGCTACCACTGGTAATATCTGGAATAATTTAAACATCAAAAGAATAATGACTGTAATTCATTGAACACATTGAATAAATAAAAGTCCATGGTTATACTCCAAAAGGGGGGGAAAAAAACTAATTTGCTACCATTAAAGGTGACATATCATCCCCTTATTCAGAAAGTTAGTCATTAAAGAGTAACTAAAATTTATCCTCCATTTTCAGGAGACATTATAGTGCGTCCTTAGTTGATGAGGTGGAAGTTTTAAAACAATTTTTTTTTTGTAACAGAGAAGAATGCCAGATAATGAGTGTAGGAGGAATGAGAGAATTAGAAAATTACCCATATTGCAATCTCCAATAAGCTAATTTATTGAGGCAGGGATTACCAATAAATACTAAAACCAATAAGTAAAATGTTGGTGGGAAACAGGACATTTGCTCTGTGCCAGGTGACCTGGCAATGGCAAAGGGAAAACATAATTTCTATAGTGGAAAGATCTGACTGTCATCCCCTTAACCTAGTAATCAAATTAGCATCTCTAATATTGAAGCAATGAGACACGTGCCTGCTAATATGATGCAATGTGAGCTATGTAGCATCATCTATGTAGTATCCTTACCCAAAATATTTAACCTAAATCAATTGTCTAGCATTTTAAAATTGCTATGTCATTTAAAAAAGAGTGCTAGGTTGGAAAAAAAATCAAGGCATGACTTTATCTTACTTGGAAGAAACTAGTAGAGATGATATTTTTGGGGCAATAGACAAAATTTAATTATGGATCAGGTATTTGACAGAAAATTATTAAGTTTAGGTGCAGTAATGGTATTATGGCAAAAGGGAATTTTCTTATTTTTAGAAGATACAAGCTCAATTATTTATGATAAAAGGATCATGATATTTGCAAATTACTTTGAGATGGTTCAGCAAATGTTAGATGACAGAGCAAATATAGCAAAATGGTAATAATTTTAAAAATGTGGGTGGTGGGTATGTGACATTGATTCACTATTCTTTCAACTTTTCTGTGTAAATGAAAATTTTTGTAATAAAAATTAGAAAAGATATTTGAGATATTTGTCATTTTACATCATCTACTTTAATTTAAACACAACAGAGTCCCTTTAACTTCCAAGTAAGACTTGGTGTAGTTTGCAGCTGACCTGTGTTCCCACTGAGAAAAACTAAACAAACTGGGTAAAATTCAAAAATCCTCTGTTTAAAGATTGCTGATGCAATAGGGATGAGAGGGCACAGGATTCCAGAACAAGGATAACGGTGGCAAAGTGTGCTGACTCTGCAGGATTTTGTCCTTGGGGGTATGTGCGAAATCTGGGCTCAGGACAAGAAGCTGAGCACCTAGACTTTGAGCACAGGGTCACTGATGGGGACAGAGATACCAGAGAGAATTTGGGTGGTCTCATGGGGCTGAGAGACAAAACTAAAGCCGGGGAGCCTGATGTCCAAGTAGGAAGGGAAGGTGTATTAGTCCATTCTCACACTGCTAATAAAGACATACCCAAGACTGGGAAATTTATAATGGAAAGAGGTTTAATTGACTCACAGTTCCACACGCCTGAGGAGGCCTCACAGTCATGGCGGATGGTGAAAGAAGAGCAAAGTCATATCTCACATGGCAGCAGGCAACAGAGCATGTGCAGGGGAACTCTCCTTGAAAAAACCATCAGATCTCATGAGACTTCTGCACTATCTTAAGAACAGCATGGGAAAAACCCACCCTCATGATTCAATTACCTCCCACTGAGTCCCTCCCATGACACACGGGGATTATGAGAGCTACAGTTTAAGATGAGATTTGGGTGGGGACACAGCCAAACCACATCAGAAGGGTAGAGAACTGAGCCTAACACATGGACTGTTTTCTCCCCAAGACATTCACAGAATTCTGAAGCTGGGACACTAGTCTAAACATCTAAGAAGAAAACCTCTGAAAAGTTGAGCGGGGTTTTCTGCAGTCTCACAGTAATGCAGATGAACATTAGAGTTCAAGACTTCCAGAAGAAGGTGCTCCAGTGAAACACATCAGTCTCACAGTCAAAAGACCTTGAAAACTATACTTTAGGAACAGAATAGAACCAGAGGTAGGCACAGCCTTTCAAGAACGGCAACAAGCTCAACTCTTCCTAGTCACCGATTGGTTTAATGGAACCAGTTATCCCTGTATCTCCTGAGCAGAAGACAGGATAAATCTTCTCTGAGGGAAGTTATCATCTGGATCCTTTACTATGGGTGCCACAGGTCTTAAACTCTGTATTTGGATGACAATGCCCAGAAGCATAAAAATAAACATTCTTCCTTTGTGCCCCTTTTTTAAGAGCAAGGAAAACTTTCCCATCCCTAAGCCTCCCAGCTGACTTCTGGTCACCTCTCTTTGCCCATATCTAGCCCAGTCATTTGACAAGGGTAATGAGATGACCATAAGTGGCTTCAACCAATTAAGGTTCACATCCCTCTCACCCGCAATGGAGCTGGAAAAGGACCCAGCCTCTTTTAAAAGATAAGGCTTCTTAGAAGAGGATTAACCCAATCATGGCTTTATTAGCAAGGAGGGAGGGAATGGCAATTGAGTAGACAATCAAAAATATTGCCAAGTAATTTATCAGCTATCAACATACGACCTTGGGCAAGCTATTTTATCTCTCTGAGTCACACTTTTCTCATCTACAAAATTCAGATGATAATAATACCTCAAAAGTCTTCTATATGTATTAATAAAACATGTTTTCTAATTTTAAAAAACTTGCCAATTATCTAGTATATTTTTAGTGCTCCAGTGATGTTGAATATTACTATTCTTCATGGTATTGAATCCCTTTTTAAGGCATGTTTCAGTTGTTGTGGTCTTTTATGCATGACGCCCCAACTTCAACCTATTTGTCAAGCATCGGCTGAACAGCCCAGACAGCAGGACTAGTATCTATTTCATTCTTGCTTTTCTATATGCTACTCTAGAAACTGACACCCTGACACCTGGGTGCATGGTCAGGAAGATGGGCCAGCAAGGTATGAGCTGAAACCCACCAGGAATTCACCATTGCCCTCTAACATCCATTCATTCTCTGATCCTCAAATTCTGCCTCTAATAATTTTCTAATTTATGACTTTTAAACTTCTTGGGTTGAGGGATTCAGACATGAACCAGTGAATATAAGCATCCACAGGATAAATTTGGCACATGTTCCAAGAGTTCCATTTTTCCTATAAGATTTGGAGTGGGTAGGAATGTAGAACTAAATAATTTAATAAGATTTATACATCGATCAAATTTAACAATCTAAAATAGTATGTTATTTTAACATCAACATAAACAGAATATGGAGAACAAAACAAAATTGTTGTGGATTATACAAATTAGAATGTAAGACTCGAAGAAGATTTCCTTTTGGAGTGGCTGATCAAACATCTTCCACTCCCTTTAGGGTTTTTGCTATAGAAAAGATTAGAAGCATCATGCTTCAGATTAAATATAGATTCTGGACTCTTTTTAAAAATGCAAATGCTAAACTCCCTATTGTGTTTAGCAGAGAATTTTTCTCTTTGATTAACAGAAGTGATGGGGAAGCATGCTGGCAGTGCCTACCTGTGGGAGAGGTAGCAATCCCCCAAAAGCTGGAATAAATGGTCTCAGATAAGGGAGGGAGGGAGCAGTAGATGCAGTTTTGCCTAGGGCCACAGTCTAGATTTGGTGAAATCCCACAGTGATGAGATAACAGGAAGCAGAGGCTGAGTATGGATTTCGGTGTCAAGTAATGTGGCGGTGCCCCTGGTCAATGTAAGGTAAGCCTTAGTTCTTCCTATTGCCCAGTGGACAAAACAGAAATTCCTCTATTGTGTTTGTGGTGAGAATCAAGTTAAGGAAGATAATGTGGACAAAGTATTTAGCACAGTTCTGATGCATAAAGTTTATTATTTCCTGGTGCAAAGTGTTTAGCACAGTTCCTGATACATATTTATAAATGTGATATGAACTATAAGCCTACGTTACTGACTTGAGAGCTCAAAAAGCCTCTTTCTGTAATTATTGAAGCCAATGTCTGTGAGTGGTGATTCTGTGATCACTAGTATGTTATTTCTCTCTTACAAGGGTGAAGGGGGAACATGCCCTACTGTTATAATCCTAAGAACACCAGGGGCATATTTTATGCAAGGGATTATCCCAAGAATGGGGCAGTTTGGTCTTATCCTCAGTCACGTAGCTAATTACTATTGGTAAACCAAGTCAACAGAGGAGAGATGATCCCTTTGCTAGTTAGTTGGTATAACAATGTGAGCTGGATAAGAAGATAGTGGGGCTAATAAAGACAAATCAGACATAGACCTGCTTTTAAAATAATTTAGCTTCCAGATGGGAAGGTGAGACATGAGTCTCACTAACTCCTGGGCTCTAATAAAGTGCTAAGTTCTCAAAGTTAAGAATAAAATACCATGGGAGTTAAATAGAAACTGCAAGTTGTCCCTACTTCAAAGTCAAACTATTTCAAAGGAAAGGGATCAAGACTTAATGGAGGACTGTGTTAGTCAAACGATTACAGTTATAAGGAACAGAAACACACTTGGTTCACTTCAAGTAAGGCTGCCATTTTTGAAATTCTTAATTTTTGAACAAAGAACCTCCCATTTTCATTTTTCACTGGGCCTGCAAATTATGTAGCTGGTCTTCAATGGAACCCAGGGTTCAGGAAAGTAGGTTGGGAAGAGGAAGGGTCTATGAGTACAAGATAATCATCCTCGTAGCCCTGGCTCCTACCATGCACGCCTACTGTTCCTACCACTGCCAGCTAATTAACTCACCCTACACTGAGCGTATCTTGTGTGTGTTGCTTAATTATGGCTTTTGCTTGCTGAAAACTTTTCAAAGATCTATGGCCTCGTGGCCTCTTTTCCTGCCTTCTATGAACTGTGCAGTTCCTCCTTTAGCTCACATTAAAGCTGCCTAAGAGGGAATATGATTGGTCCAGTGTAGTCAGATCGCTAGTGGGCAAAGCTCTCTTCTGCTCACCTCAGAATCTGCTGGTCCATGCTCCAGGGCCAGCCCAGTTAGCAGTGGCAGAGGAAGAAGGGGGGCACAGATTACAAGGCTGGGGAGTTACAATCATGTGACCATTTACGGTACTTCCCTCAGAAGTAGAGTTACAGGTGGGAATCCCTGTAGAAAGGACTGTAGATGTGGCCAGAGTCCTAAGACCTGGCCTATCTGGAAAAGGGAGTTCACATTTTCGATTGCCTTGAAAGATCAGTAAGCTATAGACACATGCAGATGGGCAGGAAGGTATTTCAAGGGGGCTGAGACATGGAGACAGGGAAGTACCAGCCTAGGGAACAGGGTGGCTGCAACCAAGGGTATGTGAATGGAGAACTTAACACACAGCTAAGGGATCTTAATTTTATTTGGTTTTCAATGATAGAATGAATAGAAACCAATAGCGAGAGTTATCTTAATTTTTACTTCTTTGCCCCTAGGAAAGTCACTACAAAGCATTCTGACAAATCCCCATGCCGTAAGCTCATTGGGTTGAGGGCTCATCTATCTCTGCTTCTCCCTGGCTTCCCCATCTGTGTGAGGAACACGAGCTGCCCACCAGCCAGGGAACAGATGCTCAATCTGGCTGGAAGCTCCTCTGCCTTCTTCCAGACACTGAAATTGGACACGGCTACAAACACGAGGCACCTTCTAAGCACAGGTCCCCAAGGATCTCAGTGCCTCTTCGGGGATGTCTTATCTGACAACAAACTGCAAGGGTCCAGCTAAATGGTGTTGGTGTTACAGCATTCTAGGGTTTCTCCAAGTTACTTGGCTTTATATCCACCCAACCACCTGCAAAAATGCTTTTCTGTAGCAGGAAAAAGTCTCCTGAAATTCAACCTGTTTTTGTTTCCTCAAACATCTCTGTGCATGAGGTAGTGCAGTGAGGGAATAATAAATATCGCAGTTCAATTCCATTTGCAGCTGCTGGGCTGGGAGCTGGGGATACACAGTGAATAAGACCTGCCTCTATTTTTGTGGCTCTCACAGCCTCAGTGAGGATAAAGGACAATGCTAATGACAATCACTAACATGTGGCATAACAAACTAGACACTGGGCCCTGGTCTCCTGCTGGCAATAACTCATTTCATCCTCACAACACCCCTATAAGGTCAATGCTACCTTTATTCCCATTTCAGAGATGAGGACCACAAATGTACTATGCAATAATGAGAAAAGCTACACCAGAGATATGGATGAAGTGCTCTGAGAGCAAAGAGAGACTTGACAAATTTTGCGACTAAGTTTATGGTTTCACAAGGAAGTAACAAGTGAGCTGACGCTTGAAATATCTAAAGGGTTTGTTTCTTCAAGCTAGAAAGGACAAGAGATGATTCCAAGCATAGGGAACAGCATAAGCAAAGGTGCAGAGGCACGGAGTATGTTCCTCCTGGACTAGGCACATCTATTCTGGCTGAACCCAGAGTGCATAGCGCCTAGTCTATGGAGAGGGGCTGGCGTTGATTGGGAGATTGGGAATATGACTCGAGCTCATGCATAGAAATTGGGACTATTCTATAGAGTACCAAGAAGTATCGGGTGCTTGGGGGATGAATAGCTCGAGCAGTTGTTTTTACAAGAAAGCTTTGGCAGAAGAAGGGAGAATAGAAGGGAAGTAGGGTTGGAGGAAATAAAGGACAATGGAAGAGCCAGGTAATGGTTTCCATAACAGATTTGAACGGTTCAAACCGAAGCAGCAACAGGGGAGGAAATACATTCAACATATGCTCCAAGGGTAATGCCGACAGCTGGTATTGAGCCCTTGTAGGAAAAGGAAGACAGAATGCAAGGTGGTCAGAACTGAGGTGATGAAACAGGGGTGGGTAAGTGTGAGGACACCTAAAGGAAAAAAGAGTAATTAAACGTCAGTGTGTTACCTGTTGACCACAAGATTAAAAGAAGCCCGATCAAAATGCCTTGCTTTGGCAGAGGGGACAGGAGATTGGGGAGCAGTGAAAGGACTCCGGAGGATGGGGACAAGGAGGGTGAGGAGATAAGAGAGGCGGAAGATGAAAGTGTGGGGTCAGAACAGGATAAATGTGAGCTGACACGAAGTGCAGGTGAAGGCCGGGAAAGCGGCCCTCCCTCAGCCACAGGAACTCCTCGCTCCAGCCACAGGGACCATGGCTGTTTCCAGAGGGAACCAGGAACAGGAAAGGGAAAGGAATGGGTAGACACAATCATACTCCTTGGATGCTTAGGTTGGTGGGAAGGATCTCTCCGCTCAGCAAAAAATGAGACAGCATCTCCTTTCATCTCACCTCTCCAACCTTAGTCTAAGGCTGTCTTCATCAACACAAAATGATGATGAGGGAAGGAGAGTGAGGAAAGGACCTTCATTTTTATTGCTATTGCAAGTGGCTGAGAGGGTTCACTCTTAAATCACAAACTCAAAAAAAAGTTTTGAGTGGCAATTATGTAAAAACATTACAAGGCTTCCCACCTTCTTAAACAGTAAATGCATGCAAACATTAACTAATAAAAGTTTATATAAATGTATATTTGAAGTCCTAATAATTCTTCTGACAAATGGGATGTTTTCAGTAAATTGGCTGATATTATTAATAGCATTTTAAATTTTCTTGACCACTTAGGATTATGACTACAAAGATAAATGTGTCTACACTACAATGATGCCTTATGCTAAGGTATAGAAAGTTTCTGGCTCAGACAAATCCCTACGTAAACAGGAGGCTACAATGGCTTCAGATGGTCACGCCATTGGAGGTCTTGAGTCTTCTTCAGTAACACATGTTCTGCCTTCTCTATAGGATTAGCTTTCCTTGTTGCCTGTGCTCAGCACAGCATGAAGGGAGGAAGCATGGTGTAGCTGGGTACCAAGGATATTGCAAGAGATCCGGGGCCACAGAGTAGGAGCTGGAGAAAACCCAGAGAAGCTGCTGACAACCATGCCAGTCTCCTGCCCACTCTGCCTCTTGCCTAGGTCTGACAAAACAGGAGAAATTAAATTCTTTTTCAGCTTTGATTTTCTTCATCCCCACAACAGACGCCAGTGTGGTAAGCACAAAGTCAGCAGGTCTGACTTACAAGAGGCTGAACACCCTGTTCTATAAATGTCTGTGAAACCAAAATAACTCATCTTTAGTAGCCAAATTTTAACAATTATAAACAGCTTTCTACTTTTAGTTTAGAGTCACTGGCAAAATTTTTGTTTTTCAGGTTCCTCTATTGAGAAACATTTTCCCAAAAATACAAACAATATGTGTGTGTTATAGGAAATACAAATATGCACAAAGAAGAAATTAATTCACCCATAATCTCATCCCCTAATGAAAACCACTAATATAACATGTTATGATCTTTACATATAGACATTCTTTTTTCTTATTTTTTGGAATCATATACTTTATACTATTTGCAATTATTTTTTTCTGACCTGTATTTTGTGTCTACATTAATAAGACAATGAATATAATTTTATATCCTTTTTATTACATAATATTTTCCTATTGAATATCAAAAGTGACTGTTTTATTCTAATCTGATCATATTCATTTACACTTTTCCACCTTAAATTTTATTTTCTGTATCCTCACCCTCTTGAGTCCTTCATACCAATCTGTGCTTTTACTTGCCCAGGTCAATAGGACCTGTGTGTTTCATCCATGGGCCAGTACTTCCCTCTCTTTAGGAAAGCCCAGGCTCACATTGATGCAGCCTGTGATCTTCCTCTCCTCACACCTCCAGCCACCTGACCACTTCCCCAGACTGTCTCAGCTTCTGCTCACAGAACAGGTTCATGTTCAGCCACCTAGCTCTTTTGAGAAGGATAGCATGTTAACAAGACCATAATGCTCCTGTTGACATAAGGCATGACACAGAGGAAAATCTTTCTTTTTTAGGCCATGCCTGCAAGTCTGATCTTTCCCAATCATCTTTCTTCGTGGATCATAGTGTGTGTTCAACAAATATTTGTTGAATGGATGAATGAATGAATGAATGGAGTGAATGAATGAATTAGAGCTTTACATCTTGAAAGAAAAAAAACATGATCTACTGTCAATTCCACATTATTGTGGTTTTTCTCTATTTAAACCACAGATAAAGAAAGAGTGGTTGGCACACTCTTCTGCATAAGAAGTATAAAGCAACTGATCATCAATATCATCTAATTATAGAGCTAAAAGGAGTATTAGAGTAATTATGCATAATAAATTATCCCTATTCTTACGAGATGTCAGATCTAAAGTTACTTTCTAGGTGTTGTTTTAACAATCATACCCCTGCCCAACACACATACATAACCTCTATCTCTACTTCTAAGCTCTTAAACCAGCTTCTGTCATAACCTCAGCGAAGAGCTCCTACGATAGAGACTTATCTATTTTGGAATAACTTTGGATATGGTTACAACCTTAATGAGAGTCATAATTTATAGGAATATTAAGTCACCTAAATGTTAGAACAATTGACTCTAGAAAAAAAAGGTAGGTACTTTTAATCCATTTTACCTTACCTGGAAATCATTTATAATGTAGAATTTTACATCCACATGAGTCTTACTGTTATTTCCCATAGGTCAATAACTGGACTAATATTTCTAAATCTAGACATCTGTTGGCCTTGATGAACTGGTAGAGACAAAATATTGGCTATTCAGAGAAGATTGAAAAAAATGGAATATAGGATAAATCATGCTGTCATCCTGGAATGGTGCCAGTTATTTGGAGTAGAATTTAAAATTATAAATCTTCACTCACAATTCCTCAACTCACAACCTCCCCCAACAATTATTGGACAATATGATTTCTAAGACAATTGTAGACTCTAAAATTTAATGATTATATATTTACATTTTTATGTAAGATGACCTTAGATAATACAACATAATATGTATATCAAGGAAATGAGTGGGAGATATTGAGGAGGGAGCCACCAAGAGGAGCTGCTTTTAGGAATGGGTGGAGAATAAGAGAGGGATAAAGTGAATTGAAGAAGTATAGAAACTATATATACCTTAATATTTTAAAATAAAAAACAAAAAAGGAGAAGCCTAAAACTTTTAAAAGTTACTTTTGTTGGAGAGGCTGTGCTTTTTTGCCCCAACACAGCTATAGTACTAAAAAATATAGTTCAAGACTTCATAAGCATTTCATTTATAGAACTGTTTAGAAGATTTTTGATAAGATAAACAGTTTAATGGAAAGTCTCAGACTCTGGAGAGCTGAGATATAAAATAATAATAATAAATGATACTAATATTAGCTACTATTGTTTTCTGAGCACTTGCTAAGTACTAGGCATTATGCTAAGACATATATAACCTCAATTAGTCTTTACAACAATCATAGGTAGAAGTTATTATCATCATCTTTTATAGATGAGACTCTAGAGACCTAAGACATAAAAATAAGAATAAAAACTGATACTAATATTAGCTACTGTTTACTGAGCATTTACTAAGTACCAGACACTATGTTAAGACATAAATAACCTCAATGAGTCTTTGCAACAATCCTGCATAGAGGTTATTATTCTCTTTGATACATGAGGGGTCTGAGGCTTTGAGAGATTTAGGAAACTGTCCAAAGTCTCACAGCTGATAAATGCTGATGCATGGTTTGCTTTATTGCCATGTAGTTTATGCTTTTTTTCTAGTCATGAATTGTAACATAAGTGTATCTTTTTTGAAAAACCCATGACTTTCTCCATCACAGACTGCTTGGGTTTGAGTCTTTGCTCAGTCACTTCCTGGCTTTCACCTGGAACAAGCAACTCAAACTCTCCTTATCTGTAACATGAAGAGACATTAATATCTACTTCTTCAGATTGTTGGGGTGATTAAATTACCTAAGGTATTTAAAGTACCTTACCTTGACCCTAGCATGACAAGGGTTAGTCGTTACCTGTGTTGATGACACTAGTTTCCTGTGTGGGCAGGGATAAACCCTGAATCTTTACTTTTTATTTTTATTTATTATTTTAAAAATTTTAATTAACAAAGACTGTATATATTAAAGGTATACATAATGATTTATGTACACATTGTGCAATGATTGTTCCAGTCAAATTAATGAACACATCCATCACTACCCATGCTGTACATTAGATTCCCAGAATTTGTACATGGTGTAATGGAAAGTTTGTACTCTTTCATCAACAAATCCCCATTTTCTCCACCCCTCAGCCCCTGACAACTACCCTTCTACTCTGTTTCTATGAATTTGATGTTTTTTAGATTCCACATATGAGTGAAATCATGTACTATGTGTCATTCTGTCCCAGACTTATTTCACATAACATGAGTCCACCAGGTTTATCCACATTGTCACAAATGACAGTATTTCCTTCTTTTTAAAGGCGAATAGTATTCTATCATATATACATATGCCAAAATTTCTTTATCCATTTGTCCACTGATGTACATTTAGGTTGTTTCCATATCTTGGCTGTTGTGAAAAATGTTGCAATAAATAAGGGGGTAGAGCTATCTCTTCAAGATACTGATTTCATTTTCCTGCATCTTTCTGAGCACCATTTTTTTCCTGATAAGATGAAGAAGTTGGACTATGTGATCTTACAAGGTCTTTTCAGCTTCTATGGTCATTGTTCTCTGATTAAGCAACTGTAGTTGGGAATAACTCCTGGCAACATCTGGAATGAGGGATGAAGGAGAGCCAGCAAAGCCTCCCTGTCAGCTGATTCCCACTTCGGGAGAGTGCATGAGAATTGGGCAATTGGACTCAAATTCATGGGGATTTCCCTTAGCTCCCAGGGAAAACTCTGATAAAGAAGACCAATTATTTCTATTTAGTTTCATCTTCACACCGGTTTGGGAGCTGTTCTTTCCTTCTTAGAATGAGAAAATCCAAAGGACTTCTTGCTTAATTTTGTATCTCTTTGTTTTTACTCTTGAATTTTAAAAAAGCAGCTGCTAATAATTCTGCATTTATTATAGCCAACTCTGCAAGAATTTATATCCTGCAAGTAGACTGAATTGTTATGTTTGAATGTTTGGTCTGAATATGTGGTGGTATACTGTTTCCATGGTTTGCTTTATTGCCACGTAGTTTGTGCTTTTTTTTTCCAGCCGTGAACTATACATTTGGCAATGCTGGTATTCTGTCACTATGACAATTTAATGTTGAATGAAATACATGGGAAGAAAAGGGAACCCATCCAATGTGGTGAGAGTTGACCCACCAGCTTCGCAGCCCAAAACATATTATAGCAAGTTGTGCTGACATATTTTGACAATTCAGAACAATTATTCATCCAGTAGCCAGCACATTTTTATGAAGAAGGCTTTTATAACACTACTCTTAATCAACAGTATCAGAATTTATAAACTCCCCTGGAGCCCTGGAATAGTTTGAAAGGGAGCTGAAGGGAAAAGTTGAAAGACACACTGAACTAAAGATCATAGTGGGACGGCTGACATTAAGGATACACTTTGATTCCCTGATTCTTCATTAAAACCTAGACAACAAAATCCTTCCAAATATCAGAGTTAACAAAATTTAGTTTTCTTCAATATGAATGTCACTTGCCCGAATGCATGTTTGACTGTCCCCAAGTGGTTGTTTACCTGAGGTTTTCTGTCTCCCATCCTTTGATAGTAATTTTCTTTGGAGATTAAGATGCAAGTATTTCCCTGATGTTCTTACAGTAATTACACTATCAAGAGTTTGGGGTGATTCAAGATAAAACAGAGGCTGACAGTTTGTCTGTAGGGGCTGTCTTCCATGCCCGTCCTCACACCTCACACTCCTCTGGTCACCATGCTTCCCTATCCCAAGCCCAGTGTCCCTACTCTGGCCTGCCCCCTTGCCAATGACATACCTGGATCCAAAACCATCCCTCCTCCCTCTCACTGAAACAAGACTCTGATTTCCAAGAATTGGAGGCTTATAAGGGTCTCCCTGGATATTGTTTCCAGCTCCACTAATTTATGCATCTATTTAATAGACCTATTTTGAGTGCTCATTTTATGAGGCATCATCCATATGCTTAAATACTCTCTGCAACTTACATATCAATCACCCAGTTACCATTTATCCCTTATCAAGTGCTCATCCAACTTGAACACCTCCAAGGCTGAGGAGCTCTGAAAGGGGGTGTGGGGGGCAGGGGCTCCTTCAGGCAGCCCGTTACAACTTCAGAAGGCTTTGTGAGGAAGTACTTATTTATATTGAAGCAAAATGTATCTTCCTGAAGTTTCTACCCATTAGTCCTATTTCTTCCTTTTTCACAGGGTACTCCTTCAAAGATTTGACAATGGCTATCAGGTCCCCTTCATCATCTCTTTACCAAGTGACTCATCCCTAATTCCCCCCACCATTTTTCATTTAAAACTTTAATTTTTTTGACCTTAATCTGAACATAAGATTACCCCTCTTAAAATGCACTGCCAGAGAAGCCAGAAACAATCCCTCAGATACAGCCAAGTTGTTCATACAATAGAAGAGCTGAATTATTTCCTTCCTCATTGTCCAACCGGACATTTGCTCATCTCTCCCATAACACCATTCGTGCCACCTCAGTGAGATCTGGCCCATCTCATGTCACCTGCTTTTTCTGTATTTTCCACTACTCTGAACTCACTTGCTCCAACTTGCCAAGCTCATACTCACTTAGCAATAAAGACTGAAGATTCAAACCACCAGCTTCACCATGATTTGTCTAGATGACCTTAGCCAATTCAACTCAGCCTGTCACTCCAAGTCCCAGTTTCTTCAATCTACAGAATAGGGATTGTAATAACCATCTCCTAGAGCTGTTGAAGGGACTGAATGAGTTATCATATTTAATGTCCTTTACAAAATGCCTCGCACATAGGAGTGCCCCAATATTTCCCTAATATGGTACCCTGTTATTTTTGTAATCATTGCTATCTGTAGACATATCTTTGTGAATCCCCTTCGTTATTACACTTCTAACTCTTGTCCAGTCTCTTGGGGAATTTGTTTCTGTTGTTGTTGTTTGTTTGAACATTCTTTTCTAGCTCTTTTTCTCCTTTATTTATTTTCTTTGAAAGTTAGTAGGTAAGACTAATGGTGGTGATATGGTTTGGCTATGTCCCCACCCAAATCTCAGCTTGCATTGTATCTCCCAGAATTCCTACATGTTGCAGGAGGGACCCAGAGGAGGTAATTGAATCATGAGGGTGGGTATTTCCCGTGCTCCTCTCGTGATAGTGAATAAGTCTCATGAAATCTGATGAGTTTATCAGGGGTTTCCACTTTTGCTTCTGCCTCATTTTATCTTGCCACCGCCATGTAAGAAGTTCCTTTTGTCTCCTGTCATGATTCTGAGGCCTCTCCAGACATGTGGAACTGTAAGTCCAATTAAACCTCTTTTACTTCCTAGTCTCAGGTATGTCTTTATCAGCAGCGTGAAAACGGACTAATACAAGTAGCTAATAAGAATAGAAGTACTGTTGCTGAGACATCAAGGGAAAGGAAAGCCACACACTTTAAAGAGAAATTAAACAACAAACAAAACCAGTCCCATTAACCTTTGGCAAGCCCAGAAATCAACTAGGGAATTATTCCATTTTCTCACCTTCACTCACTTCCTGCGCTCCAATCTGGTTTCTATTCCCATCAAGCCCACAGAAACAGCTTTTGCAAGGTTCAGCAGTGATGTCTGCTTTCACAAATCGGAGGACTTTTTTTATTCATTGTCTTACTCAATTCCTTCAATAGTATTCAACAGCAACGACTACTTTCTTGAACTGCTCCTTCCCACAACTTCTATGACACCACAATCTCCTGGGTTATTTATGTATTTTTGATTTTTTAAAACCCCTCTGGCTACTTTTTTTTCAGACTCACCCAGCTCATCCTACTTCTATTTGGCATAAATTTTAGAGTTCCCCAAGGATTTGTCTCAGAACCTTTTCTTTCCTCTCCCCTTCCCCTTCTCTCCTTCTCTCCATTCCTCCTCTTCTTGCCTCTCTTCTCCTTCTCTCCTCCCTTTCTCTTCACTCCTCCTCTTCTTGCCTCTCCTATTTCTCGCCTCCCCTCTCCTCCCCTTATCTTTTCTGCTCTTCTCTCCCCCTCTCTCCACTCCTCCCTTCTCTCCTCTTCTTTCCCCCCTCCACTCCCCTCCTCTACTCCCCTCCTCTACTCCCCTCCCCTCCTCTCCACTCATCTCTCTTCTCCTGCCATCTCCTTCTCTCCTATCTTCCCTCTCCTCTCCCCCTTTTCTCCCCTCTCCTTCCCTCTCCTCTCCTTCCTCCCTCTCCTCTCCTTCTCTCCTTCTTCCCTCTCCTCTCCTTCTCTCCTTCCCTCTCCTTGTCTCCTCCCTTCTTTTCTCACTCCAAACTCTCATTCCTCAGTATCATTCACACCTGAAGTTTCAGTAATACTCCAGACATTGAGTACTCTAATTTGTACCTTCTATTCAAACTATCCTCATAAGTTCTGGATGTGTTTTCCAATTGCTTAACTACACATCTCTATTTTATTATCTCAAATTCAACATGTCTAAGAACAAACTCACAATCTTCCTCTTAGTACGTGGCCCTCTGCACCATATCTTATTTAGTTACAGGCATAACCATTCATCTAGCTGCACATGCCAGAGAATCAGAAAATCATCTGAGATACCCACTCCCTACATCCAACCCATGAGCAACCTCCACATTATCTTTAGAATCTGTTTTCTTCTCACAATTTCTACTACTGTATCCTAGCCCAAGCTGCCATCAACACTCATTCACACCACTGCTAAAGCTTCCAAGCTGTTTATCTGCCTCGACTTTGGCCACCCTGCCAAAATCTGTCCACATAGCTACCAGAGTGATCATACACACACGCGCGCGTGCACACACACACACACACACACACACACACGATTGTTACTCCACTGCTTTTAGGCTAAAGAACAACGTCATTACACATGGTAGGGAAAGTCCTGACTCCCTTTCTAGTCTTTTCTCTACCTGCCCCTGAAACTTCTTTGCCACAGCCATGTTGACCTCTTCCCATTTCTCAGTAAAAGAAGCACCTTGCCTCTTTAGACCTTTGTACATGCAATCCCCTTAGATATGCATCACTGAGACAACTCACTTCAGGTCTCCATCTGAGTTTCACCTCTTCAGGAAAGTTTTCTCTCACTGCCCACCCCAGCCCTGGTCTACCTCAGGTTCCTCTGTCATACATGTTTAGAGAAAGTCATACTTTTCCTTCAGAGCACTTACCTCGATGTGTGATTATTCATTTAGCATAATTATTTATGAATATCTACCTCTCCTTCTGATGAGCAACTTTTAAGAGGAATGGCATCCAATTATTGTGCCGTCCTATCTAATCAGTGTCTGTCTTCTAGTGGGAGCCCAGGTGATATTTGTTGAAGGGATACATGGATTTCTTTATCCTACTCTAATTAAATCTGCTTTTCAAGGCCAGGCATGGTGACTCACACCTGTAATTCCAGCACTTTGGGAGGCTAAGGTGGACAGATTGATTCTAGGAGTCTGAAATTAGCCTGGACAACATGGTGAAACCCTGTCTCTATTAAAAATACAAAAAATTAGCCAGGTGTGGTGGCGCGTGCCTGTAGTCCTAGTCACTCAGGAGGCTGAGGCGGGAGGATCATTTGAATCTGAGAGGTCAGGGCTGCAATGAGCTGAGATTGCACCACTGCACCCACTCCAGCCTGGGAAACCAAAGCGAGAGCCTGTCTCAAACACACACACACACACCACACACACACACACACAGACAAACACACACACAATCTGCTTTTCATTGTACATTAACATTCTAGATACATTTTGTTAATATGTGTTAAATATTATTTTTTCCCAAATAAGAACCTTTACTGTTTTTCATCCAAAATATTTGGTATATCAGTTCACTGTGGGTCGAATTTGCCTGTATAGCACATTTCACAATGTGTCTGCATTACCTGGGGCTTTATTTGAAAATGCAGATTCATAGATTCTTTGCAGAGCTACATTTCTGGGTGAGGCCAAGGGATCTTCTTTTTAAACAAGCACCATGAAATGATTCTTCTACATGCTAAGGTTTGAGAACTTTATGTTGTTCAGACTGGACATCAAGGAGACAATGTATTCTGAGTCCTAAACAACTTATATACAGACTTCCAGAATAAGCCTGCTTCTAAGTAGGAGAATAACTTTACTATGTTCTATAAAAAGATCACTTTTTTTCTCCTGTAAATACGTAGGAACACAAGTGACAGAACCCAAAATGTTTAAGGCTTTCCATAGACTTCATTCCAGAACCGTAGAGAATAATAAGCCAAAGGAATTCCAAAATGATACACCAGACAATGAGAAAAGGATTTGGCCAGAGGCAACTCCTGAATATCAATTTACATTTAAGAAGTCAAACTAGGCTCATATCTGTAATCCCAGCACTTCAAGAGGCGGAGGCGGGAGGATGGCTTGAGTCCAGGAGTTCAAGACCAGCCTGGGCAACATAGTGAGACTCCATCTTTACCAAAAAAAAAAAAACTTAAAAAATAAAAAATTAGCCAGGCATAGTGGTGTGAGCCTATAGTCCCAGCTAGTGGGGATGGAGGAGTGGGAAGATAGTGTGAGCCCAGGATTTCAAGGCTACGGTGAGCTATGATTGTGCCACTGCACTCTAGCCTGGGCAACGACAGAGTAAGATTTGTCTCATTTAAAAAAAAAAAAAAAAAAGTCAAACTAATTCCTCCTTTTTTTGTTGTTTTTTGTTTTGCTTGCAACATGGGGTTCAAAACTTGCTTTTCTACCAGCTTAAAAAGGCTGACAAACAGTTTGGTTTTCACTAGTCAGGAAACTAGGCTTCCATCCATTTTTCTTTAGCATTTTTTCAGACTCCTGGCTTTAAAAGACGCATTTTGAATATTGTCTCTTGCAGAGCAGACACGCTGTTTCACACCTTGTCATGGAATACAAGTAGCAGATACTTTCTAGTTGTAAAAGCAGAAAGAGAAACCAAGACAAATATCTGCCCCCTACTGTCAGCAGTTGGGTATCTGCCTGCCTAGTGGTCAGGTATGACTAGGTGGCAAACACCTGAGGGTACAAAATGGGAAACAGTAAAACTGTTAGGGAAGGCTGTGATTTGATTGGATATGGGTCCTTTTCTCCACCTTCCTGGTGGAGATGGTTGTCGGAGATCCAAATGGGGAAGAGGGCAGCAGTCACCTCCATTCCATACCCTGAACCTTCCTTATCTGGCATCTTTTGCTCTCCAGGACCACCAGCCACCAATTTATTTGTTTAATTATGTGTTTGCCTCTGAACCCAAGACAGACCCAAGGCAAGTCATGTGGACAAGAATCAAGGGACTGAATTCCTGGTCAGAATAAAGACCTAAAGTTAGCTGCAGAAGTAATGACCCAGTAAGTGCATATGTGACTAAGTCCTGTGGTCAGTGACAGTTGAGCTATTAAGAATGTAGGTCAGGCCAGGCATGGTGGCTCAAGTCTGTTATCCCAGCACTTTGGGAGGCCGAGGCAGGAGGATTGCTTGGGCCCAGGAGTTTGAGACCAGCCTGGGCAACTTAATGAGACACTGCCTCTAAACTAAATAAAAATAATTGTAAGTCATAAAGTTTCAGTCAAACAAACTGAATAAGCTCTAGAGATCTACGGTACAACATTGTACCTATAGTCAACAATAATGCATTGCACACTTTTAAGAGAGTAGATCTCATGTTAAGTATTCTTACTAAAGTAAAATAAAATAAATTTTAGGGAAAATGTCCTTGGCTGAAGATTCAAGACTAGTGATCTCCAAACATTTTAAATGTATAGCCCTTGTCAGGAAAAGATTTTTAAGAAAATATCCATAATATATAAATATTTCCTTATTTATAAACTATCTGTATGTGCTACTTTAGTTTTACATTACGAACATTAAGATGTTTGCAAAAATAGACCTTGAATTTGTCTATTAGACAATTGGAGTAATCATTCTCATGTCTTTTTTCCATACCCCCAAATATTGTCTAATGGCACGCAACTTTGGAGACCACTGTTTTAACCAGAGAATTCTTCTGTATATGTAATAGGAACTAGACTGAGGGCAGTTTTATTACTTGTATTTCTCAGGAGTTTTGGTCATGAAGTTTTAGTTTGATAGCAACGATGGACCCATTCGTGTAGGAGTGGGAGAGACCCCCTTAAGAATTATGAAAAAGGTTCACAGCAGCGTTGATTATACAAACGATGCTTTATCTGTTCCCAATGAAATATCTTGTTCCCAATCAAAACAAATGTTCCAAAGATGCTTCAACGTCACGGGGTCAAGGCTGTAGGAGTTAAATTGTGTCTCCCCCGAAATTCGTATGTTGAAGTATTAATCCCTAGTACCTCAAAATGTGAACTTAGTTAGAAATAAGGTCCTCGCACTTACAATTAGTTATGATGAGGCCACACTGGAGTAGGGTGTGTCCCTAATCCAACATGACTGTTGTCTTTATATAAAAAAGAGAAATTTGCACACAGGGAGAAAGTCACGGGATAATCAGAATTATGCTGCCACAAGCCAAGAAATGCCTAAGATTGCTGGCAAACCCCTGGAAGCTAGGGGAGAGACACGGAAGAGATTCTCTTTCACAGCCTTCAGAAGGAACGCATCCTGCTGACACTTTGATTTCAAATATTTAGCCTCTAGAACTGAGGGAGAATAAATTCCTGCCGTTTAAGCCACCCAGCTCATGCTACTTTTTTACAGCAGCCCTAGCTGACAAATAGAGGCACCCCGCTGAGACACCATGTTAAATTGAAAATATTTGATATAAATGGTCCACATAATGTGATACAACTGTGTACACATACATACTCACACACACATATATGGATAAAACCCTAGAAATGTTACTGTTTATCTCTGAGTTGTGGGTACTTTTGATATTTGTTTTCTCTTCATTTTTTCTATATTTTCTAAGTTTTCTTTAAAAATCTAAGGATTTGTGAATATCTATACTTTAAGTTTCAGACTAATTTTATAATCAATAATAACGCAAGAGAAATGATTTCTCCCATTCCTAAGGTGAGTAACGATGACCGGATAATTCCGTACAGAAATCTCGGGGGTCTGCATTCTCCCCTGTGTGCTGTGTGATGCTCTCCGGGGAGAGATGGGATACAGCCATCACCTTTGACACTCACCCCGCTGTAATTACTTGTTCTTCCCTTACCGGTGAACGCTCTTCACATAAGTCACTGGACTTCCATAAACTTTGGCTTCCTCATTTTTAAACTAAGAATAACATGGGTACTCTGACTCCCTCATGCCAAACACAATATTATGCACAAAAGTCTGCTGACGAAATAGAAAGCCCCAGGATGCATGAGGTGTCAATTATGCTAGCAACAATGCTAGCATAATTCTGTGGAAGAATACTGACAAACCCAGACATGGCTGCCTGGCCTGATTTAGGAGAACAACACAACGGGGACTCTGTACAGCAGCAGGTGCTCCACTGAGGCAGCCACAGTCACTCCACCGTCTCAATGCTACATAATTGACAAGCCGGGGTCACTCATCTATCACTGATATTCAGACACTCTGCTTTCCTAATGTGAGACAGACAGTTCCTGGTGTCTTGGCTTTAAAAGACTTGCCCATTTCTCCTCTTAGGAACCTCATTTCTCAGGGTTTAGTCTCTATCACATCTAGTTCCTCGCTTGACATCAAAACTTTTCCAAATTTTGGGTTCTTAGTCCTCACCTTTACTTTAACAGGAGGAGCTGTGGTAGCGGTACTTAGTAAGATACTCACAGAGTGTGTGCATGTGTGTGTGTGTGTGTGTGTGTATTTTTTTTTCTTTTTTTGAGACGGAGTCTCGCTCTGTCACCCAGGCTGGAGTGCAGCAGCGCGATCTCAGTGCACTGCAACCTGCACCTCCGGGGTTCAAGCGATTCTCCTGCCTCAGCCTCCCGAGTAGCTGGGACTACAGGCGCCCATGACCATGCCCAGCTAATTTTTGTATTTTTAGTAGAGACGGGGTTTCACCATGTTGGCCAGGCTGGTCTTGATCTCCTGAACTTATGATCCACCTGCCTCAGCCTCCCAAAGCGCTGGGATTGCAGGCGTGAGCCACCGCACCCAGCCGCCCACAGTATATTTTCATCACAACTGACTACCCCTTGCCAGGACCTGCTGTCTTGTCCCGTCATGTGACGGTCTTTAGAAGGAGCTCAGGAAATAACAAGTGATAGCATCTTAATTGCTGCAACTTAAAAAAAAAAAAAAAAAATTCTATGCCTCTCCCATGCCTCCCACATGTAATGTATTACAAAGGGAAAACATTCTTTAAAGAGATAAAAATAAAAGGTGGAACAGATAAAGCTGAGGAGAAGATTCCCGGAGCTCACTAGCATCATGGAGATGTGAACCTACGTGTACAGTTTTGCTGCATATCCTGGGGTGTCGAGTTTTTCATATTTCTTATGCTTCTGTAATTCAGGTTCCTCTGCTGTGAGGTCCCATCCCACTAGGCTAGCCAGAAACGCTATCCGTCATCATCCTGGTCTCTCTTCTCCGTCCAGGTTCATGTGAAAGTGACACCTGTCTAAGCATTTGTAGACGGTCACCCTGAAATCTCCTGGTGTTTTGAGAGATCCGGGGGGAGGGTACTGCTGCTATTCAAGGACCGCCTTACCCACAAACACAAGTTACCCTGTCCTGGCCTCCTCCAACTCCACTGGAAGCTTCCCATGTCTGTTTACTTTCACCACCCTATTTTCCTTATCCAAAACCCCTCCAAATTCAAGAATAGACATACCTTTCTTCCTAGAGCCAATTCTTTAAAAACAAAAGTTTCTTACTTTTGCCCTCAGGGTCAGGGAAGGCTGTGCTCTTTAGGACAATGATGGTTTTAGGACTATGAAAGGGCCTGGGTTGCTGTTTGGTAAGGGGGTGTAGGAAGAAGCTAAGCTGGAAAGAAAGGGAAAGATACCTTGTAGTCTTTGATTCTTCCACATCCATCAGCACAAAACACAAATCAATATCTCAGTAAATCATCCTGACACTGTTGGAATAATGGGTTACAGGCTCAGGTGTTATTAGAAAGGCAAAAGCTTAACCCTGAGAAAGCCCCAACACTCTCCAGGCCATAGGTATGAAGGAGAAGTGCCTGCCTCCACTAAGAAATCACATCCTCATCTTATTACTTGGTGAGGGTAAAGAGAGGGCCACGCACGGCAGAGCACCAGAGAAGGAGCATGGTTCTGCCAGGTCAGTGGCAAACAAGAACCTGGAAATTCTGCTGGCTCAAATCACTTGGGCCAGCCACATCTGTCTCCTTGCCTATTTCATTCTAGGGTATTGCTTAGGGGCTTGACATGGCTTAAAGAACAAAAGGGACTTGGGGTCCTCAGGAGGCCTGTGTTGTGACAAAAATCACAAGGTAGGACCCAGAAGGTCAGAAGTGAAGGCTTTGGTGGATAACGCTAAACAAACAGACCCAGGGCTTCATGATCCAGGCAGGGCGACCTATGGGTGGCTCTTTGCCAATCATGACCCAGCATATGCCATGGGAGGCCAACTTCAGCCCCATCAGGGATGGAAAAAGGAGCCAGGAGGCCTTCCCAGGCCGCAGGGAAATGTAATCTGTCCAGGAGTTGCTTCCGCAGAGGCATCCGGCCAATCAGGCTTCTCCTCGCTCCTCCTCTGCTTTCTGCCTGAGCAGCCAAGGTCTGCAAGTTGGATTTTTGGTTTTTGTTGCTGTTGTTGTTGTTATTGTTTGCCTCCTGCAAGAAAATAGCTTTGTTTTCAACTGAATATATGAAAATTATACTTGTTTTCTGTACATTGTTTAAATAACACAAAAGAGTACCCAGATAAGAAAGGAAATCCTGTCCTGGTTTCACCAAAGGCTGACAGGACACGCAGGCACCCAGACAGGCCACGGTTAGGCCTCTTAAGTCCTGATAACACTCTATAACATTAACTCACTATGTCTTGAGAGGGGTGGCTTGGTGAAAATATCAGAGGCAATATCAAACCAGAGCACTCCATCTTGAACAAAGACTGGGTAAAATGAGCCTGAGACCTACTGGGCTACATCTCCAGGAGGTTTGACTTTTTTTTTTTTTTTTACTTTAAGTTCTAGGGTACATGTGCACAATGTGCAGGTTTGTTACATATGTATACATGTGCCATGTTGGTGTGCTGCACCCATTAACTCGTCATTTACATTAGGTATTTCTCCTAATGCTATCCCTCCCCCAGCTCCCTACTCCATGACAGGCCCCAGTGTGTGATGTTCCCCGCCCTGTGTCCAAGTGATCTCATTGTTCAATTCCCACCTATGAGTGAGAACATGTGGTGTTTGGTTTTCTGTCCTTGCGATAGTTTGCTGAGAATGATGGTTTCCAGCTTCATCCATGTCCCTGCAAAGGACATGAACTTATCATTTTTTTGGCTGCATAATATTCCACGGTGTATATGTGCCACATTTTCTTAATCCAGTCTATCATTGATGGACATTTGGGTTGGTTCCAAGTCTTTGCTATTGTGAATAGTGCCACAATAAACATACGTGTGCATGTGTCTTTATAGTAGCATGATTTATAATCCTTTGGGTATATACCCAGTAATGGGATAGCTGGGTCAAATGGTATTTCTAGTTCTAGATCCTTGAGGAATCGCCACACTGACTTCCACAATGGTTGAACTAGTCTACACTCCCACCAACAGTGTAAAAGTGTTCCTATTTCTCCACATCCTCTCCAGCACCTGTTGTTTCCTGACTTTCTAACGATCACCATTCTAACAGGTGTGAGATGATATCTCATCGTGGTTTTGATTTGCATTTCTCTGATGGCCAGTGATGATGAGCATTTTTTCATGTGTCTGTTGGCTGCATAAATGTCTTCTTTTGAGAAGTGTCTGTTCATATCCTTTGCCCACTTTTTGATAGGGTTTATTTTTTCTTGTAAATTTGTTTAAGTTCTTTGTAGATTCTGGATATTAGCCCTTTGTCAGATGGGTAGATTGCAAAAATTTTCTCCCATTCTGTAGGTGGCCTGTTCACTCTGCTGGCAGTTTCTTTTGCTGTGCAGAAGCTCTTTAGTTTAATTAGATCCTGTTTGTCTATTTTGGCTTTTGTTGCCATTGCTTTTGGTGTTTTAGTCATGAAGTCCTTGCCCATGCCTATGTCCTGAATGGTATTGCCTAGCTTTTCTTCTAGGGTTTTTTATGGTTTTAGGTCTAACACTTAAGTCTTTAATCCATCTTGAATTAATTTTTGTATAAGGTGTAAGGAAGGGATGCAGTTTCAGCTTTCTACATATAGCTAGCCAGTTTTCCCAGCACCATTTATTAGATAGGGAATCCTTTCCCCATTTCTTGCTTTTGTCAGGTTTGTCAAAGATCAGATGGTTGTTGTCTCACGTGTCCATGTGGAGAGACCACCAAACAGGCGTTGTGTGAGCAACAAGGCTATTTATTTCACCTGGGTGCAGGCGGGTTGAGTCCGAAAAAGAGAGTCAGCAAAGGGTGGTGGGATTATCATTGGTTCTTATAGGTTTTGGGACAGGCAGTGGAGTTAAGAGCAATGTTTTGCGGGTAGGGGGTGGATCTCACAAAGTACATTCTCAAGGGTGGAGAGAATTACAAAGAAACTTCTTAAGGGTGGGGGAGATAATAAAGAACCTTCTTAAAGGTGGGGGAGATTACAAAGTACATTGATCTGTTAGGGTAGGGCAGAAACAAATCACAATGGTGGAATGTCATCAGTTAAGGCTGTTTTCACTTCTGTGGATCTTCAGTTGCTTCAGGCCATCTGGATGTACACGTGCAGGTCACTGGGGATATGATGGCTTACTTTGGCTCAGAGGCCTGACATTCTTTTCTTCTTATATTAATAAGAAAAATAAAACAAAATAGTGGTAAAGCGTAGGGGGTGGTAAAAATGTATGGGGGTGGTATGGAGAGATAATGGGCAATGATTCTCAGGGCTGCTTTGAGCGGGATTAGGGGTGGCGTGGGAACTTACAGTGGGAGAGATTCAACTGAAGAAATGTTTTGGGGTAAGGGCTGATATTGTGGGGTTGTTAGAAGGAGTATTTGTCGTGTAGAATTATTGGTGATGGCCTGGATACAGTTTTGTATGAATTGAGAAACTAAACAGAAGACACAAGGTCTGAATAAGAGAAGGAGAAAAACAGGTATTAAAGGACTAAGAACTGGGAGGACCCAGGACATTCAATTAGAGAGTCCCCAAGGGGGTTCAGCATAATTATTCGCTTGGTTGGCGAGTTTTTGGGCTCTATCCTTGATTTTTTTTATGTTGTGATATACCAGGCCAGATTGATTTAGGTAAAAACAGTACTCTTCATTTAAAAATATACAGAGTCCCCTTTTTTTTTAGCAGTAAGTCGAGGCCTCGATGATTTTGGAGGAAAGAGAAATGCAAAGCCAGCAATTGTTTGTTAAAGGATTAAAAACAGCCAGAAGAGAGTGAGTGAGATTGATAGTGTGGTGGAGATGGCTGGGGAGAGGTAGAGGGTGGCATAAGAATGGGAATGAGAATAAGAGTGAGTATAAAAGTAAAGAATAGGACTTCATCAGGGTGAAGGTATTGGAGGGTACCTTGCCACTGAAGATCCACCATCCACTTCAAGAAAGATTTAAGGGTGGCAATTTGAGGTAAAACCAGTAGCCACTAAATACCAAGAGCCTGAGAAACTGAGGCGGGAAGGCCAAACCGAGGAATTATGTCTGACAGAAGGAAGAAATGACCACAGTGGCCTTCTCAGACCCTGTGGGAAAGGCCTCTACCCATCCAGTGAAAGTGTCTACCCAGACCAATAGGTATTTTAGTTTCCCGACTCGAGGCATGTGAGTGAAGTCAATATGCCAGTCCTGGGTGGGGGCAAATCCCCGAGCTTGATGTTTAGGGAAGGGAGGGGGGCTGAACAATCCCTGAGGAGTAGTAGGATAGCAGATGGAACACTGAGAAGTGATTTCCTTAAGGATAGATTTCCACGATGGAAAGGAAATGAGAAGTTCTAAGAGGCGGGCTAGCGGCCTGTAACCTACATGGAAGAGGTTATGAAATGACGACAAAATAGAATGGGCCTGTGAGGCTGGAAGGAGATATTTTCCTTGGTCCAAGAACCATTTGCCTTGTGTGGGAAGAGACTGATAGGTAGAAGTTTCAGTGGGGGAGTAGGTGGGAGTCACCAGATGAGAAGTAGAAAAACTGCCATGAGGGATAGAAGTTGGAATGCTAGCTGCTTTTTTAGCTACCTTATCAGCATAAGCGTTGTCCTGAGCGATGGGATCTGATGCCCTTTTGATGGCCCTTGCAATGTATGACTCCAGCTTCCTTTGGAAGTAAAGCAGCCTTGAGAAGAGTTTTTATTAAAGAGGCATTAATGATGGAGGACCCTTGCGTAGTGAGGAAACATTTCAGCCCATAAAACAACATGGTGGTACAGGATATGGGGTCAGTATAAATATTGACACATAGTCCCTTTGCAAGAGTGAGGGCCTGAGTTAAGGCAATGAGTTCGGCTTGCTGAGAGGTAGTGGAGTGGGGCAGAGCAGTAGCCTCAATGATAGATGTGGAAGATACTATAGCATAGCCTGCCTTTGCTGGTGTGTGGCAATTAGGCCTGGTGGAACTGCCATCAATAAACCAAGTGTGAAAAGGGTGAGGAACAGGAAAGAAGGAAACTTGGGGAAATGGAGAGAATGTCAGGTGGATCAGACAGATACAGTCATGCGGGTCAGGTGTAGTATCAGGAATAATGTGGGAGGCCAGATTGAAGTCTGGACCAGGAACAATGGTAATTGTGGGAGACTCAACAAAGAGTGAGTATACCTGAAGGAACTGGGGGGGAAGAAAGTACATGCATCAAGTGTGAGGAGGAAAATAGATTTTGGAAGTTAAGAGAACTTTAGAGAGTGAGTTGAGCATAATTTGTGATTTTGAGGGCCTCTAAAAGTATTAGGGCAGTGGCAGCTGCCGCACACAGACATGAAGGCTAGGCTAAAACAGTAAGGTCAGGTTGTTTGGATAAAAAGGCTACAGGGCACAGTCCCAGCTCTTGTGAAAGAATTCTGACCACATAGCCCTGCACTGTGGCTGTGTGTAATGAAAAAGGGTTGGGATGAGTTAGGGAGAGCTAGTGTGGGGGCAGCTTCTAGGGTTGTTTTTTAAGGAATGGAAAGGAGTGGTAAAAGGATTTAGGATCTGTGGGGCCAGCTAGGTTTGCTTTTGTGAGTTTATACAATGGTTTAGTCAGGATGGTAAAACTAGGTATCCAAAGGCGAAAGTATCCTACCATGCCCAGGAAGGAAAGGAGTTGTTTTGTAGAAGGGGTTGGGGTTTGGGAGATTAGCCAGACATGATCAGCAGGGAGAGCACGTGTGTTTTCGTGAAGAATTATGTCGAGATATGTAATGGATGAGGAAGAAATTTGGGCTTGACTGAAGTAATGGGGGCTGTCCACGAAGCCTTGCAGCAGTACAGCCCAAGTAGTTTGCTGAGCCTGATGGGCATCAGGGTCAGTCCAAGTGAAAGCGAAGAGAGGCTGGGACGAAGGGTGCAAAGGAATAGTAAAGAAAGCATGTTTGAGATCCAGAACAGAATACTGGGTTGTGGAGATGTTGTGGAGGGAGGTATTGAGGATAGGAGAGTATATGGCTTTGGCATCATGGGGTGGATAGGCAAGACAATTTGATTGATAAGGCACAGATCCTGAACTAACCTGTAAGGCTTGTCCGGTTTTTGGACAGATAAAATGGAGGAATTGTAAGGGGAGTTTATAGGCTTTAAAAGGCCATGCGGTAGCAGGCGAGTGATAACAGGCTTTAATCCTTTTAAAGCATGCTGCGGGATGGGATATTGGCGTTGAGCGGGGTAAGGGTGATTAGGTTTTAATGAGATGGTAAGGGGTGCATGATCGGTCGCCAAGGAGGGAGTAGAGGTGTCCCATGCTTGTGGGTTAAGGTGTGGAGATACAAGGGGAAGAGGTGAAGGAGGCTTTGAACTGGGGGAAAAGGTAGCAATGAGGTGTGGCTGTAGCCCAGGAATAGTCAGGGAAACAGATAATTTAGTTAAAATGTCTCAACCTAATAAGGGAGCTGGGCAGGTGGGGATAACTAAAAAAGATTGCATAAAAGAATGTCCAAGTTGGCACCAGAGTTGGGGAGTTTTAAGAGGTTTAGAAGCCTGGCCGTCAATACCCACAACAGTTATGGAGGCGAGGGGAACAGGCCCTAGAAAAGAAGGTAATGTGGAGTTGGTGGACCCCATATTGATTAAGAAGGGGATGGACTTACCCTCCACTGTAAGAGTTACCCAAAGCATCTGTGATGGTCCAGGAGGCTTCCGAGGTGATCGGGCAGCGTCAGTCTTTAGCCGCTAAGCCGAGAAGATCTGGGAAGGAGTCAGTCAGAGCCTTGGGCCAGTTGGACAGTCCAATTTCCAGTGGAGTCCTGCACAGATGGGACACCACTTAGGAGGAATCCCAGGCTGTGGGATTATAGCACTTATAGCAAGCTCCTGGGGGAGGAGGTTCTGGAGGAACCCCTGGCAGCTGTGGTTCAGGTGTTTGGAGTTCTTCTGTGCTGGAGATGTGGCTGGGGTTTATCTCACAGTGGAGGCAAAGAACTGCAACTCAGAAATACCTTGCTACTTGGCCACCTCTACTCTATTATTGTACACCTTGAAGGCAAGGTTAATTAAGTCCTGTTGTGGGGTTTGAGGGCCAGAATATAATTTTTAGGGCTTTTTCTAATGCTGGGAGCTGACTGAGTGATAAAATGCATATCAAGAATAAGGCGGCCTTCTGGCCCCTCTGGGTCTAGGGCAGTAAAGCATCTAAGGATTGCTGCTAATGGGCCATGAACTGGGCTGGGTTTTTATATTTGATGAAAAAGAGCCTAAATGCTAGCTGATTTGGAAGAGGTCGGATAAGGAAAAAAGGAGCATTAACCTTGACTATGCCTTTAGCTCCAGCCACCTCTTTAAGAGGAAATTGTTGGGCAGGTGGGGGAGGGCTAGTCGTGGAACAAAACTGTAAGCTGGGCCAGGTGTGAGGAGGGGAGGTGATAAAAGGATTATAGGGAGGGGGAGCAGAGGCTGAGGAAAAATTGGGACCTGGCTCAGCCTGGCAAGGAGCAGCCTGGGGAGGAGGGGAGAGGTCAGATGGGTCCGTAGAAAAGGAAGATTCAAAAGACTCAGAGACGTTAGGGGTTGGGACTGAAGGAACAGACAGGAGAGAAAGAAAGATTTGGGACGAGTCTCATTGGGAGCAGAGACTAGGGAGGGACCAATGTGTAAAAGAATGCTTGGATATCAGCCACTTCAGACCATTTGCCCACTTTTCAACACAAATTATCTAGGCCTCATAGGATGGAGAAATCAAAAGTGCTGTTTTCTGGCCATTTAGAACCATTGTTGAGTTTGTATTGGGGCCAAGCAGTGTCGCAGAAGAAAATAAGATGCTTAGATTTTAGGTCAGGCGAGAGTCGAAGAGGTTTTAAGTTCTTGAGAACACAGGCTAAGGGAGAAGAAGGAGGAATGGAGGGTGGAAGGTTGCCCATAGTGAAGGAGGCAAGTTTAAAGAGAAGGGTAGAGACATGGAGAAGGGGGGTGGGGAAAAGCCCTGGGCAGCAACGTGGGTGAGCAGCCAAAGCAAGTGTCTCCGCAACTGACTTGCCACCAAGGCAATGTGGGTGAATGACCAAGGCAGGCTTCCCCGCCAAGATCAGACACCAATGGAACGTGGGTGAATAATCAGAGAGGCATCCCTGCAATGATTAAACACCAAGGGAAGGCTGTCTTCCCGAGTCCCTGACCGGCCCCAGAGTTTTGGGTCGGCACCAAATGTCTCACGTGTCCGTGTGAAGAGACCACCAAACAGGCTTTGTGTGAGCAACAAGGCTGTTTATTTCACCTGGGTGCAGGTGGGCTGAGGCCAAAAAAGAGAGTCAGCAAAGGGTGGTGGGATTATCATTGGTTCTTATAGGTTTTGGGACAGGCAGTGGAGTTAAGAGCAATGTTTTGGGGGCAGGAGGTGGATCTCGCAAAGTACATTCTCAAGAGTGGGGAGAATTACAAAGAAACTTCTTAAGGGTGGGGGAGATTATAAAGAACCTTCTTAAAGGTGGGGAGATTACAAAGTACATTGATCAGTTAGGGTGGGGCAGAAACAAATCACAATGGTGGAATGTCATCAGCTAAGGCTATTTTCACTTCAGTGGATCTTCAGTTGCTTCAGGCCATCTGGATGTATATGTGCAGGTCACTGGGGATATGATGGCTTAGCTTGGGCTCAGAGGCCTGACAGTTGTAGATGTGTGGTGTTATTTCTGAGGTCTCTGTTCTGTTCCACTGGTCTATATCTCTGTTTTGGTACCAGGACCATGCTGTTTTCATTACTGTAGACTTGTAGTATAGTTTGAAGTCAGGTAGCGTGATGCCTCCAGCTTTGTTCTTTTGGCTTAGGATTGTCTTGGCAATGCAGGCTCGGGTTTGGTTCCATATGAAATTTAAAGTAATTTTTTTCCAACTCTGTGAAGAAAGTCATATTGGTAGCTTGATGGGGATGGCATTGAATCTATAAATCACCTTGGGCAGCATGGCCATTTTCACAATATTGATTCTTCTTATCCATGAGCATGGAAGGTTCTTCCATTTGTTTGTGTCCTCTTTTATTTCACTGAGCAGTGGTTTGTAGTTCTCCTTGAAGAGGTCCTTCACATCCCTTGTAAGTTGGATTCCTAGATATTTTATTCTCTTTGAAGCAATTGTGAATGGGAGTTCACTCATGATTTGGCTCTCTGTTTGTCTGTTATTGGTGTATAGGAATGCTTGTGATTTTGGCACAATGATTTTGTATCCTGAGACTTTGCTGAAATTGCTTATCAGCTTAAGGAGTTTTTGGGCTGAGACAATGGGGTTTTCTAAATATACAATCATGTCATCTGCAAACAGGCATTCTTTACCACACGATGAGATAGGAGGTTGGCACAAAGACCCTGCTGATAAAACAGAATGTGGTAAGGAAGTCAAACACAACCCACCAAAACCAAGATGGTAATTAAAGTGACCTCTGGTCGTCCTCGCTGCTAATTATATGCTAATTATAATTCATTAGCACGCTAACAGATACTCCTACCAGTGCCAAAACAGTTTACAAATGCCATAGCGACATCCGAAAGTTACCCTAAATGGCCTAAAAGGGAGAGTCGCCCTCCGTTCTGGGAAATCCTTGTCCCTTCCCTGGAAAAACTGATGACTAATCCACTCCTTGTTTAGCATATGATCAAGAAATAACCATAAAAATAGCCAGCTGGCAGCCCTCAGGGCTGCTGTCTATGGAGTAGCCATTCTTTCATTTCTTTACTTCTCTAATAAACTTTAACTTTACTCTGTGGACTTGCCCTGAATTCTTTCTTGTGCAAGATCCAGGAACCTTCTCTGGGGGTCTGGATTGGGACCCCTTTCCAGTAACCAAAGTGACAAGTGTTTATTGTATTTTTTATTTTATTTCCAAGGATACTATTCCATCTGGTGGGAGAGTGCCAATGTACATTTCTTCATTTACTTAGTAAGTGCTGCATGGAGAACTAAGTTAACTGTCACCCAATTTTTAGTTAATTCCAGTGATCTTTTAGTAGCCCTATTTGGGGTGATCTTAACTCCAGCTGTGTCCCTAGCCACAAAAATTTTCATTTTGAAACTTTGGTGTATATTCTTTTAGCTTTGTGTGTGTGTGTGTGTGTATACACACACACGTATATATATGTATACGTATATATGTATATATATATAAAATAAATAAACACAAAAAGGATAATGTTGTACACACTGGTCTTTTAGCTTTTTTTCTCCCCAACTTGTCTAAGAGAAGAAAATCTGACTAGGTCAAATTCTGTGACACTGATGGGGTCAAAGCCAAACATGATGCTCACAGGGGTAACTCTCTGGACACCCGTTTCATGCTTCTTCCCTTTGTGTGGTAAGGCTGGATCAATGGAGGGCATCAACAGTTTTTCTGCTTTTCTTATTTGTTTGCTCCAACATGTTTGTTGTCCAGATCACAGATGGTAAGACTTAGGCTTCTGGGGAGCGAGAAACCCCACCTAATCTTGAACCCAAACTTCATAATCCATCCCAGTGTGCCAGAAAGTGCTTTATTAGAAGACTGATCAGAAGCAGATGATAAAAAGTGGCCTCTTAAGTAAGACCTGCTTTTGTTCCTTAAGGTTCTCACTCCTTCTTGAACTTCAAAAAGAGACTGAGTGGCAAGGCTAAGAGGGTAGTAGAGCATTCCTGGGTCCTGTGATCATCAACTCATTACTGTTGTAAAACCTCTCTGACATTTATTACTGCTTTATTTATGTCATGCTACATGTGGACATTTCCCCCCCTAGTGATACACAGAGATCTACCTCAGCATTTTAAACCATGACTGTAGTGAACACTGTGATGTGCCCTCCAGGTACCCCATTCAGGGAAAGATTTATTGCCCCATGACTGGGAGTGCTGTCTGCAGACAGCCCCAAGCTGCTAGCCATGCAGGATGTGCTCGAGTTGTAGAGCACCATCTCGCCCAAGGTCACACCCTTCTTAGGTGAGCCCATTTCCAGTGATTGATCACACTGGCATAAAATGACCAGGTTATCTGACCCCATACAAGATCATTCTAGCAGACTATTTTAGTTCCAGAGCTTCCTCCTGGAGTCAGTTAAAGGTGTCATTGAAGAATGATACATGATACAGCTTTGAGCAAAGATATATCAACCCAAGTCCAATGGCAATTTCTGGAAATTTTCATTTTATTGATAGAAATACTACCCTGTTCTAGTTGGTTTTTGTTGTAGGTAGAACAATGACCCTTCCACCTCTAAATATCCATATCTCAATCCCTGGAACCTGTGAATATGTTATCTCATATGGCAAAAGAGACTTTGCAGATGTGACCAAGACTCTTGAGATGGGGAGATTATCCTGGAAGATCATATACAATCAGAAGAATCCACGTAAGAGGGATGCAAGAAGGTTACGATCGGGGAAGGAGATGTTAGAGCAGAGGCAGGGAGTAGTAGAGACTAGTCAGAGAAATTTGAAGAGGCTGCACTGATGGTGTGAAGATGGAGGGAGGGGCCATGAGCCAAGGAATGTGGACAGCCCCTAGAAACTAGAAAAAAATGAAATAGATTCTCTTGAGAGCCTCCCAAAGGAACACAGCACTACCAATACCTTGATTTTACCACAGTGAAACTGAGTTTAGACTTCTTAACTCTAGAACTGTAGATAATAAGCAGCAACAGGAAAGCAATACAGCTTCCATTCCCCTTTCTCCTACCTAGACTGTGGATAAAATGGATGGAACTGTGGCAGCTACTTTGACATTAGGGAGAAAAGGCCAAGAATTGTACAAATAACTTGTCTTGACACCTTCTGAACTAATGCCAGCAGTTGCCTACCTCCAGATCCACTGTTGTATGAAGAAAGAAGACAAAAATAAAAGACAAAAAACACTTCTTACATGCTCAAGTTACTTTAATCACATTTGCTTCACATCACAGTTGAATGCAATTCCTATCTCATGCAGCAGTCAAAAAAATGTAGTAGAGGTCTTTTATTATTTTGAAAAGATATCCATAACATATATTAAGAGAAAAGAGACATGTTGTAAAGTGTCTGAAGTATGAATCTGTGTGTGATGAATCGAATGATAAAACATTACTTCTAAGGTTAAATTCCAAAATATTAGTTGAAGTTTATCATATTTTGTATAGTTAGCTTCTCTGCTATATTTTGCTTTTGTAATAAAAATAAAGGTGTTTTAACACTTTTAAGGGAGGTTGATGAAGGCAAGATAGATTCACCAAAAGCAGTTCAAGGATGAATAACAAGTTAGCACAATCAATGTTTATCTGGACGTAGAAGAGGAAAATAGAGATTGATTGACAAAAGGAAGTTTTGTAATAAAAACAGGATGTGGCAAAGGCCAAGACAGGACATAGAGATAAGTGAGTATTTATACATCGATTCTAGTGGAGTCTAAGGAATGAAAGAACAAGTGTGAACACCAACCAAAAGACCAGAAAACAAATTATAGTCATGCATCTCATAATGAAGTTTCCTTCAAGGACAAACTGCATATATGGTGGTGGTCTCATATGATTATAATACTGTATTTTACTATACTTTTTCTATGTCTAAACATATATAGATACACAAATACTTACCATTGTGTTACAATTGCCTACAGTACTCAGTACAGTAGCATGCTATATAGGTTTGTAGCCTAGGGGCCATAGGCTATATACTACAAAGCCTAGATGTGTGGTAGGCTGTACAATCTAGGTTTGTGTAAGTACAGTACACTCTATGATGTCGCACAATGACAAAATCCCCTAGCGATGCGTTTCTCAGAACATACCCCCCTTTGTTAAATGCTGCATGACTATACTTGATTTATACTAACAAAGAAGACATTTACTTAAAGTTTACATGTTCCAATGTTTTCTAAAGAAAAGCCATGTTTTTTTGAAAACACCTCATTCAACCGTTCTGTTTCCCTTTGCTTTATTACTCTTCATAGCACTTTTCTGTCATGCTATATTTTTTTACCTTGATTATTTGTCTCCTTCACAAGAATTTAAGTACCATAAAAGAAGAGAGTTGGCCTCTTTTTTTCACTGCTCTGTCCCCACTTAGCACAGTGCCTGGTATACCATTGGTCTCAGTAATTATTTGTTCAGTAAATAAATAAACTACAGCAAGGATTGGTAAACATTTCTGTAAAGCGTCAGACAGTAAATACTTTAGGCTTTGCAGGCCAAGAGGCAAAATTGAGGATGTTACTTAGGTACTTATATAACAACTATTAAAAATGTGAAAACCATTCTTAACTCCTAGCCATATAAAAATAGGTAATGGCTAGATTTGGCCTGTTGTCCATGGTTTGCCAGCTCCTGAAATGAAGAATTAACAACTCAACACAAATAAAAACTATCCTTCAACTATCCTTACTTAATCTCATAAATCATTTCTGGTTACTTTCAGGACAAATGTGGAAGCAATATGATAGTTACCAGTTGTGTGTCTTTCTAGAATGAGACATATCACTTTTTCACATCTAAATGTTATAAGGTGATAATTTAGGGTAGGAACAGCTCATTGTGGTAACTATTACTAAAGGCCTGCTCTATGTTAGGCACAACACCAAGAACTGTGGGTACACTTAAAGTTTTAAACTCAGCAGCAAAGACATACACAGACAATAAAGTATATTCTTAATTTTTTGAGAAAAGCAGGCAAAAGATACAATTTACTCAGAAATTTGAGTAAATTCTGTTTCTAAAATTTCCATACAGGGCACATATTAAAGAATGTGTCATTCTGATTCTAGAATGATATGGTGCCAAATCATATCCTGTTTCTTACATTTTTCATCTACCAGGATGTTTTTAAGTTTATTCATGTTCCCGTGCATGCATTTATCTCATTGCTTTTAACTACAGCTTAATGTCCCACAGGATGCATCTGCCATATATTACGTACTTACTATTCGGTGGACACTTGGGTGGCTTCCAGTCCCCTGTAGCCATAAGCACACTGTCATGAACATTCTCACACAGTTCCCTTGCGGACCTGGGGGAAGCTCTGTTTGAAGGCTTCCCCAAATGGGTGCGCTTTTTATAATTTACCAGCAGTGCCCAAGGGTTCCCATTTCTCTGTGAACTCTGTGTCTTTTTAGAAAAAGGGATATCACTTTTTCACCTCTAAATGCAATCCTTGCCTTTAACTATTTAATAATCACCACTATGATGCGTTTAAGGTGATGATTCCCTGCTTTAATTTGCCTTTCTCTGATTGCTGGTGAAAATTGTACAATTCTCCATATTTCTGTCATTTGTGTTTCCCCTTCTGAGACCGGCCTATTTGTAAACTTTGACCATTTTTCTGGTTCTTCTTGCTCTTTTAGAAATTCCTTGGCTGATAATCCATTGACACTTGGGGATAATGTCAAAAAACAAAAAACAAAAACAAAAACCAAAAAAACTTCTCCCAGACTGTCACTTACCTGCTAACTCTATAATGACCATCATCTTAATGATCTTAAATTTTGGATTTGATACAAATTTTCTGCTTTTTAGATTTTTAAAAGAAAACCCTCCTCATTCAGTGACCACAAATATTCTCCTAGCTTTTTTTTCCTTTGTGTTAGCTCTATCATTTCACTCCTTCCTATTTAGTTACTTAATCCATTGGAGATGATTTTTATATGTCATATGAGACCCTATCTTTTCCCCACTATTTTGGGATGCCTCCACTATCCTATACCAAGTTCATATATATATAGATATACAGACACACATATATGTATATCAGTAAGTCCTCACTTAACATTATTAACAGGTTCTTGGAAACTCTGACTTTAAGTGAAACAACATATAAGGAAACCAATTTTGCCACAGACTAATTGATATAAACAAGAGTTAAGTTCCTATGGCATATTTCTGGTCACAAAAACATTATGAAATTTCTAAATAAAGACCAAAACACTTGCAATATTAAACACTAAAATAAATCTGAGCTATACATACATTTAAGAAAGATTAATAAAAACAAGATAATTATTCATCCAATTTCTAGTGAGTGACAGTGGTTGTGGTAGTGAGTTAAGTCAAGGAATAAATATTTGCAAAGAAAAAATGGTCAGAAGCACCTCCTGCCCCCATGCAGTTCAAAAACAATAAACTCCAAGGCCAGGCACAGTGGCTCATGCCAATAATCCCAGCACTTTAGGAGGCCAAGGCAAGATGGATCACCTGAGGTCAGGAGTTCAAGACCAGCCTGGCCAACATGGCGAAACCCCATATCTACCAAAAATACAAAAAATTAGCCATGTGTGGTGGCAGGTGCCTGTAATCCCAGCTACTTGGGAGGCTGAGGCAGGAGAATTTCTTGAACCTGGGAGGTGGAGGTTGCAGTGAGCTGAGATCGCACCATTGCACTCCAGCCTGGGTGACAGAGTGAGACTCTATCTTAAAAAAACAAAGCAATCAAATCCAGTGGCTCACTGAGCTCCTTCTCTTTCCTTCCTTCCTTCCTCCTTCTTTCTTCCTTCCTTTCCTCTTTTCTTTTCTTTTCTCTTTTCTTTTCTTTGGAGACAGAGTCTCGCTCTATGCTCTATCCCCCAGGCTGGAGTGTAGTAATATGATCTCGGCCAGATCACTGCAACCTTCACCTCCCAGGTTCAAGCAATTCTCCTGCCTCAGCCTCCTGAGTAGCTGGGATTACAGATGCGTGCCATGTCTGACTAATTTTTGTGTTTTTAGTAGAGACAGGGTTTTGCCATGTTGGCCAGGCTGGTCTCAAACTCCTGACCTCAGGTGATACGCTGGCCTTGGCTTCCCAAAGTACTGGGATTACAGGCCTGAGCCACCACACCCGGCCACTGAACGCTTTCCTACCACATAAGTTACTGTTGTGTGTTTGTATGATTATTGTCTACTTTATGAATTTTTATTTGACAATAATTTGTATTCATTCATTTATTATATTCCAACTGGCATATTCCAGCAGCTCAAAGCATGAAGCAGGAAAACACCCTGGAGAGGACACCATCCCACACTCACTCACACTGGGATCGTGTAGACACACCAACTCACATAACATCCACATCTTTGGGATGTGGGAGGAAACTGGAATACCCGGAGAAAACCCACACAGACATTGAGAGAACGTGCAGACTCCACACAGTGGAGTTTCCCTGGCTGGGAATCCATTTTTTTTCTAATCAACATTATAATTAAATGATGTTGAATGAAATTATGTTATCTGAGGATCTGCTGTGCATATATAGTTCTCTATTTCACTGCTTTGTCTACCTGCAAGTACCACATTATTTTTTTTGTCTATGACTTTGTAAAACATTTTAGTATCTAGTGGTGTGAATCTTCCATTTTATGTTTTTATTTGGTACGGTTGCTTTTTCTAATGTGAACCCTTATTCTATCTTATATATTTTGGAAATAGTTTATCAGGTTTCCTACCCTCTCCCCACCCTAATCCCGCAAAAAGGAAAAATTCCACCTGAATTTTGGTTGGATTTGCTATGAAATTATAGATTAATTTGGGGGTCAAATTAATATGTTTAAAAGGTTAAGTCAGTTGTGCAGGATCTGGATTTTATAAAAAATAAAAGTAAAATGTTGTTTCATTTATGAAACAGGATTATCAGGGAAACCACTACTGTTGGTCTCAGCTGCTTACAGCACCCAAGCAGTAGCTCACAGAGAAGCTGCCTCGAGTCTGCCACTGTTCCTACTTTTGTCCATAACCATAAATGATGACTTCTATTATCTCTTCCCAAATGTCATGCAAATTCCTCTCAGTAGCAGAATCAAACCCAAAAGCCCCATGGCAAGAGGCAGGGATAATGCCAAGTTGACAACTACCCACCCAGTGCAAAAGAAAAACAAAAAGTTCTAAGTAAATGTTAAGTGATTTGTAATAAAGTTTAAAACACACAATATCAAAGACATTTTGAGTTGAAGCATATTTTAACTGATTCAATGATATGACATTATTTCACTTGGAAGCATTTCAACTATTTTAAGATTTGCAGAGGCTCACATTTAAAATAGGATGAATCTTTCACAAGGAATAGTATTTCTGGAAAGATCAAACAGTCAGTATGATATAGTATTCCCTCATTGCTCACCCCTAGCCATAGGTTTATTAAACTGTGCCTAGTAAGAACTTTATAATGTAAGAGGGACATGAAGAATTTGATGACTGCCCAGACACCAGCAATAAAAATAATTCAATGTGGGGGTGAATACGATTTATTTTACATAATGTACACACTGTGTGTAAATGACTGAGTTATTGGTTATAAAGTATAAGTAGAATTATTATCCAGAACAGTGTTCTCCAAACTCCACTGATCATACATCCTTGTCCATAAAGATGCTTTGATCATACACAAATATGGAAATTAAAAAATAAAATTACAAAGAGAGTCTCTAACATTTCTTTCCAGTTCCCCAATGGACCACTTTATGCAGCTCTTGTGGGGCACACACCCCCTGTGATGAGCACTGACTTATCTACTCTCCTTTGTTTCGTCCATATTCTTCATCTAGCTGGTCAAAGCTAGGAACTGAATAAACGTTGCCCATTACATGTAAAAGGATGCGTTGATCAAGACCTAGAGTCAATACTAAATTAAGCACAACACTGATCAAGAACTACAGTCAAGTTCACTCAAATAAACATCATACCTGCCAGGAGGGGGCAGATGTGAACAGGGCGTAAGAAAATCCCTACTCAGAGACAGAGAATGTGGAAAAAACAAGCAGCTAGAGGGAGGTAGGGCACAAATTCTACAAGACACACTGAAGCCAACCAGAGATGGCCCATGGCTAGAACAGGAAACAGTCTGAAAACATCAAACTAAAACCAGAATACGAAAACAACTGCCAAAGAAAGAATAAAGAAAAATTCTGGGGTTGGGGATTTGGGTGTGTAGTTCACAGTGGTGAGTGGAAAAAAAAAAACAAAACAAAAACCAAGAGCTTTCATCCAGAAGCCCAAAGCTGGAATGAAGAAGAGCTTCAGACAGTGCCAGAACAAATTTCAGAAGCCAGGCAGAAATAGTCAGGGCTTCCAGGGCTCAGAAGTTTATGAGGCAACTATTTTGAAACTATGCCTGCAAGTAAGACTCTTCTAAAAAAACAAACTAGTATTCTCAGTCTTGTGATTTCTGATCATAAGGAATTCTCATTCTTTCCAATCTGAGAGATACGCAAGGCTCTGGCAGACTTTTTGAAATGTTAGAGTTCAAAACACAAGTCAAGCAGTTATAGCACATTGCTGAGCAGACAGCACACATTCACTGAAGATTTGTTTACCATTGATTTATCCTGCATGAATGATGTTCCATAGAGGAACACTATCCATAGTGAATACCCCAGGGGCTGTGGAATGTGAAGGCTCTAATGCTCTTCAACGACCCGGTGCTGTTCTAGGCCCCAGGGATACTGCATTGAACCAGATAGACAAAGTCCCTGCCCTCCTGAGACTCACAATCTAGTGGGACAACAACAAATAAAGAAACAAACAGATAATAAATTCCAGATAGTGAAAGTTCAGTGAAGAAAATCAAGCAAGGAGATGGACTAGAGTATGCTGAGGGTGGAAAAGGTGGACTCTCCCTTAAAGAGTTGTCAGGGAAAAGACTTGTTTTAGAAGTGTGAGCAAGCCTTGGGAATCTCTGAAGGAAAAGCATCCCAGGCAGAGAGAATAACAAGTGCAGTTTCTAAGGAATAAATGTCTTGGTGTGTCTGAGAACACAGCAGGATGACCAGTGTGGCTAGAGAGGATCAAGTGAGAAGAGAAAATGTTCAAAAAGTGAGATTTGATGTTTAGCTTTTTCTGTACTTGTATAGGCCTGATTATGTGGCTTAGCTAAGTTTTCCTAAAGCATCTTCTAGTAGCTGCCATTGGTTTGTAAAATAAAATTGGGGCTGTAAAAATGCAAAAAAAAAAAAAAAAAAAGGGAGATTTGAGAGGTAAGCAGAGCTTGACTTTGAAGGGTCTTGAAGGTCATGGTGAGCAGTTTAGATTTTAGTCTAAGCCAAGGGCAATGTTATCAGATGTCTGTTTTTAAAAGATCACTCTGGTCACAGGGTCTGGCTGTAGGGAATTGGACTGCAGCGTAGGGAACTGGCCCCTGGACTGTAGGGGCTTAAGAGAGGAAGCAGTGGTGTGCTGGAGGCACAAGAGCTATTAAATTTTCAGGAATTTGTGAACCAATTGTTAAACACAACAATTATTGAAAATTAAATTATATAAACTCACAAATAAGTGATATTAAAAAAGATTGTGAAATGGCATCATTTGTCTGGGGTAATTCCTGAGGTTCGTCATCTCATACCAAGGAAATAGAGGAAGCAGACGCACAAGGAGTGAGCTTAAGAGCAAAGGTTTAATCTGTGAAAGAATGAGAAAAGAGAATAGCTCTCTCTCTTGCAGAGAGAGAGAGAGCGCAGTGCCCAAATGGGTCTTCCACTTAAGTGGTCAAGTGCACAGGGTTTCATAGACTGGCTTGAGAGGTGGTGTCTGATTTACATAGGGCCCAAAGATTGGTTGTACCAGGTGTGACATTTATATAGCGTGGGAAGAAGCTGGCCACCCCACCCTAATCTTTTATTATGCAAATGGGTTTTCTACCTGGCTGATGTCGTGTTGTCTGCTCCTTACTGCACACGAGGTTGACAAAGAAAAGGGAAGATGGAGCCGCCATGTTGAACATGTCTAGCCCCTAGGTAGCCTTTTCCTATTGGCACAGCTGCCAGCATTCACCTGTGCAAGCTTCCAGCTTGCTTATCTCTGTTTGCGGCTTGATTTTACAGGCTGCTCTTTGTTAGAAAAGAAACGATTTGGGGGCTGCTTTTCATCAAAAAGAAAATCTTATGGAGGACTTTCTTACCCTTACTGTCTGCCTAAACAATTTCTAGCTCCTGTATCAATTGTAAATAATTTTAAAAAACCATTTTCTAATTATTTTACCACATTCACCATTATTGATGCACTGGAGGTTACTTATATCTTTTTATCTGTGCCTCTCTTCCCAACTCTCTGTTCACTGACATCATGTTGGTAGTTTGAAATGGCCGTGGTGGAAGTGTTTACACCACAGAAGCTGGTGAAGACTACAAAGCAGGGCTTTTCCTCTTAGACAGCAAGGGGAATGTTTACCATCCACCACTGAAACAGGAAGACCAGCATCATGACAGCAATCTGTGTGAGAGATGGTGGCCATGAGAACGAGGATGGTAGCAGTGGTGATCTGACAGTGACACAGTTCCACAAAGATTTAAAGGTGAAGTCAGCAGAACTTGCTGATGTATTACATGTGAAAAGCGAAGGAAACAGAGGTATAAGTAATGACTTCTGAGATTTTGAATGTGAGATTGGATGTAGAAATAATTAAAGAAAAGGTTCTTGAGACATTTTCCTTTCTAGGACTTTTGTCAAGGTTTTCAAGATAGGTATCCTTTCTACAAGATAGTTGATGTTGATGTTCTACAAGACAGCAATACTTGATGTAACAGATATGGTAATCACATAAAGTCAATGTTTGTCTTTTTTTTCCACTATGTACAGCATCTGGTATATAGTAGATGCTCAGTGTCTAGTCATACCCCTAGAATGGGATGTTATCTTATGTATTTTGGATTTACATGTATTTAGGAATCTACAAGAAAAGCCATAGTCATTTCACCAGAACCTAGACATTATATCAACTGGCTTGAAAATGGTAGTTGAAAAGAACTGAATCACTTATTGAAACACAGAGCTCTCTAACTAACTGGTACTACATACCTAGTGGGCTATCCTCATTGGTACTGAAGACAGTGCTTTTTAGAGAATCTTATAACACAGTAAGGACACCTTATTTTTAAAGAGAATTAGGCCAAGATTTGTTTGTGAATAGAATTCCTATCATAATGCCTCACTTGGTGAGGATGGGAACAACAGATGTACATGCTAATATAAAATTAAAGTTTAACTTTATATGTCTACTAGCCACCTTTTATCACCATCCTTCCAAAGATGGTATCTCCTCCAGCTATAGTTTGACTTTGCCTCACTTAGTATATTTCCATTAAAACACTTATCACATTTTATTAACTTCATTATTTATTGGTTTGTTAATTGCCTGACTCTTCCATTTGATTATAAACTGTATGAGGACAAGGACCTTGTCTGTATCAGGTACTGCTGTAGTTGCAGCAACTATTGCACTGCTTGGCACACAGTAGGATCTCAATAAACATTTGCTGAATAAAAAGATTGAGTATTTGATGAATGATCATAGAAAAGGGCAGTAGGCCAGACAGGTATAAAAGGCATTTAACAATTTATCAACCTAGCAACACCTCACATTTTATCAAATAAACAGCTACTCTACTGAGGTCTACTAAACAATGCTTTGTAAATAAAATACATAAACAGCTTCTATTTAGCATGCTGAAGAAAATCTTGCTTGAGAGGTAGGTGACATGGTGCTTGCTTCTGTAAAATTTTGAAAAGGCTTTTCATTTGTTGGAAATAGCAAAACCTACTCTAATTCATGTAGGAAAAAATAAATAGGTTAACAGATGTTAGATAGCTCATAGAGTCTCCAGTAGGCCTAGAGAATTATACTTGGAGGCTACTCAGCTAGAACATCTAGAACATACCAAAAGACAACTCCAGCAAAAACCCTGTTTCCCAAGGACAAATAAAGCAGCTTGCACCAATGACACTGTGCCCTGGATGCTACAGGCTCACCTGCTGCTCTCCCCTTAGGGTTCTCCAAAGAAACAGAATCAATAGGGGGTGTGTGTGTGCGTGTGTGTGTGTGTGTGTGTGTGTGTTTTCATCTACTCATTTCTCGTAGAAATTAGCTCATATGATTATGGAGGCCAAGTAGTTCCACAATCTACAATCTGTCATCTCCTGCTGGAAAACCAGGAAACTGAAATTCAGTCCAAGTTCAAAGGCCCAAGAACCAGGAACACTGATCTCCAAGGGCAGGAGAAGATGAACGTCCTAGCTCCAATACACAGTGGATTTGCATTTCCTTTCCCTTTTGGCTTTATCCAGGCCTTCAACAGATTGGATGATGCCCACCGACATTGGTGAGAGTAGATGTTTTTTTACTCAGTCTACTGATTGAAATGCAAACCTCTTCCAGAAATGCCCTCACAAACACACCCAGGATAAATGTCCTACCAGCTACCTAGGCATCCCTTAGCCCAGTCAAATTCCATAAAATTAACCAGCACACCTCCCATAGCAGAACACAGGGATAGCCACTATTTCCAAAGCATACTTTAGATAGTGATTTTTTCTTTACATCACTGTCCCTCAAAATGAAGCTTTATTTGGGTATACCTGATATGAGAACTGGGTCACATTTAGTATCAGGTAAAGGTGGCAAAGATTTCTTCCTTGGGAAGACTGGATTCATAACATGGGAAATTACTGAAAGTAAGAATGATGGTCAAATAAGTTGGTAGATGATGAAAACATGACACAACCATTATGGCCCATCATTTAGTCCACTCTCTTCCACACTCAAACTTCCAGATTATAACTATACTATCAACACTAAAAACAAAATGATCATGTCAATATAACCCAGCTCTCCATTGTTACAAACAAAAGCACACTCATCCCCTCCTTAAAGGTAGAGAAGAGAATGTTTGATGCCTAAATCTGGCTTTAAGTCCAGAATCTACAGGTGATATACATCTCTCCTCTAATTCTGTTATATCTGTATTCTGAATCCAATAAACTAAACCATAAAGTTAACCAATGCATCCTATTTTTAAAAAGAGGAAAAATGGAAAATTATTTAAAATATATACATATTTAAATGATACAGTAAGAAAGAAATATGGGTAGACACAATAATCCTCTTTTCTGCATCTGTTCACAAGGCTGTGGTTGATATTTATGACTTCTGTCCTCCACTACCCATTCCATATTCTTTGTCCTCAGTCAGCACCTTGGGTAGTTGGGGTTCTTCTCTTGGTAGTTTGACTCACGTCATCTTTTCTCAAGGATTGAACTCTGGCTAGTCCTGCCTATATGAGATTGCAGTGGTCTTCCAAAAACTTTTACTACAAGATATGGGGTACTTGGGGTACTATGGGGGAGCCAACATAATATTAATAGCAGGAAAACTAACCACGTCAGTCCTGCCCCATTGTGTATAAAGTACACTATTTTTCCTTAGTCATCAAGAGCTCACCCTGGTTAATTCTTTTTTACTTTTTGCCTGTTTATCCAATGACATTAGGAGGTCAAGATGTCTGGGTAGCTGTCTTACCTCCATTTCGGCAGAACCACTGTCACATGCCCTAGTGGAAGCATCCCTTCTTTGGGCACTTGTGCTCTATCTACCCCAGCAGGGGCCAGTGTCATGGGGATAAGAAGCAATATTTTATGAGTCTATCATCAGGAGTAATAGTGAAAGGTGCCACTTCCACTTCCATCCTCAGTTTCCTGGCACATGGTTTGGCCAAGGATACACCTGGTAGAGTATTTATTGTATAGGAGTGAAAGAGGCCTTTGTCAAATTTGTTTTCACAAAGTTTATCAACAGCTTATTGTTTATAAAGCCACTGTACCATGCTTTAAAATGATTGTCAGAATTCAGTATTTTTCCACATGAATTTGTGTTACCTTTGGGATTTTTCAATAAAAATGCAACTTAAAATCCCTAGGCATTATTTCAGTGATATCATAATCATGGAAACAACAGAGGATGAACTCATGAAAATATAGAGAATCTTACACTTCTTTTAGAAATTGGGTATCTACATGAAGAAGTAGAAATGTGACATTATAACTGTCATTTTGGAATGATGCTTTGTATTAGTCAGCTTAGCCTAGATTGTAAACGCCCCCAAATCTCATAGGCTTACAACAGCAACCAAATATTTTTTGGTCATAGTAGATGTTAGCTGCAATTTGACTATGATTCTGCTCTCCATTTTCAACCTAGGACCAAGTTGGAGTACCAGCCCTTTCACATCTTGGGATATAAATCTCAAGTGGTGAAGGGGAAAAAGAAAGAAAATGTTAGAACCTCATGAAGGCTGTTAATATCTTTCACTAAAATGCCATGTGTCACTCTCACCCGCAATGGCCAAAGCCACTCAGAGGGCCTGATGTGGAGTAGGGAGCATCTTGATGCCAATGGGAGAGGAAGCTTATGCCTCTCAAATAATTGGGAACAATAATGCAGGCTGTCCCATGCCCTGACATGAATATTTACTCCACTCAAGGCAAAGTACTGCAGTCTAAGCTGAAACTACTTTAAAAATGTTTAAAGCTTTTTATTTGGTTGGATGAAATAGATTTAAAAGAACAATCTTAAATCTTTTCTTGGGGCAGTACATTTTCTTAATATTTTTCTTCCATAAAAGGCAGTAATCAGTAAGCTTTTATTATCATAGTTGATTGGTTTTAGAACTTCAGTATAACAGCGCCCTCCAGAGCATCAAGAAGATGTTGGCTTTTCAGTCTCAGTACATCATCACGAGCCCTAGGATTTACACAAGAGAGTTTTTACTCACATTAATATTCTGAGAGGTTAAGTAAATTTCCTGAGGTCATGGTCATATTAACTGGTGCATAATGGATTCAATCAAAGATGATTCCAATATTTAATATACTAATCTTCCCATTTCATATTGATAAAGAAATCCTTGTTACTTGCTTGTTACTGTGTGAGATATTGTATGTCTTTAATGATCTTAAACCTCCTTTGGGACTCTACTTAAGATAAGCCTATGTCCTTAATTATGTCACCATGGATTCTGCCCTGGTATATTCTGCGTTATGTTTGTGATTACATAGTTTGACTACAAGCTTGGAAAAGAAAGACCTAATATGATGCCTTGAATCAGCTGCCACTACATATACCAGAATATGTTGTATTGCTTCCACTGGAAATTTTGATGTTATATTTCATTAATTCACCACTCTGGGTTGATCAAAAAGTACTCTAAGATTCTGTAACAGATCTATAGTTACTGAATGTGTGTGAAAGGAACAAATCAAATTGTTTTCCAGCTAGCAGCATGAATTATCTTCCTATAAAGGGTACCTACTATAAGGAAATTTTTCTTATAAATTTCAGCAGGCAGCTCCTAATTTACCTTATTCATTTTATACAAAACGCATTGAGAAACTGTTTGCATGAAGTCATTGATTAGAAGTTACGTCTGGAATTGCTGTTTTAAAATACTCTAAAAGGATTTTTTATAGGCTTTACTACTTAATACAGCCCACCAAAGTATTTTCCCCATGAATAATAACTAGGAATCTTAGTTTAACATATATATTGAATTTCCAGAATTATTTTAGCAAAGGAACACTTGCAATAGGTACCTTATCAACAGGACTTTAAGTAGCCTTGCAGACCCAGGGTTCTTAAAACAGAATTTGGGGAGATCAGGAACTTAAAATCAGGACATTATTCTAAATGTCATCTGAAAAAAATACATACATGGAATGACCTGGAAAGGAGGAGGAAAAGGTAAAGGGAGAAGAAAATAAAGAAGAAAGAAGACTCGTTTGCCAACTAGAAAAACATTATTATAAAGTTACAGAAATTAAAAACCATCACTGAGCCAAAAGCAAGGAGACAAATCAATGTATCAGAATACAGTGCCAAAACAGTCCTATAAATATGAGAATTTGGTATATAATAAGGATATCATTTCAAATCTGTAGAGAAAACATGGTCCATTTAATAAATGATATTGTGAAAACTGTCTAGTGTTTTAGGTTAAAACATTTGGATTTCTATATCATTCCTTTGCCAAAATACATTCTGAATGGATTGATGACTTAAATATTTAAAAATAAAATTAAATATAAAAAGTACTTATTATGGGTTAATATTTTTATCATGTAATTTCCTTGACTTTTCTGCATTTGTTGTTAAGGTGCATGTTTCATCAAAGCAAGGACCATTTTTACTTCAGTCACCACTGCATCCGTAATTCCTAGCATAGCATCAGGCGCCCTCAGAAAATAGCTGTCAAAGAGCTAAATGAAAAAATGGATAGTTTACCACACACAATTACTAGACACTATTGTTTCTTACAGTGGGTCTGCATATCCATCTGTCTTGTTTAAGAAACTTATGGATAGAAAGGAACCTAACCATTCACACTCATCACTTGTGGGCAAAAGATCAACGAAAAAAACTAAATATCTCCTGAGGTCGATTTTGGCAGTAAATAAGACTTGGGTAGGCTTCTCACCACTCAGCCAAAGACTACGAGCTTAACACGAGTCAGTTGTGTTGCATTACTGACATGCTGACATTTTGCCTTTTCTATCCCCATCAGATTAACTGATAATTTACATGGCAAAGCAGAAATCGTTCTGGATTCTCACGTCTACACCTGAGCATCAGTCTTTTTTTTTTTTTTTAACCACAAACAGTAGTCTTTGCAAGGTACTATAGTTCACTCCCCTGTCATAGAATACCTACATCTCTGTTATACATGACCTATAATGAGCCTCTTCAATATGGCATTATCTTGATCAGCTGCCATGGCATTCATTCAGTATGGTAGAGAAGAGCACATTGATTGTTATTGCTATTGGCTAAATTTCCTGAAGCCTTGTCAGAATGACAAATGAAGGAAGCAGCAAGTCCTCACACAACCATGACTGCTTAGGCAGCATCACCTGGGGTTTCAACACCAGTAGTTACAGCAGGTAGACCATGAGATTTGGGCCAAGACATGCCCAGTTCCAAATCCTAATTTAGACACATCCTAGAACCACAAGGTTTTTCCTTACTTGAAAGACTTTGTCAAAGGCTTGTTCCTGCTGGCTGACTCACTGCTGATACAGGACACCAGGAACCCCAGACATCCCACCATTCCTTGTTTGGTGTCTACCCACTTACACAGAACCCTGTCTGCCTCTTCTCTTGAGCCAGGCCCAGGTGGAAGGGAGCCACATTAAGAATGGTGGACAAAGAATGATAAACTCTCTCAAGCCCATTCCAGGACAATCCAAGTAATCTAAAGGAGGATTCATACAGGAAAACAAGTTAATACAATTAACCAGAGTGAAGGGGTAAACTAGAGAGTTGGAAGAAAAGAGAGGAAAAAAACATAAGCAAAAGCTGAATGATTGGGTGGTTCAAGGCCTAGATACTTTCCTTAGGCCTGGAATTAAGTGGGAAAGCAATTCAGCTGCCTTCTGCATGACAGAAAGAGAGACGAGTCCGCATAAAGGCCATTTATGGTCCAGGACAGAGAGGTGAAAGAAAGAATTTTTAGAGCCTGGCAGAGAAGTTAGGAGGGAACAGTAGTAAAAAAGAGAGAAATTAGATAGGAAGACATTTTGAAGAAACACAGAATTTGTTTATGTTTAAATATTTTATTCTTTGTGTGGTCTCAGTGGAAAATTGCCAAAGGGATGATGTGTTTTACTTGCTTCACAAAGGGCCTTGCACAGGGCCCCATGCACACTTCCCATCCTTTATGGCTGACTCCTGCAATACAAGCCCCCTAAACTCAGAGGACTACCTTGAGTATCTCTGGTATGGCCATTGCCCACATTGCTCTGGGACATCATGAGCATCGTTGCCTCATACAGCTTCGCGGTTTATGAGAGAGTCGCTGAACATTACACCAAAGTCATTCTGAAGATCCCCTTTCAACAGTTTCATGCAATGGAGATTTTCACTTCTGCAAAACTGCAATGAAGGCCACATCTTTTTTCAAGGTCTGTGAGTCACTTGAGATTATGGCTGTTATTAATAGACTGCAAAATCAACCATCTCCTTCACCTCAGCCAGTCAGTTGAGCATTCAATATGTATTGAGAACCAATAATGCCTTTGCCTTCAAGAGGCACAGGTCAGTTCTGTCCTCAAGAAGCTGCCCCCAAGGTGTCCAGCTGTGTTGCTATCTGGAGGCAAGAGAAGGCCATCCTTAACCTTTGGGGCTGATGAGTCCAGTGCTTCTTCAACACTTCCTGTCTCATAAACCCCTCCCCTCCCATCACTTTCTCTGAAAAAAATAATTTTATATTCTGGGAGAAAGGAAGAGTTTGGAGGGCAGGAGAGTTTTTCCACACCCCCAAATCTTTCCAAGTAGCATTCCAAGATGTCACTAAGGGCAGTCCTCTTTAATTCTTCATCTGCTGCTTTAGGACATCTACCATTTGCTTAGTGGCTCCATCTCACACGAAATCCAACATCCTCAAAATCCATCAAATGACATCTTCTGTTGGGACATCTTCTGTTGGAAAGGAATAATGGGTCTACTTCATTGGAACCTTCACATTTAAGACTCTTGCCTAAGACTGTGGGTTACTCTTCCATTACCACATCAATCAAATCAGCTGAATCTTGGAGAGCAGGGCTCTGAAGGAATAGAGGAGGGGTGAGAACACGCCAGGGGAGGACAGCAAGAGGTAAAAGATGAGTCTTTGACAGTCAGATCCCTGAGTACTAGGAGTGGACGCTTGGAGGATCACTGAAAGGGAGAGTGGAAAGATAAAAGACACCGTAGAGCCAGGATGAACTCTGTCTACCATAGCACTTTGATGAGGTCCTGCTCAGTACATAGCTTAGAAAAATTCAAAGTCAAGTCAGGTCCCCTAAACGCTGTCTAGCTAGGAATCACTGTATGTTCCCCTCCCTGAGTCATTTAAGTTGGCATAGGGGCAAACCAAATTTGGGGATGGTTAAAAGATAAAAAGGTGATTGATTTCCATGTCTATAGTTGTCATTTTACTCTAAGACCTCCCATAGTTTAGGGTATTATTAGTGTTATTAACTTTATTGAGCTTTCCTAGTAAACTAGACGTTTCAGGAATTGTACATACACAAAGTCACAACACATACACGTCTGCATTTGAAATTCAGAAGTTGGTGAAAGTAGGCCATACATGGGATGGGTCTCAAATCCCTTTACCTGAAGAAAAGTCAGAGTAGCTGCCAAGGCACTCTTCACTCCTCACAGAGGAGTTGGGATTTTGGCAGAGGCCCAGGATAGGCACAGGTGTCAACTTCTCAGAAGTAGGTATATCAGAAAGAGAAGCTGGTAGGGGAAGGAACGCATATGCTCTAAGACCAGCACTATCCAGTAGAAACATAATGGCAGCCACATAGAGGAAATTTTAATTTTCTAGTAACCACATCAAAAAAGCAAGAGAAATATTAATTTTAAAGTATTTTAACCTATATATCAAAATATTTCAACATGTATCCCAAACCAAAATTATTAATGAGTTATCTTACATTATTTTCATATGTTTTATTATTAAAGTTCTAGGGTACACGTGCACAGCGTGCAGGTTTGTTACGTATGTATACATGTGCCATGTTGGTTTGCTGCACCCATCAACTTGTCATTTACATTAAGTATTTCTCCTAATGCTATCCCTCCCCTAGCTCCCCACCCCATGACAGGCCCCAGTGTGTGATGTTCCCTGCCTTGTGTCCATGTGTTCTCGTTGTTCAACTCCCACCTATGAGTGAGAACATGCAGTGTTCGGTTTATGTACTTGTGATAGTTTGCTTAGAATGGTTTCCAGCTTCATCCATGTCCCTACAAAGGACATGAACTCATCCTTTTTTATGGCTGCATAGTATTCCACAGTGTAAATGTGCCACATTTTCTTAATCCAGTCTGTCATTGATGAACATTTGGGTTAGTTCCAAGTCTTTGCTATTGTGAACAGCGCTGCAGTAAACATACGTGTTCATGTGTCTTTATAGTAGCATGATTTATAATCCTTTGGATATATACCCAGTAATGCGATCACTGGGTCAAATGGTATTTCTAGTTCTAGATCCTTAAGGAATCGCCACACTGTCTTCCACAATGGTTGAACTAATTTACACCCCCAACGGTGTAAAAGCGTTTCTATTTCTCCACATCCTCTCCAGCATCTATTGTTTCCTGACTTTTTAATGATCACCATTCTAACTGGCATGAGATGGTATCTCATTGTAGTTTTGATTTGCATTTCTCTGATGACCAGTGATGATTAGCATTTTTTCATATGTCTGTTGGCTGCATGAATGTCTTCTTTTCAGAAGTGTCTGTTCATATCCTCTGCCCACTTTTTGATGGTTTTTTTTTCTTGTAAATTTGTTTAACTTCTTTGTAGATTCTGGATATTAGTCCTTTGCCAGATGGGTAGATTGCAAAAAATTTCTCCCATTCTGTAGGTTTCCTGTTCACTCTGATGATTGTTTCTTTTGCTGTGCAGAAGCTCTTTAATCAGATCGCATTTATCTATTTTGGCTTTTGATGCCATTGCTTTTGGTGTTTCAGTCATGAAGTCCTTGCCCATGCCTATGTCCTGAATGGTATTGCCTAGGTTTTCATCTAGGGTTTTTATGGTTTTAGGTCTTACATTTAAGTCTTTAGTCCGTCTTCAGTTAATTTTTGTATAAGGTGTAAGGAAAGGATCCAGTTTCAGCTTTCTACATTTGGCTAGCCAGTTTTCCCAACACCATTTATTAAATAGGGAATCCTTTCCCCATTGCTTGTTTTTGTCAGGTTTTTCAAGTATCACATGGTTGTAGATGTGTGGTGTTATTTCTGAGGCCTCTGTTCTGTTCCATTGGTCTAGATATCTGTTTTGGTACCAGTACCATGCTGTTTTGATTACTGTAGCCTTGATGGGGATGGCATTGAATCTGTAAATTACCTTGGGCAGTATGGCCATTTTCACGATATTGATTCTTCCTATCCATGAGCATGGAAGGTTATTCCATTTGTTTGTGTCCTCTTTTATTTTGTTGAGCAGTGGTTTGTAGTTCTCCTTGAAGAGGTCCTTCAAATCCCTTGCAAGTTGGATTCCTAGGTATTTTATTCCCTTTGAAGCAATTGTGAATGGAAGTTCACTCATGATTTGGCTGTTTGTCTGTTATTGGTGTATAGGAATGCTTGTGATTTTTGCATATTGATTTTGTATCCTGAGACTTTGCTGAAGTTGCTTATCAGCTTAAGGAGATTTTGGGCTGAGACAATGGGGTTTTCTAAATATACAATCATGTCATCTGCAAACAGGGACAATGTGACTTCCTCTTTTCCTACTTGAATACCCTTTCTTTTTTTTTCTTGCCTGATTGCCCTAGCCTGAACTTCCAACATTATGTTGAATAGCAGTGGTGAGAGAGGGCATCCTCGTCTTGTGCTGGTTTTCAAAGGGAATTTATCCACTTCTTCTAGATTTTCTTGTTTATTTGCACAGAGGTGTTTAAAGTATTCTCTCATGGTAGTATTTCTGTGGGATCAGTGGTGATAACCCCTTTATCATTTTTTATTGCACTTATTTTTCTCTCTTTTCTTTACAGGTCTTGCTAGTGGACTATCTATTTTGTTGATCTTTTCAGAAAACCAGCTCCTGGATTCATTGATTTTTTGAAAGGTTTTCTGTGTCTCTGTCTCCTTCAGTTCTTCTCTGATCTTAGTTATTTTTTGCCTACTGCTAGCTTTTGAATTTGTTTGCTCTTGCCTCTCTAGTTCTTTTAATTGTGATGTTAGGGTGTCAATTTTAGATCTTTCCTGCTTTCTCTTGTGGGCATTTAGTGCTATAAATTTCCCTCTACACACTGCTTTAAATGTGTCCCAGAGATTCTGGTACGTTGTGTCTTTTTTTCTCACTGGTTTCAAAGATCATCTTTATTTCTGCCTTCATTTCGTTATGTACCCAGTAGTCATTCAGGAGCAAGTTGTTCAGTTTCCATGTAGTTGTGCAGTTTTGAGTGAGTTTATTAATCCTGAGTTATAATTTGATTGCACTGTGGTCTGAGAGACAGTTTGCTGTGATTTCTTTTATATTTGCTGAGGAGTGTTTTACTACCAATTATGTGGTCAATTTTAGGATAAGTTCAATGTGGTTCTGAGAAGAATGTATATTCTGATGATTTGGGATGTAGAGTTCTGTAGATGTCTATTAGGTCTGCTTCATCCAGAGCAGAGTTCAAGTCCTGGATTTCCTTGTTAACCTTCTTTCTCATTGATCTACTAGTGACAGTGGAGTGTTAAAGGCTCATATTATTATTGTGTGGGAGTCTAAGTCTCTTTGTAGGTCTCTAAGAACTTGCTTTATGAATCCAGGTGCTCCTGTATTGGGTGCATATATATTTAGGATAGTTAGCTCTTCTTGGTGAATTGATCTCTTTATCATTATGCAGTGGCCTTCTTGGTCTCTTTTGATCTTTGTTGGTTTAAAGTCTGTTTTATCAGAGACTAGGATTGCAACCCCCCCTTTTTTTTTTTCTTTCCATTTGCTCGGCAGATCTTCCTCCATCCCTTTATTTTGAGATTATGTACATCTTTGCACATGAGATTAGTCTCCTGAATACAGCACACTGATAGGTCTTGACTCTTTATCCAATTTGCCAGTCTTTGTCTTTTAACTGGGGCATTTAGCCCATTTACATTTAAGGTTAATATTGTTGTTTGAATTTGATCCTATCGTTATGATGTTAGCTCGTTATTTTGCCCATTAATTGATGCAGTTTCTTCATAGTGTCGATGGTCTTTACCATTTGGCATGTTTTTGCAGTGGCTGGTACCAGTTGTTCCTTTCCATGTTTAGTGCTTCCTTCAGGAGCTCTTGTAAGGCTGTCCTGGTGGTGACAAAATCTCTCAGCATTTGCTTGTCTGTAAAGGATTTTATTTCTCCTTCATTTATGAAGTTTAGTTTGGCTGTATATGAGATTCTGGGTTGAAAATTATTTTCTTTAAGAACGTTGAATATTGGCCCCCACTCTCTTCTGGCTTGTAGGGTTTCTGCCAAGAGATCCGCTGTTAGTCTGATGGGTTTCCCTTTGTGGGTAACCTGACCTTTCTCTCTGGCTGTCCTTCTTTCCTTCATTCAACCTTGGTGAATCTGACAATTGTGTGTCTTGGGGTTGCTCTTCTCAAGGAGTATCTTTGTGGTGTTCTCTGTAATTTCCTGAATTTAATGTTGGCTTGCCTTGCCTTGCTAGGTTAGGGAAGTTTTTCCAGCTTGGTTCCATTCTCCCCGTCACTTTCCGGTACAGCAATCAAATGTAGATTTGGTCTTTTCACATAGTCCCATATTTTTTGGAGGCTTTGTTCATTTATTTTCATGCTTATTTTCTTTAATCTTGTCTTCTTTCTTTATTTCATTAATTTGATCTTCAATCACTGATCTTCCACTTGATTGAATCGGCTGTTGAAGCTTGTGCATGCGTCACAAAGTTCTCATGCTGTGGTTTTCAGCTCCATCAGGTCATTTAAGGTCTTCTCTACACTGTTTATTCTAGTTAGCCATTTGTCTAACCTTTTTTCAAGGTTTTTCAGCTTCTTTGCGATGGGTTGGAACACACTCCTTTAGCTCAGAGAAGTTTGTTATTACAGACCTTCTGAAGCCTACTTCTGTCAACTCATCAGATTCATTCTCTGTCCAGTTTTGTTCCCTTGCTGGCAAGGAGCTGCAGTCCTTTGGAGGAAAAGACTCTGTTTTTTGGAATTTTCAGTTTTTCTGCTCTAGTTTCTCCCCATCTTTGTGGTTTTATCTATCTTTGGTCTGTGATGTTGGGGTGACCTACAGATGGGGTTTTGGTGTGGATGTCCTTTTTGTTGATGTTGATGCTATTCCTTTCTGTTTGTTAGTTCTCCTTCTAACAGACCCGTCAGCTGCAGGTCTGTTGGAGTTTTCTGGAGGTCCACTCAAGACCCTGTTTGCCTCGATATCACCAGTGGAGACTGCAGAACAGCAAATATTGCTGCCTGATTCTTCTCCTGGAAGCTTCGTCCCAGAGGGGTACCCTCCTGTTTGAGGTATCTGTCGGCTCCTACTGGGAGGTGTTTCCCAGTTAGGTTATACGGTAGTCAGGGACCCACTTGAGGCAGTCTGTCTGTTCTTGGAACTTGAACACTGTGATAAGAGAACCACTGTTCTCTTCAGAACTGTCAGACAGGGATGTTTAAGTCTGCAGAAGCTGTTTTCTGCCTTTTGTTCTACTATGCCCTGCCCCCAGAGATGGAATTTATAGAGGCAGTAGGCCTTGCTGAGCTGCAGTGGGCTCCACCCAGTTTGTGCTTCCTGGCCTCTTTGTTTACACTGTGAGCTACTCAAACCTCAGCAATGGTGGACGCCCCTCACCACGTCAAGCAGCAGCATCGCAGGTCGATCTCAGATTGCTGTGCTAGCAGTGAGCAAGGCTCCGTGGGCGTGGGACCCACCAAGTCAGGCACAGGAGGGTATCTCCTGGTCTGCAGGTTGCTAAGACTGTGGGAAAAGCACAGTATTTGGTCAGCAGTGTACTGTTTCTCCAGGTACAGTCTGTCACAGCTTCCCTTGGCTAGGAAAAGGAAATCCCCCAACCCCTTGTGCTTCCCGGGTGAGGTGATGCCCCATCCTGCTTCAGCTCACCCTCCATGGGCTGCACCTACTGTTCAACCAGTCCCAATGAGATGAACCAGGTACCTCAGTTGGAAATGCAGAAATCACCCATCTTCCGCATCGATCTCCCTGGGAGCTGCATACTGGAGCTGTTCCTATTCAGCCATCTTGGAAGTCATACTACGTTTTGGAAATTCGTGTTATTTTATACTGACAGTGCATCTCACTTTGGACTAGTCACCTTTCATTGCTCAGTAGCCATGCCCTTTTTCACTTTAGCTGGCTGGCTGAGGTGGAGAAGAGCATGGATGATTTTGCAGTCTATCAATAACTGCCATAATCTCAAGTGACTCACACAGTTGGAAAAAAAAAATGGCATTATGTGATATGTGACCCTCATTGCAATTATAGGCAGTGGCTACCATATTGGACAGCATAGAACATATACCATTACCATTATAGGCTATTCCTAAGGTGGATAAAGGCAGCCATGAGGCCCAGGCTCATGTTCCAGAATCTGTGTCCAGCACAGGTGGCTTTGCCAGGCACACCGAGTAAGTTCTAGGTCAGTGGTTCTCACCCATTTTGAAGTGACGCATTGATGTGCCACATTCAGTTCTGAGGTATGCTATAATGTGTTACTAATGGTTTAAAGTACCAACAATTGCAAATATTTAGAGGATATTCAAAATTATTTATCTCATTCATTTGCATATTGACTTTCCTTTTAAGTGGGAGAGAAAAGGGTGCATTTATGGCCACTGTATGGGAAATTGTGTTTAACCCTTGCACATGACCATGGGGGTATCATCTGTGTGAATACTCATTCATATTTTGTTGCAGAAAAAAGTAGATAAGTACAAAGCTTTCCTAGGAAGTCTCCACACTTGTTTAATACCTTTGCACAAGCAGGTTCTTGATGAATATGGGGCAAGTTGGAAAGACCCACTGAGTCATCTAAGCCCTGTTTTGCTGGCTTGCCCCATTTTACTATATTCTGCAATGAAATCACAATGGGCATTGAGCCTGATCCCCAACCTTTCTTCCTGCCAAAAGTGATAGAATTCTCCCTGTTCTTATGGGTACAAAAGTTCTAGAAAGAAATATAGTGGTGGATAGTGGTGCTTCAGATACTTTTTGGATAACATATTTTTTAACATTCAGACTTCTCCATGTCCTTTAATTCTATCTACTCAAAGTGTGGTCCTCAGACGAGAAGCATGGGCATCATGTGAAAACTCTGTAGAAATGCAAAATTTCAGGTCCCAACCCAGATCTGCTGAATAAAAATATTCACTTTACTAGGATCGCTAGGAAATTCCTGAGCACATTCAAATTGAAAAGCAGTGTCTTAGCCACATTTCCTGGGTGCTCATCTCAGTTTCCTGTGATGTAGGCAGGCCTTTCCCTGGTGCCCATCTGAGTAATGGGCCTGTTTGAGCTATGTCTCTTCTAGAAATTGATATAGTTACCAGAGTGTATAACAGGAACAGCACACATACTTGGGAACCGCAATGGTTAACTTGGTATCAATTTGACTGGGAAATGGGCGCCCAGATTTGGCTCAACATTAGTTCTAGGTGTGTCTGTGAGGGTGTTTCCAGAAGAGATGAATGTCTGAATAGGCAGACTGAGTAAACTGAGTAAAATGGCCTTCCCCAATGTGTGTGGGTATCAATCTATCGAGGATCCAAATAGAACAAAAAGGTGAAGGAAGGAAGGGAGAATTCCCTCCCTCTGACGAACTGCTTGAGCTGGGACATCAGTCTTCTCTTGCCCTCAGACTGGGACTTACACGGTCAGCATTTCTGGTTCCCAGGCCTTTAGACTCAGACTGGAACTACCCCCCAGGCCTTCCTGGGCCTCCAGCTTGCAGGCAGCAGATCGTGGGACTTAGCCTCCATTGATGGCATGAGCCAATTCCTTATACTAAATCTCTTTCTAGATAAATATGTCTTACTGGTCCTGTGTCTCCAGAAAACCCTAATACAAGAACTATCTCCAGGCTAGAGACTGGTTGGTTCTCTTCATTCATCCCAAGCCTAAGGAAACATCCACAAAGAAGTCTCAGGTTGTGGATAGATAGGCCAGCATTTACTGCACTCCCATCTTGGCTAAAGAATAGATCCTGAAAAACTCAGAGGGAAATTCAAGTGCCCTGGCCCTTCCAAGCCAGTTTTGCAGCCTGCAGCCTTTTGTACTTCTCCACGACTTGCTGACCACCCTCCAGGATCCTAAAGCACACTTCATGTGTGTTCAGGTTTCTAACTGAACTCAAGACACCTGAGACTGCTCCTGTTCATATTGACACACAGCTAGACAGTGGGCTGCTGGGAAGGTAGCTAAAAATGTGACAATTTCTCATTCGAAACCCAATTGTGCCTTTAATCCCAGCACTTTGGGAGGCTAAAGCAGGAGGACCACTTGAGCCCAGGAGGTCAAGGCTGAAGTGAGCTGTGATCATACCACTGCACTGCACTCCAGCCTGAGAGACAGAGTGAGACCTTGTCAAAAGGAAGGAAAGGAAGGGAGGGAGGGGAGAGAGAGGGGGGAGGGGAGGGAGGGAGTGAGGGAGGGAAGAGAGGGAGGGAGGGAGGGAGAGAGGGAGGAGGAAGAGAGGAAGGAAGGAAAGAAGGAAAGAAGGCAGGCAGGCAGTCCAGCCGGCCTCAATTGTTATTATTTGGAGTCCTCTGAAAGCTGAAGGGAGATAAAAGTCAATGGCACAAGAACACAAATTCACTCTTTTGGGGTACAACCTGTGTGATAAGCACAGCTGCTGAAGTGACGCAAATCAGTTAAAGAAGGCAATCAGCCAGAACTCAAATCATCACCTCTCGTGCTTAAAAGAGAGGACACAGAAAGTACAAAATCTTTCTTGTAGAATGATGGAAACAGAAAATTGAAGAAAGGTATTTTAGATTTTTTTAGACATTTATTATTAGAGATAAACACCAATGTAATACTTGTCACAGGCAAAATCTATCCATGGATGCTAAAATTAATGGATAAGAGTATAAGAAACAGAATGTTTATATAGTTTCAACGTATCTTTTTGCAAGTATTTGTTAATTACAAGGAGGAAAATAGCAATTTTACAGTGGAGAAGCCTGGCAGACACAACCTTAAGGGAGTAATCAAAGTTAGCATCACCAGAAATAAGACCTATTGACTTCATTCACCCACTGGCATGATGCCAGTGTCTCTGAGAACCACACTCAGCCTGTAGAGATTCAACATCAAGCCTAAGGCTTTCCAAACACTGGGTGCAACTAGTCTCCTCTTTCTACTGTTTATTTAAGGTTACAGGTTGAATCTAATTTGGACGCTTGCCCAGACCATTTTCACAAGAACTCTTAAACCCATCTTCCTCTGGGTCCTTTGAGGAGAACTTTGAGGCACATAATGAGATCAACCATATTTGGACCCAAAGGATAGTAGTTGCTGCCCTGCATTCCTTAGGGAGAAGCAGAGAACCCACTTAAGAGAATAGCAGCCAAGAGTTAAAAGCACACGACTCACCCCAGAGGCTCTGAAACATTTCTAAAAAGAGGAGAATCCAGCACAGATTCTGGCATATAGTGGAGAAAGATGGTGTTAAGAGAACAGAAACTCCCTTTGTGTTGGCATAACCACAATGCACAGACCAGACTAGGAAGACTCAGGCACAGAGAGCCTCATCAGTGTCATCCAAAAGCAGGTTGACTTTGGGTGTTGAATGAGATCAAGAGCTGGGGACTGAGGAGTTGGGTGTGTGTGCCAAGCATGTCACCCCTGCATGGCATGTAGCAAGTGCTCATGGCTTTTGGTACATGAATGAACCAATTAAACTTAATTAAACGATTAAGCTTAATTAAGCTATAATCCAGGCTTTTGATTTCCCAGCAGTGGGTATAGCTCAGGAGATTTGGATTTTATCTATTTAGGGAAACTTCATATAAACCAGTGTACAAATCCGATCTTAGCCAACAGAGAGGGTGTTAGTCTGGGGGAAAATACATTTTATTTTGTTGGCCCGCTTGATCCATCTCATTGTAGCCAAATCCAACAATGAATAATTTTTTTTGGTGGCCCCTGATGCAGTTTTGCATTCCTCCGCGGAAGGAATGATGAGTGCTCTCAAATTTTGTCAGGCAGACTGCTGACTCCCTTTCAACTCTGGGCACATTCTCACAAACACAAGGGACCTGGAGCATCAGGGCTTCTCCTGGCTTGGTGTTAAAGGTACACTGACACATGCTATCTTTGACCCTTTACACTGGACTCCATGGGACACCAGCCTTCTATAGCGCAATTCACTTGTCTTGACCTTCTTGCTCATGCAATTTGACCTTAGCTACCTTAGTCCTATGTCCTTTCAGTCACCTATTTTTTCTGGGAGGTGACAATAATCTTTGATTATTAAATCTTTTATATGGTGGTTCTTCTTCATTTCAGTCTCAGAGGATAACTTTCTAAATTCTTTTTTATATTTTATTTAACTCATTTTTTGAGACAAGGTCTTGCTCTGTTGCCCAGGATGGAGTGCAGTGGCATGATCATGGCTCACTGCAGCCTCCGCCTCCCTGGCTCAAGCGATCCTACCACCTCCACCTCCTGAATAGCCAGGACTACAGGCACATGTCACCATGCATAGCTAAATTTTTTCTATTTTTTGTAGAGATGAGGTCTTGCCATGTTGCCCAGGCTGGTCTTGAACTGAGAAGCCATCTGCCCGCCTCAGCCCCCCAAAGTGCTGGGATTACAGGTGTGAACCACCATACCTGGCCTGTTTCCAAGTTCTTCTTACTTTGCTCTCTTTTAATTATCTTTGTGTCAAAACATAGATCAAAATTTTCTGTTACATAATATGGGACCCCTCACACAACTGTCAGTGCTGTATTAAGTGAAGACAAGAGGGATTCAACCTTTCACTATACAACTAAACTCTAAGAATTTGTCACCTAACAATTTTTCCTCTAGCCACTGTGAATTTCTTATGGTTCTTTCCTTAAGTTCGGTTACAATAATCAGACCTCCACTCAAATTGCTTAAGTAAAAAGGGAGAAATCTCAGGAGGTTACCTCTTACAGGAATATGACTTGACCACAAAAGAACTGGAACTAGAATTTGGAAGTGATTCCTAAACCTGTTCTTTGCATTTCTGAGTGGTTGGATAGTCTGTCTCTCCTACTGATTATCAGGGATGACTGGTCACCTCATCTTCACAAATGGAGATGACTGTTTCCAACTCCTCTCACTTTGGTCAGTTTTAGTGTGTGTGGCCCAACTTGCCACCAGCTCCGCGTCTATAGGATCTAGATAACCCCACGGCTCCATGTTACAAAAATAATTTAAGATTAGCATCAAGATGTTCACATAAGATGTTTGTGAGAGATAAAATGAGACCAAAATAAACACTGCAATGGTACTTATTAGGATTGAGGTGTAAATATGACTCTGAATTTCATAGGATTTTTTTTTGTCTTAGATAAGAAAGCCATGTGACAAGAGAGGCAGAGTCAGAGAACATGCTATGCTGATGGCTTTGAAAACTGAAAGGGTCACAAGTCAAATAAGATGGGCAGACTCTCTGGAGTCTTTCTCGAGAAAACTTCTAGAGTTTTCCTAGCTTCTAAGCTAGGAAATGTGAGGAAACAGACCCTCTTCTGGAGCCCCCAGAAGGAACCAGCCCTGTGAATGCCTTGGTTTTAGCCCAGTAAGCTTCATTTCAAACTTCTGACCTCTAGAACTATAAAAGAATAAATTTGTGTTGATTTTTTAAAAATCTACTATTTTATATATATAGACATACACACACACACACACACACACACACACTATATTCACAACCTAGGGATGCTATAACAATACCATAAACTGTTTAAAATAGAAATTTTTTGTCTCACCGTTTCAGAGGCTGGAAGTCTGAAGTCATGGTGTTGGCTGACCCACATTCCCTCTGAAACTGGTAGGGGAATCCTCTGCCTCTTCCTGGCCTCTGCTGGTTTCCAGCAATCCTTGGCATTGCTTGGCTGGCAGATTCATGATTCCAACCTTTCATCGTCACACAGCGTTCTCGCCAAGCGTCTTCACATCATCTTCCCTGTGTGTCTGATTCTGTGTCCAGATTTTTTTTTTCACAAGGCTACCAGTCATACTGGATTAGGGCCTGCCCTAATGACCTCATCGTAACTTGCTTATCTCTGTGAAGACCCTATTTCCAAATCCAGTCCCCTTCTGAGGGACTAGGGGCTGGGACTTCAACATATCTTTTCTGAGGGGACATAATTCAACCCATAAAACATACATCTACAGATAATTTTATGTAAAAGCCTAAATATGGCCATATGCCTACATTTTCATTTATTTTTAGTGACTTTTTAAACTTTTTTTAACTGAGCTCTGTCCTGCCCTTCTCCCTCTTTCACCTTCAGCAGCCCTCCCTCCTCCCCTGACCATGGCAACCAATCTCAACAACCTAATATGCATCCTCTGTCCAGCTCTCTGTACTTAGATAATCCCACACAGATGTACACACATACAGTTTATCATTTTTTCCCTCAATAGGATATATGTGCTCTTTTTTCCTTCAATAGTATCTTATGGGAATCCCCCCAAATCCTTTGGTTTAATTGTAATTCATATTTTTATTCATTAAAAATATTCCTTTGTTTGAGAAATATTATAAATTATTAAGCCACTGCTTGGTTGATGAGCATTCTCTTTTTTCCTGTTTTTACTCTCTGAACAATGCTGCAGCAAACCTCTGTGTTCGTATGTCCTTAAAACTACCCTTTTATTTCTACTGGGCTACACTCCAAGGAGTGGAATTGCTGGAACGAGGGGTACGTGTCCTTTTAATTTTAATAGATATTGTCAAATGTATTTCCCAAAAGATTTTAGCACATCACAGTTCACCAGCAGAGTATCAGAGTACATTCCTGTCAGGACTCTGAGCCCAAGCTAAGCTGTCATATCCCCTGTGACCTGCACATATACATCCAGATGGCCTGAAGCAACTGAAGAACCACAAAAGATAACATTCCACCATTGTGATCTGTTCCCGCCCCACCCTAACTGATCAATTGACTTTATGACAATACACCCTCCCCGCCCTTGGGATAATGTACTTTGTGATATTTCCCTGCCTTCAGAAGGTACTTTGTAATATTCTCCCCGCCCTTGAGAATGTACTTTAACATTCTCCCCCACCCTTAAGAAGGTACTTTGTAATATTCTCCGCATCCTTGAGAATGTACTTTGTAAGATCCACCCCTTGCCCACAAAAATTGCTCCTAACTCCACCGCCTATCCCAAACCTATAAGAACTAATGATAATCCCACCATCCTTTGCTGACTCCTTTTTCAGACTCAGCCCGCCTGCACCCAGGTGAAAAAAACAGCCTTGTTGCTCACACAAAGCCTGTTTGGTGGACTCTCTTCACACGGACGCGTGTTACAATTCCTATCTCCACCACTAGCATATGATACTATAGCTCTTTTCTCCAGTCTAAGTGTAAAATGGTGTTCTATTGTTAACTTCCATTTGCTTTTTTCTGACCACTAGTGAATTTGAACATGTGGGCTGGCCGTTTCAATGTCTGTGAAGTGTTTATCCCTTGTACATCTTTATCTCATCATTTTGCCCTTTTCTCATCAAATTTAAGAGCTTTTATCATAGGCGTAAACTGTCACTTGCATTACAAATGTACTTTTCTTATTTTGTATTAACCTGTTGACTTTGTAATTTTAAAAGTCAACTATACTTTGCTTTCCTTCTTTTATAGCTTCTAGTCTCAGTTTAAAAGGTCTCTCCCACCCCTAGAATATACATATAGCCTGCCAGATTTTTAAGCAATACCTTGTTATATTTTTTACATTTAAAATTTTAATCTGAAATGGATTTTTCCATGCGGCATAAGGAGTCCATATTTATTTTCTTCCAAATGGAGAGCCAGTTGGGCCAGTGCCATCTATCATACATCTTTTCTCCATTGTTTTATATTAAAGTCTCATTTATACTGGGATTTGTATCTGGCTGTTTCTAGCAGCCACTGTAAAGAGGAAACACAAATGCCTGGAAGGGTAACCAACATTTTAGCCATTGTAACTTTGGGGTGTTGAGAATTTAGGTAATTATTCTTCATTGCTTTGCTGTATGGTTTTTTTCCATAATAAACATGCATTATTGGTGTTACAAAAATAAATGGATGGTAGGGGGCAGGGGGAGGACCAGGAAACACAATTAGTTTCATCATTCATAGTGTTTGTCCCAGGACAAATACAAGCCAGCAACTACCAGCAGCAGCATTACTATTCCTGGAATGGAGACCTGAGAAGATTTTACCCTCAGGGAGAAATGTAATAGGGTTGTTCCCAGAGACACTGGAAAATCTCTTTAAACGCCAGCTTGCTGGAGGTGGGGACTGATTAAGTTTTGGGAAGTCATTTCATTCAGTAAGCTCATTGAGAAATAAGCATGAGGTGGTGATTTAATGTGTGATTGGCAGGCATTGCATATTCAAGCACAAGGAGTTTAATTGATTGGAAGAGCAGGTTGCCCTGAGCTGATGCAATAAATACTAAGGTTGAGTGTGCTGTTTGAAACTAGTGAAGTGATGCAATCATCTCCCATGTTCAGCAGCAGCCTAATTGCTGGCAAGAATTTAAATGCTTAAAACGGTACTTGGATAATTACAGAGCACATTCAAATTATGTAAAAGTGACCAGATCCCATAGCTCCAGGGCACGGCATCTGTCCTTAAGTGATAAGGGTCAGTTAAAGCTCTAAAATCGTAAACAGTCCATTGGCCCAAGTGAAGCCCCTGAAGTAAATTTGCAGTTACAGCCATCTGCTGCCTAAAATAACAAGTAGCAGGGTCCCTTCCCAGTGCAAAATGACCACCTAGCAGCACAGCCCAAGGTGACCTGGACAGGCTCCCAGTCTTTTCCACCTTGCACATTACCTTAGGGAAGGTCAAAGTATGAGTATTAGCCAAAACCTTCTACAGTCTCCTTGAAGGCCTGGGATTTGCAGGAACTAGTGTCTGCAAATGAAAGTACATACTGGGATTCCAGTTCACGCTGGAGGAACCCTAAAACAGCAGTGAATGGTTTCCCCAAGCCTGCTTATGTTAGATATGAGTTCTAAATTTCAAAGAATACGTCAGTATGTTCAATTATTTGTCTTCTACTTTTAAACTTCCTCATAAAGCAACCTTTTCCAATTATATTCTCCACCCTGACTCATTCCGATTACCTGCTCTGTCATAACCATTTTTCCTGCCAAACCACTCACCTCTGCCACTCTTTAAGTTAGCCAATCGGAATTAGTTTAGCCTGTGCTGTCTAACCCTAGCCAATAGAGGAATGACACAGCAGAGGGGCCACGTGCCCATCAGTGATAAGAACCCCTTCCCTTCCCTTGTCCAAGTGTGCTCTCATCATTGCTCCATCTGTAAGTGCACACCCTTCTGTAGAAGTAACTTGCCTTGCTGAGAATTAAAAATAAAATTTTATATTCGAGTGCTATTTCTTTTGCGGCACCAAAACTTTATAACAATTAGAGTAAGTACAACATCACATTTCTTGGCACAGCTTTCTACTCCCCCCACCCCCCGCCCAAGTGTGCAAATAGCAGAATGCCAAAGCTGGGCTCAGTAAGTCAGTGGGGAGCCAGAACTGAGTGGTCCATGTAGGCTGCTCTCTGAGGGTCTGCAAACCCAAAGATAAATTTTAAAGTATCAGGATTACATCTATTTCAGGTAATTCTCCTTAAAACAGAATTCCTCATAACTGAGTCCATAAACATTGTTGACCCTCAGTGAGTTTGAGATGATATTCTATGATGCTGACGAAATACAAAACTATATTTCCACAGTCGGTTGATGCCCTCCTTATGACAGCCAGAGAGCCTCATGAGGTCTCAATGGAAGGTTACTCCACCTTCATCTACAGGTGGTCTGAGGGAGGAGGACCAGGGTCAGGGCCAAGAATTTTTGGTGGGGAAGGGCAAGCAGGGACCCAGCAGTTTTTATCTTCTCTATTTCAACAGATCTTGAGGCTCTAGAGTTTTACTTGATCAGAGTCATAATCCCAGTCTTGAGCATTTTAAAGCAGGTGTTCTCACGTATCCACCTTGACCAATAAATAAAAATCTCCTATATGTCTTTTAACATAGAGAAATACATCAGAATTTCCTGGCCTGGAATACCTTCCAAGACAGACTGGTCAGGAGATAAAATGCCTAAATATTGGGGGAGTCTTCCAAAAATTCTAATTTTGGTTTTGGAATTATGTATATTGAACCCATTATTCAGCTAAGAAATGAATGATAGGATGAAAAGGGCGTTTCCCCTTCCAGGTGGCCAACTATTTTTAATTCCAAATATTTAACTAGGCTGGCTGAGTTTTTTCACTTGTGATTGTTTTTTTTTGCTTATGTTTCCCCTTTCCTGGTTTTTGGCTGCAGAATAGTCCTTACAAGACTCAGCACTTGAAGCTTGAGTCCCAGACGTGCCAGACTAAAATGCAGAAAAAAAACCCGATCTTTAAATTATTAGCAACACCCTTGATAGCAGATGAGAAATTTCCTCTTCAAAGACACAGGAAGTGGACTTGTATACAGTTCAAATGTGGCAGCAAGGCATTGAGAGAGTCTGAAAACTTCCAGGTCCTGAATGAACACAGCCTGTCCTCTAGGGTCGGGAACTCAGTGTCTTCCAAGGCCAATCTTCCAACTTGGGAGAACTCTGTTTCCTGATGTGCTGAGATAACGCAATAAAGTTGCAAGTATCCCCCCCTCCCCCCGCCACACACCCCCCTACACACACACTCTTGCCTGTCCTCTCCCCAGTCCTACCTGTCAGGCCAGTTCTCAGGTTTCCTATAAGAGAATCAGGTGGGAAGGCCGAGGAGAGGGATGTTTTGGTTGGGGAGAATGGTGCTGAGGGCAGCCCTGGCATGGGAATGACAGAGGGTAGGATGTTGCTGAAGACTTCTGCATGGCCCTCGTGTGGAACAAGAAAACCAAGGGCTTTATTCTGACCTGTCTTGGTGGCATAGACAGCATCTGAGTGGACATCTGCTCTGTTCACCTGTCCATCCCTCATTCCCCCTTCTTCAGCTAAGCAGCTGGAGTTTTTGTTTTGGGGAACCACCCCATTATCAGACTATGAGCTTTAGGCAGGGGGCTCCTTCCCCTACACCCCCCTGCCCATGTTAAGGGTGACATGGAACTCAGGCTGAGCCAATCAGCATCATTCTCCTGGGTCACAGAGTTTTATTGGAAGGCAATCCCTGGAGGGTGCTACCTCAGTGAACGGGTGACCTGTAGGAGTGTGAATTGGAGCCACCAAGCTTGCATCCCCAATGCCTGTCCTCTAAGAGCCCACCATGGGGAAAGCCAGCAGTGGATGCAGAGGCCAGGAATGGAGATGGATTTCTACAACCATGATGTGAACCCAGGAGTGACTGAAGTCACTCTAGCCCTGGCTTCTGAGGTTGTGTTATAAATTCTCCCTTTATTTTTTCTAATCTGTGCTGAGGTTCTGTTCCTTGTAACCAAATATTTCCTGATTCATCTAGTGGTCTTTTGACCACATTGCTTTGGGAGCTGAGCTATTTGAGCGTGAAACATACCTGCATGCAGCTTCCTCTCATTGGAACTGACAGTAAGTCTCTTCCCTTAGACAGGTGACTTCTGTCAGCTTCCCTAACTTCCTCCTCTTCAGGTTAACACTCCCAGTTCCTTGAAACACTTTTCACAGGAGTTTCTCGGATGCTGAGTTCCTTCATTTTTTTTTTCTTTTTTCTTTTCTTTTTCTTTCTTTCTTTTTTTTTTTTTTTTTTTTTGAGACAGAGTCTCACTCTGTCACCCAGGCTGAAGTGCAGTGGTGCAATTTTGGCTCACTGCAACCTCTGCCACCCGGGTTCAAGTGATTCTCCTGCCTCAGCCACCCGAGTAGCTGGGATTACAGGCGCCTGCCACCGTGCCCAGCTAATTTTTGTATTTTTAGTAGAGACAGGGTTTCGCCATCTTGGCCAGACTGGTCTTGAACTCCTGACCTGGTGATCCACCCACCTCAGCCTCCCAAAGTGCTGGGATTACAGGTGTGAGTCACCACACCCAGCCCTTCACTTTTCTTAAGTATCTTTCACCCAGACCTACTCTGTCTCAGGCACTATTCTAAGCATTTGGACTCATGTAACTCTCACTTTATTACCATTTCACAGATGGAAAAATTGTGCATGAAGGGGTTAGGTAGGCAACCTGCTCAAGGTCACTACCTGGTAAGGTAAGTGGCAGATGGATTCAGACCCATCTTGCTGCCTCCAGAGTTCATGTTCTTACCAGGACCCCACACTGTCTCTTCAGGGCACACTCCTCTAAACATAATTAAGTTTGTCTTTAGCTCTTTCAGAGAGTATTTCCTAAATCTAAATGCAGCATTCAGTTGTGGTCTGAACTCTGGAGTGCTGTGTGGCCATTCCCTCCCTAACTGGAGATTCTGTCATTCATTTATGCTGCCTGCGATGGCATGGCATTTTTGGCCACCACTGCCCACTGTTGACTCACCTCGAGCTTACTGTACCTGGTTAATGTATGTCTGTGCATCTTCCATTGTAGTCCATTCACATTTTTGTCTGTCTTCATCCAAACCTTTTACTGGGTGTAGATTTGGTATGCTTTAATGATGTTTGTTCAAAGAACACAAACGTGAAAATTCAGATGTCAAGTTCTCTCCTCAAAAGGGTGTGGAGTTTCTTATCTCCGAGTTGCTTTTCTTCTCTTTGGGAAAATGAGGACTAGTTGGAACTCCTCAGTGCTCACTTAAAACAAAAAGAAGGCTGGATGCAGTGGCTCATGCCTATAATCTCAGCACTTGGGGAGGCTAAGGTGGGAGGATTGCTTAAAGTGAGTCAGAGACCAGCCTAGACAACATAGTGAGATCCCATCTCTAGAAAAAAAATAAAAAGCTAAAAAGAGAGGGGGGAAAAAAAAGGGCATTCTAAGGAAGAACCACATGAACCACTAAATTAGAGGTTCCTACCTGCAAGTCATAGCAGCATGACCCTAGTCATTTGCTACTTGTATATATTTGCAAATAATGTACTTTAATGACTGTGTATAACTTAGAAAAGATGGAATTTTTCCCTTGAGTAATAGTGCTCTCACCCACTGGCCTTCTTTCTGCTCTTTCTTCTAAGAGGGAAAGGAAGGAGGCAGTGTACCCAGGATTATAGCCTGCAGGAGTGAACACACTCACACACTTCACAAAGGAGTGAACAGTCCTCCACCATTTGTACATGGCATAACAAGGGCGGGAACTGCTGCACCGGACCTGAAGCCCCTTAAAGAGGAGGGATGGGCTCTTATTTGCCTTTGTGTTTGCAGAGCTTGCTTCAAAGTCCAGCAATAGAAGGTGCTCAACATATGAGTGACAAATGAACAAAGAGGTAGATGAACAGGTATATCAGTGGGAACAAGTTTGGTGCCATTGTCCTGGGACGATAAGGAGAGTAACTTGAGAGAAAGGTCATCTTGGGTCATCGGAGAAGGTAGCAGTGGCTGGCAAAGCAGAGTCACTGAATGTTAGGCAAGAGTGTTGGTAGTGAACAACCTGTAGGGTGGCAGGAGAACCGAGCTGGGCCTTAGGATACCAGAACTCTAATCCCAGTTCAGCCACTCACTCACTCTGTCATTTCCCCACAAAAGGCTTCTATTTGCTCGAGGATGAATCAATCATAACTTGGGTTTCTTCCCCAACTGAAATTTTGAGATGCAAGACTTCTAGGCATTTAGTAGGACAGAGAAAGCCATTCGTGGCACTCACAGCCTCCATGCAGGATGGTGCTTCCCTTCCTGGCACACAGCACCTTGTTGCTTTGTGGGTGAGTCTTCATTCTCCAGCCTGACGGTCCTCCAGGTTAGAGACTTTCTCAAATTTATTATGTGCCTTCATGACACTCAGCATGGCAGTAAATTGAGGATCTGGCAGTCCATTCATGGGCTACATCCAGCTTGCAAGGGTATTTAGTTTGGCTTTTTTTATAAAGGGTATAGCAGGCAAGCAAGGCGCAGTGGCTCATGCCTGTAATCCCAGCACCTTGGGAGGTCAAGATGGGCAGATCACCTGAGGTCAGGAATTCAAGACCAGCCTGGCCAACATGGTGAAACCCCATCTCTACTAAAAATGTGAAAATTAGCCGAGTGTGGTGGCACGCGCCTGTAGTCCCAGCTACTTGAGAGACTAAGTCAGGAAAATCACCTGAACCCAAGAGGCAGAGGTTGCAGTGAACCGAGATCACGCCACTGCACTCCAGCCTGGGCGACAGAGTGAGACTCTGTCTCAAAAAAAAAAAAAAGAAAGAAGGAAAAAAAAAGTATAGCAAGCAGAATCACAGGCCCCAAAGATGTCCACATCCCAATCCCCAGAATCTGTGAATATGTTACCTTATATGGCAAAGGGGATTCTGCAGAGGTAATTGAAGATTTCTTAATAGTGAGATTATCCTGGGTTGTCTGGGTTGGCCCAGTGTAATTACAAGAATCCTTTAAAAGGGCATGTGATGGGCAGAAGAGTCAGAACCAGAGGGATGGCACCATGAGAGGCACTGCTGACCATGGCAGCTTTGAAGCTAGAGCTATGAGCCCAGGAATGCAGATGGCCTCTAGAGGCTGAAAACAAACTCTCCTGAGAGCCGTAAGAATGAACATCGCCCCACCAACACCTCGACCTTAGCCCAGTGAGATGCTTTTTAGATTTCAGAGCTTCAGAAGTGTAAGATCACAGGTTTGTGTTGTTTTAAGCCATTGTTTGGGGTAATTTGTTATGGCATCACTAGGAAACTCATACAGAGGGAAATGTGAACGTTTTCAGGCAGGACAGGCACTGCCCGTATTAGGCCCACAACTTCTCATTGTCCACCACTAGGTTTGATGTGCTCGGTTCTGCTACATTTATGCGGCTTGGTTAAGCCATAGTTGTTGTTCAAGTTTTTAACTAATTGGACAGCAAGAACATAAGGCTAGGTATCAGAAGTTGTGGCCCTTAACTCTAGCACTAACCAGTGATAAGACTATGGACATGTCCGTTGACCTCATTTGGCCTCCCTTTCTTTGTAAAATCAAGGGCTTATACCAGAGTGTCTCCAAGGACCCTTTCTACCTGAGAATACCATGGCTCTGTGATTGTTTTATTCTATGTAATTTGGGTTTGGGTGCTGCATTGGCTATTCCTGCCCTGGTGGTAGGATGAGAATAGTTCCCAGCATCAGCAAACATTCACCAAGTGCCTGTCTGGCACAAGACATGCACCGCCTGGGATGAACGAAGAACTCGGACCTCAGCCCCTGAACTTGCCATATGGATGCAGTGCTAGAAAAGGCTAATGAGACCTAGAGTCTCTTCAGCACCAGCAATGTTATATTTGTCAAAGGCAACTGATAACTAATGCGCCAATATAACATTTACACACTGAAAGTTTTATTTGTTCCCTGAACCAAGGAATGGAAATTCTTCTATTGCCTTCCCCTCTACTTTTTAATCTCTCCATATTTCCTGACACATTCTAAGGTCTGGATATTAAAAAGTTTAAATATTGATTATTGCTTTTCCTTCCAATAGAAAGCAAATAGCAGTATGTATTTTTTAAAAAGAACAATATTTTAACATTTTTCTCCACTGAACTTAGAACAGGGAAGGAAGGTTGGGAGAGAAAAGCAGAACACAGGAACACAACGCATGGCAGGAAAGACAGAGAAGATAAGAGAATTCCCAAACACAGTTAAAGGCACCAACTTGGCATTTTCTTTCCTGAAGGAACTTTTACCATAGGGAGAGAGAGAGACAGGGATGAGTTGATCAGCTGTGTTAGGGATGGAGCATAATTGTCTTCCTAAATAAGAGCTTTGCCCATTAAAGTGGCATGTAGGTGAGTTTTTAAAATCACCCTCATTTTCCAATTTGTAAAACTATGTCTTATAAAAAGGAAAACACATCTACAATGTCTATATGCTTCAAACATCTTGTTGTACGCCATATATAAAATTTTATCTGCCCATTTAAAAATAAGTACGTACATGTTAAAGAAATTAAATAAAATTTTAAAAAAGAAAGACATCATTTTACTATCATAAGAAAAACTGTCTGAAGCAGTAATATGTTCTAGTTCACTGGGCATGATCCCTTCAGGATGCAGCCCCCCAACCCATACTGGAGTGGGGGGAATCTCACCAGATTTCCTGCTGAGAGGAAGCTGTGAAGCAATGTGAACGGCAAGTTCCTAGAGATGCAAAACTCACAACATCAAAAGAAAGGACAATCTAATCTTACCTTGTACCCCTACATGTTTATGTACTGAGAGGAGATATCCAGGGAAAATACATGGCAGAGAGAAGAGGAGCTCATGGCTCCAAACTGTTTTCATCACTATTGCAGTAGGGACAATTCTTCAGTCTATAAACAGACTGCAAAATAAATATCACTGTCTATTGTCTCTGATTTGAATTAATTTCTGGCTAAAGCCACATTCCACTGTAGTGGTAGAAAATTTAACTTTAGGGTACATTCCCTTTTCCCCATGATGTGCCACAGTTCTGGGGTCCTACGAGGTGCCACTTCTCTGACGTGGGAGTGTCCACATTCTCCAGGTGACCATTGAGGCAGCTGCTGTCCAGGCCCACAAGGCATCATAGTCTGGTGGTCTCCACTGCTGGTGTTCCACGGAATTCTTTGGCCAGGCTGCCAACAGCCCTTCTGCCTAGACACACTATGCAGCCTCACCTCTAGGGTCCTGCTACCTCAAGGTATCCCTGCTGTTTCTGGACCCACAGTCCTCTTTTTCTCCCCCTAACTCTGGAGGGGGTGGTCTTTATCCAGAGTGAAGCTCCAATCTAACATTGGCTTCTTCTAGATATTGTTTATATCAGAAAATCTTGTTCTGCCTCTTCCCTCTTCCCAGACCACTAGGAATTAGGCTTTTGGAAAACAAAAGTCAGCAAGACTGCTTCTGTTTTCCAATCTGCCTCATGCCTTCTGAGGCAAGGAACACGGAGTGGACTGACTGTTTGAATAGAGGTGAGGAAAAAATACACGGAGGGAAAGAAGGAATGAATACCTGGAAGTATTCTGCAGCCACACTAGCTACCCTTTGTGGATGGCAACCTGGAAAGGGGTGCCTACTCCCACCTCTTGGAAGGGGAGTGTGCTGTCAGCACCCCTTCTTAGGCATGTGCATTGCTCTCCCAGCACTAGCAACATGAGAGACTCAATCAGTGTTTGTTCTTTCTTGCCTTCTCTTGGGATTACAACACGAAGGTTGAATTTAAAAGCATTCTTTTCAAAGAGCAAAATTCTTTCTCTCCTGTCAATTTTACTCTATGACAAACCAAAGAACCACTCATCTACTTTGCTGAGTAGATGCTCAGTTGTACACACTGTGTCAAGAATTTACCTTCATTGCTCTTCATCTACAAATACCTGCCCATCATGTTCAAATTTCTTAAATTTTTTAATGTTTTCATTTAACCCAACATATAAAAAACCATTTCAACAAGCAATAAATATAAAGCTATAAATATTTTACATGTGTTATTAAGTCTTTGTAGTCTGGGCTGTATTTTCATTTATGGCACATCTCAATTAGAACTAGTCACCTTTTAAGTTCTCAATACCTACATATGGTTAGTGGCTACTTTGAATTTTTTTTTAACACTGGCATCTGGAAAAGTTCATCTTGTTTCATCTTGCTTAGTCTAACATAAAAAGAAAGTAGTACTTTGAAGAAAGTAGTACCTAGAATGGCTTGAAATAGAATTATCATCAACTATTTGGCGAACTCACCTCAGTCAGGCTGCTATTACAGGAATACTAGGAGAAAGGATAGGTACAATTAGTAAAATAAGAATTTATAACTGGTATGTCTGCATTTGTATATCACATAGTGATTTCAGAATATTAAATGGAAGATGTCAAGGAATTCATAGTTCAACAAAAAAGAAGGTTCAACTTCTGAAGTACTCTGCACAGAAAGACATAAATGAATTGTTTCAAAATTGCATTTGTCAGCCAACTGTTTGGAATTTGAATTTTTTTTTCATAAAAATGTTATAAACTATGATTTGCTTCCCAGGCAAAATTAGACTAAGGTTAAAACAAAACAGGAAAATACAAACACATCAAAACTTTGTATTTCTCCTTAATGCCATTTTAATGGAGAAGAAAAGCTCAGAAGGCTTAACCAATCACTCTGTTTAGTTTTAATTGAGAGCTGAAAACATATATTGGATTTTCAAAAATGTTTTAGACTTTAAGGGAATTAGCTTATTGTATTCTGTCCATGATCAATTTCTTATTTGTTCTTCATGCTATATTCGTATAGTATTATTGCCAATAATCTTAGGGGAAGGACATCAGCCACATTCATAGCCAATGGAGGACAGCAATCTAAAACAGAAGATTAAGAAAGCCAGGTGCAGTGGCTCACACCCGTAATCCCAGCACTTTGGAAGGCTGAAGCAGGAGGATTGCTTGAGCCCAGAAGTTCGAGACCAGCCTGGGCAACATGGTGAGACCCCATCTCTACAAAAAATTTAAACAATTACCCAGGTGTGGTGGTATATGCCTGTATTCCCAGCTACTTACTTAGGAGGCTGAGGTGGGAGGGTCACTTGAGCCTAGGAGGTCAAGGCTGCAGTGAGCCATGATTGCACCACTGCCCTCCAGCCTGGGTGACAAAGTGAGACCCCGTCACAAAAAAAAAAAAGAGGGGGCTGGGTGCAGTGGCTCCCATCTGTAATCCCAGCACTTTGGGAGGCCCAGGCAGGTGGATCACTTGAGGTCAGGAGTTTGAGACAAGCCTGGCTAACATGGTGAAACCCCATCTCTATTAAAAAATACAAAAAATTAGCCGGGTGTAGCAGCGCGTGGCTATAATCCCAGCTGCCCGGGACGCTGAGACAGGAGAATCACTTGAACCTGGGAGGCAGAGGTTGCAGTGAGCTGAGATTGTGCCATTGCACTCTAGCATGAGCAATAAGAGCAAAATTCCATCTCAAAAAAGAAAAAAGAAAAAGTAAGAAAGTTTGAGAGACGCTGAAGTAACTTTGCAGGAAATTAAAGAGAAACAAGAAGGAGAAAAAAGAGTAAGAGTGAGGGAATTGCTCGTAATAGAGAAGTTACTTGAGGTGCAATTAATGGAACTGAGAAATGAGAAAGGTGTGTGGTAATTACCCTAGGAGGAAGGCATGTTAGAAGTGTGCAGAAATCAAAATCCAAATGCCTTCAGACGGGTCCATGAAAGAAGCAGGCTGGGTTAGAAAGAATAGGAAATAGGGGGCACTGTGGCAAACTAGAGAGTTTCAAGAAATACGTATTTATTTTTTTGTGAAACATCAGTGTGAGCCAAAGCCAAAACCTCTGTAAGCCGAGTTTTGTCTGCTGGCCACCATTCAGAACTTTCAGCAAAGAGATGAAAAGCAGACCTGGAGTCAGACTCCCTGGGTTCACATTCGTGCGTCACCACTCAGGATTCCATGACCTCGATTTCCTCATCTGGGCCAGCATGGTGGCTCATGCCTGTAATCCCAGCACTTTGGGAGGCTGAAGCAGGCAATTACATGAGAGCAAGAGTTCAAGACCAGCCCGGGCAACATGGCGAAACCCCATCTGTACTAAAAATACAAAAACTAACTGAGTGTTGCAGTGCATGCCTGTAGTCCCAGCTACTTGGGAGGCTGAGGCACGAGAATTGCCTGAGCCTGTGAGGCGGAGGTTACAGTGAGCCAAGATCATGCCACTGCACTCCATCCTGGGTGACAGAGCAAGAGACTCTCTCTCAAAAAAATTTTTAAAAAAAAATCCTCACCTATATAATGATAGTTTCTACTATGCATGATTGTGGTGAAGATTAAGTAAGATAATGTGGGTAAGGTACTTAGTGTAGAGTCCAGCAGTACTCTCTGTAAGTGCTTAATGAGCATGCACTAGAATGTAGTTTCACACCTGTAATCCCAGCACTTTGGGGAGGCCGAGGCAGGCAGATCCCTTGGGCCCAGGAGTTTGAGGCCAGCCTGGGCAACACAGCAAGACACTGTCTCTATAGGAAAGGGGTGGGGAAGAGTGGATGGGTGTAGTGGTGTACACCTGTAGTCCAAGCTACTCAGGAGGCTGAGGCAGGAGGATGGCTTGAGCCCAGGAGGTTGAGACTGCAGTGAGTCATGATCACACCACTGCACTCCTGCCTGGGTGACAGAGTTAAGATGCTGCCTCAAAACTTTTAATTAAAAAGCCTAATTCTATCCTTTAATATCTTCCTGAAAAGCTTTGTCCATAAGAGAAAAATTGTATTACTAATTATTTGAACCTCCATGCTACTGGCTTTAACTTTAGTCTCCAGAATCAAAAGACAGCAGCTCCAAGCCGACCCCCCACTATAGGCAGTATATTTAGCTATGGCCCTTTAGTTAGAAAGGTGAGATTTTCTGGCTCATCTAAAGACAGACTGCATTTTAAAAATTGTTATCATATAAACACTGAGAAATCTAACTACAAGAGAAGTTTGGTGAGGGTGACAACAGGATACCCAATCAGCATTTCCACCTCAGGAGATGTAGAATGGTCACAGGCTGCATTTGTATGAGAGTCTGGGTGCTCTCTGGAAGAGATGGCTCAAAGGATTTGGAGAGGTCTATTGTGCCAGCCAAGGACTCTTTAATGGGAATATGACAAAGGGTATCACCAACCATGGGGAGAGCTCATCTTGAGGCTATGTTCATCCTGGGTCACCAAGTGCTTGCTAATAAGAATTCCTGATTTTTGTACCTTGATTTTGCATCCTGAAGCTTTGCTGAAGTTGTTTATCAGATCTAGGAGCTGTACAAAGCAATTTGGAGATTTCTCAAAGAACTTAAAACAGAACTACCATTTGACAAAGCAAACTCATTACTAGGTATATGTCCAAAGGAATATAAATCATTCTACCATAAAGACACATGTATGCATATGTTCATCACAGAACTATTTACAATAGCAAAGATACACAATCAACCTAAATGCCTATCAGTGGAGGACTGGATAAAGAAAATGTGGTACATAAACACCACGGAATGCTATATAGCCATAAAAAGAATGAGACGATGTCCTTTGCAGCAACATGGATTGAGTTGGTGGCCATTATCGTAAGTGGATTAACATAGGAACAGAAAACCAAATACTGCATGTTCTCACTTATAAGTTGGAGCTAAACATTGCATACACATGGATGCAAAGAAGGCAACAGTAGACACTGGTCTACTTGAGGATGGAGGGTGGGAGGAGGGAGAGGATCAAAACACTACCTATCGGGTATTATGCTGATTATCTGGGTGATGAAATAATCTGTACACAAAACTCCCAAGACATGCAATTTACCCATATAACAAACCTGCATATGGACCCCCCAAACCTAAAATAAAAGCTGGAAAGAAGAAAAGGAATTACTTTGAGGAGTGGTATTGTTTGGTCTCTCAAATGCTATTCATCCACAGAGGAGCTTTATGTCCTTTTTCCTTTTTATCACATTTCTTGAGAGAAAGGTGAACATGAAAGACCGAAAGGTCTTGGAGAAAAAAAATAAAACTTGAAACCTCGGGTTTGCTGTAAGGCACTTGGAAGACAAGCCCATCCTGGTGGAAGCCTCGTAACAACCCTGAAAAGAGAGAACTCTTCTATCTGGGAGTGGACAGCCACAGGAGCTGCCAGAGTAGCCCAGACAGAGGCACCAGATGGTGCCTTTGCTCTTGTGAAAGTAAAATAAATCTTGGGCCTCCAAAATTAGTATAACCTATGACCTGGAAGCCACCTCCCTGCTTTAAGTTGTCCTGCCTTTGCTTCAAGTTGTCCCACCTTTCCAGACCAAACCAATGTTCATCTTACATATGTTGATTGATGTCTCATTTCTCCCTAAAATGTACAAAACCAAACTGTGCCCTGACCACAATAGGCACATGTCATCAGGACCTCCTGAGGCTGTGTCATGGGCCTGTGTCTTCAACCTTGGCAAAATAAACTTTCTAAATTAACTGAGACCCATCTCAGATATTCAGAGTTTACAGTCTCAGTAGCAACTAGGAGCACAATGTGGCCTAGTGTAAGAGAGCCCCCGGGGGGCCATGGGGACTGTTAGGAAAGTGAGCATAGTGGCAGGTACTGAGAATGTCATCCCTGACTCTGCCTCCAGAGAAAACCCTCCTATGTCATCCTTGCCCCTGTGTGCACCTGTTATTTGTACCTACTGCAGTGTATTCTCCTAAGTTGGTTTCATCTCTAACTAGACAATGGCTCCAGGAGGAGTTGAGTCTTACTCATTTTGCATCCCTAGCCCCTAGCAAAGAGCCTAGAATTTTATCAATGAATGAGTAGTAGAGTTCAGCGGTAAAGGCTACTTAATGACAACTTCTACTGTCACACATATCCTGTGATTGTCATTATCTGGCTGGTATGGTTTAAGGTAAAATGAGATTAAATTAGAAACTGAGTTACATTATAGTGATTTGATAGAGAACCTGAGAAATGAAGCTGTAATCCCCTGATTTTCAACTAAGAAATCACAACTATTCTAGTATCTTCATTAATCCACGAAAGAATTGATGTGCTTTCTTGGGAGTATCCTGTCTTGTTTGATCCATATGATCAAAGAGTTTTTAATGCAAGAATCATAGAGTGTTAGACTGGTTACAAAAATGGCTGCATTTCTCCACCCCTCCCTGTATCCACACCCATTACAATGTAACTCTGTGGCTCCTCCCATCAGGAAGTGAAGTCTATTTCCCCACCTTCTGAATCTGGACTAGCCTTGTGAATTGCTTTGACATAGAATGTGATGCAAGTGACAGCATGCTAGTTCTGAGCTGAGGCCTCTAGAGACCTTGCACATTTCTCACTCAGAACCTTGCCCCCATTATATATACAAACCCAGGCTAGCCTGCTGGATAATCAAAGACATATGGTCTGGCCACCCATTGACTCAGCTGACAGCCAGCCAACCACCACATATGTGAGGTCATCCTAGACCAGAGAGCCCCCAAAATGGCTGATACTCATAGAACGTTGAAAAGCTGTTTTTCTACTCTGATCAATAACTTTGATAGTTACGTTCTACCTTCAGTCAAACCAGTCCCTCAATTACTTTCATATTGGAGAATATCCAAAGGGGAAAATGAATCAAGTCTTCATCCCTTTCTTGACACAGATTTTGAAAATCGGTTCAAAAGAATGAATCTACTTGCAGAATTGATTCTTTCCAGGCTTCCTACCAACTGATAACAGAAATATTGGTGTTATACATGCATGCTAAAAAAAGACTTCACCAAAGAAGTCTCCAAATTGTACAAAGAAATCTCCAAATTGCTTTATACAGCTCCTAGATCTGATAAACAACTTCAGAAAAGCTTCAGGATGCAAAAATATATACTGTTTTATATAAAAAGAGTATATACACACACAAGTATGCAAGGCTAACAAAAGGAACTTAATCTAGGTGGTGAGTTGTATTAGTCTGTTCTCACACTGCTATGAAGAACTACCTGAGACTGCATAATGAAGAAAAGAGGTTTAATTGACTCACAGTTCTACAGGCTTAACAGGAAGCATGGCTGGGAGGCCTCAGAAAACTTACAATCATGGTGGAAGGGGAAGCAAGCATGTTGTATCACGGCAGAGCAAGAGAGTGAGTGAGCGAAAGGAGAAGTGCCACACACTTTTAAACCATCAGATCTCATGAGAACTCACTATCATGAGAACAGCAAGGGGGAATCCATCTCCACGATTCAATCACCTCCCACCAGGTGTCTCCCCCAACACTGGGGATTTACAATTCAACATGGGATTTGGGTGGGGACACAGAGCCAAACCATATTATGACTTAATACCAAAATGGCAGACCCAATGTTTGTTAGTTAGAATTAGGTTCAGCTGTGAGTGACAGAAAGCCTCCCCACCCCCCTTTTGCACTCCATCACCTAAATGACAGTAGCTTAAACTTAAACAGGGTTGTAGTTGATTTTCTCTTACATCAACATTTAGGAAGGATGTTAAGACCCATTGACTCCTGGTGCCAGAAGCCCAGGGTCCTCCTATCTGGTTGCATTGCCATAGGTGGCCTTGATCCCATGAGCCAAGATATCAGCATGTGCATCCCACACAGCAGGATAGAAGAAAGGAGGAGGAAGAAAAGGCAAAGGACCCCCACATCCAATCCCCCATAACACAAACCACATACACACACCATCAAACAACGCTATTGCTATCGCCTCAGCCAATTAGCTAACACACCCAGCTGCAAGGAAGGCTCAGAAATGGAATCTTTGAGGCCATTTGCTCAGCTTAAATTCAATTACTATGGCATTTGGAAGACAACTAGCAATCTCCGTCATAGAATGCTTAATATCATGTGATAAGTTTCTACTACGTGACAGTAATAACATCTTAACTTTCCAGTGAGTTCGGTTCCCAATTATGTTTATATATCGGTTGTTTGTAATCTGGAAAGCAATTTCTCACAAACATTTCTACTGGCTATCTTCCTAGGTCAATAAATACAACCTATTCTGGCCCACAATGTCCTTGAAATATAATTTTCATTTTTACTCAATGATCCTTTATTCCGTCAGTCCAAGCGAAAAAAAAATACATTCCAAATGACTACAGATTATGTATCTCAGGAGCAGGAAAGTTCCTCCTAAAAGAGCAAAGAATGAAGAGAAAGGGGGCCCTTTGGGACTATGAGGGTGCCGTACATTTTCATCCAAGAAAATAAATCTTCTTTTCTAGGGCATTAGTCATTCTATTCTAAGGTTCTGAATTGGGGAACACAGGGCTCACTGGGGGATGACAGATCAAGATCACATTCTGACACATTCTAACCTCATCTTGTCTTTGTTGAGGGACTGCACTTCTATAGACCACACAGCCCTAGATATACTTACAGGGCACATGAAGGGCAAGGTCGAGCTGTCCTGGGACCTGGAGCCACCCTTTGGCTTCACTCCTCCCCAGTTCCAGGTTTTACTATATTCAAAGGCTTCCCATGAAGGCCAGTCTTTAACCAAGTCCACAATTGGCTTACCTGAGGAATTCTTGCCTGTGTGTGTGATAAACACATCTACACCTCCAGAAACACAGATACCAAGAAACAGAAGAGCCGAGCAAGACAAAGACAGAGACAGGGTGCAATGTGAAAAATTCAGAAGCACTTAGATTCTGTCATTTCATAGGCATCTAAATCATGGGGGACATGGACCATGAGACATTTCCAACACAGAGATCTTTGAAATGATTTAATTTGGCAGTTGACGTTGTTTCCCGCTCCTGTCAAGCGGTTTACCATTGCTGACAGATGTCTTTTCTGATTATCCCTGGGAGTCTTGCAACTTTGAAAGCTATTGATTAATATATCTGTCTTCCCAGCCTTGGAAACCTTTTCACTAGGCTGCTTGAGAGAGTTGGTTAAAAATTCATCTTCCTATATTCAAGCTCTCTAAAAATTTGTATTAGGCTATATAAGCCATATGAGGGAGAGAAATACAGGTTTCCAATAACAGGTTTTAAATGGGCTTGAATTCTTTTTTGGTCTACCTTTCAGGAATGTGCTCTGCTAGCTGGCTAAAGGGCATGCCGAATGATAACATAGCCTCCTTTTAACTCACTTTCAAATAGGGAAGGGCTATGTGGCGAATTTTGTGTGTGTTTAATTTTATAAGCAGACTAAGTTTCTTTCAGGAGGTTGGGTTTTGATTTTGACTACCCCAAGAAAAGTTCCCCAGAACTTTCCTTTAGGTATATACAAAATAGCTTTTTCTATTGTATTTCACTAAATTGTTGGGCAGTGAGATAAACCCATCCATAAAGTCTCCTGCCACTTCCTATGGGGAGGCTGGAATACTGCAGACACTAACTTAAGGTTGGGAACAGTTTGCACGGGTCCAGGGTGACTCCCTTACACAGGGGCCTCACAGCAACTGGAATGCACAGTGTCTAGGCTGTTTCCAGCAGAGCTAGACCTGTCTTCTCTTTCAGAAATCAAATAAGAACTAAGACCCTGCTGAGCTATTCTTGAACTTCCCTCTTTTCCCCTGGGCATTTTATATCATCCAGCAAACCTTGCCCTTAGATTCCGGTGCCTAACCATTCTTTCCTCCCAAGGATTTAGGGACATTCAAACGTATGTTTTCCACTGAGTAACTAAGGATTAAGAATGTATATATCCTTGCATAGTACTTCTCACATCAATACGATTAGTTTGTCCTTTTGGCGCAAATGCAGGGATGGTGATCAAAATATTTGACAACCTATAAAGCATGGCAATCTGCAATAAAAATGGAGGCTGGCCATTATGTGAGCTCAGTGTATACCGCAGAATGTTGGCCATGTCATGAGTGGAAAGATTTCTTCTGGTAACCAATGTCCAGGTTGGAAGATTCCTACCTTGTTCCCATCTTTCTTAAAAAGAGGACATAACTCTTACTGGCCTGGTGCTCATTCTTCTAGAGGATTCATCCTTCCCTCTTCTGGGAGTTTGAGTGACAGTGTTTGTAAGATTTGGTGAGGCTGAGGATCTATCTGTAGTTTCTAAACATGCCCATCAATTATAGATTATCCCTTGCTTCCAATCAGTTACCAGGGTCTCTCAATTCTGCCTCCTACATAGTCCCAAATCATTTCTGTCTTCTGTCCCCTCTACCTCTTTGGTTAGGCACTCTTCCTGCCTTGCCTGGATTTCTCATAACTGGTGTCCCTGCTGTAGGTACCCAATTCTAACCCATCCTGAACACACGTGCAGGGAGGGTCTTCTCAGCACAGATCTGAGTGTGTCACCACAGTGCCTACAATATCTAAATGCTGCCCTGTAGGAAATAAAATTCAGCCTCTAATAATTCCAAGCACTTTGTGATGTACCCCACAATCTTCCCACATGCTATAATCAAAGTCCTATGCTCCAGCCAAGCCCAGTGACCTAAAACCCCTTGGAGGCGCAGCTCTTCCTTACCTCAGTAACTTTGTGGGAGCTACTCCCTCAGTCTAGAGTCTGGATTGGAAGCCTCTCCTGATCTGTCCAGGACTATTCTCTACGATCTCAGAGAGCCTTATCTAAAAATCAAAAAGACTCTTCTTGAGGTCTTCTTTACAAATGGGACCATGTGTCTGTCACAACAACCCACCCCTACTAAGTGGGCTGTTTACTCCCAGACATTTACTCCTAGAATGAGTGGAGTAGCAGAAAGGAGTTTAGGGTCTTAAGAGGACACTTGTTGCCTGGGATGATATTCACTTAACATCTATTAGGTTGTAGCATGTGACATTGCCATTTTTTATAAGTCAAAAATAGTAGAACATCAGCCACTTCATATAGTTCAACCTACTATAGACCACAATCTCCGTTCCCATGAAAGAAAATCCAGCTATTAGTCTCCACCTGCCAGGTCTGCTGTGCAGTGGTTTAGCATCGTGGTCAAAAGCTTGGATGGCAAACTCAGAACTGGATTAGAGTTACACCTCTGACTACCTGCTGTGTGTCACCTTGGACAAGTGATTTGCCATTTACAAGCCTCAGTTCTTACATCTATAAAGTTGAGGATAATAACAATGCCTTCTTCATAGAGATTGTGAGAATTAAATGAGATCATTTGCATAAATGGCTGAGTTCACAGTAAACGCTTTCTAAATGGCAGTTATTGAGAGCATCAAATATAGTATGTGGCTCACTCTGTAAAATGCTCTACAAAAATTAATTTTAATTACCCTGTGTATAACTTAACAATACAACTAATTTGCAATCTGATTGCTTTGTTGATGAACACAATCTTTAGATCCTGAATACACTGTAGAATTCCTTTCTCCTTTTAAAAACCTTCATTCACAGTATTTATTGACCAGGACCCTGGATGGGGCCTGCCTATGCATTTCCTTCTCTTTTCTTCCTGCATAGTTCATGTGCCATTAGTAGGACCTCAAGAGACTGGAACAGAATTACCAGGGACCCCAGCACCTGCCCCATCCTCTTTCTCAAACTTCCAGACTCCCACTGTCTACTGAAAAAGGCAAACAGGTAGGCAAGCAGCAGCACCAGGACAGGTGAGTAATGAGGGTATTTTATCTGCGAGACTGTAGTAAAGCCATCCTGGGGGTGAGGTCTTCACAGGATGGCCGTGTGTGTTCCTCTGTGGGCTATCTCCTGGCTTGGCCTGTGTTTCCAAGGTCACATGGAGCTCCAAGCCTGGTTACCTAACTGTCTCACCGGCTGACTCTGTGTAGCACTGAGAAGGAGAAAGATAATGGACTAACTGTGGCAATGCAGGCCAGGTCTGGCGTCTTCAAGTACGCTCATCAGTCTTTCGCTGTTCCTCCTTTCCTATAGCAAAGGCCCAGAGGGTTTGGAGCATGTGGCTCTCATCTGCTTCACAAATGACTAGGTGATAGCTGTCCTCTGACTTCAAAGAAAAGCTGTTTCCTTACTGAAAGGCTTCACATTGAAGTTCTCAGGAGAGGAAGACTCAGTCTCCCCCAGGTGACCCATAGCTCAGGTGCAGCAGAACCATGGTGACAGTTTGTATAGGGCTTGCCCTCCCAGCTTCCTGGGCTTCCTCTGACTCTGGTTAGAGGAGGTGCTCAAGGGGAGAGATCAAGGCCTCTGCTCCTTGCTTAACTCAGTCCAGGGCAGAAGAGAGAATCATGATGCTCCAGCCAGAGAGCCCTGGGAATGGCTGCCAGTTCCTAGGTCTGCATCCCTCCTATTCCTGCAGCCAGACCCCTCCCCTCCTCGCTGTCACCATGCTCAGGTATGGGACAGTCCCACACCTGAGTAGGGTAAGCCTAAGAAGTCTGTGCAAGAGCAGATAGAGTGACTCGGCTTCTTTGTTCTTGCTATTTGAGCCTTGTGCCTTCATCTTGATAACTGGCTTCCACATGATGGTGAACAGGCTCAACCTGTTTCCTAGTTCCTCTGTCTTGATGATTTGCCTGATACCTAGTTCTAAAAAGTGGGGGCCTGCCTAGCTCCAAAGGACTTATGACCAGCCAGAATTGAAGAGAACAGCTGCTCCAAGAACTGCCTGCCATATGACATGGTACAGGAAGGGGCTGGTGTTCACTGCTGGAGACAAGAGAAAGTGGTCAGCAGAGAGGGAACAAGAGAAGAGGGAAAGGGGAGAGCTAGAAGAGGAGCCACATGGCACCAGGAACCCGTAGTTAGCTCTTCTGCCTCATGTGGTTTTGATGGCCTGAACACAACTTGATTGTACCCATCTGATTCATGAGGGGACTCCTAGGGCTTTGAAATAAAGCAATGTCAGTGAGAAACAAACAGAAAACTACACTAAGCATTCCTTTTCAGCTATTATTTTAAACATAGGGTGTGTACCTGTGAGGCAGCAAGAACACTCTTAATTACTCGCTTACAAAAAAGTCTAGCTCATTTCCACATCTTTGCTTCCTTTTTAACTTTGCCAAAATGCATACCCAAGCACATTTTGGAGGAGCATGTCCTCAGTCTGGTCACAGTCACTGTGACATCTTGGTCTATTGAATGGTGCCTCTAGAGTTGTGCTCACTGAGCCTCAGCAGCTGTATATGGTAGCTCCAAATTTGATTCCAGGATTATTCCGTCTGCATAAGAATTTTCTCTTGAGTCTATTTTCTATGTCTATTCAGAAAACACAAAATATATCCTCAACCAGTTATCACAATCTTCATTAAAATTTGAATTTACCATGATCCCTTCCCTTCCCATCACTAACTAGTCCTCTTGGCAGGATTTGCCTCCTAACTTGCTCCATCACCTGTGCTGGAGTGCAGTGGCATGATCTTGGCTCGATGCAACCTCCACCTCCCAGGTTCAAGTGATCCTCCCACCTCAGCCTCCTGATTAGCTGGGACTACAGGTGTGCGCCACCATGCCCAGCTAATTTTTTGTATTTTCAGTAGAGACAGATTTTTACCATGTTAGCCAGGCTGGTCTTGAACTCCTGACCTCAAGTGATTCACCCATCTCGACCTCCCAAAGTGCTGGAATTACAGGCAGGGGCCACTGTCCCTGGCCTAGGATTCAATTTTTTAACCTCTGCTGCTGGTAATCCATTGAGATCTAGGTATGCAAATATAATAATGGTAATAACGGGCAGCTAGAATTTACCAAGAACTTCCTACGTGGCAAGCACTGAGCTAAGGGCTTTACAGGCGTTATTTTATTCTCACAATCTCTCAGTGTTGTCATCTCTAGACTTCCATTTCTAGAAGTATGACAGAATGGATATCCCAAAAATCCTCTTACTGCAAAATATCTAGAACTGATTTATCAAGAACAACAAGCAGACTTGTAAAAGCAAATCTGAGCTGGTGAGAAAGAGAAGGAATTTCCTAGGAGTGAAAACAACAGGAAGAAAGCTGAAGGCAAAGGAAGTCAGATAAGCCCTAATAGATTTGTCTGGTCTACCGAGTTGACTGATCCCAACCAAGGAGTCTGGGTTTTAACAGCCACTCAGAAAAACAAGACTAGGCCTTGAGCCAACTCCAATTAGAAAGCTGAAACTTAAATGCCAACATAAATGTATTGGAAAAGCAGCAAGGCTGAAAAAAAGCACTGATCATTCATGTTGAAAAATTGGATAAAGAAAAGCAAATGAAATCCAATGAAGGCTGAGTGAAAGAAGTTATAAAGAACAGAAATTAGCCGGACATGGTGGCTCATGCCTGTAATCCCAGCACTTTGGGAGGCCAAGGCAGGCAGATCAACTGAGGTCAGGAGTTCCAGACCAGCCTGGCCAACATGGTGAAACTCCGTCTCTACTAAAAATACAAAAAAATTAGCTGGGTGTAGTGGTGGGCGCCTGTAATCCCAGCTACTCGGGAGGCTGAAGCAGGAGAATCTCTTGAACCTGGGAGGCAGAGGTTGCAATGAGCCGAGATCACACCATTACACTCCTGCCTGGGCGACAAGGGCAAAACTCCATCTCAAAAAATAAAAGACAAAAAAAAGCAGAAACTAACAGGAAACAAAACACTTGCATCTAAAGCTAGAACTCTTGAAGAAGTACAATTTGAGTGGAAAGAGGGAACCAGAAAAAATTCCATCCACTGGCACAGGAAGACTGCAAAGAAGCTTGCCTGTCTTGGCCTGGGTCCAGATTGGAATTCAAAAGGTTCCTATGGAATTCATAAACACAGACCTCCCCTTGCCCAGGTTGGAGCAAGCAAACAACTATTGGATAAAGGAGCATGAAAGAAGTCCCGGGATGGCAAGGTCCCTACAAAAACCTGGAAAAAGCAAAGACAAAGCTCCAGAGACCCTCCACATGGGCTGCGCCCACTCACCGTCCAAGGAAGACGGCCCCTCAAGCCTGTTGAATCCATTTTCTCTTCCAGACCTCCAGATCCAAGTCCATACCCATCCTTTTGAGTCTTGCTTCTCAAAGCAGGGCGCTGGAAGCAAGTGCATCAGCATCACCTGGGAAATGCAAATTTACTGACCCCCAGCTCAGATGCACTGAATCAGGAACTCTGAGGGTGGAGCCCAGCAATCTGTGTTTTAACACGCTCCCCAGGTGATCATGATGCACACTCACATTTGAGACATTTATACCCATTCTTCCTCCTGAGGAGTACCACGAGGACAAGCACATTCAATACATTCCAATAATGTTGGAAACTGCTGCTCTGGATTTTAATGATATCTTAGGCCTATTGAACCCTAAGAAATAAAAGTTTTAGAACACCAAGCAGGGTTTTTATTTTCAAAGCTTTGGAACTTATATGAGTCATTCTTTTTAGGTTTTATATAAAATAGTAAACCTTTAAACACATAGAGTTTTAGCTAGAGAATGAAATTCTCTTACATGATTATTTATAATCTATGCAACAATTAGCATAAGACTAAGAGATACCAATTTTCTTCACATGAATAGAGCATCATTTACATAAATTATAATGCTAATAATCTATTTTCAGTCCAAAATTTGTGTGTGTGTGCTACGTTTTCACTTGGGTAGAAAGAACCACTATGTCACATAGAATAAGCATTTATTCTGTTGCTTTGAGTATGTGAATAGTTATTAAATTAGGATCATGTTGCTTGAGATACAAGTAAATCACCTATTCACCTCTGATTCCTCACACCATGACTGGTTAGTTCTTACTTAGTTTTCCATAATATTTATTTCAACTTCACGTAGGTCTGAAATGGTCACAGATCTCATTAAAAATGAGAACTTTTATTTCATGGAATCTATAACATCATGTTTTCTATTTCATATTGTTGTTTAATAAGAACATGTTGGTGTTCCATAAATTTGCTTGTGTCATATTGTAGTGAAGATAAGAGGACTTGTTGCTTTAAGCAAGATCTTAGGATAGTCTGGGGTCCTCTGCATTGGTTCAGCTTCTACAGACTAAGGTTTATTGGCTCAGTTCTGTGAACCTATAACTTCAATGGATAATTTTTTTAAATGATCAGACCTTGGCACAAACTCTGTGTCAGTAATTACAACAAAAGATACTGTTCGAATAAGAACATTTGTGTCCACTATGCAAAGCGTGTCTGACCTAATTCCAAAGTTTCAGACTAATACAATCAGTGATCAGAATACCACCTGCTTTCATTCTTTCCACTTAAGCACATGGCAGGGTGTGTGTCTATTGGCACAAGTGCAATCAGTGTAGGAACTCGGTAATTTTGAGAACTGCCACAGGTGGAGAAAGTATTTTTAGGCATGCTACCTGCTCTGCCCAAGCAATCTTTGCAGGTGACTCAATTTCAACCTGAGTCTCCTCACTCCACATCTCCTCTTCTTTAACACCTCACCCTCAAATATGTCCTTTACTCTCCAGACCCACAGTCAGGCCTACTTTTCTGGACAGAAGGTGTTTGGCCCAGGGAGTCCAAGCCAATTCTGGCTCCTGCCATGACAGACAGATGAGCCATCAGAGAGAACAGCTCCACCTCTGTCACCAGAATGACACACATCCCATATGCATCACCTTCACCCATATCAACATCTCCTTCATTTTCTTTTCCATGGCCATCAACATCAACATCCTCATCAATGTTTCAATGGGTCATGAACACCAGTGCAATTATTACCACGATCTCAAATGCCGTCACTATTTCCTACTTGCTAAGAAATGGTGTGGTCTGTTGGGAAAAGAAAAACAGCTCTAAAGCCAGGCTGAAATACTTTCAAATTATAGCTGTAGTTACCATTATTTGTGAGACTTGGGCAAGTTCCTTACTTTGAACGTTATTCCTTAGCTGCAAAATGGAAATAATACCTTCCACCCATGGTACTGGCAAAGATTAGACGAGATAAAATACATAAAGAAGCTAACACGGTCATGGCTCCTAGCTGGTACTCAACAAACATAAATTTTGTATGTTGTGGATCTTCAGTAAATATAGAACAAGTGACTGAATGGATACCAAAGGGAACTAGATATTCTTAAGAAACACTTCATTTAGACTAGAGGTTTTTAAACATTAAGTTGTTGTTCATAGCCCAAATTTTCCTTCAAGTACAATTGTATGCAGAAGGTCAACACCGAAAAAAAGACAAACAGAGCTGCTTCCATTAAAGCAGGGGTAGGGGTTCTGTGGTCCTCTTAGATCCATTTGTCATTGCACATCAGGTCACCTTTGTCCTAGACTCCCAAAAGCACAGTTTGAAAACCACAGACCCAGGATATATTCTTAAAACTAAATTTTACTATAACTTTTATCTAAGTTCCACATATTTTTGGTTAGTTCTATTTTCTTTTTGTTAATATAAATGAAATCTTTATCATTACATCTTCTAACTTGTATTGTTGATACATTGGAAAGCTACCTTTATAGATGAGTAAATTATCTTAAAATTTTTTCCAAGTTTTTCAGTCTATTTTACTGGCATTTCCCAAGTACACAATCACACTGGATACAAATGATGATTTTTTTTTCTCCTCCTTGTCAGAATTTTAATCTCTTATTTATTTCATGTTTTGGTGTATGCCCAAGAACTTCCAAAATAATGTTACATAAAAATTGTCATGGTATGCATCCTACTTAGTTCTTGATTTTAATTAGCTTTCTTTTAGGCTAGTTATTCCTACTTTGTTGCCAGAGTCCCAGCCCCCTGAAATTCTGATTTAATTGGTCTGGAGTAGGTCTCAAGCATCAGTAATTTTTAAAAAAACTCCCCAGGTGATGCTTATGTTCAGAGATTGAGACCCTCCCCTCAGTTCCAGGTAATTTAGCGTGGATATGATGTTGGCTTATTTAATATTGATATTCTTTATCACGTTTAGGAAAAATTTGGTGTTCTTGGTTGTCTAAGGTTTGTTACTTGTTTGCTTTAGAAATAGTGTTACAATGGTCTGTTGAGATGATTGCTTTACATATTTACATATTTTTTTTCTTACTAGATATATTAAAGTGATGAATAAAACATCCTTGTATTCCTCAGTTAAACTCAATTTGGCCATGGCCATGGTAATTCCTTTATTGCATTATTCAGTTCAGTTTGCATTTATAATTTGTAATGATGTCTTTTTATGTAGTCTCTGTAATAATAACAATAATACTAGCATTATGTTTAAGGATTAAATGTTTGCTATGTTCCAGATACTGTTCTAAGTTATTTAAATAATTATTTTATTTATTTCTTAGTCTTTCATCTATGGAAACTGGAGCAGAAAAGGATTAAATATCTTGCACTTGGTCATACTACTAGAACATAGGAGAGCCACAATTGAACTCAGGTAGTTTGGTGCTAGAGGACATGCTTTAGGGCACTATTTCATGCCACCTGTCCATGCCATCATGTGTCACCTGGGTGACACTGAGTAACAAGTTCTTTAGCCTCTCACTTCTTCAGTTTTCTCATCTGTAAAATGAGGATAATAGTTATCCCTCCCTCATAGGGTTTTAGGAGTAATGTGTAAATTAATACTTGTGAAATCTCAGAACCTTGCCTGGCACTGAGTAAGAACAAAATCAAGTGTTTGTTAAATAGAACCAAACCAGGCCATCTGGCACCCGGGTCTTATACATGGCCTCTTTGGTATCAGGGTTATACTGGTGTTAAGAAAATGACTTGAATAGCTGACCCCAGAATCTTTATTGGAGGAAATTCCTTGATTAAGCAGATTTCTTCCACGGTTTTTTGTAAATTAGTTTACTACTTTTCTATAATAAATTTGTTATGTACATTTTCTCAAAAATCATTTATTTTCTATTTTATTGGCATATATTTTTAAATAAGAAGAAGCTTTACACTGTAATCACCTTTTACTTCTTTAGTTTTGTTTATTTGAATTTCCTCTCTGTTTATTTAAAAAAAAAAAAAAACCTAGTTTTGATTTTCTTAATTTTGTTTTGGATTTTTTCCCCAACAAGCCAGCCCTTGTATTTATCTCTTAATGCTATAGTTTTATAAATAATGTCTGATTTATATATCTATCTTGTTGTGTAGAATGCTTCATTTATCTAGTTTTAATTCAATCATTTAAAGTAACAGGAAGCATCAAACACCATAGAATTGCCTATGTACACTTTTGGGCACCTGCAACCATTTTTGATCTGCACTGTTACTCATCAACGCGCTTGTGGAGGGTTGCTCCAATCACTTCATTCACAGTCAGCCCTTTTCTCAGTCACAATTATTCCCTCCCCTCCCCACTTGTTCTTTAGCCCCTCTCTTCTGGGGCCTCTCTACTAAAACAGCAATTTTCTTGACTCACTTTATCTCCTTCCAACATATGATTATACGTAATTGCAACGAGGGAGGTGAGGTTAGATGATTTTCATTCATTTTTCTGATCCAGTTGTAGAATACAAACTCACAAAGTCACAATTGATAGTTCTTCCCTATACAAACAAGAAGTAATTAGAAAACATAACAAAAGGATTGGTGCCATTTACCATAAAAGAAGAAGAGGAAAAGGAAGAGGAAGAAGAGGAGGAGGAAAAAGGGAAGAAGGGAAGGAAGAAAAAGAAAGGATGGGAAGGAAGGAGAGAGGGAATAAACTTAAGAAATGTGCAGTAACTACACAAAGAAGACTTTCAAAAAACTTTCCGAGAGACATTTTAAAACAAAAGCAGCTTGAATACAAATGAAGAGCATTTTTAATTGAAATAGGAAAAGCTAATATGGTAAGACTGTCAATTCTTTCTAAATGAATATGTAAATTTGCTGCAACCCCAATAAAATATTAATTGATTTTTTAAATATAAGAGCAGCTGGTTCTAAGACTTTTGTATAAATATCAAAATTCAAGCTTAGCCAGAAAAAAATTCTACAAAGGAAGCATAATGAATTAGGCAAGCCCTACTAGATAATAAAACATATTATAAAGCATTTGTGATGAAGCTAGATGAATGAATTTATAGAGAATCCAGAACTAGACTCAAACACATATGCAAATTCAGTTATGACAAAGGTGACATTTAGAAGCAAATGCATTCTTCAAATGATAGTGATTCTATTCATAAAGTTATAACACTTTTTTGTTACCAATGTTTTATTATTATAATATTATACATTTATTATAGTCACATTTATTATAAATATTATGCACTTTTAATATAAATGAATCTGTAAAGTCCTAGGAAAAAAATAAAGGAATTATTTTATATTCTGGATTGGGGAAAAGCCCTTTTAATATTTACTAAGCACTTGTTGCCAAGCAATTTTTAAGCACTTTACATATATTTATTTATTTAATTCCCACACAATGTTATAATCCCCACTTTACAGATGAGAAACCAAAGCACAAAAAGGCGAAGTGAACTTGGCGCTTGGACCAATAGTTCAAAAGCGGCAGAGTAGAAGTACAAAGCCAAATGGTTTTACTCTAGAGCTTGTGTTCTCATAAACTACCTGGAAAAAAGACAAAGATGAAGGCCAGTGGCAGGTCCTGGTGCAGCTTGCTGGGCTCCATCCCTCCTTGGCTGTGAAGCATTAGGTAGGCCCTGACTGTGATGTCCACAGATGGGTCATTGTTAGCACAGGTATGAAATGTTGTGGCATTATTATTTATCCTGTGAACGAATAGCAAGGTGGCCCTGCTGGCAGGAGAAGAAATTGTGTACTACCTAGATGTGAGAACCAGGTGATATGATGTGTGAAAGGCAGTTTTGCAAACTGGTTAAGTAATTATGCTAGACCTGGCAAGACCTTACTCTAGAAATACAAGATATCATCACAAACAACCCATGTGTTTCCCACAAAGAAGAGAAGGCTGAAAAGGCAAGCTCACCAAACTTCTGCATGCCCGATGGCCAGGGTGTACTGGCATACTTGTTTAAAATATACCTATTGTGCGGATCAGTAAGCTACAACTTCTGCAGGATTTATGTGTCAGACAGCTCATTTTTGTCAACCCTCCAACCAAGCTTTCTGAAGAATTACTTCAACTCGTTCTTCACTGTCTACTCCAAATTAAATGCCAAATGGAAAAATATTTTGATATAAACCAATCTATAAACTTCTAGAAAAAAACATGGGGGAATTATTTTTATAATCCAGAGTGAGAAAGACCTTTCTCATCAAGCTCAGATGTTATAATGAAAAAGAAGGATCATTTTTACCATGTTAAAATTTATGTATGGAAAAAATAAAGTCAAAGACAAATAAAAACATGGGAAAATATTTGCCCCACCCATAGCACGCAAAAGGCTAATTTTCATTATACATTCAAGAGTTATTTCAAAAAGCAATCATGAACAGAGCACACAAACAGAAAATTCACCAGAAAATAAATATAAATGGCATAAAAATATAAAAAGATATTCAACCTCAAAATTTTAGATGGTAATTTAAAATAAAATGAAACATCACTATTCATTTACTGGACAAAAATCTTTGCTAATGCACAGTATTGACGAAAGGAGAGAAAGAGACACTTCCAGACAGTGAATAGACTAATTGGTACATCTAATTTGGAGGACAATTAAAAATGATACTAGTAATAATGATATAAATAGCTTACTTTTTTTGAGTATCAGCTATGTCAGATAGACATTCTATGTGTTTCAGATATTCTAACTCATTTACTCCTCATAACAACCAAATGAGGTAGTTTCTATCATTATCACTATGAGAACACTGAGGCACAAAATGATTAGGAAACTTGTTCAAGATCACGTGTCTAGTAAATAGAGAAGCTGAGATTCAAACCCAGAAAGTCTGGAAAATTTAACTTAAAACACCACACCACCACACACACATGCACACATGCTAACTATGGGTTGTAATAGATGTGTTAATTAATTTGACTGTAGTAATCATAGTAATCAGTATCCAGTGTACATATATGTGTATTACATCAGCATGTCGTACACCTTGAATATATATATACTTTTTGTCAATTAGATATTTTTAAATTAAAAATAAATACACCAAGCTTGACAACATCCATAAAAATTCAAAAATTTTATACCCATTATATTCATTAGGATTAGATTTAGGTACTTGACATAGAAAAGAAAATAACTGTTGCTTAAATGAGGTAAAAGTTAATTTCTCTCCCAAATAAATAAAATCTGGAGGTATATAGTTTAGAACTGGCAGGGCAGCTCTTACCCTATAAAGTCCTCAAGAGCCTGGCTCCTTCCAGCTCCCCACTCACCATCAAAAGGGTGTGGCCCTAGGCAGCATGTGAAGTACAAGAAGGAATAAAGAATAGAGGACAGAAGGCACTTGTCATCTGTCTCTCAGAGAAGTTTTTCAGAAGCTGTCACGCGACACTTCCCGTTCCACTGCTCTGGCTGCAAAGGAGGCTGGGAAATGTAGTCTTAATTCTGGGCAGCCATTTGCACAGCTTTGCATTGTATTACCATGGAAGAGGAGGAGAAGGGAGATTGAGGGACACGTGGCCAGCTCTTTCCTTCCTGCTGACAGTTCAACTTCTAGGAAAATTTCTACTAGATTAATGGCACATTTGTGTAACAACATATTACACTGATTATTCCCCATTTATCCTTCCTCTCCCTGCCTACCCTGTACCCTGCAGACTGACCTCCATGGACTGCATCACCTGGGCTTCCCCAACCTCTGACTTCCACTTCTATTCAGCAGCTGGAAGAACCAGCAGAAAACCAGAGAGCAAGAGGGGATAGCAGTCAGGGTATTTATTCCTCTTGCTCCTACTCTGATGGCTGCAGTTTGGGTACTGGCTCCATTTCTCACCATGTGGCTGTAGCTCCGTTTGGCTGGCCTCTCTCCCACAGCCATGGTCTCACTGGCTTCTAGTAACACTGCTCCCTCCCCTTGCCCCTTTATGCCTGGGGTGGCGAAGGCTTGTCACTGTTGGGAGTTCCTGAGTGTTTAGCCATTTATCGCTGGTTCTATTCATCCTGCCAGCACCTGTGTAAATAGTACCTCCATGACTAAACTCATCAGGTAAGCTTGGGATGTGCCACCTGCTTCTGCTGGACCCTGATTCATACACATACGTGCAAGGACTTTCATTACAGCAGTGTTTGAAATAGTAATAGACCAAAACAAATTAAATATTTATCAATAGGGAACTGATTAAATATCATGCAGTTATAGTAGCAATATAATGTAGCACTTTAACAAATAATGGTGCACTATCATGTACACTTAAAAATTTGCTAAGAAGGTAGACCTCAAGTTATGTGTTCCTACTTCACTAAAATAATAATAATGCCTTTATGAGCTAAAATAGAGAGCTCTTGATGATAGGATGCTACCAACTATATATTAAAATATAGATATAGATGTACAGTTAGGTTTGGATTTAGATATATTTGCATGGTGTGTTATAAATGTATATGTAATATGCATTTCTATACTTAAAGGTTTTTAAGGAAAAGACTAGAAACTGAGACTGGTGGTCACCTCTGGGAAAGAATAATGGAGAATAGGGTAGGAAAGAGCTTTACTTTCATTGAATATCCTTTTATACTATATGAATTTTTACTACATATATATTACCTTAAAAAATGATTTAGAGAAAAAAATATTAATTTTCCTTAGGATACATATAATAGGGAAGCATATGAATAAGATAGTAGCATTCCTTTGAGATTCCATTACTATAAATCGGATTCCAATTTTCTCTCCCCACCACTGTCTGCCCTCCCATAAGCCCTCCTCCCATACGGGGGCACACCAAGGGCCCTCGCTTCTAATGAAGGGCAGTACCTCATCCCCTGGATCTACTGTGGTCCTTACTGTGCTCTCCCTATGTATTGGTGTCAATTAATGGAGTACATGTTCTGTTCCAAAGCTGTAGGAAGTGCTGGAAATCAGGAAAATGAATGATCCCTGTCCTCAGAGAGATTATTTCCTATGAAGGGACATAAAAATGTAGAGGTGTCAACAGGAGTGAATATAGAAATTGGAGACAGGGCACAGAGACGGTGTGGTCGATTGTAATCAGGGACTAAAATGGAGAACTGGAAGGATTTCCTGAGAGGTGAGAGAGGGATGTGGTGGCAATGGTAATAAAAGGAGAATGAGATGCCCTCTGAAGACAAGCAAAATAGAAGGGCATTTGAAGCAGCAGAAACAATGTAACTTGAAGCAGGACACTTAAGATAATTTAAGACTATTGATGGGAGATTAAAACGGGGAGCCAATCAGCTGAAGGTCATTGGTGTCATCATCATCCTGGAGAGAATCAAAAGGGAAGGGTAGAAGAATGGGTTAAGATTGTCTATTACAGTCATTACTCAGGAAAGAAAAATAAAGACTAGCTAAATGTTTGATTACTACTTTAGACTGCATTAAAATATGAGCATATTAGGATGTTGCATCAAAATGTTCTTGTGCCTTTTGAGGGGAAGACACATAGGCATGAACTAATAGGGCACACTGGGGAAATTGCTGATAGTTCTTGAGGCATGACAAATAGCAAGGGAATAATAAGGCTGCAGAGGTGGGGGCAGTGGCTGTATGACAAAAGTCTTTTCTATCATCCTGGAACAGCCAGTATTTGGCTGGGCAGTGATGTAATCAGTTGTGCATGTTAGAAAGATCACTAGGAGTATGGAGGTGAGGCCAATTAGGAGACCGTGGCACTAATCCTGAGTAAAGGTGGAGAAAGGACAGGCACACAAGAAATGTTGATGCAGTAGAATCAGCAGAAGTTAGTTATTAGTTGAAGGACAGTGGTGAGGAAACAGGAGGAATTGAAGAAATCTATATTTCTAGTGACCAAATTGGTAGTGGTGCCATACACTTGGATAAAGAATAAAGGACGAAAAAGCCTGGGGAGAATGTGTGGAGCTTGAGGTTACTTGTGAGTTCCAACTTCATGATTTCACTTATAATCTCTTCCTATACTCGATCTCTCTTTTCTCTGCTCTTCAATCCTCAACTCTCCCATCTCCTTCTTACCACAATTTTGCCTAATTAATGCCTACTCCCTCTTTAAGAATTAGCTCAAGCAACCTTCCATCCAGAAAGTCCCTCATGACATTTTATCTTCTTCCAATGAAGGCTGAGTTAGGTGGCTTTTCCTCCCACGATCTGGTAATGTTCTGTGTTTATTTCTGTCATTATACCTTAATGCACATCAAATTATTTTTCCTTTACAGATCAGTTTCCCCTACATGATGTCAAGCTCCTTATGGGTAGGATCTACATTTTCCTCTCTAGTTTCCCCAGCATATAGCACAGTGTTTATTAGGATGTGATAGGCAGTCAGTGATTGTTGAATGAATGAATAAGTTTTAGTGGGAGAAGAAACACTTCTTTTTCTTAGACTTGGGTGGAACCATTGGAGGGTGTCGAAAGTTGTAGTTATTAAGGGCTAAGTGAGAGTTTGAAGGTATCTGCAGTCTAAGCCTTATCTAGGAAGTAAGAGTCATTCCCCAAGAGAAAGGTGGGTTGAGGAGAGTGATGGGCATTTGGAATTGCTGCTGTGGGGAGTGAAAAGGGGAGGAGCCCAAAAGGTCTGGTTGACATTGGCAATAATAAAATTATAATGGCAGTGACCCCAGTGTCTGTATGATTCCCTCTAGCAGTTCAGTGGGCTGAGTGTGAACGAGGAGGGTGTTGACAGTAGAACTCATCAAGATCCACAAGGCGGATTCAGCAGAGGACAAAGAAGCTCTGACACAGAGTGACAAATATGTATAGATTGGATTAGGAAGAGCGGTGGAGCCACAAGAGACAAGACTGAGAGAAATGAGAGTGAGGAAATGAAAGACTGTAAGTCTGCATCATGCTGAAGAAGAGAATTTGTGGGGTAAGGTAGTGGTCAGGGGTGGCTCCTTTGAGAGACTAGGGTGTTTACTTTGAGATTCCTGAGTTGGACCTCTTTTTCGGGGTGATGTCAGAGCCTAGGTTTTAGTGCAGCCATGTAAGTAGGTTGCTAAAGGGACCTGGAAGTTAAGGTTGTAGGAATCAGAAAAGTTAAATAACTTTAAAGCTGCATATTGAACTTATTGTATCAGGATTCTGAAGTTACCCACAATAAAGGCAGGAATAGAGTAAGAGGAAGAGTAGGAATGGGGTTCCAGAGAGTCCAGTGAACAATGGGTGTGCCCAGAGATTGAGTAGATGGAGTGAGGCAGATGGAGGCAGGAATCTCAAGGGAAAATGGAAAGGCATTTTGCATGAGAGTTGGAAGATGATGGTCTGGGGTGGTGATGGGGAGTCTGTAGAATACCAACTGGCCTCTCCCTAACTCTGAAGTTTTCTTCATACTGGAGCACCCTTTCCAACAAGGCAGTCTTTATCTTTGCTCTTTCTTCTGGTGCCTTGATTTGGCTTTCCAGGATGACTCTTGATTTCAGTCCCTAGCCTTGTGCTCTTACTTTTTGTGTTTCTGTGGGTATCACTCCACACTCGCAGAATGCTATGATGCCTTTTCTCATTACAACATATCTGTCCTGTTTTTTATTTCCTTAATGAAAAACTAATAATTAACTCTGCTGTGAATAAACTAGATTTTCCACTAGATAATTGCCTTGGTCCATTTTTCTTGCTATAAATTCTTGCTGGGTAATTTATAAAGAAAAGATGCTTATTTGGCTCATGGATCTGCAGGCTTACAAGAAGCATGGTGCCAATATCTGCATCTGGCAAGGGCCTCAGACTGCTTCCACTCATGGCAGAAGGTGAAGGCAGGACTGTGTGCAGAGATCTCATGGCAAGAGAGCAGAAGCAAGAGAGAGAGGGGAGGGAGGTGCCAGGATCTTTACAACAACGAGTTCTTAACGGGAACTAAGAATGGGAACACTCACTCCTGCACTTAGCCATTCTAGAGGGATCCACCCACACAATCCAAACACCTCCCACCAGGCCCCATCTTCAACACTGGGGATCAAATTTCAATGTGAGACTTGGCGGGGCCAAACAACCAAGCCAAATATTCATGCCATAGCAATGATAATGAACTAACATGCTACTATGCCAAAGAAATATATTTGCATTCGAAAGAACCTCCTAGATAAATGATGGCATAATCCAATCTACCCTACAAAGTCAATAAATAAGGAAGCCTTGTTGGTGTACCTCAAAGCACATAGCCATGTGCTTTCTAGAGCTGCTTCTTTTATGAGTTTAAATCCCACATGAGCAGTTATTTCAAAGGCAAATTGTTTTAAGTTAAGAGTGAAAGATAAACAGAAATACAGATAATTTTGAATTGTTGGGAAGAAAGAGTAGAATAAGTGTCCTAAACCGACAGTCATTCATGCAAGAAAGCCTATATTCCCAGGGTTTCGGTTTAAGTAATTTGTGGGTTACACCATTAAAAACATCTCTTCTCTAGCTGGGCATGGTGATTCATGTCTGTAATCCCAGCACTTTGGGAGGCTGAGGCAGGAGGATCACTTGAGACCAGAAGTTCAAGACCAGACTGGGCAACAAAGTGAGACACACATGTCTACAAAAAATTAGTTGGGTGTGGCCGTGCATGCCTGTGGTCCCAGCTACATGGGAGGCTGAGGCAGGAGGATCACTTGAATCCAGGAGGTTGAAGCTGCAGTGAGCCACGTTTGCACCACTGCACTCCAGCCTGGGCAACAGAGCAAGACCCTGTCTCAGAAAAATAAAATGAAAATCTCTGTTCTTGCCTTCCTCTTTATGGTCAGACTGTACCTGGCTACCAAGAAAACTGCCTGACATCTGCTAAAACAACCCCATCAACAACACTTGGTAATTGAGTACCCTTAAAATACTGTAGTAGGTATGTGGATAGAGGATATCACATATAAAATATGGTCCCTGTCCTTAAGAAACTTAAAACTTAAGAGAGAACTAAGACAAGTAGACATGAACAAGTAAAAGTCAGAACCTGTGTTAAAGCAATATTACTTTCTTTCAACATCAAGGATCCCACATTCTATTGCTTTGGAATTGTTAGTATTGCCAATGCATTAAAAAGTTCCTTTCAGTATTGGAATCTTGTGGAAGGTTGGCCTCTTCTGAGTACTCAAACCTGTGCATTAGTTTCCCAAACCTGAGCATTACGACATCAGCCAGTCATATGGTAACTGTCAGATCAGCAGGTTCCTCATCCTCCACTTCCTGCAGAATCTGCTGGCACTTTTGTCTGTCTATGATACCACCTGGCTTAACAAAGTAGGTCAGACAGGGCTCTTGGCTCAGACAATGACAGGCACTGAAACATGCTTTAACTGAAAGAGACTGTGATAACATCTTCTGTAGAGACTTAAGACTAGAAATATCAACAAGAAGGTTACAGCTATAATCTTTCTTTTTATCTTTAACCCATTTTCCTCTTTCTGTGTTATATAGCCTGCGCTCTAATAAAATATACATTTCCAACACATTTCTGTTATTTTACCATAGAGTGTTACAAAAATACCATCTTACATTGTATAGTACATTTTCATTAACTGTACAAAATTCTTCCAGGTCTATGAATTCTTTTTATCCTCAAAGAAAACTCCAAAGAAGTATTATTGACCTAATTTACACAGGCCTGACTTCAGGTTCAGGGCCCATTTCACTCCACCATTAGAGCTGAGTAAGCATTTATACTACTCACCCACAGGGATGGGAGCTCCCTTCCTTGTAGAGCAGCCAAGCCTACTTCTAAATGTCACCCTCGCTGTTTCTCTGGATCCTACTTCTCCCACCTGCCAACTCTTTCTGCTGATTCTCTGCATAGAATTCAATTCAATGAAATTCAATAGGCAATTAATGGATGTCAGCCACAGGCCAAACACCATGCTAGGAATTGAGGTTATTAAATTAACACCCCCCAAGGAGTGGCTAGACTAACCGGGGAGACAGAAAAGCAAATTATTATAATGCGGCAACTATGACAATAGAGGGATGCACATGGTACCTCCATAGTTCCAAGAAGGGAATAATTAAGTCTGCCTGATAGACTTAAGTAAGTGGCAGTTGAGCCAGAAGTTGAATTATCAAGGTTAAGAGGGCATTCTAGGCAGATGGATCAGCCTGTGCAAAGGGAAAGGAGTGGGAAACTGTAAGAAGTTCAATTTAACTCCCCTTTCATCTGTATCAACACCCAAATGCAATTGGAAAAAACATTTCCCTTACTTCAAGGCCACTGACCTTAAGTGAGGTCACTAAGTCTCTCACTCACTCACCCACAGCCCTAGACTACTATATTACAACTTCTTTCTCTGCAAGCCTCCAAATATTCCCAACCCCTTCACCAGCCTGCATCTGATAACTTTGCTTACTATTTCACTGAGAAATTTGTATCAGTGAGAAGAGAACTTGCAAAATCACCCACCAGCACATCTACCATCCTACCTCATCTATTCCCATGTATTCTGCTCTCACTGAGGTTAATACGGATGAATGGTGAATCCCTCTCTGTGCTAACTCTTCATTGAACACTAGACTTGAGGCATTCTCGCCTTCTCAAGGCCATTGCTGCAAGCAATCTCCCCACTCTCCCATATCATTATTTCCCTAAGCATATAAAAATGCTATTATTTCTCAAATCTTAAAAAACGCCCTTCTTGAACTCATTATCTTTCCCACCCCCTGCCACTGTCTCATTTTTCTTCACTTTCTAGCAAAACTTCTTGAAAGAATTGTCTCGCCCACCGTCTATAGTGCCTGTCTCCAATTCTCTGTCGAACTCACTCCAATTAAGCTTTTCCTCAACACTGCTGACACTTCTTCTGTCACATGCTGATGATCTCTACATTGTGAAACCCAATCGCCATTCCTTTGACCTCATCCTACTTGACCTGCCATCAGCCTTTGACCCATTTGATCCCTCTCTCCTTGAAACTTATTTGTCACTTGACTTCAGGAACTGATTCCCTCCTGATAGTTCTCTTTCTCCTCCTCCTTGAGTTTCTCCACCTACTCCAGTTTCCTTGGCTGGTTTCTCTGCATCTTTCCTAGGACTCAGTTCTTATACTTCTCTTCCTCATCTACTGCTCTCACTCTATAGGTGATTTCGTTCAAGCTTCCTCATCTACTGCTCTCACTCTATAGGTGATTTCGTTCAAGCTCACAGCTTTAAGTACCATGTAAAACACTGATGATTCCCACCTAAACCTCCCCTCTGAACTCCAGACTCCTATATCCAACTGTATACTCAAAATGGGGCTTAGATGTGTATGATAGGCATCTCAAAATCACCAAGTTAAAACACCAACTCCTAATATTTTCCCTAAAACCCACCTTCCTATGATGTCTGACAGTAAATGGAAACTAGCCCCATCCTGTGGCTCAGCCCAAAAAACTTAGTGTCATCTTTTTTTTTTTTCTTTTTTTTTTTTTTTGAGACAGGGTATCACTCTGTCACCCAGGCTGGAGGGCAGTGGTGTGATCTTGGTTCACTGCAACCTCCACCTCCCAGGCTCAAGCAGTCCTCCCACCTCAGCCTTCCAAGTAGTTTCTGGGACTACAGGCACATGCCACCACGCCCAGCTAATTTTTTTTGTATTTGTCGTAGAGACAGGGTTTCCCCATGTTGCCCAGGCTGGTCTCAAACTCCTGAGCTCAAGTGGTCTGCCCACCTTAGCCTCCTAAAGTGCTAGGATTACAGCTGTGAACCACTGTGCCCAGACATCATCCTTGATTCCTCTTTTTTTTTTTTCCCCTCTCAGATTCCACATTCAGTCCACCAGCAAATCCTGTTATCTCTACCTTCAAAACATAGGCAGAATCATAACCCTTATCATCATCTCCACCACTTCCAACGTTATTCAAGCCAAGGACATTTCTAGATTATTACAATGCCCTCTTTATCTGTCTCTTTGATTAAGCTCGTACCTCTCACCCCGTTCTACTCTCCAGACAGTAACTAGAGTAATTCTTTTTGAATATAAATTAGATCAGGCCGCTCAACTGACTTACCATCTCACCTGGACGAAAAGCCCAAATCTTTCAATGACCTTTGCTTCTTACATGATCTGTCCTCCACCACCTCTCTAACTAAATGAATGAATGAGCAAATGAGTGAATGAATGGTAGGGGAGAGGAGACTGGGATGAAAGCAGTGCTAGACATTTTTAGTCAAACTAACGAGTTCGTGCTTTATCTGAATAGAATGGATAATGAGCAAAAGTAAAGAGCTTTAGTAAGATAACTATCTCCAATAAATTCTATTTCTAGGATCCGGCCCACATGTCACCTTCTATACCAATCTTAACTTCATTTCTCTGCCAATCTTCCATCTGCACTCAGAAACCCAGCCACAGAAATCCAGCCTCTTTGCTATTCCTTTAATATGCCACATATCAAAACTTCCATTTCTTTGTCCTGTTTGTTCCTTTTGCCTGGAATGTCCTTTCAATCTGAAACATGTCTACTCCTGCATCTAGACTAGCCTTAAGTTCTATCTTTTTGTGAATCCCTCCCTAACTGTCCCAGAAAGAGTAATATCTTTTCTCCTTTGGGCTTCCAGAGTATCTCTTACCCACCTCTAGTACAGATTTTATCACATCACTATAGTTACTTGTTTACATACTGGCAGGTCTCAAGAGGACAAGATCCATGATCAGTTCTTGGATGGGGCTCCTGCACTTTACTCACCTAGAATCTTCAACCCAGTAGATGCTCAATACCTGTGTTTTAAATGAAAAGGAACTGGGAAAATGAAATGAAAATTAATAGAGGAAAATGTATAAGAGAAACTAGGAAAGCAAGGTGTTGTCAAAATGAAAACAGAAAGGATTTTCAGGAAGTAAGAGGTGCTCAATGCTCCAGAGATTTTAAATAAGCTGACAGAAGTCATTGTATAAAACAAGTAGGAAAGAATTAGAGATGTAATAGCCAAGGTTCAGCAGCATATAACAGAAATCGCTTTATATTTAAGCAGAAAGTGATTTAATATGAGGAATTAGATGCTGATAACATCTTTTGAAGGACTGAATAAATGAGCTCTAGGCTGTGCCCCCTGGAATCCCAGAACAATCCCACTCAGAATTGTCTCCGCTGGAATCCCAGAACAACCCCACTCAGAATTGTCCTGCCAGTGTAACCTGGATCTCTTCCACAATGGGAGGGCTAAAAATGGTGGCCACTGGAGCTGTTGGCTTCAGAGCCACAATAACTGCTAGCTCTGCATGAGCCCAGACAGGTGCCCTGCACCTGCCTCTGGATACCAATGACTGGCCCCTAGAATCTCTGCTAATGCTTCTGCAGAAAAACACACCTCTGTGACCATGTGCCTTAGTTTTCTATTGCTGTGTAATAAATTACCACAAACTTTAATGGCTTAAAACAATACCCATGTATTATCTCACTTCTACAGGTCAAAAGTCCAGGTGGGCTTGGCTGGGTTCTCTGCCCTAAGCAGAGAGTCAAGGTGCAGCAGGCTGGGTTCTTATCTGTAGGCTCTGGGGAAGAATCTACTTCCAAGCTCATTCAAGTTTGGCAGAATTCAGTTCCTTGCTATTGTAGGACTAAGGTCTTTCTAGAGGCCACTCCCTTGCACGGGCTTTTTCATAGATCCTCTCACAGCACCACAGCTGGTAGCAAGATCCCTCATGTGGGATTCCCCAGCCCCCCAACACTAATCTCTCTGACTTCCTTTACTGCCTTCAGCCAGAGAAAATTCCTTGCTTTTAAATGGGTTCATGTGATGAGATTAGACCTGTCCAGATCATCTCTCTATTTTAAATCAACTATGACAGATAACAATATGATCACAGCAATAGCATCTCTTCATAATCATACGTTCTGGGATTAGGGTATGGAATCTTGGCTGCTATTTTTAGAATTCTGCCTACCACATTATGCTTGCCAGAAACACCAATATAACCAATAGATACACCTTTCATTAGTCAGAGTTCTCCACAGAAACAGAACCAATGGGATACATTTCTATAGAGAAAGAGATTTATTATACCGAGCTGGCTCCCATGATTATGGAGGCTGACAAGTCCCAAGATCCACAAGGTGCGTTGACAAGCTGGAGGCCCAGGAGAGCTGATGATGTAGTTTCAGTGTGAAGCCCAGCAGTCTCAAGAACCAGGAAGAGCCAATGTTTCAGTTTGAGTCCAAAGACAGAAAAAAATTGAGGTCCTAGTTTGAAAGAAGTCATGTAGTAGGAATTTCCTGTTACTCATGAGAGGATCAGCCATTTTGTTCTATACAGGCCTTCAACTGACTGCATGAGCCCATCCACATTAGGGAGGGCAATCTGCTTTATTTTCTACTGATGAAAATGTTAATCTCATCCAAAAACACCCTCACAGGAGCACTCAGAATGATGGAGTTTTTTTTGTTGTTGTTTGCTTGTTTGTTTGCTTGTTGAGATGGAATCTCACTCTGTCACCCCAGCTGGAGTGCAGTGGTGAGATCTTGACTTACTGCAACCTCTGCCTCCCTGGCCCAGGTAATCCTCCCACCTCAGCCTCCTGGGCAGCTGAGACCACAGGCGCATGCCACCACACCCAGCTAATTTTTTGTATTTTTGGTGGAGACAGGGTTTTACCATGTTGCCCAGGCTGGTCTTGAACTCCTAAGCTCAAGCAATCCACCCACCTTGTCCTCCCAAAGTGCTGGGATTACTGGGGTGAGCCACTGCTCCCAGCCTCAGAATAATGATCGACCAAATATCTGGGCACATAAAATTAACCATCACACCTTCCAAATCTCATGCAAGTACTGTACATTAGATTGGCCGAACCTAAGTCCTATCTAGAACTCTAGATACAAGGGAGTCAGGCAACTCAGAAAGGCACATGGCAACAGTTTCTTTCAAATATTTTGACCCTACACCACTATAGGAAATACATATTTTATCACACCCAGTATAAGCACACATATATGAGTACATGAAATAAAATTTTTATAAGACATTACTTACCTTTACTAAGTGTTCTGATATTTTCTTTGTGGTTCTATTTCATTTTTTAAAAATTTCAACCTATTGAAATATAATTGATAAAGAGGCATTCTATTAATATATATTTAAGGTACACAAACTGATGTTTTTATATAGGTACCCATTGGGAAATTGTTTCTATTTTATTTTAAATCACTCTGATCTTGACCCACTAAATGGTTTCATGACCTTCCAATAAATGAGGTATCATTAGGAAAGCAGACTGATTTTGAGGGTCAATCTACTGTACCCATTACAAATGACCTTAGGGAAGCCATTTTTCTTCAGTTACATGTCTCACAATGCCTGGAAGATATAATAAATTTGTTAAGTTGAATTGACTGCAGACAGTGGTCTTTCAATTCAAACTGAACACAGACTGAGAAAAGTCTGAATCTTTTTACAGGATAGGTCCCTGAGTATTCAATAAAATAAAAGATGGATATCAAGGAATGCCCTTTTTCCCACTCCCCACCTCAGGAAGACTAAATTTGAAAGTCCACTGGAATACATGGGACCCATTTTTCAAGGGGAATAAATGGCTACCAAGGCAGTGTTCATGCACAAAGTAAACATGAACAAAGTGAACATGATTAAATATCATAAATTGTTGCTGAAGCATGTAAAAACTGTCAGCTTCTGAGCCACTTATAATAAGTACTAAATGACTAGCTTTGATTACCATGTCAATGCTTAAGGCACAATTTAGAGAATGTTGTTACTAAGACAACCCTCCCTTTCAACAAGTGCCCAGGTTTCATATTTCTGTTCCACACCCCCAAGATGGTGAGCTGTGTCTCTCCAGGAGGAAAGGCTCTAGTGAAGAATTCATCAATTTTCTACCACTCAATCTCTCTTACAAAACTACTCTCTGGGAAAATGACTTATTGTTTAAGTGTTTACTTTTTGTTATTTGAGCAAGCAGTAGGCATATTCGTGAATCCATTTTCATTTAACTGCGCTCATGCTCCAAGCAGTTTACATGGATCAGCCCAGAGAGGTTAACCTGAATCAATTCTCTATCTCTGTTGCCACGTCACTGCAGAGTTTCACATGGTCAGATTTCATTGTCTGACTGTGAAAAAATTAAGAATTTGGCTTTCCTAAACAAGAAACGTATTATAGAGTCTTCCTCATTCGGTTACATAAGAGTGTGAATGAAGAACAAATAGGGGCATTGTCTGATACAGAAAGTAAAGTTTTAGGGCTAGGTAGCTTGTGGTTGTTTTAACAAAATCTACAAATTGTTTAAAAATGAGAGAGTCTTGAAATCAGTGAAATTATAATGGCTTGGGGAACTTTTACCACTAACATTATCAAATATCTGGATATACACTCTATATAGGAGCAATAAATCTCAATCATTTAAGAGAGATTTGATGAGCACCTCCTATGTGGTGTTTATTGTTCTACTGTAAATGCAGAAGTGATCAAAATAGACCAAGTTTTGCTCATTATATAGCTGGAAGAGGCAGAGCATAACCGGGAAACAAATAATGAAAGGACAAGGTAAAGGGCACATGGGACACAGCCAGCTCAGAGTTGCCTAAAGCAAACACACACTATGCCTCTATCCCACAGTTCCAAGAACTATGACACATTTCTCTAATTGCTATGTATCATAACTGCCAGAGTGTTTCCCTTTCTCCCAATTGCATGTATTTTTTAGGAAAAGGTATAATTTATGGGATTAATACTGGGAATTCAGAAAATCAGTGGATGCCTGAGGATCAGTTTTGAAAATTGAGCAATGCCATAGTAGTTCTGGAGGTTGATAGGCAGGATATCTAATCACATACTTTAAAAAACACACAAACAGCTTCATTGAGGTATAACTGACATACAATAAACTGCTTGCTATGGTTTGAATGTGTCCCCCAAAGCTCATGTATGGGAAACTTACTCTCCACTGCAACAGTGTTGGGAGCTGGGGCCTAATAAGAAGTGATTGGTCATGAGCAATCTGCCCTCATGAATGGATTAATATTGTTAACCCAGGAGCAGGTTTGTTACCTGGGAGTGAGCTTTTTATAAAAGTGAGTTTGGCCCTCTCTTGCTCTCTTGTATACTCTTTGCCCTTCTGCCTTTCTCAGTGGGATGATGCAGCACAAAAACGCTCACTGGATGCCTTTGTACTTCTTTGGCATCTTTGAATGCTTTTGGACTTCCCAGCCTCCAGAACCATGAGCCAAATAACTTTCCGTTTATTATCAGTTACCCAGTCTGTGGCATTCTGTTACAGCAGCATAAAATAGACTAAGATGCTGTACATATTTAAAGTACACAATTTGATAAGTTCTGACATATACATATACCCATGTCAACATCACCATATCAAGGTAAAGGACATATCTTTCACCTCTAAAAATGTCCTTTGTTATCCCTCCATCCTACACCTCCCAATGCCCAGCCCTAGGCAATCACTGGTCTGTCTTCTTTCACTATAGCTTATCTCACATTTTCTAGAATACCATTCTCTCTTTTGGGGAATCTGGCTTCTTTCACTCAGAATAATTATTTTGAATTTTAGCCACCTTGTTTTATGTATCAATAATTCATCACTGTTTTGCTTATTTATTAACATATGAATGCACATTGATATTGTTCCCACATTTTGCCTAGTATAAATTAAGCTTCTATAGACATTCCTGTAAAAATTCTTCATATGGACAAATGCTTTAATCTTTTTTTTTTTTTTTTTTTTTTTTTTTTTTTTGGAGATGGGGTCTTGCTCTGTCACCAGGCTAGAGTACAGTGGCGTGATTTTGGCTCACTGCAACCTCCACCTCCAGGATTCAAGCAATTCTCCTGCCTCAGCCTCCTGAGTAGCAGAGACTACAGGTGCACACTGCCATGCCTGGCTAATTTTTGTGTTTTAGTAGAGACAGCTTTTACCATGTTGCCCAGGCTGGTCTCAAACTCCTGAAGTCAGACAATTCGCCTGCCTCGGCCTCCCAAAGTGCTAGGATTATAGGCATGAGCCACCACGCCTAGCCTGCTTTGATCTTTTTAGTGACAATACCTGGGAGTAGATTGGGTCACATACGGGGTGCATGTTTAAATTTTTTTTTAAAAATACCTGTTTTCTATAGTAGTTGCATTTTTACAATCCCATTAACAGTGCATGAGAGTTCCAGTTACCACATCATTTAGTAGGTCAGTCTTTTAAACATTCTAATAGATGTGTATTGTTATCTCATTGTAGTTTTTATTTGCATTTCCCCTAAAGCCTTATAATGTTGAGCAGCTTTTTATGCACTTATTTGCCGTTCATATATCTTCTTTGGTAATGTGTTTGTTCAAATCTTTTGCCATTTTTAATTGGATTATCTTCATAAAAGTGAGTTTTGAGAGTTATGTTCTGGATACAAGCCCCTTGTCATATATGTCATTTGCAAATATTTTCTCCCAGCCTGTGTGTTATCATTTAATACTTTAAAAAGTCTTTCAAAAAGTAAAAGTTCTTAGTTTGAGAAGGTCCAATTTTTTTGTAATGAATCATGCTTTTGGTGTTGTAACTAGGAAATCTGCCTAACCCAGGGTCACAAAAAACTTTTTAAATATGTTTGAAAGATGTTTCTCCATTGCATTCTTGATTGTATCAGTTCTGTTGAGAAATCTGCTTTTATTTGTATATTTTTCTCCAGGTTCTTTTAAGATTTCCTTTTTATTTTCAAATTTAAGCAATATGATTGTGAAGTGACTTAGCATAGTTTTCCTCATGTTTTCCTGTGTTTGCAGTTCACTGGGCTTATTAAATCTATACATTTATAATTTTCATCAACTTTAAAAATTCTTATCCATTATTTATTTAACTATTTTTTCTGCCTGTCTCACCCCTTGGGGATCCAATTACACTTGAAGCATTCTTTTCTCTATGTGTTTTGTTTTAGATGGTTTCCATTGCTATGTCTTCAAGTTCTCTAATCTTTTATTCTGAAATGTCTAATCTCTCATTGATCCTTTCTAGTAATCTTAGACTAGATTTTTCATTTTAGTCATTATAGTTTTCATCTCTAGAAGTTTATTTTGGATTTCTTAAGTGCATGTCTTTACTTAACATGCTCAGTCTGCACTCTAACTTCTTGAACATGTGGAATATGGTTAAAATAACCATTTTAATGTTCTCTACTAATTCTACTAATTCTATTATCTGCATAATTCCTGGGTCAGTTTTGACTGTCTGATTTTCCCCCTTATTATGTGTTGTATTTTCCTGTTTGTTTGCATGGCTGGTAATTTCTGACTGGATGCCAAACATTGTGAGTTTTACCTTAGACGGTGCTGGATATTTTTGTATTCTCATAAATATTCTTGAACTTTGTTTAGGGATTCAGTTAAATTCCTTGGAAATAGTTTTAACCTCTCAGGCTTATTTTTAAGCCTTTTTAGGCAAGACCAGAGCAGTAGTTAGTGAAGGGATAATTTTTCTTCACTGCTGTGGCAAAACTCTCCTCAGCATTCTACCAAATGGCATGTGAATTATGAGGTCTTCCACACCAGCTATTGAGAACAGGGATTATTCCTGGCCCCTTGTGATCCTGGGTATTGTTTCCTCTAATCCTTTTGGGTGTCTCTTCACTTGGTCTCAGCTAGTTTCCTAATACACATTAGATATTAAATATAGCAGCCTCCATGGACTACTGACTCCATCCCCACAATTTAGGGAAACTCCTCAACTCGGCCTCATTTCCTCCTCTCTGTACCATGGCCCGAAAACTTTGTTCAGTCAGTAAGTTAGGGCAATTTTATGGATCTCTTCATTTATTTCCCATCTCGCAGAGATCATTGTCCTTCATTGACTGACGTCTTATGTCTTGAGAACAATTGTTTCATATACTTTGTCTACTTTCTTAGTTATTTCCAGCAGGAATATAAATCCAGTCCCTACTGCTGTATTTTGAGAGGAAGTGTTAACTCTAAATTACATTTTAATGTTGAGTCTTACTTCTCTAGTTTTGTTTTCTGATTTTTTTTCTTCTTAGATGGTAGATTTTATGTGGACATATGGGAAATGACAATTGCTAGACATGAGAAATTACAGGGAATGAGCGGACATATGGGAAATATGGTTTAAAAAGAACAAAGAGAAAGAATTGGGAATGAAATGAGAACAAATGGCCAGATCTGGGGAAAGGAGTTGATGGAGAGTATCAAAGCCATCTGAAATCGCACCTCTCACCTCTGCTAGGCCGAATGTGTGACTGCAGAAGGATTCAAGCTCGTCACTTCAACTTGGTAACTTTAATCTGTCAGTGAGCTGGTCCTCCCAGCAACCTATCAAAGACAAGGTGCATAAATTTGGCTTCTCTATTTTTCAGAAGGAGAAACACCAAAACTGTTAGATAACAATCTCAAAATCGCCCAGAGAAGAGGGCCTGGTTGAGAACTAGAAATCTTAAGTATATCTTGTTACTACTTTTCCCAAATGGTTATCTAAGCATCATTAATTGTGAGAGGAAGTCACTTCACTTCCCTAAGGTCTCAGTTTCCTTACCTGGAAACTGGAATAAGAACTCCCACATGAGAGGTCAACATGAGGGTTTACTGAGATGATGCATGAAAAGCTGTGCACAGTGCCTGACACTGAATATTACATGTACAGTTCTGTGTATTCTCTCTTCTAGAGGGAGATGCTGGAAGAATGTCTTAAATACAGAGATGAATCAGCAACCATGGGCTGTCAAATAAGAGCTGGACAGGGGACCAGCCTACAGGCCCACTCCCTACTCTCACCAGGCTATCCTAGCCCCGGGCTATCTCCTAATTAAAGAATCAAAATCAGAAGACCTGGATTCACCCTCTAGGTATCTTACCTGGGGACAATTATTTAGCCCCTCAAGGAAGTAAAGGCATGAAGGAGATACTTGTGACAGGAGAGAAAAGTAATTCAGGCAGACGAAGCCAAAAATTCCTGAGGGCAGAAAAGGACCTGGTGTATTGATAGCAAGGAAGTCAGTGTGGCTGGAATGGAGAAGAAGGAGAGAGACGAAGAGGAGGGAGGAGGAGGAGTGGGAAAAGAAGAGGGGGAAGAGGAAGAGGTATGCGTAGGTATGGAAAGGGTGTGAGGAAAAAAGATGAAGAGGAGCCAGAGAAGGGTGCAAATGCTGACAACAAGGTATAAGCCATTGCAAAGCTTGGCTAGGCAAGATCCTCCTCCGCACATTCCCTGCCTGTCTTCAGCCTGTTTTCTCCACCAAACAATGCTCATTCCATTCTTGGCATCTAATGGAAGCAAGAAAATGGAAATAACCTAAAAGTCCAACAATAGAGTTTAAAAAAACTAACATCTAAGATTCATACCTCTGAAGAACATTTATGACTCAGGAAAATGCTTAACACTATATTACTAAATGAAAAAAGTGGGAGTCAAAGCTGTGTAGCTAATTTTGTTTAAATGCATGCATGTACACATCCTTTCTTTTTCCCAGAGAATTATACCACAGTGTTATAAAAGTGTTTACCTCTAAGTGGCTGAATTATAAGCACTTTTAATTTTTTAATTATTTTTCAACTTATTTTTACAAGAAACCTTTTACTGTTATAATCAGAAAATAATAACACTCATAAATGAATTAAATAATTTAGTCCAGGATATCATCATCTTCAATAACATATTTCAATTCACAAATTTATTAGGTACTCTCAGGGTATTAAGAAGGTTTAAAATAGCCCAGTGTTAATGCTCTTCAGGTCTATATTGCAATATCAATTCATAAGATATTATAGTTATTTGAAAATTATATAAATGGCTTTATATCATAGGCTATTTACTTTGGAGAAGAATTAAATGAGCAGATTTATCTCAGACCCCATTTGCTGGAATTAACTTGAAAAATATTGTCTTAAGTAGGTCTGTCTCAAAGATCATATTATATTAAAAGACCAAAAACTAGTAGAAAATCAAGACCCACAATGATAAATGTCACTGTAAAATCTTATTACCATTTTTTAACCAAACATCCTCCTCCAAAATATTATAGTGTTTGATATTATAGGTGAACCTCTTTAATCATTTCAGTGTATAGATTTTAGAACATACTGAAATGATAAAATGAAAACGTATTTTATTTTGTATAACCTTTGGCCTCTAACTTCCACAACGCTTAAAAAATAGACTATTACCAGCACCATGGAATCTTTCCCTTGTGATCACTCTCAATTACTGCCTGCATGTCCCTCCCCAAACTTAACCAATACCCTGACTTCTAACACCATAGATTAGATTTGCCTGTGTTTGAAGTTAATAAAACTGGAATGAAACAGTATGTGTTCTTTTATGTCTTACTTCTTTCACTCAACATTACTGGGGTTGTATCCATGCTGTTTGATACAATAGTAACTTAGCAATTTTCATTTCTGTATCCTATTCTTTTGTATGAGTATTCTACAATTTAGTTATCCATACCACTGTGTGTAGATATTTGTGTTGTTTCTAGGCTGCAGCTGTTATAATAAAGGCTGCCAGAAGGATTCCTGTTTCACTGGGTTTAGATAGAAGCATACTCATTACAGCTGCCTTATTTAGGTTAGCTGCCTTGGTCTTGAACCCTGGCTGCACATTACGATCACTCTGCTGCCTGGGAACTAGTTCTGCAAGTAATTCTGATCTAGGCTGGAGTTAAGAACCACTGTGCTAGATATTGAGACCCCACCCCCAGACAAAAAGGAGAGTAATCCAGTTTAGGGGATTCTCAATGAATTGCTTTCTGGAAAGAGGACAATTAAATGCAATGTAAAAATTGATTGTGTTTGCATTGACTTTATCTTTCATATTTTTACTTCAATTTCCTAAACCAAAAGATTATAGGTACTGGTTTTATGATACTTGTAAGTGGCCTCTAGAGTATTGTGAAAATTCCCCAAATTCTCAAAGGAAGGTTACTTTAGATGTGGCTTAAAGATACATGTGTCATAATTTAGCACACCTTGGGTGGAGGATTAGGCTATCAAAAATTTAAACAGACATGACTTTGGTGTCCCAGCTCCACAAATAGTGAGACTTCAAAAAGGCAAGAGTTAATTTTCCTTGGTCCAGATCACAGCCTGGAATTAAATGAGCTCTACTTAATAACTATTGTTGCAACTGAAGATTTGGTTGGTGCTATTTAATTCCCTGAATTCTTGAAACTGTTTTTTGGACTCATGCCCAGGAGCTGTCTTGATAAATGTGTTTCAGAGAATGAAAAACAAAAATGGACAGCATGGCTCTAGAAGGTACAGTAACAAATAGTATGGAAATATCACAAAGATCTAAAAGTTGCTTTCTCTTCAAGTTCAATCTCCAATCATTGGTAGATAGGCAAGAACAGAGGCCATAAACCCCATTATTTTGTCTTATGTGTTGAATACGTTAGAAATTTAATATTATTTATACGTAGCCAGGTAGTAGAATACCTTCAACTTCTAGTGTGATGAGGCCTGTTTTAGGTCCTGTCCAACCCAGAATAACTCCTCCAGTAGCCTCCTCTCCTACTGACTTGACGTGACTTTAACCACTGACCAAGAAACATTATTTGAGCTTTGACTATGTGATAGATTTCCTGAAAGCTTCTGTAGGACCAATAAAGACCCCACCTTGGGGTCTTCAAGGAAATTGGAATCTTTTGGGGGTAATCTTACACTCATGCAAAGAAAACTAAGATTGCAAAGCAACCATGATGTGTCAGAAGCCCAGTGAGCTGGTGGTCAGTAAAACCTTCTCATAAGCGTAGACATGAGCTGAATCTTAAAGGATGGTCAGACTTCTAATAGGTAGGCAGAAAGGGGAAGGGCATTTCAGACAGGATCAAATGTGAAGAAAAAAAGACAGGAAAATGTTCAGTAAACAGTGAGGAAACCAATTTCATTGGAGTGGGAGATTCTTCTAAAGCATGGCAATTAAAGGTTTGTGCACTTGCAGTCAGGAGTTCGAGACCAGACTGGGCCACGTAGCAAGATCCCATCTCTACAAGAAAAAAAAAAAGATTTGTGATTGCAACTAAAGACAGAGCAAAAGATGGTGTACATAACCCATTAGTTTCATATTCCAGTGTGAAAAGATCTTGATGACAGCAAAGAATTAGAGACAATCTTCTGACCAATTGAGATGGTAACAACTAAGCAATTGGATAGAAACAAAACAAAATTCTAACCAAAATTCTCTAAATATATTAATCAATACCAAAAATAACAGCAATTGAAATCTACAACCAACTTAAGAGCACCCTTATGATGTCCTGCCCCTCCCAGCTGCTCAAGCACAAAGCCTGAAAGTCATTCTCCATCCCTCCCTCATCAATCTCTCCTACTATCTGTCCATCACCAAGTACTTTCAGCTCTGCCTCTGTTTCTTTCCACTGCCATCACCCTAAGCCAAGTGACCTGATCTCTCACCACCCTCCAACTGATCTTCCTGCTTTCTTTCTTAACCTCTGTGCCCCCCTCATCCTTCCCACCCCAGCCCCAATACCTTATTTACACAGCAGCTAGAATGCCATCTAACAATCCTCAATCTAATGAGATTATTCTAAAACATTCCTAAGGTCCCCACTGTACCCTTTATAATAACGTATAGAATCTGTAACCTGACAAGTCCCTCCGGTTGCTATTCTGGTACCCATTCTAATGCCATCTTTCCTCATGCTCCCCTTATTTCAGTGATTGTGTCCACACTCTTCTCCTGGTTCCTTAAACTAGATCCATTCTTACCAACCTTCTTACAGTGCACTTTGTACCCACTCTTTGCCTGGCTAGCTCCTAGCATACCAATGGCCAAAGTTTAAGTGCCTCTTCCCCACAGACACCTGCTTTGACAATCCCCCAATCTAAAATTTTGTCCTGCATGTAATTCTCTCCGTGGATCCTTGTCTTTTATTTCATGGCACTTAACACCATTTATAATTATATGTGTAAATTTGTGTTTGTTTAAAGCTTTAAGTATCATGAAAATATAGACCAGGTATGTGTGGTTCATCACTGCACACCGAAGCCTAAGAGTACCTGACACCGAAGGTGTGCAATAAATATAACTTCAATGCATGAAATGAGGAAATTCTCCCTACCTCTTTGTGTGCCAAACCACAATATGGACTCCAGTTCTCAATAATCTCTAGCACTAAATTTAGTAACTCATTTGATCAGTTACTTGTAAGTAGTCTTTTTTTATATGTTTAATAAAGAGAAGGGTTAAAAAAAAAAGAGAAGGGTTGCTTTTCCCAAAGACAGAAGAAAAATATTGCATTTTTAGATAGTTTATACCGCATATGAATGACATTTTGACCTACAAAAGCCCTCACCTTTGAGACACAGTAACACATAAAGGCAGAGAGAAATAAGTTTGGAAAATAAATCATAATACAGTTATACTTTGGAAATATTGCAAGTTTGGTTTCAGACCACTGCAATAAAGAGAATATCACAATAAAGTGAGTCACATAAATTTTTTGTGTTCCAGTGAATATAAAAGTTATATTTACATTACACTGTAGAGTATTAAGTGTGCAATACCATTATATCTAAAAATGTGCATACCTTAATTTAAAATACTTTGTTGCTAAAAAATATTAACAATCATCTCAGCCTTAAGCAAGTCCTAATCTTTTTGCTGGTAGAGGGTCTTGCCTCCATGTCAATGGCTGCTGACTGATCAGCATTATGGTCGCTGAAGGTTGGGGTGGCTATGGTAACTTCTTAAAATAAGACAGCAATGAAGTTTGCTGCATCAGTTGACTCTTCCTTCACAAAAGACTCTTGTGTAGCATGAGATGCTGTTTGATAACAATAGAACGTCTTTCAAACCTTGAGTCAATTCTCTCAAACCCTGCTGCTGCTTTTATCAACTAAGTTTATGTGATGTTCTAAATCCTTTGTTGTCATTTCAACAATGTTGACAGCATCATCACCAGGGGTAAGTTCTAACTAAAGAAACTACTTTCTTTGCTTATTGAACTCCTCATCCATTGATCATGAGATTGTGGCAATTCAGTCAATCTTTAGCCTCCAGTTCTAACTCTAATTCTCTCACTACTTTCACCATATTTGCAGTTAATTCCTCCACTGGAACCCTGCCAAGTCATCCATGAGGGTTGAAATCAACTTCCAAATTTCTGTTAAAGTTGATACTTTGACCCATGAATCACAGATGTTCTAGCTGGCATCTAGAGTAGTGAATCCTTTCCAGAAGGTTTTTATTCACTTTGCCCAAATCCATCAGAGGGATCACTGTAGCAACTATAGGCTTACAAAATGTATTTCATAAACAATAAGACTTGAAAATTGAAATTACTTATTTATCTATGGGCTGCAGAATAAATGTTATGTTAGCAGGCAGGAAAATAACATTAATCCCCTTGTACATCTCCAGTAGGGTTCTTAAGGGGCCAGGTACATTGTCAATGAGCAGTAATATTTTGAAAGGAATCTTTTTTTCTGAGCAGTAGGTCTCAACAGTGGGCTTAAAATATTCAATAAATCATGCTGCAAACAGATGTGCTGTCATCTAAGCTTTACCGTTCCATTTGTAGAACACAGGGAAAGTAGACTTAGCATAATTCTGAAGGACCCTAGGATTTTTATAATGGTCAATGAGCATCGGCTTCTACTTAAAATCACCAGCTGCATTAGCCTCTAACAAGAGTCAGTTTGTCCTTTGGAGCCAGCATTAACTTTTCCTCTCTAGTGATGAAAGTCTTGGATGGCATCTTCTTCCCATACAAGGCTGTTTTGTCTACACTGAAAAGCTATTGTTTAGTGAAGCCGCCTGCATCAATTATCATAGATAGATCTTTTGGGTAACTTGCTGTAGCTTCTACATCAGGACTTTACCTTGCACTTTTATGTTATGAAGATGACTTCTTTCCTCAACCTCATGAACCAACCTCTGCTAGCTTCAAACTTTTCTTCTGCAGCTTTCTCACTTCTCTCAGCCTTCATAGAATTGAAGAGAGTTAGGCCCTTACTCTGGATTAGCCTTTAGCTTAATTAAATGCTGTGGCTGATTTAGTCTTCCAGCTATACCAATCAAACTTTTTCTATATCAGCAATAATGCTGTTTAACTTTATTATTCATGTGCTCATTTGAGTAGCACTTTTAATATTTTTAAAAATGTTTCCTTTGCATTCACAACTTGGCCAGCTGTGGTTCAAGAGTCCTAGCTTTCAGCTAATCTTGGCTTTTGTTGTGCCTTCCTCACTCAGCTTAATCATTTTTAGCTTTTGATTTAAAGAGAGAAACATGCAAACTCGCCCTTTCACTTGAATACTTAGAGGCCATTTTGACTTCATTTCAATATTGTCGTGTCTCAGGGAATAGGGAGGCCCAAGGAGATGGGGAGAGATGGAACAACTGGTCAGTAGAGCAGTCAGAACATACACAACAGTTACTGATTAACTTTGCTGTCCTATATGGGCATGGTTCATGGAGCCCCAAAACAATTACAACAGTGACATCCGATATCACTGATCAGAGATCACCATAACAGATATAATAATAATGAAAGAGTTAGAAATATTGTGAGAATTACCAAAATGTGACACAGTGAACACATGCTGTTGGAAAAAAATGTTGCCAACGGACTTGGCTCGATGCAGGGTTCCAGAAAACTTCAATTTGTAAAGTCACACAAAATCTGCAAAGTGCAATAAAACAAAGTGCAATAAAATAAGGTATTCCTGTAATATAGTGTTTATTGAGTGTCATGTGCCAGGCTTTCTGCTACATCTTTTATAGGCATTATCTGTGATCTTGCAACCATTCTGAATATAGGTATTATTGTCCCCATGTTACAAATGGGAAAAATAAAACACTGAAGGAGTATTTGCCCATGATTACAGAGCTGATAAAGGGCACCAGCAGTTTGCAGGAAGGATTGGTGGAGCAAGATATTTAAAGGATCTACAATTTGCCCAATGTAATCTCTGTGAAATTATCAACATATTATAGAATTTCTTTATCTCTTGATATTTCCCATTTTTGCTGAAATGACATTTACCAATATTCGTCTTATTTTTCATAAGAACCATAAATGCATTTTTGAATAATGAAGATCATTTAAGCTGGGCACAGTGGCTCACACCCGTAATCCCAGCACTTTCAGAGGATTGCTTGAGGCCAGGAGTGTGAGACCACACTGGGCAACATAGCGAGACACCATTTATACAAAAATAAAAGTAAAATTAACTAGGTGTGGTGGTGGTAGTCCCAGCTACTTGGGAGGCTGAAGTTGGAGGATAACTTGAGCCCAAGAGTTCAAGGCTGCAGTGAGCTATGATCATTCCACTGCACTCCAGCCTGGGTGACAGAGCAAGACCCCGTTTCTTTAAAAAACAAAACAAAACAAAAAGATAATTTAGAATTAAATGTTTTCTGATCCTAAAGTTTTGGTTGAAGAGACTTTAGGATTAAAAAACACCACAAAACTAAATTAAGTTTATAAATAGTATGTGTCTGACCCAACAATAAATAAATACTAGCCTTTGACTCACATACTTGAGAAATGTGTGTGGCTCCCTGGCATGTGTCACTGAGTCTGAGTCTGTAGGCTGGGTGAGCAAATATTTAAGCATGAGTAAGAGCAATGATGGCCCCTTTGGCAGTCCTCAATGCACTAGCATGCACTAAAACCAAAACACACAAGGAGATTCAGCACTGTTAAGAAGAGAAATCCAAGTTGACTTGGCATGAAGCAGGAGGCTGATTGAGAGCTTTGAAACCTCTTTAAACTTGGACATTCCAAGAATCCTGGAAGAGAGCTATTGTGAAAAAAACTAGGAGACCTGCCAGGTAAGCCTGACTTAGGGTATACAATCAAATTCCTTTCTTTATGAGCCTCAAACTAAAGTTATAAACACCAACTATTTTAAAGAGGAATGCCACATTCCTGGTAGAGGGAAAGATTTTCCCATAAAAAAATGAGAAAAGAGAACTACTATACCCAGGAGCTTTATGTATTTTATTTATTCCATATAATTACTTCCTGGAGTTGGAATTATTTCTCACTTACAAATGAGGAAACTATGGCCCAGAGAGTTGACTTAATTTATCCACAATCACACAACTTGTGATGGGGCTGGGATTTGAACCATAACTTTTTGACTTCAGATACCTCTTTCTCTGGTAGTCAGCTGTTTACTGTGGCTAAAGGAAGATTTGTAGATTTATCATCTAATCGAGAAAACTACAGTGTCACAGGATCCTGAGGGTGAAAGACTTGTTATTTCAGCACCATGTCTTATTCATCCTTACATCCCTTACAGTGCCCAATATATCATAGATATGCAATGTGTTTGTAGAATGATGAATGGATGACTGTGTGGATGAATGGATGGATGCATGGATGGATGGTTGGACGGATGGATGCATGAGTGGGTGGGTGGATGGATGGACAAATTCCATTACCCCTGGGCTGTTCAAATTCACTATCTTTTCCATACTGAGGGCCTATTTTCCAGAAGACAGCAGGCAGTATATAATATTGTGATATTGTACTTCCTTCCTCTAGGCAAACTCAGGCAGGAAAAGGAATTTTTAACAATTTGTCACTAATTTTTTTAGCTACTTTTCTGGGAAGTTAAATACATATTTAGGTTATTGCTGTTGTTTTATTCACATGAGGATAAGGAGCATCTCACTACCTTCATTTAAGGAGGTAAACATGCCTCATTTGCAGCTGCTTCAGTTCAATGAACACAGGGCGTACTGTACCTCTTCATATAAATTGTTCCATCTCCCCTTCAGGTCTCACCGTTTTGCAAAGTCCCATATCTTGCATTATTCCTGGGAAGCTAGTTCCATTTTCTCTTTAACTCAGTCTCACAGATTTAATTTTTGCCAAAGCCAACCCCAAGCTGCTGCCCAACCAATTCTCAAGGTATCTAAAGCAGACTTCTTATAAGTGTCACCACTGAGGCCAAAGGACTCACCAGTGGGATTCAGCCAATATTTTTTTCCTAGACACTGGCATTACTCAGAGCAGGTAGGAGCATTAGGGAAAAGGAACAAGAACTGGGGATGTCATCTTCATGTTGGCCTCTGCTCTCTTGTGGTAAGCAGGGCAGGTGTTCTTGGGAACAGGGCTGGTATCTTTGCCAGTGGTCTCTGTCTGACCTCCACATCTTCCTTCTTTCTCCCAGAAGACTTCGCCTTCTCAGTGGGTATTTGTGTCTTGTCTCTGTTAACTTTAGAGAGAGATGAGGAAAGTCTTGGTCAAAGAGAGTCTTATTTTACATTCTTTTCTAGGAGTGAGTGTTTGGTTTCTGCTCTGGAGGTGCTTGAGAAGGGCAATAGATCTTATCTCCAAGTCTTATTTTCTAAAGAGGTTCCAAGCCATCGATACGCATGATGTGAGTAGCAATCTTTTTCAGATACTAAGTGGAAACTGATATTCACAAGCAATGTTCTAAGTTTGCCAAATGGCAAAGCCTGTGGGACAAGGGGCATGAGAACTAACCACACCTCTCTAAACAGCTTCAGCATCCCAGCAGCCATTTCCTGCTGACCGCTGAGCAGGAAGAGCACATGACCCTGGCTGGAGCTGCCAAGAGGGTGGAGATGATCAGAAATCCTTTCACTGTCAAGTTCAGAGAAGAAACATGCTGAGAAGAGGCACTTCCTATGCCAGGCCTACCTGTGCCTTGAGGAATACATGTAGGAGACACTATTTGAAAAGGTAAATCATTTATCAAATTCTAGGGAAAAAGTATTAGAGTGGCTTGTGGAAAACTGAGAGGGAAATTCACCTCAGAAAATGGGAGGTTTATTTAAAGCAGAAAATTACAATAGTGTAATTTTTAGGGTGTGTGTGTCTATACCTTCATTAATACTAAGTACTCTTCAGAACACCAGATATGATCTTCCCAACCTCAAATTCAGAAGGGAGCCATTTCCCAGTTTATTCCAAACAGCCGCTATTATCAGATAAATATTTTTTCTAGGTCGCCACCTTGGTGGAACAACCAATGCAGAGATAATGCTGGGCCCTCTAATCAGTTGAACAGTGGCTTCAAAAAGATAGGTCAAAGTTATAATCTCCTGCAACTGTGCATGTGACTTTCTTTGGAAATAGGATCTTGCAGGTATGATGAAGGTAAAGATTTTAAGATGAGATCATCATAAATTTAGAGTGGGTCCTACATCTGATGACTGGTGTGCTTCTAAGGGAAGCAAAAGGGAGATATAACACAGGGACACCTGGAAGGCCATGTGAAGGCAAAGGCTGACGTTGGAGTTATGTTGCCACAAGCCAAGGAATGACAGGGTTGCTAGCAACCACAAGAACTGAGAAGACAGGTATGGAACGAATTCTTCCTCAGAACCTCCAGAAGGAACTCACCCTGCTGACACTTTGATTTCAGACTCTGGCCTCCAGAACTGTGAAAGAACAAGTGTCTGTTGTTTTAAGCCACCCAGTTTGTGGTAATTTGTTACAACAATCCAAGAAAACTAATAGAAACCCCACGCCTTGGGTATGAGCATAGAAGTAAATTGGAAATGACTTACATTGCCTTGATATACTGGAAGAACCTGTTTTTCCAGATCTATGTGACAATTGAAACTGAATAATTTCTTTCTTTTTTAAGAGACAGGGCCTCCTAGCTCTGTCGCCCAGGCTGGAGTTCTGTGGTGCTATCACAGCTCACTGCAGCCTTCAACTTCCAAGCTCAGGTGATCTTCCCACTTCACTCTCCCAAGTAGCTGGTACTGCAGGCACACTACCATATCTGGCTAATTTTTCAATTTTTTGTAGAGACAGGGGTCTCCCTATGTTGCCCAAACTGGTCTCAAACTTCTGGCCTCAAGCAATCCTCACTCTGCAGCCTCCCAAAGTGCTGGGATTACAGGGATGAGCCATCACAACTGGCCTCAAAAGGAATAATTTCTATATTAGACAGAAGATACATGTTTAAATTCTAGCAATCTTGCCTGAAATCTCTGCAAAATTAAAGTGAGGCGCAAGAGGGAAGGCCTAAACTCATACCCTTGGTGAATTCAAGATGCACCAGGGTTTTATTTGCAGGAAGGCCCTGAGAAGCCTCTTGTGGTCAGTGGTTAGATCCTGTGGAAGTCTACAGGGCTAAGGCTCTAAGTGAGTGGAGACCAGGGACTGCTCCTTCATCTCCAGGACAATATACAGATGGAGAAGTGACTGGCACCAGGGAAGAAGGAGGGAGAAAAGGGAACGAGACTTAGACTGAAAATGGGGACAGTATTAAGGTACAGCCCAATTTTGCATCTTTCACCCTATTTTATGGCCCTCCTTCTTGCATTGGGTAATTAGAGAGGGCGTGATGATGGACTGAAACACAAGTCAAATGATTCATTCAGCCGCCAGTGGAGAAGAGGCTGTGAATGCAAGGTTCTGTTGCGGACTGATGAACAGGTGGAAGGGTTGTTGCCCTACTTGGGCAGGATGGCTGTTGGAGCAGAGCAAGATGTAGCCACAATTCTGGGTAGGAGCAGCCATTTGTGACCTTGGCTCAGCAGTAAAGCAGCATCCACATCTAGGAGGGATATAAAAATATTGACCAGAAGAAAACAAGGGTAACTGCACCATCTTAAGCCTCATTAGAAAAACCCCATGGACCATTTAACCATATGGAATGATTTGAGGGCTCCAATTGCTTTAGCTAATGGAATCTAGAGCCAAAGGTCATTGCTTCAACCCATATTCCACTCTGCACACCTATACACACCCCACACTCCAGCCCCCACAACTATACATTCAAAGGCTGGGGTGACCTGCAGAAGCATGGTTCACTTTATATGGTACAGAGTTAAGCCTCAAGATATCTGCTCCTGTATAACTCTATCATTCTGTAAAATAAATTGTGGTGCAAAGTTCTGTGATTGATGGGTGTTACAAGCCATCTGGCTCATTAAGTTAAAAACCTGAAAGTCAGTGGAGACTCCCTGCCTCCTTTGTATCTGTCATTTGTTGGCCAGATATTGTTCATTCTGCCCTCTCAATATCTTTTAAATCTATCTCTTCCTATCTTGCACTTCAGTTTGTCTTTCTTTTGCATACTCCTTACTCATCTCCTTGCTTTTTGTCCCACTCCTCCAAGGCCTATCTTCCCCAGGCCTGCCAAAGGGATCCTGCAAAAAAGCAAATCTGATCCTATCCCAGCTCTCAGACCTCTCCACTCGATGCCCATCAACTCCAGGAGGTGCCTTCCAAGGCCTGAAGGTTCACAGGTCCCCCAGGATCCCCAGGGCCAGCCTACTCTGCAGCCTCACCTCCCATGCTCCCCTTATGCCAATTCTCAGCAGGTTTCTCTCATGCTTCATCCCCTAGATGTTACCCTCCAGTGATATTATTGATCACCTGCTGAGCATGCCATGCCTGCCTGTGACTTTCCACACAGTTTCCCTGAGTCATGAAATGTTCTTTTTGCTTGAAAACCTGGCAAAGTCTGATTAGCTTTCCAACTCAGCTAGGACCAGAGCCTTCTCTTACCTTTACTTCTACCCACCACACCCCTGAATTAATTTAACCTCTCCTCCCTCTCTACTACTTCTTTAAGTTAAACATTATCCTCTGATGGTACCTGTTACACAAGTGTGAGAATTGAGAATTCTTATTGTTTAAAGGTCTACTTCCCTACTAGAGTGGAGTTTTGCTTTTTGGTTTTTGTTTTGTTTTCTTTTTTTCTTTTTTTTTTTTTTTTGAGATGGAGTCTTGCTCTGTTACCAGGCCATAGTGCAGTGGCGTGATCTCAGCTCACTGCAACCTCTGCCTCCTGAGTTCAAGTGATTCTCCTGCCTCAGCCTCCTGAGTAGCTGGGACTACAGGTACCCGCCACCATGCCCAGATAATTTTTGTATTTTTAGTACAGATGGGGTTTTACTATGTTGGCCAGGATGGTCTCAGTCTCTTGACCTCATGATCCACCCTCCTCAGCCTCCCAAAGTGCTTGGATTACAGACGTGAGCCACCATACCCAACCTAGAGTTGAGTTTTTTAAGAGCAGAACTGTACAGTGTGTACACAATGAACGACTGCTAAATAAAATATGTTAAAGAATCAGCTAACTAAAGCTTTGATCCTAATTATAAATTCCTGTTAGTCAAGGAATTTTTACATTTTCAAGGGACTGCAGGCTCCATCTAGTCCTGTCTCTTAGCCAATTGTATCAAAATATCAGGATTTGGGGCCTGGGCATCAGTGTTTTTTTAAAGCTCTCTAGCTAGAGAAAAGGACTTCAAAACTATTAGCAGCCAGAGTTGAAAAGCTCTGATCATGTCTACTCACTTGTGAGTGGGCAGTGACTTCCTATACCCATGCCTAGAAGATAGAATCTTATTCTTCTCAGTTTTCAGAATTTCTGGGGATGCAATTCCTGAATCTCCCTTGCCTTATAAAGTAATTTTCTGCTTTAAAATAAATTGTAGCTCTAATTCATTTTTTCAAACAAAAGATTGTTTTTATAATTCTTACATGGCTTTGAAGTCCTTTTCTGGGCATCTGATCTTTTGTCCCCTGTTTGGCATGACGTTCCTTTAATTTTCTATGTCTTTGAGAAATAGTTCTAGCATTACTGTTTCCTAAGAAATTTGGGGTCATAACAGAATGAGCTGACCCATGGATAGTTTATTTTTAGCCTAGAGATTTTCATCCAAGCCTGATAGCAAGTAGTAATACTCAATTTCTTTTTTCTGCTCCAACACTTTTCTATGGTCTTGGGCAAATCATTTTTTTCAGGGAAGACCCCAGCTATCAAACGTTTGTTTGGTTACAAATATTTCTTAGCTCCCAAGCCAAAGCAGAACCTTTAACATGGAGCCTTTAACACCCCTGGATGCAAAATTCCGAGATGTCTGCCGGGCATTCTTCAGTTTTGGAAAATGAAGGAGGGCAACTGCAGGGGACCATCTGGAAGCAACAATGATTAAGAGATCACTTGGGAGGTTTTGAATCTGAAAACCTGCATGTAAATGCCATGTTCTGTCATTAAGAAACCACTACCTCTTTTCTACAAACTTTAAAACTTCATGCCCAAACAGAATTCGCCTGCCCTTTCAAATCATGCCTGTAACAGCAGAAATGCAGAAGTCGGATCTGACTTCTCATTTTGCCCATTCTCCAAGGGTCTGTTTGCATTGGTCCCTCCCCGTTTCTCCCCTGCTGCTTCCTCCATCCACAGCCAGGTCTCACCCAGTGGAGAAATCCACTTAGCTAGCTCTCATTCTTGTATCAGCTTTCTCATGCCGCTGCAACAAATTACCAGAATTTGGTGGCTATAAACAACACAAATACATTTCTAGGGGTCAGAAATCCGAAATGGCTCTTAGATAACTAAAATCAAGGTGTCAGCCGAGTTTCATTCCCTCTGGAAAACGCGGCACAGAATCTTTTGTTTGTTTGTCTCTTCCAGCTTCTAGAGGCTGCAGGTGTTCCTTGGCTAATGCCTCTCCTTCCATCTTCAAAGCACATCATTGCAACCTCTGCTTCCCTCATTCCAACATCTGCCTCCATCATTCCAACCTCTGCCTCCATCATTCCAACCTCTGCTTCCCTCATTCCAACCTCTGCCTCCATCATTCCAACCTCTGCCTCCACCATTCCAACCTCTGCCTCCACCATTCCAACCTCTGCCTCCACCATTCCAACATCTCCTTCCCTCATTCCAACCTCTGCTTCCATCATTCCAACCTCTGCTTCCATCATTCCAACCTCTGCTTCCATCATTCCAATCTCTGCTTCTCTCATTCCAACCTCTGCTTCCCTCATTCCAACCTCTGCTTTCCTCTTTCCAACCTTTGCTTCCATCATTCCAACCTCTGCTTCCATCATTCCAACCTCTGCTTCCCTCATTCCAACCTCTGCTTCCCTCATTCTACCCTCTGCTTCCCTCGTTCCAACCTCTGCTTCCATCGTTCCAACCTCTTCTTCCATCATTCCAACCTCTGCTTCCCTCATTCCAACCTCTGCTTCCATCATTCCAACCTCTGCTTCCATCATTCCAATCTCTGCTTCCCTCGTTCCAACCTCTGCTTCCCTCGTTCCAACCTCTGCTTCCCTCGTTCCAACCTCTGCTTCCATCCTTCCAACCTCTGCTTCCATCCTTCCAACCTCTGCTTCCATCGTTCCAACCTCTGCTTCCATCGTTCCAACCTCTGCTTCCATCACTCCAATCTCTGCTTCCCTCATTCCAATCTCTGCTTCCCTCAAACCAACCTCTGCTTCCCTCATTCCAACCTCTGCTTCCATCGTTCCAACCTCTGCTTCCATCGTTCCAACCTCTGCTTTCCTCTTTCCAACCTCTGCTTCCATCATTCCAACCTCTGCTTCCATCATTCCAACCTCTGCTTCCCTCATTCCAACCTCTGCTTCCATCATTCCAACCTCTGCTTCCATCGTTCCAACCTCTGCTTCCATCGTTCCAACCTTTGCTTCCATCGTTCCAACTTCTGCTTCCATCGTTCCAACTTCTGCTTCCATCGTTCCAACTTCTGCTTTCATTGTTCCAACTTCTGCTTCCATCGTTCCAACCTCCGCTTCCATCGTTCCAACTTCTGCTTCCATCATTCCAACCTCCTCTTCCATCATTCCAACTTCTGCTTCCATCATTCCAACCTCTGCTTCCATTGTTTCATCTCATTCTTCTGCTTTTGACTCTCCTGCCTCCCTCCTATCAGGCCCTTTGTGATTACACTGGGCATATTCAAATAACCCAGGATAATCTTCTCATCTTGAGATTCTTAATCACATCAGTAAAGTCCCTTTTTTGCCATGTAAGTCTATGTATGCACAGGTTTCAGTGATTATTATATGAATCTTTGGTGGGGGTTGGGGAGAAGGGCATAATTCTGTTTACCATGGGTCCTGAAGCCTTCTGGCTAAGCACAATTTTGATCACTTGCTCCTTTCACTGCTAAAAGGTATTGAGTTGAATGTGCCCCCTACCATGTCCACCCAGGAACTTAGAATGTGCCTTTTTTTGGAAATAGAAGATAAACATCTTATTCTTCTTCATATTTCTTAAAATCTCTGGAGATGCAATTCCTAAATCTCCCCTACCTTATAACTTTCTGCTTTAAAATGAATAAATAAAATTTTGTCAAAAGAAACTTGCAGCTGTCATAATTCATTTTTCAAATAAAGGATTCGTTTTATAATTTTAACATAGTTTTTTGCAGGTATATTAGATAAAGATAAGGTCATAATGGATTTAGGTAGACCCTAAATCCAGTGTGACTGATGTCCTTATCAGAAGGGGAGATGTACACACAGACAGACACACAGGAAAGAAGGCTGTGAGACAGTGGAGGTAGATTGAAGTGATGCAGCTACAAGCCCAGCAATACTGAGGGATTGTTGGCAACTAACAGAAGCTAGAAAAAGGCAAGGAAGGATTATTTTCTAGAGGCCTCAGAGGAAGCATGGTCCTACTGACACCTTGATTTTGGACTTCTAGCTTCCGGCACTGTGGGAGAACACATTTTTGTTTCTCTTAAGCCCCCAGTGTGTGGTAATTTGTTATGGCAGCCCTAGAAAACTAATACAGTTGTGTAGGAAAAGAGGCACCCACTTTTGTTCATAGTCTAGTTTTCTCATGACAGTTTGACTGACATATCAGCTGACAACCCATAACAGCTTTCTTTGTTCCATTTGTAATACACAAGGATCTTCAAAAATTATCAACCCTGTCCCTGGGGCTTTTCCAGTTGAAACCTCAGACTGTCTTCTAGCATAGAGGAAATCAAGTGTTCTAGATCAGAGATTGGAAAAGAGTCTGTAAAGAGACAGATAGTAGATATTTTAGGCTTTGCAGACCAAGAGGCAAAAGTCTTACGTAACTACTTATAAAACAAGAAAGAAAACACATTTTCATGTATTTTTTACTGACAAAATTTAAAATATAAAAATAATTGAGTATAATTTTTTGTAGTACAGGTCTAATAATGACTGGAATTCTTTTGGGGGTAATAACATTTCACTGCATTGGGATTCAAATGTGATTGGCCCATCATCCATGTTAATTGCTAATGTTCATTTGTTAATGCTGATCTATGCTGAGATTGTATCTCATTGAGTATTGCAATTCCACAAGCGAATGAGTATTTCATCTTTGAAAATATCTTTTCACACAGATAAGAACAGCTAAATACTAATATTGATTCATGAGCATATGATTTTAATTGAGCATATTGATCACTTGAAAGGCATTTGTAGGGTTCTATTAAATGTTTCCCTTGACATTTTTAGCATATGATTACATTGCAAATTAATAGCTTCCAGTTGAAGTTTCAATGGAAGCCCTTCAACTGTTCAGTTAAATGGATTTTGAAATATGGAAATTTGTTTTGCCCTTGCATTGAGTCCAAAAGATGCTACTGAGACTGCAGTTAGAACTCAGAAAATATATCCACTGCAAATTTGCAAGGAAAATTGCATGGAGATCTCAATTCTTGTTTTATCTTTTAGTAACACTGGAAGTGTGTAGGGCAGGTTGACATTCAAGTAATGTTAATTGTTGAAATGACTTTACTGCAGTATAAATTTCTTATATGAGCACTGCTTGGCCTTGTAATTTTAGGTGAAATTAATTAAGAAACACTGTGAAGTCTGCAGCAAAAACTAATTTCTAAAGACACTCAGTATTGCTTAGTAGTGGCTGAGGGCCGTTCTCATTTTAAACAATTTCAACCTCAGCCCTGAGCTCAAAAAAATCACAATAAAATGTTATCGCTGCTGAACCACTGAACTGCTGTGTGGTACAGCAAGTCAGGATATTCAGCTTCTCTTTCTAATAAAAATTCATGGAACTGATTATGGTTATGTCCATGAGAGTGAATGAGTTTACCGTTGAAACTTGGATCAATGACACATACCAGATAAAAACATTTTCAGCAAAGAACACACTAATAAGTAACACAATAAATAAGTGTAGATTTTAAATGCCTTACATTTTCCCAACCTTTGTAAATTTATCCAACTAAGCATTTTGCAGCTTCATACATATTTTTACTACCATTAAGTGTGACATATCGTAGTAGATTCCGTCTCAGATTGTACTGGATTGGTATTTTCTCAAATTCTTTGAAAATCTCTTACAATTTCACACATATTTTTACTGCCATCAGATTTGATATATCTTAGCAGATTCTACCACAGGTTGTACTAAATTAGTGTTTTCTCAAATTCTTTGAAAATATTCTCACCTCTAGTTGCTCCATGCAGACTATTTGTAGAAGCTAATTCTTCAGTCATTTCCAAATTGGCATTGACTCCTTGAATAAATAAAAACTGAGCAGTATCAGTAATATCGTGGGCTCATCAGGAACCAAGAAAAACCACTCTAAATAATTTGTCTTTTCTTTTTTTTAATTGACTATTGATGTTGCTTCCAATGTCCTCAACTCTCTGAGCAATTGTTCTTGCTGGAAGGCTAAAGGTCTCAAACAAGTTTGTTTTCTCTGGACACATTTCTTTGGCTGTTGTAATTGATCTCAATTTAGTTAACTCACCATGGGTAAACCGCTTTTCTTGCTTGGCTAACAAGCCATTCAGAAACTTTCTTTGGTTGCAAGCTCATTTTCATTTTTTGTTTTTGTGAAGAAATTCTGCTCTGATGAAAAATTCTAGTTTAAATTTTTCTAATCATTGCTTTCCTGTGAGATGAGAATGTCACGATGATTGTTCAGTCTGGTTATGGTGACATCTATTGTATTCTTTTAGCATAACTATAGTGTCATTGCATAGTAAGCAAAATGCTTTGCCAAGTAATTCTATTATATAGCAAAGTAATACACACTCAACTGTGTCTTAAAAGCTTGATATTCAAAGTCTACTTTTTCTTTCTTGTTATCACTTGATGGGTATTTACTGTTAATAATTAATAAGAAATAAACTTAAGAGGGGGAACAGAGGAAGGAAGGAAGGAAGGAAGGAAGGAAGGAAGGAAGGGAGGGAGGGAGGGAGGGAGGGAGGGAGGGAGGGAGGGGGCAGGGGAGAAACAAAAATAAAGAAAGAAAAGAGGCCAGTCACGGTGGCTCACACCTGTAATTGCAACACTTTGGGAAGCTGAGGCAGGTGGATCACCTGAGGTCAGGAATTCTTCAAGACCAGCCTGGCCAACATGGTGAAACCCCATCTCTACTAAAAGTAAAAAAATTAGCTGGGTGTGGTGGCATGAACCTGTAAGCCCAGCTACTCGGGAGGCTGAGGCAAGAGAACTGCTTGAACCGAGAAGGTGAATGTTGCAGTGAGCCAAGATCATGCCACTGCACTCCAGCCTGGGTGACAGAGCAAGACTCTGTCAAACAAAAAAAGAAAGAAAGAAAGAAAGAGAGAGAGAGAGAAAGAAAGAGAAAGAAAGAAAGAGAAAGAAAGAAAGAAAGAAAGAGAAAGAGAAAGAAAGAAAAAGAAAGAAAGAAAGGAAGGAAGAAAAAAAAGAAAAGGGAAGGAGGGAGGGACGAATGTCACTGTATGATGCTTGAAATGCAGTTGAATTTTAACTTTCACTGCAATTTATAGCATTCCAAGCAGTAGTGCAAAGTGATGAGCACCATATACAGTCTCTGCCACAGCTACTCAACTTTACCATTATAGTGTGAAAGGACATAGACAATAGGGAAAAAAATGAGCATGACTGGGTTCCAATAAATTTTATTTGTGGACAGTGAAATTTGAATCTCATAATAACTTTCATGTGTCATGAAATATCCTGATTTATATTTTCCCCAATCTTTTATAAATATAAAAACCATATTTATTCCATGGCCATATAAAAACAGGTGGTCTGCCAGTTGTGGCTGGTGGGCTATAGTTTGCTGACTACTGCATAGATCATTAGGTCATTTCCAAAGTTCATCCAGCTCTGTGAGCCTAAGTTGCCCTTGAGACAGCAATCATCCTAGTTACTTCCTTTATGCAGGGCACGTGTCCACTTCTGTCTCCTTGAATATTTCAAAGAAAGGGATATGCAGTTTGCCTTACAACTTAACTTTTTTTTAACCATTTCATCTACTTTTATTTACTTTTGCCAAATTTATTCTTAGTTTGTTTTCTAATTGTTTACTTTTTTTAAGGAACAAAAAGCACAAAGTTGAGAGCCATAATGTGTTACATCATTTGGGATCCATACAAAGAAAAAGTCTTTTTTGATCTATTCATGCCCTAAAAATATACACTCCATAACAGTCCCAGAGGCTTCTCAATCCCACAAATGACTTAAGAACCAAAGTTCAAAGACAGACTAGTAGTTGTCAGGGTTGCAGGTAGGGAGAGAAATTAACTACAAAGAAGTAGCACAAGGGAATTTGGTGGTATGGGGGTAGCAGAACAGCCTATGTCTTGTTAGTGATGATGACTACAAGATTCATGCATTTGTCAAAACTCACAAAACTACACCAAAAGAGTGAAGTTTACCATATGTAAATCTTAAGTGAGTAATAAAGAAACAAAATGTAACAGGGACATTGGTTTGAGCTCCAACATGTTAAGAACTTGGAAGTCATCTATGACATCAAAAGGAGAAAATTGATAGAGAAAATCCATAAAACCAAAAGATAGTTCTTTGAAAACATCAATCAAATTGATAAACTTCTAGCCAGGCTAACCAAGAAAAAAAGGCACAAATTGCTAGTATCACAAATAAAAATAACCACTACTAATCCCATGAACATTAAAAGGACAATAATAAAAGAATGCTATGAACAATTCTATGCCCACAAATTTAAGAGAGATATTGGTCTGTAGTTTCTCTTGCTTATAATGTCTTTATTTGGTTTTGTTATTAGGGTAATGTTGGCTAATTCTATGCTAACTTAAATGAAATGGACCAAATCTTTAAAACACATAAACTACTAAACTACTAAAATTCACACAAAGAGAAGCGGATAAGTTGGATAGTCCTATCTTATCAAATAAATTTAATCAAAAATTAATAATCTTTTTAAAAAAAGCACCAGGCCCAGATGGTTTTACTGGTTGAATTCATCAAACATTTGAGTAAAAATGATACTAGTTCTCTACAATCTCTTCCTGAAAACAAAAGCAGAGGGAACACTTCCAACTCATTTTGTAAAGCCAACATTACCCTAATAACAAAAGCAAATAAAGACATTATAAGCAAGAGAAACTACAGACGAATATCTCACTTAAGCATAGATGCAAAATTTCTCAATAAAATATTAGTAAATTATATATAACTATGTATAAAAAGAATTATACAACATGATCAAGTGAGACTTCTTCCAGGTATGCAAGTGTATTAGTCAGGATTCTCTAGAGGTAGAGAGCTAACAGGATATATATAAAGCGGAGTTTATTAAGTATTAACTCACATGATCACAAGGTCCTACAATAGGCCATCTGCAAGCTGAGGAGCAAGGAAAGTCAATCTGAGTCCCATAACTGAAGAACTTGGAGTCCAAAGTTCAAGAGCAGGAAGCATCCAGCATGGGAGAAAGAGGTAGGCTGGGAGGCTAGGCCAGTCTAGTCTTTTCAAATTTTTCTGACTGCTTTATATTCTAGTCATGCTGGCAGCTGATTAGATGGTACCCACCCAGATTAAGGGTGGGTTTGCCTTTCCCAGCCCACTGACTCAAATGTTCATCTCCTTTGGCAACATCCTCACAGACACACCCAGGATCAATACTTTGCATCCTTCAATCCAATTAAGTTGACACTCAGTATTAACATCACAGCAAGGCTACTTTAACATTTCAGAACCAGTTAATGTAATCTATCGCAAGAGGATAAAGAAGGAAAATCATATGGTCATATCCACAAATGCAGAAAAGCATTTGGCAAAATCCAATACCTTTGCATGATTTAAAAAGAAAACAAAAACAAAACTCTCAGCAAACTAAGAATAGGGGTGATCTTCCTCAACTTGATAAAGAGCATGTAAGACACACCAATAAAAGTTATAGTTAATGGTGAGAAATGAAACACTTTCTGAAATTATCCTATAGCCTGATATAAAGAAGCCAGATAGGTGAAAGGCATTCAGAAAGATCACTTTCCTTGTAATCTCTTTAGAGGTTTACAAACCAAAATAAAAAAAACACATGTTCGTTCTTCCTCTTTCTATATTGTCACTTCATAGAATGGGATCAATAGCCCTCAAATATATCATTCCCTTCCCTCACCCATCAAACCATTTATCTGGGCTCTCTAAGCAGGGATCCATCTTTGAACAATCTTTTTACCTACTTGTGGTGTAACACACTCACTCCTCCCAAACTTTCAACTTTCAAAGTCCACACCTTCCAAGGTACCCTTCTTAACAACTTCCCCATTTAAGTTATATTCATTCCCAAGATACAGATTCTACGCCTTCCCTACATAAAAACATGATCAACTTGATTTTGAACAAAAACTACTCATAAATAGGACACATGTTTCTTCTTCCCATTGCACAGCAAGTTAGAGCCTATATTAATTGATAGAGATGATAAAATATCAGGACACAAAGAACAATTCTGATCTGTTGAAGCTTTTCTAGTTCAGCTCTGACACTAATGGTTGACTAGTCAACAGCTTGTGATTCTATCTTTAACTAGGTTGAAGAAAATGCAGCTAGTCAGATATTTAGAGTATAAAACTCTCAGACACCGAAGGGTAACTTATGTTGTCAGAGGGAAGTCATGTGCCGTCTCGGAGTTTACTTCTTCATTATTGTCGGAGGCATTCGAACTAGAGTGACCCCATCTTGAATAGCGACTGGGTAAAATAAGGCTGAGACCTAATGGGCTACATTCCCAGGTGGTTAAGGCATTCTTAGTCACAGGATAAGATAGGAGGTTGGCACAAGATACAGGTCACAAAGACCTTGCTGATAAAGTAAAGAAGCTGGCCAAATACCACCAAAACCAAGATGGTGACAAAAGTGACCTCTGGTCATCTTCACTGCTCATTATACACTAATTATATAATGCATTAGCATGCTAAAAAACACTCCCACCAGTGCCATTGACAGTTTACAAATGCCATGTCAATGTCAGGAAGTTACCCTATATGGTCTAAAAAGGGGAGGAACCCTCAGTTCTGGGAATTGCCCATCGCTTTCCCAGAAAACTCATGAATAATCCACCCCTTATTTAGCATATAATCAAGAATTAATAATAAGTATAAGCAGCCGAGGAGCCCATGCCTCTGCTCTGCCTGTGAATAAGCCATTCTTTTATTTCTTTACTTTCTTAGTAAACTTGCTTTCACTTTACTCTATGGATTAGCTTCGAATTCTTTCCTGTACAAGACCCAGGAACCCTCTCTTGGGATCTGGATTCAGACCCCTTTCAGGTAACATTACACATAGCTAAAAGATTACCTGTGAATAGCATGTCTGTCCTTATATTCTGTTGATTTTTTGGTTCTACAGGGTAAAATCCAGAGTTGCATAAATAATGGGTGATGCCACAAATCTTCACTGTTAGTCATTTGTTTAGATGTCAGTTTCAAAACCATGGTTGTCTAGACAGCTAAAACTGGCTGAGTGCAGGGAGTTTCCAATTTCTACAAATGGGAATTGATGGAAAGAGTCAGCTAAGGAAACCAGCCTGAAAGCATGATGTTTCTGGAACCTCAAAGATAAGCCATCAGCAAGCTGAAGAGTCACTGGCAACAGGTTATGCTTTAAATGGTTCATATATAGGAGCTTCTTAAATATAGCTTCAATATAGGCTCCACCTAATAACAAATGAATAGCACAAAGAGCAAAACTGAATCACAACAATGACAGCAATCTTTCCAGTAAAGAAGATACCAGGGAGATAATATATGCTGCACAAGCTGTACACTTGACAACTCTAGGGGTTGCCATTTACATTGTATTCCACATAAATCACGCCTGCTAGAGATGTGCAGCGCACAACTTGTGCAACCATAAGCAGAAAACCCCAAAAGATTCTGTCATTAATATATAATAAAAATGCACATGAAAAACAGCACAAATTTTATGTCTGAAGTTATAAGCATTATGAATTGTATTTATTTAAAAGAAAAAGACTGATAAATTGGATTTTGTCAAATTAAAACTTTTATGAAGGACACCTGTATGAGAACAAAAAGACAAGCTACAGACTGGGAGAAAATATTTGCAAATCACATATCTAGCAAAGATCTTTTATCCAGAATATTATATACACAAGTACATGAAAAGAAGCTCAGCAGTATTAACATTTAGGGAAATAAGGTGCCCTTACATATGTAAAAGAATGGCTAATATATATATATATATATGAAGACAATATCAAACACTGGCAAGGATGTTGAGCAACTGCAACTGTCATGCACTGCTGCTGGGATGCAAAATGGTACAAGTACCTTGGAAAACAGTTTGGCAGTTTCTAATAAAGTCAAACATATGTTTTTCTTTTTTTTTTTTTTTTTTTGAGACGGAGTCTCTCTCTGTCGCCCACTGCAAGCTCTGCCTTCCAGGTTCATGCCATTCTCCTGCCTCAGCCTCCCGAGTAGCTGGGACTACAGGCGCCCGCCACTGCGCCCAGCTAAATTTTTGTATTTTTAGTAGAGACGGGGTTTCACCGTGGTCTCGATCTCCTGACCTCGTGATCCTCCCGCCTCTGCCTCCCAAAGTGCTGGGATTACAGGCGTGAGCCACCGTGCCCGGCCAAACATATGTTTATCATATGACCTCACTCCAGGGTATTTACTCTAGAGAAGTGAAAACATGTTCACACAAAAACCCATACACAGATGTTTACAGCAGCTCTATTCATAATTGACCAAAACTGGAAATAACACAAATGTCTTTCAACAAGTGAATGGTTAAACAAACTCTGGAATATCCATACAATGAAATTTCGCTCAGGAAAAAAAAGGAACTATTGATATATGAATAATATGAATGTGTCTCAAAGGCATTATGCTGAATGAAAGAAAACAGTCTAAAAAATTAAATAAAATAAATTTCTATTTATATGATATTGTGGAAGTGCAAAGCTATGGAGATGGAGATCAGTGGTTGTCAGGGTTAGGATGGAGGAGGGGTTGACTACAAAGGGACAGCATTAGGGAATTTGGGGGGTCCATTGAACTGCTCTATATTTTGATGGGGTGGTGGTTATATGGCTCTGCGCATATATTAAAGCTCAGCCAGACATGGTGGCTCATGCCTGTAATCTCAACACTGAGACTGAGATGTAATTATTATATACTAATGACAGAATCTTTTGGGGTTTTCTGCTTATGGTTGCACAAGTTGTGCACTGCACATCTCAACACCGAGACTGAGATGAGGTGGAATGATTGCTTGAGCCCAGGAGGTTGAGACCAGCCTGAGCAACATAGCGAGAACCCGTCTTTACAAAAAATAAAGCTGGGCATGGTGGTGTACACCTGCAGTCCCAGCTACTCAGGAGGCTAAGGTGGGAGGATCACTTAAGCCCAGGACTTCAAGGCTGCAGTGAACTGAAGTCATGCTACTGCACTCAAGCCTGGGTAGTAGAGCTAGACCCTGTCCCCCATCACCCTCCTCAAAATTAAAACTCACAGCACTGCCCACCAAAAAAAGTTAATTTTATAGTAGGTTAATTAAACTATAAAAAAGCATTTTAAAACTCTCAAATCTCTCTACTATACCACTCCTGCCTCCACTCTCATTCCTGTCATTTTCACCTCTCCTATACTACCGCAATTGACTCCCAGCTAGACTTCTCTTCAATTGCAATATTCAACTCTGTTTTCTCGATGAATTATTATGAAATATTTCTATTGCACAAAATTTTATAAAGAGAAACAAAATCAGTCATATCTAAATAGCTCTACCCTCTCGAGATTTGGCAGGTACTCCACTCCTTATGGTTTCCCCAAAACTGAGACCAAACGTGAAAATTAAAATAAGTATCCAAAAGAATATATGCTTGTATTATGTTACACATTTATACCATAGCTTAACAGAAATACAGCTTTATCATGGTGCTGGAAATAGAGTTTATTTTTATTTTTTATTACCTTTTTTTGAGACAGAGTCTCGCTCTGTCGCTAGGCTAGAGTGCAGTGTCATGAACTTGGCTCACTGCAACCTCTGCCTCCTGGGTTCAAGCAATTCTTCTGCTTCAGTCTCCTGAGTAGCTGGGACTAAAGGTACATGCCACCATGCCCAGCTACTTTGTTTTGTATTTTTAGTAGAGATGGGGTTTCACTATGTTGGCCAGGATGGTCTCAATCTCTTGAGCTCGTGATCCGCCCACCTCGGACTCCTCCCAAAGTGCTGGGATTACAGGCGTGAGCCACTGCACTCGACCAGAAATAGAGTGCATTCCTATACCCAGCCTATTTTATTCATTTGTGGTTCATTTCTGTGTCTCCTGACCTAGCCCCTGAGCCTACTGCTTCTGGCAGGTGCTAAACTAGACCTAGTTGAATTGAATTTTTTAGCTGTTTCAACTCAGCAGCTCTTTTGACCTGTTGCCTTTGTCATGTGAATGTGGAGAAAAACTGGATGAAAGAATTAACATGCTAGACTTGGCACAACAATACTAATGCCTGGAAAAGAGCAACAACATCCCAGAGATAGCATCTATTAAACAATTAATTGGCCATTTAAGAAACATGAGCTAGAAAATAGAAGAAAGAGAATTTCCCAATGGGCTACTAAAAAAAAATGCACTGGGGTTAAAAATTGAAAGAAAAATAAAACAAAAGTATTTTATCCCAATGTTATTTTAGGTGCTCCTGGATTAACTAGACAATCGTGAGGCAAGTGATTTTAAAACAAACAAAAAAATTGTAAAATATGCACTGGTATAATTTAGCAGATAATCAGAGCTGCAGCAGAAAACTAACTTTATTTGGAAATAATTAGTATGCCATAGCTACTCAGAGGAGCCACATTTATTGCTAATAGCTGATGCTCAGGTGGTGCTGATAGTTCTATCACCAAAACTAATTAAGGGTCTTAAAGAGGAGGAGGGAAACCACACGGGGAGACAGAGATGGCTGAACAGATGGGGTGGCTCAGAGGCTCCATCAAACAGGATGCCTTCATTGCAAAGTGAATAATTAGCCTGGAAATTCAAACACACACACAAGGCCTGCAGGCCCCAGCACTAGTGCTGAGAGAATTAGGGGTCAAGCAGAAGAGCTAACAGTCATTGAGCACTTACTCTATGCCAGGCACATTACCTGATGGAAGCCTCACAACCACCTCTGTTTGCAGAAGAAGGAATTGAAGCTTAAGGAAGCTTTGTAGTCTGCAAAGCTCACACAGCTTGTAAAGTCATGCAGGTAAGCTCTACACCCAGTCATTCTGACTCCAGAGCCCATGACCTTACTCACAACATACTGTCTCATGCATCCAAAATCAAGCTGTGGTAACTGCTCTGGTTCAACGTCTTCTCCAAAAGACATGTTAAAATGTAATGGCCATTGTGACAGTATTAAGAAGCAGGACGTTTACAAGGTGATTGGGTCATTAGGGCTCTGTCCTCATAAATGGATTAATGCCATTATCATGGGAGTAGGCTAGTTATGTTGGATGTGGGCGACTGATTAAAGGATGAAGTTTGGCCCACATTTCTTCCCTCCTGTCTCTGCCCCTCACACCCTCTTGTGTGTACATTCTTTCTCACCATGTGATGCCTTCTGCCATGTGCGACACAGCAAGAAGGCCTTCACCAGATGCAGCCCCTTGATCTTGGAATTCCCAGCCTTCAGAACTATGAGCCAAATAAATTTTTCTTTATACATTGCCCAGTCTGTGGTATTCTGCTATAGCAGCAGAAGATAGACTAAGACAAAGATCCTTGCACAATTTCTGATGACTAGTTTCACAGATACAGGCCTTGACTTACATTCAGAAATTTTCTAATTGTAGTGCTCTCTCTCCACTCCAATTTGGAATTTACTTGTTTTCAGAACTCTGATCTCTGAGCTGAAATGATGTGAAAACTAAATTTGAAAAATAAATAATTGGATTAATGTATCAGGATGTTATTCCCTGATCTTAGCAACTTATTTACAGCTATCAGAAATATAATATGATGATAGAAAGACATATTGTGTCTAATTTCATCCATCGAGGCCATACCCTGGAAGAAAAGTTTTGGGGCCAGCACTTATTTTTCTTCAGTCATTCATCCACACCACATGAAGAGTTGCCTGCTTTGTCTATGTGTAGGCTTGTTGGTAATTTTACTTCAGGTTTCAAGAAACAGAGACCCATTCAAGCTGTCTTAAGTAATGGGGGTATGTTGTAAGGGTGAATGTGGAAAAATACAGGATTCTCAACTACTGGATCACACTACAGAGAAAAAGAGGAACCACAACAAAGCCAGGCCTCCCAGACACTGTGATTAGTTCAGAAATTGGCAAATCGGTGACTGAGTTACCCATCAGCCTCTCAGCAACATGACCTGTTGATTCCTGTTTCAGAAGCTGGCTACTATTGCATTTATTTTCACTGTCATTTTTTACCATATTGTGTCTGCTCATTCAAATATTCTGCTCACTTGTGCTAACTGTAGAAACATATGGAAAATATAGGAGGTAAAACCACCATTCAGGTGGTTCTTCAGTATTTTTTTTACACATACACTATATTTTTAAAAATAAAAAGATCTACTCAGCAAGTGGTGCTGGAAGTAATTGAATATTTGCACAAAAAGACAGAAAAAGGTCAGGCGCAGTGGCTCATGCCCATAATCCCAGCACTTTGGGAGGCTGAGCTGGGTGGATCATTTGAGGCCAGGAGTTCAAGACCAGCCTGACCAACATGGTGAAACCCCGTCTCTACTAAAAATACAAAAAATTAGCCAGGCATGGTGGTGCATGCCTGTAATCCCAGCTATTCGGGAGGCTGAGACATGAGAATCACTTGAGCCTGGGAGGCAGAAGTTGCAGTAAGCTAAGATTGTGCCCCTGCACTCCAGCCTGGGTGACAGAGCGAGACTCTGTCTCAAAAAACGAAAAAAAAAAAAGAACAAGAAAAAAGAAAGAAAAGAAAAAAACGAACTTCAACATTGGATCAGATAATATACAAAAATTAACTTAAAATGTGTCATAAACCTAAACCTAAAAGCAACAGATATAAAATTTTTATTTAAAAAAACATAGAAAAGTATGATGACATTAGGGTAGGCAAAGATCTCTTAGATCACAAGAAACATAAGCCATATTCATTGACTGTGACAAATGTATCATACTAATGTTAATAATAGGAAAAGGTGGGTGTGGAGCATATGAGAATCTTCTGTGCTATTTTTGCAAGTTTTCTATAAATCTAAAACTAAACTAAAAACTTTATATTGAAAAAGCATCAACCATTAAATTAAAGAATGAATAAATTGATAAATTAAAAGCATTTGCTCTTTGAAAGACACTATTATAAAAATGAAAAGACAAATTATAACCTGGGAAGAAATATTTGCTGATCACATATCTGACAAAGGAATTATATGCAACATATATAAAGAACTCTCAAAAATCAGTATTAAGAAAATAACCCCAATTTTTAAAAATTTGAATAGAAGTTTCACTAGAAAAGATATATGGATAGCTTATAAGCACATGACAAGATGATTGATGCTAGTCATTATGGAAAGGAGATACCATTACATACCTATAAGCATGGCTCAACTTGAATAGTACCTTGAGCTGAGAGAATACAAAGCAACTGGAAGTCTCATGTGTTGCTGGTAGGATTGAAAAGTGGTACAGACCCTTTCAGAAAGAGTTTGGTTTTTTCTTAAGCATACACTTACAATGCAACAAAATAATTCCTCTCTTAAGATGTTCACTGAAGAGAATTGAAATATACGGCCTATACACAAATATTCATAATCATCAGAAACTGGAAACAATCCAAATGGCTGGAGCTGGTAAATAAATAGATTGTGATATATCCATATAATATAATGCTTTTCAGCAAGAAAAGGAATGAAGTATTGATACACACAACATAAAAAAACTTCAAAAGTGAAAAAGTGACATGAAAAAGGCATATATAGTATATTATTTTATTTATCTGATATTCTGGAAAATGAAAAACTATAGTTTTCTAGTGCTATGGTCTAAATGTTTGTGACTCCCCCAAATGCATATGTTGAAACCTAATCTCCAATGTGGTATTAGGTGAGGCTTTCGGGAGATGATTAGTTCATGAGGGCTCCATCCTCATGAATGGAATTTCTGCCCTTATATAAGAAACCCCAGAGAACTGGTTAGTCCCTTTTACCATGTAAGGACACAGAGAGAAGGCACTGTCATGAGGAAAGGAGCCCTTCCCGGACACCAAATCTGCCAGTGCCTTGATCTTGGACTTCCCAACCTCCAGAACTGTGAGAAGCAAATTTCTATTACTTATGAGTTACTTAGTCTAGGGAATTTTGTTACGGCAGCCCATACGAACTAAGACAACCAGAGACTGGGAGTAAAGGGAAGATATTGACTACAGAGGTGCATGAGGAAACTTTCTGGGGTGGTGGAAAGAGTCTGTATCTTGATCATGGTTGTGGTTACACCACTGTATACATTTGTCAAAACTAATCAAAGTATATACCTCAAAAGCAAGAATCTTACCATATGTAAATTGTACCTCAATAAACTTGAGTTTAAAAAATAAAACTGAGATATCTTCTATATTATTTTATATAGTGTCTCTCTCTCTCTCACTTAACATCAGAGCACTAAATACGCCATGAAAACATGACTTTAATGACTACATCAAATTTTACTGTGTGAGTATATGGTAACTCATTTAATTATTGTCCTATTGTTCAACAATGTTTAGTTCCAATTTTTTAAACATATATTCTCACATGAACATCTTTGTATGGCAGTTCAGTCTTTCATTTCATTATTGCACTGGAACAAATTCCAGACATGAGCCAAGGGTATGAGTGCTAGTGTAAGGTTTTGAAAATTTACTGCCAATTTTCTTCCCAGACAAGCTTACACACCTATCATTGGAATAGTGGGTCTTTAATAAAAATCTTAAATATATCTTTTTTAAAGAACATGAAGCAATAACACAAACAGAGGTTTATTCAAATTACTCTGGGTTTGTAAGAAAATGAATAAATCTACAGAAAAGACAGTCTTCTGTGAAATTTCCAGAGGTCCTCTACAATCAGTTTTTTAATAATATTTTCCATTTAGAAGAGAGATTACTTTTTCCATTTATAATATATTGCTTTGCATGATGAAGAACAACTAGCAAAATAATTCATCAAAATCCTATTTACACTTGTATTTTCAAGAGCAACCATTTATTTCAAATAAGATGTCTCCCTTCTTTTAACCCTTTTAACCATTAGTGCCCACAACAAGTAAGATTGTTAGAATGTTCATAGGAATCTTTCAGTGTTACAAATCCTGTATTTCACAATAAAATCCTAAGCTCACAATATTTTTTCATGTTCTGATGCCATATTCAAGGCACAATTTATGCTAATAGATGACTCTTCCTTATAATAGAAAAACCCAACCTTATTGAGTTTCTAACAATGTCCCTACTCACACGTTAGCTCTGCTGCAACTAAGATAAACACATTGCTTACCTAACATTTTAACTATAAAGTAAGCAAAATAGAGCAATAACTCTTGACAAAGTTGAATTCAGTTTCAAAATGTCTTCATGGTGAGTAAATAAAATTTCTAAACCTGGGTCATGTGATCCTGGAGTTCTGATCACCATCTTTCATTGCTGACTTTAAAGATAAATAATGTTTGTCTGAATAGCTCCATCTGAAGCCCTCTTTTCTGAATTATTTATACAGGCATGAATTTTGATAGTACAGTTTCATGCAGAACTTTAACCACATCATGAAACTTCAGAACACAAGGAACCCTGATTTGCCCAAATCCTCACAGCAGGTTGGCAGTCATAAGACTGTGAACTCAGATTCCAAGCCTTGGGATCTTCAGGCTCAGCCCACTCCACCTCTCTCTCTGTTCTACCTTGGCTTGGGTAACACATTTGACTATACATGTCAGGTTTCTCCTGCCATATTGCTCAGTCTGTTAAGTGAATTAGAATTACACCAATGAAAGTTCTATTCCAAACCATCCTTAATATTCCATTACATCTTCCAGAGAAACCAAAGCCAACTTCTAAAATCAAAGAAATGTATTTAGGATTTTTTAACAATGTACACTTCTAGCACATCAATACACCTAATTTTATTAACTGTTATTTTTAGGACTTTTTTTTAAAAAGGAAAATGTCACATTTTGAATAGACAATCAGAATAAATAAGAGATCCCTCCACTGATGTTTTCTTCGTCTCTCTCTCTATCACACACACACACACACACACACACAGAGTTTCCCACAGACTGTTGGTGTACACACCACCAAGGAACCTACCCAAGCAATACCAAGGCCATAAATCTCCCCCAGCCAACTGTTGGGTTTTAGACAAAGCCAAGTCTTTCCTCTCAGGGCTGAATGCCATGGACTGAGGACCATTCAGCTCAGACATTCTCAAGAAGGCCATCCCAGGCCAGGTGTGGTGGCTCACATCTGTAATCCCAGCACTTTGGGAGGCTGAGGCAGGTGGATCACTTGAGGTCAGGAATTTGAGACCAGTCTAACCAACATGGTAAAACCCCTTCTCTACTAAAAATACAAAACTAGCCTGGTGTGATGATGCATGCCTGTAATCCCAGCTACTTGGGAGGGTAAGGCAGGAGAATCACTTGAACTCAGAAGGCAGAGGTTGAAGTGGGCCAAGATCACACCATTGCATTCGAGCCTGGGCAACAAGAGCAAAATTCCATCACAGGAGAAGAAGAAGAAAAAAAGAGGAGGAGGAGGAGGAGGAAGAAGAGAAAGAGGGAGAAGGAGGAGGAGAAGGAGAAGAGGAAGAAGAAGGAAGGAAGGAAGGAAGGAAGGACGGAATGGAGTGAGGGAGGGGGGCAACCATCCCAAAGCAAAATTAAAGGAGGCAGTGTGTCCATCGGTCCACTCTCCACTCGTAGCATTTCTCTCTCCTTGTGCCTTCTCTCCTTCCAGGTCTCCAGGCCTCTTGTTCCCCTGCTGTCCCCAGTTCCAATTACCTGAGAAGCCTATCTCATGTTTGATTCCCACAGCAAAACACTCTAAAAACAAAAGTCTGAGAAAAGCTAAGCCTTCCCAGCCAAATGAATCAGCAGAAGAAACATTGGACAGAGGACCAGATGATGTGGATTCTCTTTCCAGCTACCCAACTCACTAGCTGAGCAACACTGGGCAAACCCTCTGGCTCTCTGGACCATAGCAGTGAAAGGAGTGAGGTGGGCTGGGTTGTTTCAGGAGGTTGTACTGAGCCACACCTCTCATGGTCTAGAAAGGCTACACCTTAATTGGAATAAAGGGCCCTCCAGCATCAGGGAGTCAGTGAGTGATGGAGATACTTCAGGTGCAGCGGATGCAGCAGGTACACCCTGGCAGCAGCTCCTCCTGCCATGCTCTTGAGAGGACACTATGGAGCCCTCAGCCAACTGTCAAGCTCCACACTCAGAGGCTCTGTAGCCCAATCTGCATTTGTTCCCCAGGTTTGCATAGTTACCCCAAACTAATTTGTCTCTTGACCAAATACTTCAGCAAAAAGCCATTGAATGTTTATCAGACCCTCAGGACATACAATTTTGATGAGCCCCTTCTGGTTTATGTTGCTTTGTTTTAAATATCCAACTTGAGAGCAAACTAGATTTTCAACAACAAAGAGAGTTCATTTCACCAAGATAATACACATGTCCAGAAGTCCTTTCACTATAGCCATGTGTATCCCCAGAGCATTAGATTCTACCCTATACATAATTAAAGAAGCAGGCATTCACCTGCCAGTGACAATGAAAAAGCAGCAGAAGGTCACAGAGTGACCCACCTGGTGTAGTGGCTGTGGATACAGAACATAAGAAAGAATCACCTACCAGCCTGCAAGTGCCATGGGGCAGGGATTTTATCTGTAGAACAGATCCTGCACTTACAGGCTGTCTTAGTCTTCTCAGGAAGTTATGACAAAATACCACACATTGGGTGGCCTAAACAACAGACGTTTATTTCCCACAGTTCTGGAAGTCTGAGATCAGAGCACTGGCATGGTCAGGCTCTGGTGAGGGCTCTCTTCCTGGTTTGCAGATGGCTGCCTTCTCACTGTGTTCTCACACAGCAGAGAGTGAGACAGCAGGCAAACTCTCGTGGCTCTTCTTTAAGGGCACTTATCCTATGATGAGGGGCCTACCCTCATGACCTCATCCAAACCTAATTACTTCCCAAAGGCCCTGTCTCCGAATGCCATCACATTGGTGGTTAGGGCTATAACATGCAAATTTGGGGGCTATAGAATCCATTCCATAACAGAAGGCTTCAATAAAATTTTGTTGAGTTTCTCAATAAAACCATAGGTGGATAAATGAACTGAGAAGAAGAAAGAAAGCAAAGTGTGACTGATATAAATCTACCTGTTCTATGGAATTATAAGGAAAAATACAAGCTTTTAGCCAAACCAGCCATCAGATAAACATTACAGGGCAAGTTCTATCAGTGGTGTTTTTTTTCTCATGATTGCAAAGGGCAGTCGATCCATCCTACAGCTACGCAATGTGTGTAAGTGGATACCATGTGCTGGGGGCAACAAGTTCTGGTACAAAGGAATGCAAAGGTCAATTTTCCACCTCTGTTAGAATGTGAACTTGCATTTAAAGACTCTAGGAGTCCCCCTCTTCCTGTATCACCATCCCATTTACTCACACATATCTTGTTTTTATTTGAGTATTTTTTTTGGTCCCATGTCCATTATCCTGGGTTTTTTATTTATTTGTTCATGCTGTAGTTTATCTAAGTAAAACCTGGGAATTAGAACTTTATGAAGGTGTTTAGGAGGGAAAAGAGAATCAGAATGAACTCAGAACCTTGTCCACCTTGTCTCATAATGGTCCACAGAGTAGATATCATAATAAATTGGAAGAAGTGTCTGTAATGGGAGCTGTAGAATTCCAATACAGAGAGGCTCCAGGATGGCAACTGTGGGGAAGGAGGGCTTAAAGCTCTGTATGACTCCCCATGTTTAGATTTGTGAAGTCTATTTTTTATAGACTTTACAAGTAATTTGAGACAAATGTTATGTTAAATAACCTTCTCTTTTACCTGCTTGTGGCAATTAGAAGAGGAGACATATAGAATGACTTTAGACCATACAGATTGCCACGAGATCCTCCACCAAACTAAACAATCTAATCACAGGAGGAAAGGAATTTGTGCTTTTGTTCATTCATTCATTCTTAGACTTATTCATTTCCCAGACATTGAGTGAACATCTACGCTGTGATGAGAAATGCAAAGGTGAACAAAACAGGGTTCCTAAATTGATTTTCCCCATCTTGGGATTTCACAGTCCTAGAGGAGGTTCCTCCGGGGCTGATTAATTTATTTCACTTCCTCTAAAAGTGTTTACAAAGATTAGTAGAGAAAATGAGATGAGACAGATGTGGTTTTAAATCCCAGCTCTGCCACTTAGATGTGTGATATTTGGCACATTTCTTAACCACTCTAAGCTTCAGTTTATTCATCTACTAAATATGAATGATAATATCTATCTCATAGGATTGTTGAGGTTTACTTTAAAAAAAAAAAAAAAACAAGCATAAAGAGCCTGGGATAGTACCTGGTGCACAGTAGGAATTAAATCAATGTTAGTTTGTTTCTTCTACCACCCCATGTTTTCCTGATTATTTTGCTATCAGGTTGTGCTGAGTCTTGTACATCACTGCACTCCTCACAACACCCAGCATCCTTTCACACATACCACTTTTAGTGAATTGGACCTCAATCTCCCACATAAGTTTGGCTGCAATTGACATTTTATGGACTGCAGCCTTTCTTCTTTGCTTCTCACACATGCCAGTATAAAAATTTCAAGTAAGCTAACGGAGGCTTTATAAAGTTTTTTACATTACTACTAATAAAAGCTAACATTTATTGACTTGAGGCAAACCATGTTCCAGGCACTATTCTAAAGTGTTTTACATGTGTTACCTCATTGGATTCTCATAAGAGCCCTATGAGGTAGGTGCTATATTGTGCCTGTTTTTACAGCTGAGTAAACTGAGGAACAGAGAAGTTAAGTAGCTTGCTAAAAGGTCTGCTGCCAGCAAGAAAGGGAGGAAGGAGTTTTAAACCAGGCAGCCTGTCCCCCGAGGCCAGCCTCTTAACCACTGTACCACACTACCTTTTGCTTAGAGAGATTCTGAGGTAGTGATGATAAGTGGTATTGGGTTGCAGGTACAATAAGAGACATCAGAGTCTACAGCCAACTCATTTGGTCACAAAATGCTAGGAATTCATCAAAAGTGTATTTGATAGGTTTCTGTAAAAAATTGTAACTCCATTTACAGATTGCTTCTGTTACACATAAAACTGAAGCAACACAACTAGTTTTTCTGTAAGATTTGGGAGCCAGTGTTCCAGGTTTGTCTGAACTCCATAAACACAATTTATTCATTCAACACCACTGAGCACTGTGCACAAGACCAGCAATGTTGTAATGATACAGAGACAAGAAAGACGAGTCCAGCCAATGAGAAATTCACTATCTAGGGAAGATGAGAGAAATACATAAGAAAGTATAATAATAACAACATAACTGCCCAGTGTGAAGTACTGTGGACATGCAAGGGTAAAATAAATATCCTCCAAGACACTTTACTTAATAAGGAAAAGGAAGAACTTCCTTTTAGAGTTCTGGAGGCATCCTTCAAGTGGGCTTTCATGAGTACAATTTTCACTCATTTCACAACAATTGAGAGTTGAACTCTGCTGAGCCAGCACCTCCCAAAATAAAAGTCTCCTCTTCTCAGCTGACTTCAAGCAAACCTGAATATTCTGCACATCTTCAAACCTTCCCTCTCTGCCATCCAACTCCTAGACCTCTCAATGTCTAGCTTTCTAGAATAAACAACATATAATGTTGAATCAGACAGTTCTTTCCAGAGACAGGGTCTCCATTACACTATAGATCATTTCAATGGAATCCTGCCCAAGGACTAGAAGAAGAACACTATGAACCCAAGTCTCAAATGCTCGGTTTTATGACAATTTAAGTTTGCTGGGCTTGGGTTAACATAGTTAATGTTATTCCCAGTCTTAGAGCTGGTTTTGTATAAAGGATGGAGAAGAAAATAACTAATACATAAAAGACTTTTTTTTAAAGCTCCGCTGTAAAATAGAGGAAAACATAGGGGGAAAATGTCTTTTCATTTCATTTTAAGAGCAGAAGGAACAAAACTTCTTTAGCTTTGAAGAAGAAAGGAAGAATAATAAAAAGCAAACTTTTTGAAGGCCAGCTTTATAAAAGTCCATGTATCCACTTTGGAAAACTGTTTGGCAGTATCTACCAAAGATGATCATTTGCTGTGACCCAGTGTCTCAGCAAATTCATTCCTAGATATATACTCCAAAAAAAAAATACACGCATATGTTCACCAAAAGACATGTTTTAGAATATTCATCAAAGCTTTATTTATAATTGTTCCAAACTGGAATCTACCCAAATGCCCACCAAGACTTGAATAAATATATTGTGGAATATTCCCACAGTGGAATTCTATACACCAATGAGAATAAATGATCTACAATTATAGTATACACAACAATATAAATGAATCTCACAAACATAATTTCAAGTGAAAGAAGCTAGACACATTACCAATAATTCCATTTATGTAAAGTTCAAAAATAAGCAAAAAATATGCTGTAAGAAATCAAAATAATGGTTATCTTGGGCAAGAAGGTGAGTAGGTAATGACTGATGGGGTGTTAGGGAGGACTTCAGGGGTACTCATAACTGTATTTTTCTAATCTGAGTGCTAGTTCCATGAGCCTATTGAATTTATGAAAATTCCTCAAACTACATTTATATGTACTTTTTATACATTTGTTTTTGCTTCAATAATTTTTTTACTCTGTAAGATTTAGAACCCTAAGCCACACTCTTTTTTTTCCTGTACTCTTTAAAGAATATGTACTTGAAAAAAATCCTTGAAAAGAGAAATATGTACACATTTTACAGTTAATTGTACTACTTGGAAGAATGTCAATTTAACTTTTCTATGAATGCTTTCAGAAGCTAAATACATCCAGTTTTGGGTTCAGTAGACTACTTATTCAAATTTTCTGGGCTAAACATAGTGTTTGGTGTTTTTATGATTATTACCTTCCAATTGGGCTTCAGATATGTTTATGTTATAGATCATGGTTTAGAATGACATTTACCAAGACATAAGAGAGTGATGACAGTGAGAAGTCATTTCTTTTGTGAAATCTGCAATTAGGCTCAATTTTTAGCTTCTAGTTCTTGTATGACTTTCATCCAATAATTTTCCAGGAAATTATTTTGTGTCAACTTTAGATAACTGCAACTTTGGCTTGTTCACCAATTTAGAGGATGTTCTATTCTTTGTGCTATGAGGAATTAGATCTAAATTACAGGCTTTATATCTGACATCCAAAAATGAGTGTGTCAATGTTTCAAATACAAGATTATTTTTTACTTTCAGTAATAATTTTCTGGTGTTTCAAGCACAGCTATTGTACTCACCTTGTTTCCTTTAACACCTGAATTATAAACTTTATACAAACTAATTATAGCTTGGTTCTATGCATATAAATTAACATAGTTTATAAGCAACACTTACTGAGCTTACTCTAGCAAATATGTAGTCCAAAACTTTTGTAACTTCTTGGATCAATAGCTTTAAATCTATTACTGTTATAAATTCTCAGATAGTTTAAAACACGTAACAGCACATTCAAATGTCTTTTAGAGATATAGCAAAAGAAGATGTGAATCTTTAAAAAAAACTCCAACAACGAAAATTGTAATAAATCAACTTAATCCAATCTCCTACTGCATAGTCAGCAAGCTAAAAAATTATATGATTTCCTTATGTCTTCGATTTTATTCATGCACAAATTCTCTTCTCTTCATTTATCTTACAGCTTTCCCAGACCACACAATATTCTTGGGATGCTGAGAAACCTGGAGAGCTAAACTCACAACGGACCACTCTCAGTATATATACCTATTCTCACTGTGCATACCTGTAATTACTAGCATTTATTTAGCACCTCCTATGTGTCTAGCATTACTACCCTTTGAAAGAGGTAGTTATTAATCTTTATAATATCCCAATAGTTTCTTTCACTAATCACATTTGATAGTTGAGGAAGCTAAGGCACAAAGATTTTAAGTAACTTACCTACAGTCTCAACACTTGCAAGTCACAAACGTATGCATAATAATTCCGCCCCAGCACTGTGACTCCACAACTATTACACTACACTGCCTCCAACTAATAGGAACTCAGGTACAAAGACAAATTCAGCCCACACAGTACTATCTATGAATCCGGCTCTTGCTGTGCTGTTCACTAATACTCCACTCCTGCCTTCTAGACTCTAATGAAAATTCTAGCTCTGCGCTTATTCTGTGGAACAGCCCATACCACTGGTATTCAAACGGAGCACTCTTACTTCCTTTCATGCTATGAAAGAGCAAGAGCTTTAGACCTTTTGTCATCGTCACAGGGGCACCTCGGGTCAGGATTTAGAGAATTCTAAATTTTGATGCATTTTTTTTCGTAGGATATTTTATTGCTGGCAAACTGGTTAATAAGTTGGGCTTGTAGCGCCATCCTAAAAATTCGCTAGATAATTAAAGAATTGATGGAACACAGACTCCCGAGATAGCACAAAAAACAAATCTCGAGATTTCTGGGAATTTGAAGTTCACAAAAAAGTCAAAATTTATCAAATTGTAAATTAAGATGTTTTCTGAGTCACATGCAAATACAAAATACCATTTCAAAAATGTTCAAATCATTAGAAAAACTAGACACTATGTATTCTCTAAAATTTATTTACAGTTAATAAGTTAAAAAGCAAAGTACAAGCAGATTATAAATCTCAACCATAAGCACATCAAACTGTCCAGGGAAACACTTTGATTCCATTACAAACAATTTTTTTCTAATGCGCTTAAGACATAATAGTCTATCAAAAAATATTTTAAACACACCAATAAAGTAAATATTAGGCATATATGTCCATTAAAAACCATTAAAGAGTCCTGTGGCAATCCTTAAAACAATGAAAAACTTTTGAGTTCAAAATTGCTCAGATATTTTGTATTCAAATATTTTTAAAATTTACTTAAGAGTTTTCTAAAAAATAGTACTATCATTTGCACACAGCAGATCAATAGGTGTCAGTCACCAGCTTAAGTTACAGTTGTCAATATTCAAACTTGAATAAAATACACATCACAACAGCGACACTTTGCACTATCAACAATGGAGCTTGCCCTCAACAATTATGACGTTACTGGTTTTAGTAACATAAAAATACATTGCTGGTTGACAGGAAGGATAAAAATGACATCAAGAATCTCAAAAAGTTATGTGAGGTGCCAGTCACCACATTTAGGCACTCAGGAATTAAAAATCAAATAAAAGCATAGCAAGGTGATGAATTTCCTCCTGGCTTCCCCCTCTACTTGTGCCATATGAGATAAAAAAGAAGGCAAGAGAATGAACGAAGATCATGAGATTTCTTTCAAAAACTATACACAAGCTAAGCTACAGACTTCACTTCAGAGGACAGTAAGTGGATGCCTGATCATAAAGGCCACTATGCCAAGTTTCTTTTCACATTCTGTGACAAAGTACCCATGAAATACTTTCACTTTCCTATTAGTATACCAGTCAACTATATTAGATGTTGCTTCACATTTTAAAAGTTGTAACATAGGTTTTTACCAAAGGAAAGGGCAAAAATAAAGATTTTTCACATCTTATTTCACAGACTAGAAATGGCATAATTTTTTAATAGCCCAGATGAATATCATATTAAATTCAAGATGGACAATCAGATCCAAAATGGAATCAGACAGCCCATGTAATCCAAAGAAGCATTTATGTGAGTTCAAGTATGCTAAAGTAACAAGGCATAGGAGAGAAAAATGTCAAGAATCTCAGTTAAAATAAATGAATGGTGTCAATGGTTATGTTTCAGTTGTGTGCTGAGCAGTTATCCTCCCAGTTAAGCCAAATTTCAAAATCCTCTGGAAAACTATCTAGATAAGCTATATGTCGAAATTGCATTCTAATATGGCCATTGGGTTTATTTTTCATTATTATAAAACTATATACAATAGTGAAGTTGTACAAATACATTTTTTCCAGGTGCTAGTTAGCTATAAAAGTTAACAATATATTTTTGGGAAGAAAACCTTATGCATCTGAAATACAATTGGCAATGGAAGCTAATAACCAAAAGATATGTCTAAGCTTCCTATCACAAATATAATTTAACACTCTCCATCTTCTAAGGAATTATTCATTTTATTTACTCGTGACAGTGTTTGTACAATGCATTATCATTGAGTAGTGAATAAAAGACTGAAGCTTACTAGAAAACTGGCATCAAGTTACATGTATGTGTGTATATATATATAATTTTTTTTCTTTTAACAAGAACACTGAAATTAAAGTCACAACACTCCTATATGGACTACTAAACTTGAAATACTCATTTCAGAAAGCTATGCCATTTGAATCCTAGGAACACAAGAGTCAAAATTCTAACTCTCATTATTCTCCTAAAAAGCTGCCAAGCAGAGATAAGCTTTAGTATTAAAGATTTCACATGTCAAGTTCCAGCCCAGTATGGATCGTTTCATGGCAGAATACTTAAATTTGAAATAACAGTGGTACAAAAACACTACTTGACCCTTTAGGTATTGCAGTAAAAGCTGGCTGTGGCACTGCTGGCTAAAAACTATTAAGTTTTCCTGCCACAAATGACCAAAGGCACTTGGATAATCAAGAATTCCACACTGGGCCATATGGTATAAACACTATAAAAGCGTAAAGAAGGGTCAATATTCTGTGTGGCTCGCCTGTTTGATTCCTGTGGTCTTCAGCTGTCAAAGACCTAGAACTGCAAACATATAATGAGTGGCAAAAAGGTTAAAAAAATGTTGGGACAAAAAAGTCTTAGAACTAAAAGTCAACTAATTTTCATTATGTTTGTAAAACTGATGAATATTAGTCTAGACATTTCTTGTTATCCAACAACAAAAACAAAAAGGAAATAGATTTATTTCGCCCAAAGTAACCTTAACCAGTTATTTGATACCAAGAAATGCCTCCACCCCTCTTGATCATTAATAGTTCTAAGAATTCTAATGGGTATTCTGTTTATCATTTTAGTCATAATGTTTACACACATCCATCTCTCCTATGCAACTCCCATTTTAAAATACATTATCCTTGTAAAATACATTACAAGGATAATGTATTTTAAAATACTTGAACGCATAATATTCCTGGATTTGTATGTTAGACCAGGACAGCCGGCCAAATCATCTCCAGTCGGATTCCAGTGACTCCTGTAACCAAAACCAGTTCTTCACAATTTATTCATTTTTTTAATCACACACCAAATGGTTTCAATGCATTTTTTTATTCAATTCAAAAGAATTTAACAAGTTAACTTTTCCTAAACAAAAGTTTTCCTGTGTATTCTACCATTTTTAGGAGCTCAGTAAATATAAACATTGTTTCAATACAAAACCTTTAGAAACACCTTGAAAATGTTTAAACAGCTGTGTTTTGCATGTCTTTGTTTGTAATCACTGAGCCCATACAAATCCTTGCACTACTAACAGTCACAAGCTTGAACCTCTTAAAAAATATCCTCGATCAAAACTTTGGAATCCAGTAAAAATTAGGAAACGAGTGGGCTTCAGAATACCCTGAGCACAAACTAGTGCAACACCACATGTTCGAACTTCTGTCCAGAAAGAGGGGTGGCAGTGAAATAGAAAAAGGGGGAGATAAAGAGCAAGTAAATTCTGGCTTTATTACACAAGCACGAAACCAAATTCCTTTGGAAAAATAATGTCTTCGGAGGACTTCCAGACCAGTGAGGTAGAGTCCAACAGGGAGAAAACGGATCTGCCCCTAAGGTCCTGGAGACGTCTCAATCTGGGGTCAGGAAGAAAGGGACCTCCCCTGCGGGTCCAGCTGTCCCCTCCCTCTGCAGGCCGGGTGCGGGAGGCAGCAGAGGGCACACCTGCCCCGGCGTCCAAGACGACGGCGCCGCGGCCCGGGACAGGGACAACCATCCGGCAACTTCTTCGCGCGTAAAGTGCACTGGGGGCCGGGGTCCTGGCCGGATCTGTAAACACTCGACTGACACCTGTTCATTCCTCCGGGCGGAAGGTCTGTCCCAGGGTCGGGGCCGGCAGGAGGCGCCCTGGAGGCCGCGCCTCATGCCCGGGGCACCGGGAAGCGGCGGAGCCTCACCATGGGTTCCAGGTTCACTCGCAGGACCTGGCGCGCCCTGCGCCGCGCTGCCGCCAGGCTGCGCTCGCCCCACACGTCGCTGCCGACGCGGATGGTGGGGAAGGTGGTCAGCGTCGGAGTGGCCGCCCTCCAGATCTCCTCCAGGGTGCGGCCCCCGAAGCAGGGCCCGGGGGCCACGGGCTTGGCCGGGCAGCTCTCCTCGGGGGGCGGCGGTGGTGGGGGCGACGGCCGGGGCTTCCTCCTGCGGGCAGCGGCCGCCCGGGCTCCGCGGCGCCTCCTCCTGGACGCTGCGCGCGGAACCGGCCGGCGCGCCTGGCCGCGGGCTGTGGGGGGCCCCGGGGGGTCGGGCACCAGGGCCCGGCAGGAGGAGTAGCCGTAGACGTCCTTGCTGCGCAGGATGTGCGGGGAGAACTGGTGCTTGAGGCTGCAGAGAAAGCTCCAGAGCTCCGCGTCCGAGCTCATGAACTCCGTGCTGCGGGGCATGAAGAGCTTGAAGGCGTCGCCCAACGCCTTGGTGCTGTCAGCCAGCGACAGTTGCGACCGCGAGTACACCACCTTCTCCTCCCGCGCCTCCAACCCAGCCCCGTCTTCTGCCCTAAAGTCGCCGCCCCGGGCAGCCGCGGCCGGGGCGACCGGGGGCCGGCGCCGCCGCCTCTTCATGCTGCGCCGCATCGAAGGCCGCTCGGGGCCGCTCGCGCTCGCCGGGTCCCACTACTGCCGCCGCCGTCCCAGTCCGCGTCGGCTCCGCGGCGGCGACCGCTGCTGGCGTCTCTCGCTACTTTTCTCGCCTCCGCCGCCGCCCCTCCCCCTCCGAGGGCGGAGGACGCGGGCGAATATCCTGCCGCCCGGTACAAGATGGCGGCCGGCGCCCACCCCTGGGCTTTGTCATTGGACGGCGCCTCGCCCCCCTGGTTTCTCTTTCTTCTCCTCTCTTGCCTCTTTTCGCCGGCTGCCTTTCTTTAAATGTGCCCGCCTCAGGCCCCTCCCACCGCAGCCCTGACTCCACCCATTGGGTGCTCTCAGAAGAGGGGCGGGGACTGATGGGGGAGAGGCCAGTTCCTGGAAGATGGTGCTGGGGTGGGTGATGGCCTTTGAACGTAAGTCAACGGTTGGGTGGATCTAGGAGGGCTGCCACGTCTAGAGTAAGAGGGTGGATGTTGGCTACACCATGGGAAGAGTGACTCTTAGAGTGAGGGGGTGTGCAGTTGTGGATTGAGCTGGGAGCTCCACCAGTGTGGATAACAAAGGGAGATTTCTCTGAAGGATGTTCCTGGTATCACAGCTAGGGAATTTGGGTTTAAGTCTAGGGGAAATGGGCCTTTCGCAATTCCCATCCACCCTCTCAAAGGCCTCTTCTGGCATCTTCATTAAAAACTCTTCCTTGTCTTGACCCCAGCCCATCTCAAGAAGCCAGTAGTAATCCAGAATCATTCAGGTAACGTGCGTGGCTGGCAGCTGAGAGATTTTAGTCTCCCTCTGGACACTGGAGCCATCTTCATATTTAAGAGAGACCCTGCTTATCCAGAAAGCAAAACATCTCATACCCTATAAAACTAAATACTCTTTGCTCAAGTTGATCAAAGATCTATTACAATAAAGCCATTCTGCGAAAAGAAAATAGTTTTAAATACACAGTTCTTTATGGATGCCAATTCGTTTTTCATTTAGTTTTAAAATGTCAAAGCCATCCCTATCACTTAGAAAGGATGCATCATCGCAGACAACAGGTAAGGTTTCGTTGAAAAACACAAATTGTTCAAAACACATTACCTTTTGTATTGGGAGGAGAGTAGTGGACATTCTTTAGTCATCTTTTCTGTCCTCTGTACCTAACTCAATTCCTGTCAGGTAGTGGGCACTCGATGTGTTTGCCGAATGAATCAATGAAATACCACTGATTATCCCAAATAGTGTCAGAAATGTTGAAACTGCTTAGAACAGGACAATTAGATATTTTATATTGCAATTTTCACAGAACTCCTTTAAATTTCTTAAGGTTAAAAAAAAAAAAATCTCCTGACACTTAGAACTTTGAGGTGGGCATGTGGATTTTACCCAGGAAACATCTTATTTTGCAGTAATGAACAAAGTATAGGAGTTTTGTGATTTACATATAGTTGCTAATGATTTCCTCAAATATTTGACCTGAAAGAGACCTAGTTCATTCTCCTTATTTAACAGGTGAGGAAATCTGTACCCATAGAGGTTCAGTAATACAGCTTGCTGATAGCAGAACTGGGATTCTAAATCTTTCGATTTCTAATCTAGTGATCTTTGTATTTCACTGAAGGTTGTTCAAACTGTGCTGTCCAGACTCTACGGAGTTCAATAGAACATGCTTTATACATAAGTAGAATGACCAAGGACAGAGCTGTACCCCTATTCCTACTTCCACCCCACCCAGAATTGAGCAGTTTTTCTCTGTCTTATAATAGATTTATGAATAATATTTTGTTTGTTCAGTTTCAATAAAACCTAAAATAAATAATTTGAAAGCTCTACACCAGAGATTTCAAATTCTTGAAAGCTCTCACCACACAATGAGTTTATGGCAAAAATAAAACTCCACACAATGGGCTTATGGCAAAAATAAAACATTTAACCAGGAACCAGCTCTCTAGCAAAATCATGGTAACTTTCTGAATAGAAAATCATTTTCCTAGAAAAGCACACTCTGATCTCAGAACAAGATTACGGAGCCAAATACCAGCTTCCTAAATCCTTATAAAGGAATGATATAGCAACAACTCTTTGCATCACGATTTGCTCTTTCCGTAATTCTGAGAACACATGGTAAAGTGAAATTTGAATAATTTCCATTGGAATACCCAAAATCTAGAGTGAGCCATGGGAAAGTTAGGGGCGCTTCATAATGAAAAACAAGGATAAAACAAGGATTAAAGTAGACCTGGCTTTTCATATTTGAATCCCCTCCCTTCCTTGATAATCATCATTTTATAAATTCTTCAGGGTCTTTGCCACATAAATATATTCCAGACATTTACATAAATGTATAGAACTTATTTCAATTAAGAAGATAAACCTTTTTTAAACACAATTTTGGTTCTAAGAAAACATAAGATCTCAACTTGCCAAGTATTCAAGAGTTCATTTTATAATGCATGCTCATTTAATTTACTTAAAACCAAACAATATTTTTTATGAAATACTTTTAGGAGCTAATATCGTGATAAAGTGCTTATGTTATTGTATACATTTAAATTTGACATTATTTGCTGTATTCTGTTTCCTGTATTATTTTTAATTTTTTCTTGACCTCCACCTTTTAATTAACTCTAATAGTCTTGCAAATGGTTCCTTATCTGTTCTCCATAAATGAACAAAATTTACACGTAGAAATAATGTATCTCTTCTAGTTCCTGAGACTTTCTTGAGATACTATGAAGTTTATGGAAAGTTGGCAAATTAAATTTTTGCTCTTGAGTAATGATATTTTACAACCCTTAGTTTATTCCTTTACCTCTCAAGGGTAATAATGCCTCCTGTGTCTGCTAAATAAGTGATGAATAATAATAAACAAAAAAGCTATATGTATTTACTTTCTGTATTCAATATTTATGTAGTTAAAAAATAAATCCAAGCTGAATAAAGTGATGGGAAAAATTAAATAAAATGTATCTTTTAGCTACCCAGAAGTATTGCTTTAGAATCCAATTTCTATAAAATAATCTGCCTCTTGAAAAGTGGCCAAAAAATTTTTGAAAATCTATATAAGTGGTTGCAAACATCAGCTCTGGAATCAAATAAACTTGGGGTGAATTATATCTTTACAAAAAAAAATTCTTAGACACATTTTTCACCTTTCTGAGCCTCAGCATTCTCATCTATAAAATGAGTGTAACTTCTAACTTCAAAGTTTTAAGAACTGGATGAGAGAATATTCATAAAACACTTACTGTAGTGCCTGGAACACAGCATTCAATAAAATCTATTCCTATTTGTCTTATTTATTTTTGAGGATTTTACTTGGTTTAATCAATATATTTTAAGCCCTGTATTACAGAATGTCTACATATTTTTTTAAAGTAGTAGCATTGATGAGAGGAAAATAAAAACTTTACAGCTAGAAGAAACTTAGAGATCATCTAATGAGCCCAACATTGTTAATTCAGATGAGAAATCTGAGATGCCAAGAGATCTGCCTAAGGTCACAGAGCTGTAGAGTGGAAGATTCTGAGCTAGAACCTGGATCTCTAACTCTAGTACAGAATTGTTTCTAACATTCTACATTTTGTACTTAACCAAGGAGATAGCATTAATAGCTGGTTTAAATAACATAAAATATAGCATGATTCAGCAAGAAAAAACTCAGCCTTGTCATTAGACCTATTCTAAAAGTAATTTAGATTTTTATACAAAAGTTAGCTCAAACCCTGATATGCTCTAAAACTGCTTAATGTGAAAAACATAAAGACCATATAAACTGAGAGGATAGGACTTTCTTTTGCATATAGGAATACCTGTATTTTCCCTATTTTTCCCACTAATTGCAACTAAAAACCTTGGATGTTATATATAAAGTATACATAAGAAGACTCTGAAAAATGGAGAAGAGAAGGCAGACAGGCTGGAGACCTCAGAGAACCCAAAGAAGGGCATGGCAGTGAGTTCCCTGGGTCTCCTTTCTTCTTCTTTTCTCTTTTTGTAGCAAATCTGAGATTGGGTGCTAGACAAGCCAACAACCCCAAAATGCCAACAGAAGCAAATATAAAAAGCCCCAACAAAATCTTCTTCTCTCTAGCTATAGGACCGGGAAAGGAGGGGCAGCCTAACAAAAGGGAAAGCTTTTAGAAAATAATTTTCCTACTGCTGCAAAACACCATAGAAAAAAACTATGACTTCTACCCTTGCCAGGCTATAAAAAGGCACCCCCACCACCTCTGCTAGGGTGGTATGAGAGGAGGCTGGATAAGAAATCAGGACTTTAATCCTTGCTAGGCAGTAAACAGGCAATCAGTACCCACAGTGTCAGTGGAGACCATGTGGTGAATATAACAAGACAATCCTACCCACCTCCCCAGCCCTAGTGAGAAGCCAGAATTCCTACCCCCATTCAGCAGTAATGAGGGGCTCCTTTCCACATTTCAGGTATCAGTGGAAACAGAGGAGAAATCTGGACTCTGACTTGGCAGTACTGAGGCAGTGCCCACCCCACCCCCATGAGGACAGTGTCAGAAAACCAGCTAAAACAGATTTTAAGATCCAGAGTTGTATAATGTAATACCAAAAACATTCAGGTTTCAATAAGAAATTACTTACCAGAAAGCTCTAAAACTGAATGAAGAAAGATTATCAGTAGATGCCAACATTGAGATGAGAAAGATGTTAGAATTATATAAAAAAGATTTTAAGCAGCCATCAAAAAATATTTCAATAAGCAATTATGAACACTCTTAAATGAAAAATACAAAGTTACTTCAAAGAAATAGAAAATCTCAGCAAAGAATCAAGAGATATAAAAATGAACTAGATGAAAATTTTAGAACTAAAAAAAAATACAACCACCAACATAAAAAGCTCAGTGGATGGGCTCAACATTAGAATAGAGGACAGAGGAAATAATTGGTGAACTTGAAGATAGGATAATAGATATTATCCAACCTGAACAAAGAACAAATAGGATGATTTTTTTAAAAGCCCTCAGGAGCCTCTGGGACTATAAGATCTAGTATTTGTGTCATTAGAGATCTGGAAAGAGAGGAGAAAAAATATGAGGCTGGAAAAAGTACTTAAAGAAAGAATGGCTGAAAATGTTCCAAATTTGCAAAAGACATAAACCCACAGATTCAAGAACAAACCCAGATAAGGTTAACCCAAAGAAATCTACATCAAGGTACATCAAAGTCAGCTGGGCATGGTGGCGCACGCCTGTAATCCCAGCACTTTGGGAGGCCAAGGGGGACAGATCACAAGGTCAGGAGATCAAGACCATCCTGGCTAACACGGTGAAACCCCATCTCTACTAAAAATATAAAAAATTAGCCAGGCATGGTGGCAGGCGCCTGTAGTCCCAGCTACTCGGGAGGCTGAGGCAGGAGAATGGCATAAACCCAGGAGGTGGAGCTTGCAGTGAGCCAAGATGGTGCTACTGCACTCCAGCCTGGGCAACAGAGCAAGACTCTGTCTTTAAAAAAAAAAAAGAAAGAAAGAAAGAAAAGAAAAAAAAAAGAAACATCAAAGTCAAACTTCTGAAAACTAGAGATTGGATTAAGTTAAGTTTGTACTTAATCTAAGGAGATTAAGATCAAGAAAAAATACTGAAAACAGCTAGATAAAAACAACACTTTACTTACGAGAGAAAAGCAACTCAAATGACAGCAGATTTCTCATCAGAAACCATGGAGGCCAGAAGGAAGTGGCTCAACTTTTTTCACATGCTGAAAGAAAAGAACTGTCAACTCAAATTCCTATACTGAGTGAAAATATCCTTTAAGAATGAAAAGATCAAGACATTCTGACATGAAGGAAAACAGAGTATTTGTTGCCAGTGGACCTACACTAAAGAATGACTAGCAGAAGTTCTCTAAATAGAAAGGAAACAATAAAAGAAGGATTCTTGGAATATTAGAATGGAAGAAAGAACATGGTAAGCAAAAACATGAGTAAACAGAATAGACTTTCCTTCTCTTCTTTAGTTTTCAAAATTATATTTGATGATTGTTATGGACTGAATATTTGTGTCCTCCCAAAATTTGTATCTTGAAGCCCTAATCCCCAGTGTGACTGTATTTGGAGATAGAGCCCATGAGGAGATGATAAAGGTTAAATAAAGGTCATAAGAGTAGGACCCTAATCCAGAAGGGCTGGTGCTCTTATAAGAAGAGAAAGATGTCAGAGGTCTCTCCTTCGCCACTATATGAGGATACAATAAGAAGGCAGCCATCTGCAAGCCAAGAAGAGAGCCTTCACAGGGAACCAAATTGGTTGGCACCTTGATCTTAGATTTCCCTGTGTCTGGAACTACGAGAAAATAAATTTCTATTTTTTAAGCCACACAGTCTGTGATATTTTATTATGGCAGTCCAAGCAGACTAATCCAATGGTTGAAGTAAAAATTAGTAACACTGATGTGGCTCTGTATGTATGTAGAGAAAATATTTTAAACAAATATGTTAAGAGTCACGATAAACGGACATAAAGAAAGATAAGGTTTCTATATTTCACTAGAATTGGTAAAAACGACACCAGTAGTCTGGGATAAGTTATGTATATACAGTTAACCCTTGAACAATGTGGGGATTAGAAGCACTGACTCCCTATGCAGTTGAAAATCCAAGTTTAACTTTTGATTCCCTAAAAATTTAACTACTAACAACCTAACTGTTGACTAGAAACCTTACCAATAACATAAAGAGTTGATTAACAATATTTTGCATAAATATTATATACTGTATTCTTACAGTAAAGCAAACTAAAGAAAATGTTATTAAGAAAATCATGTGGCCTGTAATCCCAGCACTTTGGGAGGCCGAGGCAGGTGGATCACAAGGTCAGGAGATCGAGACCATCCTGGCTAACACGGTGAAACCCCATCTCTACTAAAAAAAAAAAAAAAAATACAAAAAATTAGCCAGGCGTGGTGGTGGGCATCTGTAGTCTCAGCTACTCAGGAGGCTGAGGCAGGAGAATGGTGTGAACCTAGGAGGCAGAGCTTGCTGTGAGCCGAGACTGCGCCACTGCATTCCAGCCTGGGCAACAGAGCAAAACTGTGTCTCAAAAAAAAAAAAAAAGAAAATCATGTGGAAGAGTCATCATATTCATTAATCACTAGTAATCACATCACTATTCATTAAGTGGAAGTGGGTCATCATAAAGGTCTTCTTCCTCTTCATCTTCATCTTTACATTGAGTAGGCTGAGGAAGAAGAGGAAGAAGAGAGATTGGTCTTGCTGTCTCAAGGTGGCAGAGGTGAAAAGAGGTGGAGAGGGTGGTACGGAAAACAGGAAAGGCAGGCACACTTGTAACTTTAATAAAAAAAATCCATATAGAAGTAGACTCGCACAGTTCAAATCTGTGTTGTTCAAGGGTCAACTGTATAGTGTAATACCTAGAGCAACCACTGAAAAAGCTATAGAAAGATATGTTCAAAAACATTACAGATAAACCAAAATAGAATTCTAAAAAAAGTTTAATGCACAGAAAGAAAAAAATAGAGAAATACAAAACAGAATAAAGAGAAAACAAACCAAAAGGATTAGGCTGTAACATAATATTTTGTATCAGTGCTTATTTATTACTGATTGATCAGAAATTGCCCAAATTGGAAATGGACCAAGAAATTGGCCAGACCCGAAATTAGTTAGGCCTGATATTAACCAAAATCCTAAGGAACAAAGGGAAAAAGTTTTTTTTCACGTTTAGTCCAAAACCTAGTTCTGTTTTCTTTTACCCATTGCCCTGTCTCCTAGAACTTCATAGAACCAATATCCAAAAGTAAATTTTAGATTATGCCAAAACTGCAATGTAAGCAATTTCTTTATATTGTTAACACATATTAAATTTAAAGTCAACTAGAAACCATTTTTTCCCATATGAATTACTGCAAAATTAAGTGTGCCCTGAACTATACTGTACTTGGAGCAGGGTCTCCAACCTTTTTGACACCAGGGACCAGTTTTGTGGAAGATATTTTTTCCACAGACACCTCAGCTCATTAGACATTAGTTAGATTCTCATAAGGAGCATGGAACCCAGATCCCTTTGCATGTGCAGTTCACAATAGGGATCATGCTCCTATGAGAACCTAATGCCATTGCTGATCTGACAGGAGACTGAGCTCAGAGAGTAATGCTTGCTCACCTGCTGCTCACTTCCTGCTGTGCAGACTGGTTCCTAACAAGTCATAGACTGGTACCAGTCCACGGCCCGTGGGTTGGCGACCCCTGACTTAGATGACTTTACATTTATCTCTGTTAAATTTCATTTTGTTGATTTCAGTACAACATTCCTACCTATTGTGGTACTCTTGGATCTAAATTCTATAATATCCGATTTTGATTAATCCTTTTAGTAAATTAGACCAGCATCCTTCCACCTTAAACCAAGTCACCAACGGCACTACCAGTTGGAATAGACTCAATGACGAAGACCTGTGTCACTCTACTGGAGACTTGATCATACTGATACACATCCATCTGTAAGCACTTTTTGCTTATGGTTGGCCCATTAGCCTCAAGACTTTTGTTATTATCACCCAGATCACAATTTATTATCCAGGAAGGTATTATAAGAAACAAAATCAATGGAACAGAACAGAGCCCTCAGAAATAACGCCGCATATCTACAACTATCTGATCTTTGACAAACCTGCGAAAAACAAGCAATGGGGAAAGGATTCCCTATTTAATAAATGATGCAGAGAAAACTGGCTAGCCATATGTAGAAAGCTGAAACTGGATCCCTTCCTTACACCTTATACAAAAATTAATTCAAGATGGATTAAAGACTTAAACGTTAGACCTAAAACCATAAAAGCCCTAGAAGAAAACCTAGGCATTACCATTCAGGACATAGGCATGGGCAAGGACTTCATGTCTAAAACACCAAAAGCAATGGCAACAAAAGCCAACATTGACAAATGGGATCTAATTAAACTAAAGAGCTTCTGCACAGCAAAAGAAACTACCATCAGAGTGAACAGGCAATCTACAAAATGGGAGAAAATTTTCGCAACCTACTCATCTGACAAAGGGCTAATATCCAGAAGCTACAATGAACTCAAACAAATTTACAAGAAAAAAACAAGCAACCCCATCAAAAAGTGGGCAAAGGATATGAACAGACACTTCTCAAAAGAAGACATTTATGCAGCCAAAAGACACATGAAAAAATGCTCATCAGAGAAATGCAAATCAAAACCACAAGAGATAACATCTCACACCAGTTAGAATGGCAATCATTAAAAAGTCAGGAAACAACAGGTGCTGGAGAAGATGTGGAGAAATAGGAACACTTTTACACTGTTGGTGGGACTGTAAACTAGTTCAGCCATTGTGGAAGTCAGTGTGGCGATTCCTCAGGGATCCAGAACTAGAAATACCATTTGACTCAGCCATCCCATTACTGGGTATATACCCAAAGGACTATAAATCATGCTGCTTTAAAGACACATGCACACATATGTTTATTGCGGCACTATTCACAATAGCAAAGACTTGGAACCAACCCAAATGTCCAACAATGATAGACTGGATTAAGAAAACGTGGCAAATACACACCATAGAATACTATGCAGCCATAAAAAATGATGAGTTCATGTCCTTTGTAGGGACATGGATGAAATTGGAAATCATCATTCCCAGTAAACTATCGCAAGGACAAAAAACCAAACACTGCATGTTCTCACTCATAGATGGGAAATGAACAATGAGAACACATGGACACAGGAAGGGGAACATCACACTCTGGTGACTGTTGTGGGGTGGGGGGAGGGGGGAGGGCTAGCACTAGGAGATATACCTAATGCTAAATGGCGAGTTAATGGGTGCAGCACACCAGCATGGCACATGTATACATATGTAACTAACCTGCACATTGTGCACATGTACCCTAAAACTTAAAGTATAATAATAATTAAAAATAAATAAATAAATAACAAAGAGAACTGGGGTTTGAAGACAATATGGAATAAGATGGTTGGTGCTCTTTAGCCTTCTAGAGTAGGCCTGTAAGAAAACATTCACAATGGGAGGCTGGGCGTGATGGCTCACGCCTGTAATCCCAGCACTTTGGGAGGCCAAGGTGGGCAGATCACAAGGTCGGGAGTTCGAGACCAGCCTGGCCAATATGGTGAAACCCTGTCTCTACTAAAAATACAAAAATTAGCCAGGCGTGGTGACGGATGCCTGTAGTCCCAGCTACTCAGGAGGCTGAGGCAGGGGAACTGCTTGAACCCGGGAGGCAGAGGTTGCAGTGAGCCAAGATTGGGCCACTGCACTCCAGCCTGGGAGACAGTCAAAAAAAAAGAAAGAAAACATTCACAATGGGAAAGGCACATGTGAGCAAGGATCAGCAAGGATCAGCAATAAGGAGTTACCTATGTGGCTGTTTCTTTGTGGGCATTGCTATTCAATAGACACACAACACACATTTATGGGCTTAGAAGCTGTATTCACTATGACTCATGCAGTATTTGGGAGACAGTGAAAGAAAATAGTTGATGCTTCCATGAAATTGGGCAACAGAGAATTTTTTTAAAAGATGGGGTCTGGCTATGTTGCCCTGGCTAGAATGCAGTGGCTGTTCACAGGTGTGGTCATAGTACACTACAGTCTCAAATTCCTGGGTTGAAGTGATCCTCCTGACTCAGCTTCCCAAGTAGCTGGGAGTACAAGTGCATGTCACTGTGCCCAGCTCAACAGAGACTTTTTAAAAAATAGTTGTTTAAAAGTTTTTCTTCCCGGCCTGATTCCTAAGAAGTAATTCTTGAAGTTATATCTGAAAATGACAATTTGTCACAGAAGGAATTTGTATGAGGACAGAGGAACAAAACATGATTTTAGTTTGAGTCTCTTCTAAGAGGAAAGAGGCTTTTACATTTAGTATTTCCATCTAATTTTAAGATCTAACTTTTTTAAAGTTTTCCAACCCATTCCCTCTATTGTTTCCTAAAACATACAAAAAAGAGAAAAGTCTTTAATACTTCAACTAAGGCATGGATTATTATTTGGAAATTTGTATATTTGAAAATTCACGCTTTAGAAGTGCTTCTGGATTGAAAGTTTAAAAATCATACAAATTAAGAGGAACAGATTCAATGAGAACTATGAGGAAACTATCCAAATCCTTTGGGAAATAAAAGTTCCAAAACCTAAAAAAAAGAAACATGGTCACATTTTTGTTGAAATCAAAATATGCTGTGTCTATGAGTTTTCCCCTAACCTACTAAACCTGATAAACCTATTAAAAATAAAATGAAGTCATCCCATAAATTTTTATAAGGTCTCAGACTATTCGATATCAATTGTGGACCACGCTTGTACTCTCCTCTTGCTTAATAATTTTGGAGCTCAACTCTAATTACATGTAAAAATAATTAGCCAGTTTGACACTATTAGTATCAGATTGGAAGAATATTAACATATTAAATCATAAACATGGAAAAAAGATCTAAGTACTATAATTAAACGAGTCAACAAATTCATATTATTACTTTAAAAACAATATGATGCTTTTAGACACATAAGTAGGATGCATAAGTAGGCATATAAAATTCCAGAATCATAAAATAATCTTAAAAAATTTTTTACTCAATACCACCCAGATTAAACCCCTAAAACACAATCCTGTCCCTTTAATGCTCAGAAATCCTGAGTGGATCTACATTGCCTACCAAATTGAGAACAAACTCTGTAACCTGCTATTCAAAAGCCTTCAAATTATGACACTATCCAGCTTTTGGGACCGATTTATGCCTAGGCCAGAGCAAAACTTCCCACCAAACTTCACCACAACATGTTCCTAGAATGCCTATTCATTCAATCATTCAAATAACTTATTGAGAATCTGCTATAGCTGGAAGGCTGGGAATAAACTGGGAGCAAATTGTATCAGGAATTTGCTTCATGATGCTTATAGACTAGTATATTAGTTACCACAAATTTGGTGGCTTAAAACAACACAAATTTATCATTTTGCCATCATTCTGGAGGTCAGAAGTTCCATATTTTTTTTTTGAGACAAGGTCTTACTCTGTCTCCCAGGTTGGAGGGCAGTGGCACCATTTCAGCTCACTACATCCCTGTCTCCCCAGGCTTAGGTGATCCGCCCACCTAAGCCTCCTGAGTAGCTGGGACTACAGGCATGCACCACACTCAGCTAATTTTTAAAATTTTTTAGAGATGAGGGCTCATTATATAGCCCAGCTTGGTCTCAAATTCCTTGGCTCAAGCCATCCTCCCACCTTGGCCTCCCAAGGTTTTGGGATTATAAGCCTGAGCCACCATGCCCAGCCTTAATGTAGATCTTACTGGGGTAAAAGGAAGATGTCAGCAGGGCTGTGTCCTTTTCTGGAGGTTGAAGAGGTGAATCTGTTTCTTCACCTGTTCCAGTTTCTAGAGGCCACCCACATTCCATGGCTCATGGCTCCCTTCCTCCATCTTGAAAGCTAGCAATGTTAAATCTCTCTGACCATCCTTGAATAGTCACATCTCCCTCTGACTCTCCTCTTCTGCTTCCTTCTTGCATTTTTAGAGACCCTTGTGATTGGATTTGGCCTATCAGATAATCCAAGATAATCTTTTGTAAGTTCAGCTCATTAGCAACCTCAATTCCATCTGAAACCTTAATTCCCCTTTTTCCTGTAACTTAATGTATTTGCACGTTTCAGGAATTAAGATATGAACATCTCTGGGGCACCATTTTTCTGCTTATAGAGCTACCGGTTTAACTAGGAATCATACAGGTGTAACATATGTGAATACTCATATTCTATGCCAGACCCTGTGCTCCGTATTTCACATGGATTACTTCATGTAATCTCACAGCAGTCCCATGAGGTAAGTACTATTCTATATGCCCCACTTTACAGCTGGGCACAAAGAGACTGTTCTTTCCCCTTTCCAAATTTTACCCATCCTTTAAGGCTCCTCAACAAAGCCATTGGTCCCTACATGTTCTCTTCCTTCTGTGAAGGCTGTGGCATTTTCATTTTCATTTCTCTTACAGCACACTTCCCCACCCACCCACACCCCCACCTTACCCTCACCCCTAGAAGAACCACTGTTACTGGGGGGGATGGGTTGTATCTCTCAATTCTGTTAGAGCAGAAGAATAATTGTGAATCATCTAGATTATAAATTTCCTCACAGTAATGCTGTGTTTTATTCATCATTTTATTTGTAATTGTGTGTAGCAATAACACCTTAGTATTTTCTCTGAAGATAGTACACTAAAGTTTAAAGAATACTTTATCTGATGTGATCTTCAAAGAGCCAGATGAGGGAAACAAGAAAAAATATTCTCATTTTACGGATGAGCTTCAGGTGAAGCTCAGTAAGGTGCTCCAGTTGCTAATTGACGTGCTCCAGTAAAGTGATAAAGCTGAATCCTGAATCACAGTTTTCTGATTCAAAGAGCAGCACTCGCCCCATTTATAAAAGGAGGTTGAGTGGGTGGTTCCAAGATGGCTGAATAGAAACAGCTCTGATCTGCAGCTCCCAGCGTGATCGATGCAGAAGACGGGTGATTTCTGCATTTCCAACTGAGGTACCTGGTTCATCTCACTGGGACTGGTTGGACAGTGGGTGCAGCCCACGGAGGGCGAGCCAAAGCAGGGTGGGGCATCACCTCACCCGGGAAGCACAAAGGGTAGGGGGATTTCCCTTTCCTAGCCAAGGGAAGCCATGACAGACTGTACCTGGAAAAATGGGACACTTCTGACCAAATATTGGGCTTTTCCCAAGGTCTTAGCAAGCAGCAGACAAGGAGATTCTCTCCCATGCCTGGCTTAGTGGGTCCCACACCCATGGAGCCTTGCTCACTGCTAGTGCAGCAGTCTGAGATCAAACTGCGAGGCGGCAGCCTGGCTGGGGGAGGGGCGTCCACCATTGCTGAGGCTTGACTAGGTAAACAAAGTGACCAGGAAGCTTGAACTGGGTGGAGCTCACCACAGCTCAGCAAGGCCTACTGCCTCTAGAGACTCCACCCCTGTGGGCAGGGCATAGCTGAAAAAAAGGCAGCAGACAACTTCTGCAGACTTAAACGTCCCTGTCTGACAGCTCTGAAGAGAGCAGTCATTCTCCCAGCATGGCGTTTGAGCTCTGAGAACAGACAGACTGCCTCCTCAAGTGGGTCCCTAACCCCTATGTAGCCTAACTTGGAGATACCTCCCAGTAGGGGCCGACTGACACCTCATACAGATAGGTGCCCCTCTGAGACAAAGCTTCCAGAGGAAGGATCAGGCAGCAATATTTGCTCTTCTGCAATATTTGCTGTTCTGCAGCCTCCACTGGTGATATCCGGGAAACAGGGTCTGGAGTGGACCTCCAGCAAACTCCGACAGACCTGCAGCTGAGGGACCTGACTGTTAGAAGGAAAACTAACAAACAGAAAGGAATAGCATCAACCTCAACAAAAAGGACATCCACACCAAAACCCCATCTGTAGGTCACCATCATTAAAGACCAAAGGTAGATAAAGCCACAAAGATGGGGAGAAAACAGAGCAGAAAAAGCTGAAAATTCTAAAAACCAAAGCACCTCGTCTCCTACAAATAGAGAATGACTTTGATGAGTTGACAGAAGTAGGCTTCAGAAGGTTGGTAATAACAAACTTCTCCAAGGTAAAGGAGTGTGGTCTAACCCATTACAAGGAAGCAAAAAACCTTGAAAAAAGGTTAGACATATGGCTAACTAGAATAAACAGTGTAGAGAAGACCTTAAATGACCTGATGGAGCGGAAAACCATGGCACAAGAACTTCATGACGCATGCACAAGCTTTAGTAGCCAATTCGATCAAGTAGAAGAAAGGGTATCAGTGATTGAAGATCAAATGAATGAAATGAAGTGAGAAGACAAGGTTAGAGAAAAAAGAGTAAAAAGAAATGAACAAAACCTCCAAGAAATATGGGACTATGTGAAAAGACCAAATCTACGTTTGATTTGGTGTCCCTGAAAGTGATGGGGAGAATGGAACCAAGTTGGAAAACACTCTTCAGGATATTATCCAAGAGAACTTCCCCCAACCTAGCAAGACAAGCCAACATTAAATTCAGGAAATACAGAGAACACCACAAAGATACTCCTTGAGAAGCACAACCCCAAGACACATAATTGTCAGATTCACCAAGGTTGATATGAAGGAAGAAATGCTAAAGGGCAGCCAGAGAGAAAGGTTGTGTTACCCACAAACGGAAGCCAATCAGACTAACAGCAGATCTCTCAGCAGGAACCCTACAAGCCAAAAGAGAGTGGGGGCCAATATTCAACATCCTTAAAGAAAAGAATTTTCAACTCAGAATTTCATATCCAGCCAAACTAAGCTTCATAGGAGAAGGAGAAATAAAATCCTTTTCAGACAAGCAAATGCCGAAAGATTTTGTCACCACCAGGCCTGCCTTACAAGAGCTCCTGGAGGAAGCACTAAACATGGAAAGGAACAACTGATACCAGCCACTGCAAAAACATGTCAAATGGTAAAAACCGTTGATGCTATGAAGAAACTGCATCAATTAATGGGCAAAATAACCAGCTAACATCATAATGACAGGATCAAATTCACAGATAACAATATTAACCTTAAATGTAAATGGACTAAATGCCCCAATTAAAAGACACAGACTGGCAAATTGGATAAAGAGTCAAGACCCATCAGTGTGCTGTATTCAGGAGGAGAGACACACATAGGCTCAAATTAAAGGGATGGAGAGAAATCTACCAAGCAAATGGAAAGCAATAAAAAAGCAGGGGTTGCAATCCTAGTCTCTGATAAAACAGACTTTAAACCAACAAAGATCAAAAGAGACAAGGCCATTACATAACGGTAAAGGGATCAATTCAACAAGAAGAGCTAACTATCCTAAGTATATATGCACCCAATACAGGAACACCCAGATTCATAAAGCAAGTCCTTAGAGACCTACAAAGAGACTTATACTCCCACACGATAATAATGGGGGACTCTAACACCCCACTATCAATATTAGACAGATCAACAAGACAGAAAGTTAACAAGGATATCCAGGACTTGAACTCAGCTCTGCACCAAGCAGACATAATAGACACTTACAAAATTCTCCACCTCAAATCAATAGAATATACATTCTTCTCAGCACCACATCACACTTATTCCAAAACTGACCACATAATTGGAAGATAAAGCACTCCTCAGCAAATGCAAAAGAACAGAAATCACAACAAACTGTTTCTCAGACAACAGTGCAATCAAACTAGAACTCAGGATGAAGAAACTCACTCAAAACCGCTCAACTACATGGAAACTGAACAACCTGCTCCTGAATGACTACTGGATACATAACGAAATAAAGGCAGAAATAAAGATGTTCTTTGAAATCAATGAGAACAAAGACACAACATACCAGAATCTCTGGGACTCATTTAAAGCCGTGTGTAGAGGGAAATTTATAGCACTAAATGCCCACAAGAGAAAGCAGGAAAGATAGAAAATTCACACCCTAGCATCACAATTGAAAGAACTAGAGAAGCAAGAGCAAACACATCAAAAGCTAGCAGAAGGCAAGAAATAACTGAGATCAGAGCAGAACTGAAGGAGATAGAGACACAAAAAACCCTTCAAAAAATCAATGAATCCAGGAGCTGGCTTTTTGAAACAATCAACAAAATTGATAGACCACTAGCAAGACTAATAAAGAAGAAAAGAGAGAAGAATCAAATATACGCAATAAAAAATGATAAAGGAGATATCACCACCGATCCGATCCCACAGAAATATAAACTACCATCAGAGAATACTATAAACACCTCTATGCAAATAAACTAGAAAATCTAGAAAAAAATGGATAAATTCCTGGACACATACACCCTCCCAAGACTAAACCAGGAAGAAGTTGAATCTCTGAATAGACCAATAACAGGCTCTGAAATTGAGGCAATAATTAACAGGCTACCCACCAAAAAAGTCCAGGACCACAGGTATTCACAGCTGAATACTACCAGAGGTACAAAAGGGAGCTGGCACCCATCTCACACCAGTTAGAATGGTGATCATTAAAAAGTCAGGAAACAACAGGTGCTGGAGAGGATGTGGAGAAATAGGAACGCTTTTACACTGTTGGTGGGACTGTAAACTAGTTCAACCATTGTGGAAGACAGTGTGGCAATTCCTCAAGGACCTAGAACTAGAAATACCATTTGACCCAGCCATCCCATTACTAGGTATATACCCAAAGGATTATAAAGCATGCTGCTATAAAGGCACATGCACACGTATATTTATTGCGGCACTATTCACAGTAGCAAAGACTTGGAACTGACCCAAATGTCCATCAATGATAGACTGGATTAAGAAAATGTGGCACATATACACCATGGAATACTATGCAGCCATCAAAGAGGATGAGTTTATGTCCTTTATAGGGGCATGATTGGAGCTGGAAACCATCATTCTCAGCAAACTGTCGCAAGAACAAAAAACCAAACACCGCATATTCTCACTCATAGGTGGGAATTGAACAATGAGAACACTTGGACGTATGAAGGGGAACATCACACAATGGGGCCTTGTCATGGGGTGGGGGGAGGGGGAAGGGAAAGCATTAGGAGATATACCTAATGTAAATGTCAAGTTACTGGGTGCAGCACACCAACATGGCACATGTATAAATATGTAACAAACCTGCATGTTGTGCACATGTACCCTAGAATTTAAAGTATAATAATAAAAAAAAAAAGTAAAAAAAAAAAAAAAAGGAGGTGGTACCATTCTTTCTGAAACCATTCCAATCAACAGAAAAAGAGGGAATCCTCCCTAACCCATTTTATGAGGCCAGCATCATCCTGATACCAAAGTCTGGCCGAGACACAACAAAAAAAGAGAATTTTAGGCAAATATCTCTGATGAACATCAATGTGAATATCCTCAATAAAATACTGGCAAACCAAATCCAGTAGCACAACAAAAGGCTTATCTACTATGATAAGTCAGCTTCATCCCTGGGATGCAAGGCTGGTCCAACATACACAAATCAATAAACATAATCATTAACATAAACAGAACCAATGACAAAAATCACATGATTATCTCAATAGATGCAGAAAAGGCCTTCAACAAAATTCAGCAGCATTTCATGCTAAAAACTCTCAGTAAACTAGATATTGATGGAATGTATCTCAAAATAAGAGAGCTATTTATGACAAATCCATAGCCAATATCATACTGAATGAGCAAAAACTGGAAGCATTCCCTTTGAAAACCAGCACAAGACAAGGATGCCCTCTCTCACCACTCCTACCCAACATAGTGTTGGAAGTTCTGGCCAAGGCAATCAGGCAAGAGAAAGAAAGAAAGGCTATTCAATTAGGAAAAGAGGAAGTCAAATTGTCTCTGTTTGCAGATGACATGACTGTATATTTAGAAAACCCCACTGTCTCAGCCCAAAATCTCCTTAAGCTGATAAGCAACTTCAGCAAAGTCTCAGGATACAAAATCCATGTGAAAAAATCACAAGCATTCTTACACACCAATAATAGACAAACAGAGACCAAATCATGAGTGAACTCTCATTCACAATTGCTACAAACAGAATGAAATACCTAGGAATCCAACTTACAAGGGATGTGAAGGTCCTCTTCAAGGAGAACTACAAACCACTTCTCAACAAAATAAAAGAGGGCACAAACAAATG